>NC_142370.1:25759062-26959062 GCF_059441005.1 Hippichthys cyanospilos | reverse complement strand
CAGTGCATCAATCGAAAATGGCTTCGCACACCCGCCGATGAATTTCATATTGTTTTTCATTTAAAAAATCTTAACTACAATTGAATGTGCTCACAAGAGTCTGTTCAGGGTCTATTGAGAGAGGTATGAGATCATCAACAGTTGAAAAGGACCAAAGAGGACAAATAGGCAAGAATACATTACCTGGGGCGCCATCATTTAAGCAGTTTACACAGCATCTCTCATTGGCATTCTTATTTGAAACATACCCACATCAATTCCTATACACTATTTAGCGGAACGAGCCTAACTAATGATTGCAGAATGCAGACGGGAGTTACAATTGTTACGGTGTTGTTTCTTGATTCTTCAAATCTTGCAAATGATTGTGACTTGGTGACCCTTAGGAGATAAAGTAGTGAAGTCTGTGATATTTTTGGTGAAATAGCTTTCTTGTGTGTGCTTCAGTACATTTGTATATGAAAGTGATAAATGAATGACTGCAAATGCTCCTTATTTGCTGGCGATAATTAATGTGCAGGCTGGAATAGCGAGCCAGAGCATTGCATATAGCAGTGCGACCCACCGGGAAATCGTCAGAAAGTCCTGATTATCACTCAAGGCTTGCCTGTTATGATGTCAGTTGAGTGCAGTTTAACCTTGTAGTGCTCTGACCTTGTATTTTGTCCCATGTTTTCCAACCTCTAAAACATGTCCCACTTCTATTGTAAAATCACTAATGACTCCATTCACACAGTCCATGTCTGATGCTTGCATCTCCTATAACTCTTATGGGAACCGAAAGTCTGCATGCCGGTTCAGCCTTCACTGTAGCATTACCCCATCAAATTACACAATGCGCCCATGTGGCGATGGACTTGGTGATGAATTGGTGAAAACGTGATATAAATGTGAAGTATATATGGTAAGAGTTTTTTTTAAGCTGAATAGTCTGTGGCTATAAATGTCATTTTTGGTTTGATTCTCATTGAGATATTATATTACGCTTTTCACAGAGTCAGTGCATGTGGTTTTAGCTGCTTACAATTCACTAATGACTAGTCCAGGGTGTGATTGGTTAATTCTGAACACAGTCGTATTCTAAATTATAGGACTGTAGCTACACTTGGGTGACAACATCATCTCATCATTCTTTTTTCACCTAAGTTCTATAAATTAGTCACATTGATGGTGGAAAAGTTTTGAAATGATTTATCTAAGTCTCATTATTGTGATTACAAAAACCTGGCATTGTGACAGTGTATTGAATTGGTTTTAACATAAATAACAAGTTGAAGTGGGGTCCCCCCCTTCCTTGCATTCTTTTCTAAAACGTTAAGACATCGCTGCTGGCGGGGAATCGAGCGGGATATCTGATGGACGGCAATTGATGTCATCCCATATGTATCTCTAATCTCAGGACCGCAAGCTGACCAAGGCAGAGCAGCAGCGCTTCAAGGAAGAGGCGGAGATGTTGAAGGGGCTTCAGCATCCCAACATTGTGCGTTTCTATGACTCGTGGGAGTCTGTACTCCGTGGCAAAAAGTGCATCGTCCTCGTCACTGAACTCATGACCTCGGGAACACTCAAAACGTTAGTACTGATTTTTATCTATTGCTGACTTCACGGCATAAGCTTATTTGCCATTTGTAGCACAATATAAAGGTGTCACGTTTTGTCCAGTTAAAACATCGTCATCCAGAATAAACTATTATTTTGTATTCGTTGGCTGCGTCGTTGAACGAAGAAATGTTCTCCATTTGTGGTTTGAAGTAGTTCCTTTGAAATGTTACCCTAATACATTCTACCCCTCAGTTGAATCGCAATTTATTCATTTATATCAATTTATTTCCTGTATAATATTTTGTCCTATCAATATTTTTTAAACGGTCTGTTTGTGCAGGTACCTAAAGCGCTTTAAGGTGATGAAACCCAAGGTGCTGAGGAGCTGGTGTCGACAAATCCTGAAGGGCCTTCATTTCCTGCACACCAGGACGCCTCCCATTGTGCACAGGGATCTCAAATGTGACAACATCTTCATCACTGGCCCCACCGGTTCTGTGAAAATAGGTGATCTGGGACTTGCAACCCTCATGAGGACTTCTTTTGCCAAAAGCGTCATAGGTAGGCATCTTTAAGTGACAACGTCATTTTGAAATCAATGCTTGCATGGTTGCAACATCAGCAAAGGTTAGGGTGTATAAATAAGAAGTGCCCCCAGAGTATACTGTCTGAGTATTGACAGTCTTAAAATGTATGCGGGCAGCCTTTAAACAAGCTTAGAGTAATAGTCGAACATTTTAAGCAGAGAGAAGCAGATGCAGTACCCTGAAAAGTCTGCTGATGGTTTGTGTCGAGGTTTACAGTGCTTGAAAAAAGTATTTTCCTCCTCTAAGTATGATTTCTGCGGGTTTTGTTTACGAGCAAAGGTTTTTTTTTCATCGGACCAATAATAATATCACATTGAGACGTATATCAAACACAGTATTTAGGTGATTATTTTATTCACCACAGGGTGGGGGTGGGGGTGGGGGGCATAGAAACCTCTCTGACCCTCTGTGAAAAAGTAATTGCCCCCTAAACCTCAAAGCGGGTTTTGCCTCCTTCGGCAGCGATAACTGAAATCAGACAAGCGATAATTGGTGATGAGTCTTTCACACTGCTGTGGAGGAATTTTGGACCACTCCCCTTTGCAGAATTGTTTCAACTTTGCCATATTGGAGGGTATTCTAGCATGAAATGCCCCGACTGGTCCTGAGAAAGCAGAGCAGCCCCAGACCATCACACTGCCTCCACCATGCTTAACTGTTGGCAACATATTCTTTTCTTTTGTTTTTGTGAGTTCCAAATTGGTAGACATGTGAGTTAGCGGGAAACATATGTGCTTGTTTTTGTCACAAACATATAGTACACAACTTTAAAACACAGTAGTCCTAATTGGTCTTTAATAGGGACAAACTGTATTGACCTGTTACACCCCAACAGGAACCCCAGAGTTTATGGCTCCTGAGATGTATGAAGAGCATTATGATGAGTCTGTGGATGTCTACGCCTTTGGAATGTGCATGTTGGAGATGGCGACTTCCGAATATCCCTACTCCGAGTGCCAAAATGCTGCTCAGATTTATCGCAAAGTTACAAGCGTGAGTCGGTTTGGCATGACGTAAAAAAAAAAAAAAAAAAAAGAGACAAGAGTTAAGTTGATCATCTTGTGTGAAAATGATTTTCCGCGTGCTTTTCTGCAGGGTATTAAACCAGCCAGCTTTGATAAAGTGAATGACCCAGAGATAAAAGAGATTATTGAAGGTTGTATTCGTCAGAATAAAAGCCAGAGGTAAGTCTTCTTTGAAATTGGTGCCAGAAACGTGATTTTCCACATCTCCCGTTACCCTAATCTTTCCACACACAGGCTCTCTATTCGAGACCTCCTGAACCACGCGTTCTTTGGTGAAGACACGGGTGTCCGCGTGGAGTTGGCAGAGGAAGACACGGGCACCCAGGACTGTTTAGCTCTAAGGATTTGGGTTGAGGAGCCTAAAAAACTGAAGGGGAAACACAAAGATAACGAGGCCATCGAGTTTAGCTATGACTTGGAGAATGACAGTGCTGAGGAAGTAGCTCTTGAGATGGTGAGACGCTGCAATAAAGTGACGCTGGTCCAACTGATATTTGGTCAAATGTGAAAACCATCTGAGTCCAGTAATACGGCATTTTTTATTTTTTATATTCGTGGCCGGTTCTGGCCCTAGTTTTCCTAGACATTCGCCTGGTGCTAACGGGACAAGCCACAGACAACCAACGGCAACTCAAAATGTTACTCGAAATGTTACTCCTAGAGCTTCAATGTACAGTATTAGTGTGCTGTATATACTAATTGTCTTTCTCTTTCCGTCTATTGTCATAGGTAAAGTCAGGCTTCTTCCACGAGAGTGATGCCAAGGTGGTTGGGAAATCCATTCGGGATAGAGTCAATCTGATCAAGAAATCACGGGAGCGACGGCAGCAACAGCTGCTCCAGCAACAGCAGCAAGGGTTTGAAGAAAGGCGTGACTCCACTTTGTCCTCCTGCAACCCCTCAATGTTATCTGACCCATCATCGCTGGGGGGCGGAGCTACTGGAGGAGGAGGGCAGGAGTCTGACAACCTGCCAGAAGTGGACCCAAGTGTTGTCAAAGAGGCAACACTATGCCTGCCAGGTAAAGTAGAATTCAAAATCATAATGAAACTGTTTAACGATGGCTTTAAGACATTGCCGGATTTCTTTTTCCTCTCATGTTTTCTTTTTTTAACTTGTTAGGGGAAAATCCTGGGTCTGCCAGCTTTGATTCGTATGCTAGTGCGCAAAGCCAGCCCCACCCTCAGCCAGGGGAATCACTCACCTTCTCACAGACTTCTCAACCCATCTCTACATCTGTATGTATATAGAACATGTGATTTGGGACCCATAGTACATGATACAGTATGCAGATTACGCACTATGCGATATCTACATCGCATAGCTACATTGCAGATGTTTTTAATAATGCATCACCCCACACGTTGTACTGTTGAAATTTGGGGTTATTTGATTCATTTTGCAATGGTTTTTTTAACGTTGTGCAATGGGCTGGGCGATATGGCCAAAAAAAAAAATAATATTAATAATAATAATAAAATAAAAATCTCAATTTTCTACAATCATTCTGGACAATTACAATTTTACGCGATTTAATGGAAGGAATAAACCCAACAAATATTTATGTAAAGGTTAGATGTATTATAAAAATCCTGTCAAATATTCAGAGAAAATCCGTTTTAATGTAAACTTAACATTTATAACTTTTGCATAACATGCTTAAAGAGTTGCCCTATTCATTTTGTTATTTTTAGCAGAAATCATGTCCGTATTTTGCTTAATTAATTTGAGAACCAAATTATCTTACTAAAGTATTAGTATCGTGCACAATGAATACCTATTTTTTTTCTACTTGGTGTCGACTGAAAATGACATCACCTGTGCACAGGGCTCAGGTAAAGATCTATTGTTGGTCATGTGATTGATTGGTTGTTACCTGAGCCTTCAGCACATGTGATGCCATTTTCAGCCATCAGCAATTGATAAACTGTGTTTTTAAAAGTATAAATTGTACATGAAAATATTTTAGTAAGCAAATGAACTCGTTCAATCCCAACTATGAATTTTAGGTCATTATTGGCCAGGCCCCTGGCAGAAAACTCATCTCCCAATGTTTTTAATAAGATGTTTTAATAAGATTTTTAAAAATTGATTGAAAATCCACCATGTGATTTGGCCTATAGTGCACTGCTGTACTGGTGAATCCTCCGAGGCTCCCGATTGGTGAGGGTGGAGGTGTTCCAAGTTTCCCTGTTGGCCAGAGTGTCAGTTTGTCCAGCCTTGGTCAAACCAGAGGCCCAGCTGTTGTTGGTCAAAACTTTCTTCAGCCCACTGCCATGGTTCAACAGGTATCGCCATGTATACCTCAGCAGTATTTTCAGGTGAAAAGAGCTATAACGCTTAACCTGTAATCACTTGTTCTTACAAGTGGCCTGCAGCACTCCACTGTCGTACCAATTAGGGTTTGTACCAGGCCCACCTCATCGACACAAAATGATTCTCATGATGTATATTTTCAGGCTTTATCATTGTTTTGAGTATTTTTTGTTTTGTTTCAAGTTTTTCTTGTTTCCCTCTGTCTCGTGTTAATTTCACATTTCCTCTTTAGGTTTTGTTTCCACCTGTTGTTGTCAACCCAGTCCCTCGTGTAAACCGATCAGCTTCGTCCAGCCACTCGTGTCTTGTCCAGGTGTTCCTCATTGTCTTATCGGGGCGGGATGGAATTTTTATTGTGACTATTTGTTTTTTTTTTTTTTTCATGTTTTTGTTGAATGCGTTCTTTATATGCGTTCGTTCACGTTACATAAACAAACGCGACTTCTAATCTGACTGCGAGGTGTCCGTGACGTGACACATCTGTGCACAAAACACGACGTCGCGTGATGTGCACCCCAAAATTCGACATGGTACAGTCAGTACAGGAATAAATATGGTCCAGCATGCAGAGGCTCTTCTTATCATTTCATATCACCAGAATAGTGAGGCAGGAGGATTGTTTTGGGGATATTAGACCATGGTCCTCAATCCCCTCATTTGATCGCGACGTCTACTAAAAATGATGTCAAAATAAATTAACCATCTGCGTGGCTGAATTACTACTATCAGCACAAATGTCAACTTCATGCTTCATTTTTGAAGTCTCCCTCCCAGGCACTCTCACCAGCCTACATGGAGTATATTTGCCTTTTGATGACAAATAGCTCGTGTTTGTACGGATGAGCATTTATGCATACTGTAAATGCATCCGAATCGTATGGATAACAATGCATTCAAAAATATCAGCTAATATGTTGCATATGCACAAAACAACTCTGAATCTGAATTTAGCTGCAATAGGAAAATTAGCATGAGTTCCCGGTTTGTTCTGTCCTTGTCTGGTCATCGTTCTTTGCCATGTGTGGTGAGCCTTTCCTCCTGTGCCTTTTTGAGACTATTTCTTTTTTGTTAATCAATCCTATTTTTTTCCCTTCACTTTTTCTGTTCTTTGCTTCCTGCATTTGGGACTTAACTCGACCATGCACACTTCGTACCTAAGCAGATTCATCCCATGCCATATCTTACTTTTATAAGTGCATATTGCTTTTTTATGATGACATCTAGGAGATTTTTGTTGTTTTTTCATTTCCTACATCATCCCTAACACTAATGATCAAGAATAAAAAACGTCTAATCACTAGTTTACATTGTATAGATTGTTTTACTTTTCTGTATTTTATTGTTGCTTCAAATCCGCTCCTTATTGCTCCTTTTCTTGATTACTTTATCTCCAACCACAAATCATTTCCATAATTCTCTTATACTGTCTCTGACTGCATGCTGCACAAGGTTCCCCTCAGATCTTTAGTGGAGATGCGATCTAAAATCTATTACAGGGTGTCTGTGGATCCTTAAAAAGGCCTTAAAATTAAATTCACAGTTCATGTAATGCACACTCCTATTGCTCAAATTAATGAATGATGCCTTAGATTGAAACCACACGAAATATACTAGGTCTTGTATTTGGCTTCCTTAACCCTTGTGCAGTAATTTGACCGATCTTTACATCAAAGGCATTTCACATCAAAGCGAAAGCTTTGAAGAAAAACACCAGGGAGCTGTTGCTGTTGTGGAAGAAAACGACCCCAAAATGATCAAAATGCTACACCAGGGTTAAACCTGTTACTATCCTGTTTTAATTTTAGATAAGGCTCCCTCCACTCTAAAATGTGGGAAACCATGTTCTATTAAATGTGTTTATTGTTACGGCAAAGCTTATTCTTACCTAATGTTTACTACTTTCTCCCCCCCCCCCCCACCCCCGCCCCCTTCTTTCAACACGAATCTTCAATGTGCCATATCACTGAACAGTCACAAACATTCCCATCTGATGCATTTCAAACTGCCGCCCCCCAAGCAGCACTGGCCCCCTCACATTCATACATCACCACTGTTTCCCCGCAAGTTCTCACTTCATCCATGTCACTCAGTGATCCTACTGGGCTTGTGGTGACTATTGTTCCCTTCACTCAGCAGCCCCAGCCTGAGGCCCCTGCCATGCAGCTCACTGACACTATTCAGCAGCCAGCTCCCCAACAAACACATCCTCTTCAGACTATTGTTCAACCACAGTTAGGGCTAGGTGGCCCGGTGTCCATGGTTCAGCAGCAGCAGCAACGAATGGAGACCCAGGTTTCTCTGCCAAACCAACACTTAAGCAGAGGTCAGCCTTCAGCGGGACATCTTCAAGAGAGCCTTCCAGCTATAGCGGACCTGCAACATCAACATGAGCCTCGGCAGCAGATCTGTGTACATCAGACCCTTCCCTCAGCTCCACAGGAACAAGCGGCAAGAGCAGGTATGGAGCCACAAGCTTTGTTGCCGTCGCCACCAGGGGAGCATTCTCAACTAGTCAAGGGCTCCGGTGAGCAGCTCACCATCCATCCGCAACAACAACAACAAACCTTGTTACACCAGCAACAGCATGTTTTAGGGCTCCAGGAAGATCAAACATTTACTATCCGAATTGATCAGCAACAAGCTCACCTGGAGCAGCAACAAATCCCAGCACACAAGCACATATTGGATCAGCAGCAAGCTATTATTCAACAACAGCATCAAGCCATGCCGTCGCAAGCCCTTTCACAACACCATTTAGGTCATCAGGAGCCGAAACAGTTGTTTCGACAAATGGAAAATCCCCAGGTAAGGCTACACGAAGATCCGCCGAAGCAGCGGCAAGTGATGCATCAGCAGCCCCAGCCAACTCAACAGGAACAACAACAAGGTCTCTTACAACAGCAGCAGCTTGTATTACAGCAGCAGCAACTACAACAACAGCAACAAATCCAGCAACAAGCTCTTCTGCAACAGCAGCAGCAGCAAGAAGTTCTGCCTCAGCACGAGCAAATGGAGAGACTGAAACAGCAGACTGGATTGCAACAAGTTCAAGAGAAGCAACAGTGCCAAGCCGCCATAGCTCAGTATAATCAAACAGAAAAACAAGAGTCCGTCTCATCTCTCCGAAACAGCAATGACGAACAAAAACCACAGAAGCAATCTGAAATGCTTCAGGCATGCACCCCTCAACTAAATACCATTCAGTTCACAGCTCATAACGCCGTAGCACGACAACAAGCTGCACTGATCTTACAGCAGCAGCAGCAAGCGTATTCTACTCCGCCGAAGCATGTTCCAGTGACAGGGGAATCTCATGTTCCACTTAGAATTCCACTTAATTCTGAAGTCATTCAACATCATGCTCATGTTGCTTACCCAGCTTCGGGACCCATGGCCATCCAGTCTGTTGAGACATCAGGTGTTATTCCAGCTCAAACACTCTCCCAGCAAGGACAAAGTGAAACTCATGGCCAGAACCCAGGCAATGTTCCGGTCCAACATATCAGCCGGTCTACCACGCACGCAGCTCAAATGATGCTTGACTCCCATGTTGTTCCTGTGGTTGTAAGTACCCAAGGGCAGGCACAAATTGTCATCCAGGCCCATGAGGTTCAAGGTACCTATCCTGAACAAACAGCTTTTTCTTCAAAACAAGCGTCTGCTTTGCCACTCATCCTGGCTCCGCCATTGCAGCCAACAGTGTGTCCGTCCCATACATCTGCTGATATTAAGCTTGTGGGCCAACAAAGTCAAGTTGCTGCCCAACCTCCAGCAACAACAACGTCTGGGCAGATACAGCATGAGACTCTTGTTCGTCATAATGTTCAAATGTCAGGCATGCTGCAGCCTCAGCTCCAGCAACAAACTCCATGTCAGACTCTTCTCCAGTCCCAAAGTCATATTCCGGCAAACCTTTTGACCACTCAGGTCGCTAAGTCTGCTGGAATTGACACAACCAATATCAGTTCTCTGGTAGATCCATCTTGCGTTGTTACCACTGCAGTCAATATTCCAGTTGTCCTGGCCCAGCAGCAGCCATTAGGAAGCACCGCAAATGCCTCAGTCATTCAGGCCATCTCCCGGCCACAGCTAGCGATGCTTTCTCAAGTTCAGCAACCACCACCACCTTCCTTAATCCAGTTGCCAGTTGAGCCTATCCTCCTCCCAAGTCAGCCAAATTGCGCTCTCAGTCAGGCTGTGGTTGGCGTGGATGAGGTTGAGCTGCCAGCACAGCGCCAGCTTGCTGCGCATCGCGACATACAGCTAGCATCCAGTAATGTGACCGATCACCATTCCCGCACTACTGGCCTCCCGTGCAAAAGTGAAACGACAAGCGTCGTACCTTATCCTCAGCACCAGGCCAAGCACACGCTGCCTGTGCTCACTCACACACTTTCCGATCTTCAGGCCCAGTCACACTTGCAGACACAGACACAGACAGGCACTCAAAAGCAGGCTCATTCTCACACGCAGGCGCCAACCGTTGAAGCGCCTGCTCTTCTCCATGCGAACTTCCCTGTACATCAAATAGCCATGAGCCCTTCTCACACCTCGTCACCCCTGTCATCACTGCCATCCCACAATCCTGCTCCTGCCACCCCTGCGCCAGAGCTACCATCTCCACCAGCAACCCAGGTCCCTTTACCAGGGCAAGGGAACTTTATACCCGACTCACCTCCGCCTGCTGCCGCTATAGAGTCACTTAATTGTCATGTCCCCAGTCTGCCCCAAGCCTTGCCGCAAGACTGTGACATTTCCCAGCCGATCATTTCTCAGGTACAGGAAGAATGTGTGGAGATGTTTTGACTGTGGGTTTAATAGCAATTTGCTGGTGGAACGATTGAGTGTAAATATGTTTGATTCAAAACTAACACATTTTCTTTCTAAAAAGTATTATAATTGTGTTACCACTCCACTTACATTCATTGCTGATGTTCTATATCCTGTGCCTTTTTGTCTTTATATTTATTTCATCAATGTATTCCTCAGGATTGTCTTCTACTGTCAAATACGGAACGCACTTCCTCAAATGGGTATGTCTGTTTTCACACGTCTATCCCAGTCTGCCCATCATCATTCATTTTATAACTAACTAACATAAGGTTCATAAAAGCGTAATAGTAAGCAGCTGGTGAAAAATTCCTAGTTATGATAATATGTAGATAAAGAAATCTTAGTTTGCATGCTTGTTATATTTTGTATGCAATATTTTTCTTCTTACAAACAAATCCAGTGGTGCTTTGAGATACAAGTGACCTAAATTATAAGATGAAATACCAGTCATCCTTCAGCTATGTTTTTGCTTTGAAGTGCAAAAATTTGAGTGCCAAGTACTGTATGGTGCCAGTGAACTCAACTCCACAACTATCAATGGTTTGGTAGATGGTGAACGGGGGGGGGGGTCATGTTGAGGTTTATCATCACACTAAACATAACACAAAGAATTACACAATTTGTTTTGAAAACAACCAAATAACTTGACCTTAAAGGGACAATCTGTAAGATTTAGACCATTTTTCATTAAAAAGGAATACATTGAATGGTCATAAATTTTAAAACTTGAATATAAATGTGTTCTTAACGAGCGGCCGTACGTTTTAAATATTGTCAAAGGTCTAGTTATCATTCGATATTACATGCGGGAGGCACTCCTCCGGAGGCTGCCATGTCTGTTATAGCTACGGACAACAGTAAATCCAGCACCTCCTGCTGTCCGTAATGAAAAATGGTCTCAATCTTACACATTGTCCTGTTAATTCATTCAGGTTTGATTTATGTTCAAGTTAACACCACTCCAACCAAAATAGCATCATCATAACTCTTTAAGCAGCAGATACGGGATTTAGAACAAACAGAGCAGGACATATACACTGTAGACAAAATGACAACACTTCTGCGTATTACATGACACATTCTAAAGTATAGTATTATCGAATGCTACATTTTCTTTCTATGGGGGGGTGACCAGTGATTAGTGCAATTTCCTATGATTTCAATGTGTGTTACTGTGTGGTATCTCAAGAAAGCACTGTATTTAAAGTTGTATTTGTCTTAAATTACTGACCCCCCCCCCCCCCCCCCCCACACACACACACACACACACACACAGGTCAGTGCCAGCAAATGGAGAAGAAACTGCTTTTCCCTTGACCAATGGCAAATTAGAAAAAGTAAAGGGGCAGAGAAGAGCGTCTTCTGTGAGACCCGAGAAGGTTTCACATCAGTTTCAACTGAGTATGCTTCAGGTGAAAACACACAACAACTTATTAACAAATTTTACATGCCCAAGTTTGCATGATGATGCATGATGGTGTTTTCTTCATTATTCTTACTTAGGTGTCAGGCAGTGGGGATAATATGGTGGAGTGCCAGTTGGAGACCCATAGTAACAAAATGGTGACATTTAAATTTGATATGGAAGGAGATGCACCTGAGGACATTGCAGATTATATGGTAAACGACTCATGCATGACATTGTCTGCAGTATTTCATCTTTAAGTTCTTAATCTGAACATGGGGCACACAAAAGCAAACATTTTGCCTAAATAACCCCCTTTTGGAAACGAGAGAGATCCAAGAGAGATGTCCGTCTGTTGGTCTATCCGTTCATCCATCCATCCATCTGTTCATCCATCCGTTCATCCATCCATCCATCCAACCATCCATTTTCTTATTCTGTTTACTTGGGGCTTGGTCATTGGGACAGGAGTTTTAGCAGGGAAACCCAGACTCACCCTCTCTCATGCTACTCCAGCTCTTCTGAGAGAATTTTAGATGTTCACAGAACAGCTGCGAGACACAATTTCTGCAGAGTGTCCTGAGTCATCCCCAATAAAAATAAGCTAAATTAATTTGCAAAGCTTTTTTGCCCAGCCCCTTTCTGTGAGTGGAGCATGGTTTCAAAGTATGGCCATTTTTAAGAGCATTCACCATAAAAATGTAGTTGCAAGACCCATTTGTCTTTGCTCACAACTTTAATGATTTTGTTGTGCTGTGTTTTGTTTCAAGGTGGAGGAAGTCTTTGTCCTTGATGTGGAGAAAGAAAAGTTTGTTGAAGAGCTCAGAGCTATAGTTGCAAAAGCGCAGGAAATACTTCAACAACATTCACTTGTATGTTAATTTTTGTGATCAATATGACCTGTACAATCTGTTTGATCCCTAATTTTTGTTTTTGTTTAATTATCGTTTTCATGTTCCCCTTTCAGACTGGGTCCACTGATCAGTTACAAGTCAGCACTCCCACTAGTTCTACATGTAAGTTGATAATAATCTTTTCAGGTTTTTCCCAATATTGTAGCAAGGCAAAACAAATTGAAAATGTGTGTGTATGATTTATTAGCCGAATCCATACCGCATTCCTCCCCGGTGGGACGCTGGCGTTTCTTTATCAACCAGACCATTCGCCACAGAGACTCTCTCTCTAGCCAGGGGACTGCCACGACCCCTCCCACTGGAGAATTAAGGACACTCCCATCCCCCCAAAAAGATGAAGGTGAGCTCAAGCATCGCTTAGAGTGCCTCGCTGTTTCATGGATTCATACCGACAGGCTCCGCCCCCTTTCTGTGCAGCTTGCCAAATGTTCCCAACGACAAACCGCACAATGTTGACAAAACACTCTGCACCGGCAAACATTTGAGAACATGCCCAAAAGGAAGCGATGAGTTAACTCTAAGCGTACGCGCTGCGGGCGTTCCTACAAGGCACGCGATTGGTTTATACTCATCGACCAATGAGGGCAAGAGTTATAAGTCACTCCTAACCTCATTGATTGATGTAGAGCTGGGAGCCAATCATACGTCTTTCAGGTGTGCCCATGAGCTGATTGACTGACAGCCTTGCCAGTCTTGTCCATGCTGTTGACTTTTAACTCCAGCAACAATCTCAGAGTGAACCTCTGGTCTTGTCTACACGTAACCGACTTATATAAATCCACATATTCTATCCCTCGTTATTGTTTATTTAAAGAAATCACATCCATACTAATCCAGCACAGTGTGGTTTCATCCACTTACAAGCATGCCTTGTGTGTCCAATCAAAAAGAACTTCCGCCTCTGACTTCACTGGTATCTGCATCTTTGCCGGTAAAGAAAGAGTAGCGTGATGACACAAATCTCCGGTATTAGGTAATAGTTACACGCAACCGCAAAGCCAGAGGATTTGGCAAATCTCCACTTTGGCCGAAGATTTGGTTTTGATTTGAAAATGGAAAAAAAAAAAAAAAAACTACAGCAAATGGGGCAAACCGAAGACTTTACTGCCAGTTTGTAAGAGCCCCGGCTACGTGTGGACAAGGCCTCAATCTCATTCAAACGAGTGATAAAGGAGGGCAGGAGTAGTGCATGAGGGCTTAAAAGAGTTCGATAGATGTTAGAGTTCTGTTCTAATAAACTGGAATCCTGAATGTAAACCCGACTTGCTTGTTACCATGTTTGTTTAGCTACGGTTTCCACTTTAGTTCTTCAGGCGAGGTCTGTTACCCAGGGGATCTCCAGGCCATGTCCCCCGACTACAGTCAAGGGACAGAAATGGCAATGAAAACACTATAGTTACTGTATAAGGTTTAACGATGAAAGATTTAAGTAAATACTGTAATACTGTACATCTTTGTCTGAAAGAATTAAAGTAGACTACTTCATGAAATGCGCCTAGCACTGTTTTTTTTTCTTTTTTTAAACCTACCCCCCCCCCCCCCTCCCACGATAAATGAGGGTTCAATGTATTACATCTTGTTGTGAAAGATTATATATGATTCTATCGCAAACAACTATTTTTGTTTTACTCTGCATTGTAGAAAATGAAATCTCTCAGAATCAGGAGTCCTTCAGTGGAGTGTCTTCTCCTCCACCCTCTACCGTCTTAGCCCCCTCTGCAACTACTGCACCAACTTCACACGCCATTTCAGATGGTCTACCACTGCCAATCCACACCGCAAGTTCTTCGACTTCCGCGGCTATTGCCAGCCTTACCATCATCCCTGCTGCTGCTATTGTTGTGCCTCCCACGCCCGCCAATGTTCAGGCTGATGTCACAGAAAGCCACATTGATCAGCTGCAGCAGACTCCCTCCCAAAGTGACCCATCTGCTGCACAGCAGCAGGTTTCGGTTTCCCAGCATCAGTTGCGCAAGGAGCAACAGGTTCAAGATCAAGTACAGGCACTGCATCAACATCAACAACTTCAGCAGATCCAGGAAGTGTACCAGGATCAAATACAGGTACAACAAGAACAGGAGTGTGTGCAACAGGTGATGCCACACCTACTGCAAGAGTGTCAGCTACAGCAGCCGGTTATGCCTCAAAATCAGTCCACCACAGACCATCAGCAGCAACAACTAAACACACAGCAGACAGTGTTCACGCCACAGCAGCAACAACATCAATTACTTTGTAGCCATGTGGTGAAAACAACCCAAATCCCCGCTGATCTGCCAACGCAGCATTGCCACTTGAAGAATCCAGAGAAAGGGGACATGACAAGAGCCACTGACACACCTCAGAAACAACAACCGATTCCCAAACAATCCTCTCAACAACAGTTCGTGTCTGAGGTATCTAAGGTAGAGTTGAACTTCACAGATAATACATTACCCTGGCATCCTCCCTCAGACTCTTCTTTGCCACCTCTTCTTTTGGGGGCAACTGAAGCCCCCTTACCACCTCTCACTCTCACACCGTCCCCTGCGCAGCCTTCCTCTGTGGCTGAGTCAGATAGTGAAGGTCCCCCCAAAATAGAATTTGGGGACAATCGTATGAAAACCTTGGATGAAAAGCTGAGGAACTTGTTGTATCAGGAGCACAGCACTGGCGGTGTGGCGCCGGTCGTCGGAGCTGTGCCAGTGCCGCCATCAACATCAGCAGCCTCCACATCAGCAGGTGGAGATGAGTCATCGGAACCACAGCCGTTGTCCTTCCCACCACCTGCTTCTGTTTCAGATGCTACTCTGCTCTCCTCCTCCTCAACCACTTCCTTCTCCTCTTCCTCCTCCTCCACCACACCTGAATCTGAGAGCTGTGGGGGAGCAGAGGAAGGCTCTTCAAAAATTTTCCAGGCAGTTGAACAAGTGCTGATGGAACAGCAGCTTTGTCCAACACACACTTGCACCTCTACCACTACGGCGACCACCACCCAACCCCCTGCATCTTTTCTCCCTGCCACACAGGATGACCCTGTTGAGCCACAGCATCCACCTGTACCAAGAGAACCAACTGTCCTTGTGAGTGACTAACGTTGATTTATCAATGTTTGCATACTTCTACACTGTTTCCTCAAAATATGGCTCTCTAAGACATACTGGAAGTGTGTGGTTACATGAGCCATCCATCCATCCATGTATCCATTTCTACCGCTCATCTAGGGGCAGGTTTTGGGGGCAGTAGCTTCTGCAGGGAATCCTAGAATTCCCTCCTCTAAGCCACTTCCTTGAGCTCCTCTGGGGGAGAGTCCGAGAGCCCCGAGATTTTCCCTGGCTAGATGAGAGACATTGTCTTTCCAGCATGTTCTGGGTCATCCCCGGGCCCTTCTTCCAGTGGGACATGCCTGAAACCCCTCACCAGGGCGGCATCCAGGAGGCATCCTAACTAGATGCCAGAGACATCTCAACTGTCTCCTCTCAATGCGGAAGAAGCAGCAGTTACTTCTTCTTACCCTATCTCTCAGGGAAAGCCTGCACACCCTTCGGAGGAAATCCATGTCAGCCATTTGTATCCACAATGTCGTTTTTTGGTCATCACCCACAGCTCGTTACCATATGTTAGGGTAGCCGAACATATGGTCACAAGCTGTGGGTCGTGAACTTTGTTTTTTGACCACCTTGGTGACTTCAGCCCCAGAGATTGGAGAGGCCACCTCAGAGTTTCCAGAGTCTGCTTCCTCAGAAAAAGAATTGTCAATATTGAGTACGTAATCAAAGTTTTCTTCCCACCAGCTCACAATGTTCCGAGTTGAGGTCAGCAGCTACCCATCGCCACTATGCACAGTGTTAATGGTGCCCTGCTTCCCTCTCCTGAGCTTGATGGTGGACCAGAATTTTCTCAAAGACGTCTGAAAGTTGATTTCCATGGCCTCACCAAACTCCTTCCTCACCTGAGTTTTTGCAACGCCCCTCTCTTTGCCCAAGTGTCCAAAACATAGGGCTGCAAATCCGGTAACGCAACCACAAAGTCGATTATCGAACTGGGGCCTAGGATGCACGGATGAACTGGGGCCTAGGTTGCTAAGTGCACATGTAGACACCTTTATGCTTGAACACGGTATTTGTTATGGACAATTTGTGACGAACAGATCACAGACATTGGCTTTGTGGACATTGAAGTTCCCTAGCAGAACAAGGGAGTCCCCTGAGGGAGCACTCTCCAGCATACAGATAAAGAAACTGACTGTTTTTGGTGCATAGGAACAAACAAGAGTCAGGACCTGTCGTCCCCAACAAAATGCGGAAGGAGGCTACCCTCTTGTCCACCGGGGTGAACCCCAATGTATAGGCGCTGAACTAAGGGCAATAAGTAGACCCACCTATTTTGTTCCTCTCAGCATGGGCAACTCCAGACTTGACGACAGTCCTGTCTTGAGAGGACTGGTGACAGAAGTTATGTGTGGAGGCAGGTCTGCCTAGCCTGAACTTTTCTGCCTCAAACACGTGCTCAATCTCCGTCCCTGCTAGAAAGGTGACATCCCTTGTCCCTAGTGCCAGTTTCTTCTGAATCAGACCGTGAAGGTCCCTGCCCAAGGATCATTGGGACACACAAATCCCGCCACTATGATAAGGTGATGGGTCATAGAAACAGGATACATAAATATATGAATAGATGCTCAGTTGAAGGAGGAATTTGCATTTTTCAAACAATATATTTCGAACAATATTATTTCGTATTTGTTAAATTTGTAATTTAGTTCAAGAGTAAATGTGATCTTGGATTTAATTATTTCTTTCTCCTCTCATTGTGTGCCTCTAACTTAATTACCATGACATCAAAAGAAAAATAATTAAGCTGCGACAGAGGGTGTGGCTGATAGGGTGTCAATCATTTTTTGTGTGCTTTTGGGCAAATTCAGCTGGCACGCCTCAGAGGCCCGGCTTTGAATATAATTCCAACCCGAAAACAAGTGTCGTTATAAATCAGGTACATTTCTGGTGTACAGTAGTAATGCAATGCACTGGGGGTGCAATATTTTTCTTTTTTGGTGTTGAATCAGTCGTGCCTGAAAGAACGAGGTGCCGGATAAAAGCAGCCAAAATTAGTTTCCTCTATCTAGGCTCTTGCTCGGTCATCCAGGAGGGGCTCAGCGTCAAGCCGCTTCTCCGAAATCACAAGAGCCAGGAGAGGTGCTTCGGGGATCTGGTTAGGGCATGTCCCAATGGGAGGAGGCCCCGGGGATGACACAGAACACGCTAGAGAGATTATGTCTCTCGGCGTATCTGGGAACGCATTGGTATCCTGCTGAAGGAGCTGGACGCAGTGGCCAGAGAGAGGGACGTCTGGGCTTCCCTGATTAAGCTGCTGCCCCTGCGACCGGACCCTGGCTAAAGCGGCATTTAATGGATGGATGGAGGGATGGTGTTAAGTCAGTAAACACCCCTGGCCACTACAGTATTTGAGGAAATACAATAAATAGTCACTCAAGTTGAATGGTGTCCATTAAATGAACAATGTTTCCTGTTTGTCTTTTCTCTTGAAAATGTCCCAAGTCAATGCAGCCACTCCTAATTGTCCTTACTGTTTTAGGCTGTATCCCCACACTCTGACAACAGTACCACGGGAGAAGCCATGCGGCCCCACCGTCAGCAGATTCCCCTCCGGCATGGAGGACAGCAGCATAATGCAGGAGGTGGATATTTTGGCCTAAACCTGACATGTCCTAGTATCAGAAATCCTGTTTCTAGCAAGAAATCCTGGACTCGCAAATTCAAAAGCTGGGCATGCAAATTGCGCCATTCTGCCAGCTTGTTCAAGAAGCCCAGAGTCCAGCAAGGTAGCGTGCTCTTAGGGATTTTTTGAGTGAGTGAGTGAGTGAGTGAGACAGATGTCGAGCTTGTAATGGAAGTCTAATACAGTATCTAATGCTAGTTTTAACATAGAGAATTAACTTCCTTAAGTGTTGATGTTAAATGTTTACAACCCCTCTTAATTCACGGTTGATTATTCACGAATTACCAATTTTTAACATCTGAACCCATTGTTAACTTGACTGACTGAAAAGGAAAATCCGTTTTTTTCAAAACCAGTACAATGTACCAAAGTGAAAGAAATGTCGTAATTGTTGGCAAGGAAGAACACTGGGGCCTTGAAATACGCGTTTTAGAGAATACAGCACTTTTTGCCACGTTTTTGCTTCAGTTCAATGAACATTGTGCAGCTCCTTCTAGTGTCCACTTCTTGGTGTTTTGGGAGCAGTCTAATGTAATGTGTATATAGGGACCTACACCTAGAAGAGCTTAAAACTGACAAAATGATCTACAGTAATTAATCATCTTTTGCAAATGATAAAGAATGCATGCCTTTGAGTATTGTTTTATTGTCAGTCTTCATGTTACTCCACCATTATTTTGTTTAAAGGTTTTGAGTACAGCAATACAGCACTGATGCTCATGGTAGGACTTTTAGCTCTTTAAAGTGACAATATGTAAGATTTAGACTATTTTTCATCAAAAAGTAATACATTAAATGATTATAAATTTGAAATGTGAGCTGAGCGTTTCTGGTGGTATGTTCCTATATATAGTCAAACCATTTGCATAATTAACAATGCAAATGAAGTGTTTGAAGCACAAATGATGACTCTTGATAACAGGTATTCTCCTTAATAGGGTTGGTGGATTTCTGATATACAGTATCGCAAAGTTTGCCATACATGCTGTCTGAGAAGTAGGAAGAGAAAAAGGAAAACGCAGGGGTTAGGGAGGAGAGCTATGACACATTTTTGCCCCAATGAGGGCATAACTTGTGCTTGGAACAATATCCTCGCACAAAGAAAACTGACCAGAAAAAAAAGACTGTATGACACATCTCAAACTACATATAGATGGCTGGGGGAAGATGGAGGTTGACACAGGCCCGTTGGAAGCAGTCAGATTCCAGCGCTTCCCCAGCAGGTCGCATCACAGGACCAGCAGTGATGTTAAAAAGAGGGGATGTGCATGTATGATATCTGTGGATTTTTGTGCGTTAGAGTATCCTTGAGCTGCAAGTCCAATTCAGCTAAATTACTATCATTTTTAGTCTCCTGCAATAATCTTTTCTAAAATCTAATCATTGAATTGGTCAGCTGAGCTCTTGACTATTGACGAAATTTTCTCCACGTGAAAAGGCCTGGGGTAGAGCCTTCCCGGTCCTCTGGGATAGCTGCAGCTGGATACACCACCGCAGTGATGGGCGGTGTGTCTATCAATCTTGTCTGAAGAGGATGTGGGGAATACCTACATTACTGGAATGTCCACGTTATTGGAGTCTGCAGACATCTGGTTTGTCGCAAAGTTTCCCTGACAGGCGCATCTAGGTTGGACAACAAGCTGCCGGTCTTCTTTGGAGGTGTTAAGGCAGCGTACAAAATTCAGACTTATATGCGAGTGGATCCAACCATAACTTGGAGGCGGTTGTAGGATCCTAGTTTCGAACGAACGGCGGCTGTCATCACAGAGAAGTTAGCGTTTTGCCTCAAAGTAACTGATTGCTAATTGCTCTGAATCCAATAAGCCTAATTAGCAATAAATTTTTCGAAGCGAGACGCCAACTCCTCCATGATGACAACCATTTTACTCAAGGATTCAAGAACCGCATCCAGTTAGCGGTTCAGGTCACTCGCAGCATGAGTCTTAGCTCGCTCAATGCCTCCAGAGTCAAAGAGCGTCCCCTCTTGAGAGTACTGGTGACAGAACCAAAATTATGTGTGGAGGCAAGTCTGCTCCTGTTGTTAGTTGGACTGGACTGGCAGCTTAAGGACACTCTTACGCACGCGCATCCATAGATACATATGCACAACCCCTCTTTTCAACGTCACCGCTGGTCCTGAATTCCTGCCCATCTCATGCAACCTGCAGGGAACGCACCGCGTCTACCGCAAAGAGCAGGGCTTTACTGTATCCTAGTCCTGATTTTATTATCAGCGGAGAATAGAGAAGGTGGGGACTGTGTAGTGTCAGTGGCCAGTACATGTGCATGTCCTTTCATTTGACACCACCCTTCCCCATCCAGTCCACAGGCACTGCCACCAGTATCCCTCTCAGCTCACCACTACCAAGGGGCTCTACATAGCACACATCTCAAGTCAAGTGAGATTGCTAAGCTGTTTTCTGTAGTGATTCTCAACCAAGGTGCCATGAGAGATCACACACTTAATTACATATTTATTACAAATATATATTTGTCTTTTTACCTATTCAAGGGACATATAGTGACATTTGGTACAATTATCTCTTTTATTAAATGGTAGAAGGTACAATGAACCCATTGCTGTTCATACAAACGAATAACTACCTTTCAACTACTCGGCATGTCATCCAGTTGAGTTTGTGAGAAAATGGGGACACAAATGTCATCACTTCAATTTTCACACCGTTAATAACAATTTATTTTGTGTGCCTTGAGTTTTCTCAGGTAAAATGAGTAAAGTTACACAATGAAGCTTGGGAAACACTGGTATAGACTGTACGGTACCCAATTGCTATTTATTATAAAAGCTTTTCTGCGGTTTTTAGTTTTGCTGGTAAGATTGTGATCACTTATTTGAGCCTGGAGTCCTGCCTTGGGCTCTGAGTGCGCAATTAATTCATACTGAGTGTTTTTTTTTTTTTTTTTTTCCCATTGTATTAAATCGAATCAAACTGGTTTGATATGTGCAGTAAGAGTTAATATTGTTTTGGTGAAAGTGTTGATTGATGGTGATTCAGGAAGCTTGTAGTGTGCATGAGTGGGAGTGCAACAATAGACAAGAGAAGTCTTTTTTTATGGTGTACGTAAGGGCTGCACAATGAATGGAATTTGAATCGCAATCGTAATATTGGCTGCCATGATTATTTGAGTTGATCCTCTGCGATGTTAACATTTAAAAAGCCGACGATACGTGTCAAATCAAGCACTTTGTCATTCTACCTCTAGGAGGTAATGTTTCCCACATGTATGTATGACAAAAGCCTCTGCTTTTCTCACCCTAATATATTATTTACCAGTGTGAAATGGCATTGAGAATATATAGCGTACTAGCTGTCAATTGAGACCCATTGTGAAAAATCTGTCACAGGGAACAGGTGCGCAAGGCTGGTGAGCCCGCCCCCTCGTGGCACAATTGAACTCTGCTTAGGCACAAAAAATACAGAGAACCCACAGAACAAACAGAAACATGACAAAATCAGAAAATAAATTAGAATAAATTTGGTTTCAAATGACCGAAAATGTAATTTTGACTACTAATTGGTTAAAATTTTCCTAAAAGGAAATAATGTGCTTGTTTCTAAGTAGGGTTATTTTTTTTCATTGGTTTGCACTTATCAAGTAAATTAGCTGTGTTGCCCTGTGTGCCAGGTTTTCACCATGTCTTGGGTGAATTTGTTTGAATTATTATTTACCTGTACTTTATTTAATTCTTTTACTTTATTCTTATTATTATTTGTAAGTATCAAGCCTTGAAGACTTGTTTATATACTGCTTGTTTAAAAAATGGCCATCAATAGACATTTGACCAAACATGATGAATAATCATGGTTAGTACTCGTGCTTTCAATATTGACCAAAATAATCCTGCTTATTATTTTGGCCATAATCGTGCAGCCCTTGTGTACGTAAAGATTGACAAAACTCTGTAAGGATTAGCATTATGTCTGCAGACCATGAATACTACCTAGATACTGTATTAAATCGGATTTCACACAGAACTCTCCTAACTAAACCATCATTTATTTGCCCGACTGCTGCACGTGGGATAGCTTTCCATTAAGATTGTATCACAATTTGTTTTAAGTATGTTTGGATTGCAATTGTACTTTTTCAAAGACATTAATCACTAGCTCCTCACCTACTTATACAAAACATCATTATTCATTTTACTGATGTTCTTTTTATTTTTTTATATTACCGTATACGTATTTCACAAAACTGTTAGTGACCCATATACTGTATGTCACAAAGGAACCATGTCTGTATGTTTTTGTTCCATGTTTGTGTGTTTCTGTATGTAATCTCTAGTGGCTATTTTTCTGTGGCTGTCTGTGTGTTCTGCATATTTATGTTTATGTGTGTCTCTTGCTCCCTGTGGCCCTTTTGGTTTTCACCCCAGTCTCATTATCAGACAAACGGTCCGGCAGTCAGTTGTTCAAAGAAGAGAAGGAGGTGGCCCCGCATTCATCTCAGTCACGCAAAGGACGATTCTATGTATGGATTTGACCTCAATACTTATTTGTTTTTTTTTTTAAATAGATGGAATAAAACTGATGTTTCCCTGTTCCACTCTCAACAGGTGACCCCAGTGCCTCAGTCCTCCCCACCGGCGGATGCGTCATCAGGCCGTGCTAGCACTCACAGAAAAGTGGGCCGCTTCTCCGTTTCAAAGGCTGAGACAAAGGATGAGTTGGAACAAACGGACAGCTCCTCGGTGTCTCCTGTTGTGCTTAGGGAGAGGAGGAGATCTCGGGCAAAAGAGACCGAGAAAGATGAGAGTAGGAGAATGCCAGCGATGGCCCATCTTTTGAGAGGTCACGGGCATAGCCACTCCCCTGTAGATAGCAGTGATGATGATGATGATGATGGTGATGAGAGTGGGTTGGAGGATGAAGGCCTGAGAAGAGAACTGCACAAGCTAAGAGAGAAGTAAGTCCAGAATGGTTTTCAGAAAACTCTCCTTTTGCATTCATTTATCAAAGACATTGCCATATTATATAGCAAGTGTTGACCATCTTATTAAATCTACTGAATAAAACCCCCCACTAATTGCAACTGACATATGGCAGCTATTACAATGCGAGAGTAATACAACATGTTACAGTATCTGTATTTTGAACAATCAGGCACATCAAAGAAGTGGTGTTACTTCAGGCCCAGCAAAACAGAGAGCTACAAGAACTGTACAGACAGCTTCGTTCCCAAAAAGACCAAAGGCAAAGTCTTCCTGCTTGCCTGTCTCGGAGCCCGGCTCTTCCCACAGCGCCCCCGCTTCTCTCTCCCCGTAGACCCAGGCCGGTCAAAAGTAAACTCCGGCCACGGCCTCACTCTCACATGGATAACAACGGAGTCACAAATGCTGGTAGATAAATCGCTGTAGTCATGATTTATCTTGGCGTTCCTTGGGTAGTTAATTATTGCACTCGTTCTCCAGCATTCCAGCAGTCTAGCAGTTTTTCGGGTATGGAACCGAGTGGAGCGCCTCCTCATTGCAACTCAGAGCATCGCTCTTCACTTCCGGCCAAAAGAGGTATTGTACCAAAGGTGTGACACTGGCAAGTCAAAAGCATGTCTCAATCCTAACCTTCAAGTCTCAAGTTGGTGTGTAAACAAAAAAAAAAATTAAACTCTCGAGTCACTACCAAAATTCAACCAAATCAGGTCAAGTCATCCAATCTTGTTCAGTCATAATATGTATATAGGCGGGTTAAAATATGTTTTTACTGTTCATTGCACACAAAAATACATTTATATTTAAAATAATTAGTTGCAGCCAGTACCTTTGACTACTCTCAAGTTTGAACAACATTAATTCGATAGCAAAATAAGTCATATCGTGTCATTTACAAACCTTAACATGATTATATATACCTGCTTACCTCTACCATAGTAAATATGCATTTTCATCAAGCGCCGCCACCTTGCTTGTTTGTGCTCGAAAACAAGGCTGTACATTTCATTTTACGTGGAGTATGAAAAGGAAAATAAATTGCAGTACAAAATAGATGTACTGTACATTATTTTACCATAAAGTCACCTTACACTGACACTGAATGATGACGGCGGCCAACAGAGGCCAGGCAATGCCGCTCATTTGGGAATGTGCACAGCTACTGGCGATGGACTGGAGCTCTTGAATTGATTGTCAGTCAGGTACGATATGTTGCGCGATATACAGTACGATGTAGAAATGCCTCTAAAAGTGATTTTGTCATTTTAGTAACACGCACTATGATGTGTTTAAATCGGATAGCCCTGATATATGTAACCACTAAAGTGAAGGATTGACTTATTCTCTGGTTTTGATAAAATTCCCTCCAGTTGCTTTAACGAGGGGTCATCTTATACTCCAGTCGTACTTGTGTTAGAAAAAATAGTAAATGGTTATCGCTGCATCTGTTTAAAAAAAAAAAAAAAAAAAGACTAAAACCACTTTTTTGTTGTTGTAGATCAATTTTGGGGTCTGGCACAATAGTGTATCCAAAAATAGGTTGAGGGGTTTTTGTAGGTGACATTAAAATTAGATAAATTATATCTACAGTCTCAATTTCAGATTTACACGTTCACATTTCTAAACATGAAACAAATGAAGTCCATCAAATATAGCATACAGTTTGCAACGGGGTGAAATTTCAGAAGGTTATTAAATTTGATTTTTTTTTCCCCCCCAAATATCTGTACTCTTGGGCACTTAGCTGATGTGGATATATTTTTTACAAATTACTGACCAAAGTAAAGGGTTGAACCAAGGCTGAACTAACCATTTTTAGGGTCTCCTGAAAAGTGATAATTTTGGAGATATGAGGATTCTGTGTAACTCCGACGATATTTACCTATAGCCTAGAATCTGAGCTTGTTTGTGGTTAATCAGAGGCCTTTTTAATCGTAGTTGGTCTGTGCTGACTCCTATTTCACATGCTTCTGAATAGAGCCACATGTCCACTCATAAGAATGGTGTTATGTTTGTACAAACTCATTCTGTTAAGTTTTTCCTTGCCTTCTTTCAAAGAGTGTTTTTCCATTTAAAGATTTTCACTATGGGCAGCAGGAGGTGCTGAAGGTGCTGCCTTTACCATTGTCTGTAGCTAAAACAAACCTGACAGCCTCCAGAAAAGTGCCACCCCCAATGTAATATAATTTCATGATAACTAGACCTAGGAGGATTTTGAAAAGATACTGTTGGTCTTTAAGAACACATTCATTTGCAAATTTTTGGAATCTATAATCATTTAATTCATTCCTTTTTAATGAAAAACGGTCTAAATCTTACACATTGTCCCTTTAAGGAGTGTAGGTTTGATTTCAAAAGGGAAAGTCCCTATCCCACTGAGAGCCAAATTCACGCATTCACATCTGGTGTTTGTCAAGATTTGTTCAAGGTCGCAAATGTTCCCCTAACTTTCACCAACCATTTTAATGACATTTGCGACCTTCAACAAATCAGAACGAGGACATTCACTATTTAAGCGTTTGTCCCTCTGTTGAGCTTTAGGAGCTGAGAGCTCTCAAACCATGTCTCTAAATGTAAATAGTATACTCTATAAAGTCAAAACACATACTCAAAGTACAGATACCTCATTTTTTTGTGCAGAACAGAGCCCTGCCAGAAAGAGCACCTTCACGGATGAACTGCACAAATTGGTTGACAATTGGACAAAGGAGGTAGTAGGTCAGAGCGCACCCAAGCCTTCTCTCAATCAGATCAAGCACATTCAGGTGCAGGAGTCGGGAGGCTGGACCCAGCCACCTGAGGTACCGCCAACACACACGTTAAAAGCCACTCTATATAAACATAGGGAGTTTTAAAATTATAGTACCGTACTTAAAAAAATAGAAACATTTGTTAGGTTTAATGGTGCTTGGTTGGATATGTATCAGAGTCCACATTTTCAATGTAAATCTCACTGACAATCTGGTGAATTTCAGCCAAAAATGTGATCAGTTACATACATTAGAGCAGTGGTCCCCAACCTTTTGATCACCACGGACCGGTCAACGCCTTACATTTATATTGTGGACTGGGGGGGGGGGGGGGGGGGGGGGGGGTGCTGGCTGCTCTAAAAGCCACATCATCCTTCTCACTATGGGTGCTTGCTGCTCTAAGAACCACATCATCCTTCTCACTATGTATGTAATATCAACGTATAAGGCCAACGGTAATATTGTATGTAATATATGTAATATCAATAGCGGCCTGAGGCGGCGCCAAAAGTTTTCAATGTCGCAATCTCACAGTGGCCGAGACCGTGCTAAATATTGTGCTGACAGTGCTGCGCTATCGTTAGCTTAGCACAGTAACTACGGTTCAACAGGACCGGTACCGGTACCGGTCCGCGGACCGGGGGTTGGGGACCACTGCATTAGAGTACAATATAAGAAGGGTGGTTGGTGTAGCACGTTTCAAGAGAAAACAGTGGCAATGTTACCGTAAGTTATATGACTCTTTCCTGGACAGGTGGCCCCACCAGGTTGGTTTCCATTAGTCCCATTGAACTCACAGGCACCCCTAGCTACTTCCAGCTTGCCTGTGCCTCCTCAGAACGCAGGAGGGGGGAGCCTGCCCATGTCCCCTGAGACTTCACCGCAGGCGTGCATGGCTCAAGTGCCACAAATGCAGCCAAGTTTACACCATCAGCAGCAGATGACCTTTCAACAGGCCTCGCTCTGCCAGCATGTACAGCACGAGCCTCGGGCGCAAGCCCCAGTACGGCAACAGTCGGCAGCGCAGGCGCCGGCCGTCATCCGGCTGCCTGGCTCCTCGCATCAAAACCAAGCGCTGCTGCCTTGCCTTACCGCCACATCTCCAACAGCCTCAGCCGTGTCTGTGCCGCCTGGCGGCGATTCCTGTGCAAACGCAGATAGCTGCATTGCCGTCGGGGGGGAGTTTTGCTCTTGTTCCTCCTCATCTTCAACCTGCTGCTCCTCCTGTGTAAAAGCTGCTGTACCTTCCAGTGCCAAAAAGAATCATCCCACAGACACCCCAGCCCTTCACGCTTCCTCTGGGACAGAACTGAAACCAAGGTTGGTGTAGTTGTGGGAAAAAAAGTGCCAGAAAAAAAGAAAATGAGTAGGTAGCACATATCCATTTG
This sequence comes from Hippichthys cyanospilos, assembly GCF_059441005.1. Taxonomy (NCBI): domain Eukaryota; kingdom Metazoa; phylum Chordata; class Actinopteri; order Syngnathiformes; family Syngnathidae; genus Hippichthys; species Hippichthys cyanospilos. Next base: position 26,931,636 of record NC_142370.1, on the reverse strand, counting down.
AGGTATTCGACTGGATTTACACTACAGTATTCCTCTGCTATTCACAGATGATGAGGATTGAGCCTATTCTCACAAAACACTTTAATGTCAAATTTACAACTCCCCCTAATTCCGCTTATAGCCCATGCTAATCTTGGCTCCTCCCAGACATATAAAGTGTGTTTTTTAGTTGAGATTTATTATTAGTTTCTTGACACAAATTACTGTACTATTTTGAAAAGGCTTTGGTGTTATGTATCTTTAAGTGTACCTGTGGTGCTTAAAGGAAAATATACCTATGGTTTATGAATAACTGCATCCAATTCTGATTTTGGTTTTGCTGGTTGTAATAAAGCAAGCTTAAAATACCTTTTTGTTGAGACAACATACACACATAATGCCAGGAGAAGGGGGAGATGGGACACATACTCGTTTTTCCTCCCATTCATCTCCTATTCAATGTGTGTCATTTTCTTGCTCACATTGTGACCAATTACAGTAACTCTCACAAATTTACTGTCAATATTGATAGATTGAAGGATATTTCATCAATATTGACAGGAAAATTGTGAGAATGCTTAAGATCTGTGGCAATTTCACCAAGAAAATGGAAGGCGAAGGAAAGGACCGGCTGTCAATAGTGGTGTCACCTCTGCCCCCCACCCTCCCTCCAACCAAGTATGGCTGAGCACTTGTTGTCTCGACAAATCGTCATCTCAAACTGTTTTAGGTTTCCCTTAATACAAGCAGTGGAAAAAAAAAAAAAAAAAACAGTTTATTTTTTTTTAATAAACCATATATAGTATATTTTTCCTTCTGAGCACCACAGGTACATTTTGAGGTTGAGGCATTCCCGAAAGAGCAAAGAATCCAGTCAGGCCTCTTTCAAATGCGTATACAAATCAGCTCAGCATAGGATATCTGCCAATGTAACTGCCACACAAGCGGACAAATCAAAAGTACCGGTACTTTCGTTTGAGCATAATGTCATTGAAATATACAGAGCAAACTACAGAACAAAATATATGATGTAAATGCAGGGATACTGCATTCAATGCGCAGTATTGTAAATCATTAAATGAGGAAAATTGCCATTGGCAACCAGTCGAGCCATATGGTGGTTACAGCATTTAAAGGCATTTAAAACAAAAATTGAAAGAATCAGTTTGGGCAAACTAAATTCTATTTCTTTACTTGTATTTATTATTGTTAACAAGTGTATTGTTGCTGCCCGCCCAAGGTTGTATTTTAAAATCTGACATTGGCACTAATTTGATTGACGCTCAGACCTGCATTGTAAGTCCAGTCTTGGATAAGCTTACACACAAGGAGATTTAACTGCAATGGATAATGACACAATGGGGCGTGAAAGTGAGACATGAGAGACTTTAGTATGTACAGATTGGAGGAATTTTGAACACAGCACTTGAACTTTGTGAATAGCGATATGCGTGTGTCTTGTTTTTCATGTGTGTATGTGTACAGAGTGTGGCAGAAAAATTTGCAACATATCCTTGGCAAACATTTACTTCTTGAAATGTCATCATCTTACTTTGTTTTATAGTTGTCAATGATTGCAGTGAAAGGACTACCAATTTTAAAAAGTGCAATTAGTAATGATCATGGAATTTTGATCAGCATGTATTGTAATTATTTGTCTGTACGTCAATACAATATATTTTTATGAATGAAATGATGTAACTATTAAAATGGTTTGCTTTAAGCACAAGCTACTTCACTGGACCTATAAAAAAAAATGATCTGCTTCAAGAATAGGTTTTACAGCATTTTAGGAGTGATGAGTCGGATTCACCAAAAGTAACAATGAAGGATTTCAGATGAGTGGCTCATTACACCTATCTGTTCTACACCGATCGCTTTGGGGAATTTATATGACAAAAATCAAGACCGGGAACGGCAGCGCTTGGATTTGCACCCAGATTTTCCATTCCCTAATTATGCTTGCAAATACGTTCCAGTGGAAGTGCTGGAACCCACGATGTCAGCCTATTCTGATGGAAACAGTTCAAGAATAAGCGACTTAGTGATTTGGAATACGGGGGGGTCTGGAAGTGAATTAGAATTCTTGTCCCATACCGCCATGATATACGTAATTCACACCTGAGTATTAGCTCACAGGATCGGCCAAACTATGAAAAAAAGTGCGATTTATAGTCTGGAAAATAAGGCTAATTACATAGAAATGATACCACTTACTTTATGGTACTTAAAGTGTTCGATGCTGCTTTTGTACATATATTTGTCATGTCAGTGTGCGAAATTGTCTGTGCTTTATCACTTGGGGAAATTATGATGTAAATGCACCTGTGCAGCATATTGCTGCCCAGTGGAATTATCGCCTCTCCAGCGTCACTGCTTATGTTTTGTTTTTGTTTTTTTTGGTAACACCATATTGCTTGAGTTACAAAGCACCACCTAATTCAAGTATGCGTATTAGAATCTCATACCATTGCGGACCAACATCAACCCCACACCATCCCACAGTCATATACTATCGCAAATTTATCAGGCAAAAAACATCAAATTCATCAGGCTTTTGCCTATTAAATCTATTGTTTATGTTATTTTTATTACAATGGTACACGTTACCAACCATTACCAACCACTGCCGTCTCATAAATTTTTCCAAACTCTGACTCAAATGTCCTCGATTTAACAGAACCATTTTCACTAATTATTGTCGAAAAAGCATCCGGCCTTTCACTCTTGAGGCAACACACACAGCTACCATTCAGTGAGAAAGAGGCAGTTTTCTGACACTTAGTGTCCAAGAGGCTTCAACGAGGGCACAGGCCGAAAATATCCAATTTCTTGTAAAAAGAAAAGAGAAAAAAGAAACAGCCCTATTTGAACTCACAGGGTTTCCGCCCAACAGTTACGATATGTTGATTTTGTGCCTAAGTTTAGAGTCTCATCATTTTGTGCCGTGAGTTATAGACTAGTGTGGTGATTTGAACAGAGTTGCACTAACTCTGCTTTTACAATATTATTTTGTCACTTGTAGCTAATTACAAAAGGAGAGTGATCATTACTAGGCATAGGGAAGGGAACATACTTCAAAGAGTTCATTCCAGAAACCAGACAATCATCATAAAACCTGCAATTTGAGTTGCATTTTACAATTGTAACTTATCACAAGAATCACTTGAAATCAATTGCTACAGAAATGTCAAACAATGCAATTTAACACATACATTTTGATTAAAAGTGATGAACATACAGTATGTGCTAGCAAATACATAAGAAGCATTTTAGTCTCTTCCCGGAGTTAAACCCCAAAACTGAATATCCCAAACATTTTGTGACTCTCTCTTCATCCTGACAGCTCGTGTGACTGCCCCAATGCCTAACAGCTGTTTAAATTCAGTGGCTTGTTAGGGAAGACCTACTGCAGACACATTCCTTTCCAACATTGGTTGTAAGCTGCAAACCGTTAAAAAACAAAACAAAACAAAAAAAAACTGCCAAGTTATTGTGACATGGGCAACCTTCTAAGATTTGTCTATCTTGCCTTTTGCATTTTCAGTTTGTTAGTCATGCTTTGCTGTTGTGGATTCACATTCAATCATTCATAATTTCAAATAAGATGTTTTTTGTCATAGTAACCAGTGTACTTGACCGCACACTGTCATAAAATTATCTCTGGATAATTCATGTCCTGAAGACATACTACATGTTTTAATGAAAGACAAATCCAGCATTCTATTGTTATGCAGACATGCTCTGTATGATAGTATTCAAGCAGTTACTATACATTTGGCTGGCTTAGTAGTAGCTCATTTAGCTGTATAGGATGATACACATTTGCAGTGTTTCTGAATTTTGTCAACTCCATTTGAGGTAAAGCTATCAGAAGATCAAATAGTTGAGATAATTTGGCCATTTTCTGGATTATTTGCTTGTCATGTCTGATACTAACTTGTTGACCACAAGCATGATTATTGCTTATGTCATATGATGTCAAACTGGCTTTGTGTTACCAAAATCTGAAAAAAAAAAGAGATAAATTATTTTTGTATTTTGAAATAGAGATATTTCATTGTAATACTGTGATCCTAATAGAAAAAACGTTGGGTTTTCATTCTTGTTTCAATGGGACTGTTTTTTTGTTTTCTTCTTGTACCTCTTTGTGTCCTGAGACAGAAAATACTTGTTAGTCTAAACTTGTTTTCTGTCTAAACACAATCATCTGAAGCATCCATAACGCAACTCTTTATTGGAGGCTTTACTCAGTTTACAAACGGATGCAATACAACTCAAAGGAGTTCTTTTCGTGCATGAATGAGAGCCAACGATAAAAATTTGGGAAATCCTAAAAATACATTTTAACACAATCGACTTTTGATTTTAAATTTTGTAACTAATCCAAATAAATGATGTACGACATCCACATTGTTTTCTGTGCTTTTATGTATTTATAAAATACACAAGACATTCACAACTATTGTGTCACTAAGACCGACAAGATATTCTTTAGTTTTTTCACATTCAATCCAGACTTATTATCAAACCTTTACTGATGTATTTGCATATTGTGACATGATCTTAAACATGCTTCTTTGTGTTACAATATAATATTCATAAATATATTTTGAGCATTGAACAGCACATTTATAAACAATGTTTCAGTTGCAGTGTTTTTCAATATGTTTTGCCGCGCTGAGAAAAAGAAACTTTGGAGGGAAAAAAGTGTTTGGCTTCCTGAAGAGATCATTTTTGTCTTAGAAAAAAAAAAAAAGCGTTCTCCTGATGAATACTGTTATTCTTGTAAGATTTCATTTTGCTCCTGTGGCATACTGCAGTGTTTCCCATCACTGTGCTGCGGTACCCACTGTGGAATATCCTACGGTTTGACTTTTATTTTTTCATTTATTTCATCCAATTCATTTGTTTACAAGAAACCTAACACCTATCTTTGTTCCTTTTCCTTTGCAAATGCCATACAGTTAAACCGGAAAGTATTTGTCGCACTTCACTTTTCTCACATTTTGTCATGTTACAGCCCCATTCCAAAATATACTGGATAAAAACAATCTCTTATCTCAAAATTCCTCACACAATAACCTATCATGACAATGTGAAAGAAAAAAAAAAGTTGTCTTAATTGTGAGGTAAAATGTAAATTTGTTTGGCGCCCGGCTAATTTGACTCAGAATTATGAAGAGGTTCCTCAGGAAAAACTAAAGGCCCTAAAAGTTTGAGAAGCCCCGTTAATTTGCGGTAAATGGGTCATTTGATTGGTGAAAGAATGGTATCACAATTCATGGAACAACGTTGTGAAAGAAAAAAAAAAAATCTTATATCAATGTTATGGCTTCAGTATGCATGATATGGAATGCACATAAATGTTTATATTTTTCTGATGAATAACTGTTATAATGGTTTGAGGGACTCCATCATAGCTCAAAACACTTGAGAAATAATGAAAACAAAGGTGGAAATAGGTCTCCCCTTGGAATATAGAATCTCTTTGTTGTCATTGTACAGCGGCTGTACAAAGAAATTGGGAATGAAGAGCTAATTTTTGGCGAACCTGTGCACGCAGCCATATATCGTATATTGTAGCATATATCCATCCTTAAAATACAGCACATAAACGTAACAAAGCAAACAAAATCATTTGATGTTAATAAAAGTTTAAGTTAACAGGATTTGAATGGATTTTGAGGAACTCAACCTCTGATCATAATTACTACTATTCACAATTTGTCTGTGATAAAACAATGTTTTAACCATTAGGGTTTGTCAAATTGTGTGTTCCTGTATGGGTACAGTTGTGAGAACAGTTTTGACTTTTCGGTCAACATAGTGGGGACATTTTGGCATTCATTTCTGATGGCTGAGGAAATGCATTACGTCAGTGAACGTCCTCACAAATACAGCCGTACAAACGCGCGCGCGCGTGTGTGTTAGTGTTCTCACGGGGCACGGCCCCTGTCGCATAACGGTTTCGTAAAATCAATGAGTAATCCATAAATACAATTGCCCAGTTCTCGGGGCCATTATGACATTAAACCCATATAAATATAGTATTTCTTGTCGAATCACACGCAGCCAAATTCAGTTAAAAAGCAGAAGACAATTTGTAATGTTTAGTATTTAATAACTGACTTTTTCCTTTTGTGAGCTACTTCAATTCATATTCATGAATTCGAAGGACTAAACATCAACAATTATACTTGATTTGTATCGAATTTAATTGGTCGTCATCAAATGGGAGAGTGTAGTCAGCGCGCGTGTATGTAAACATGAAATCTATTTTTGTAATAAAACATTTTGTTGTAAATTTAAGACGTGCAGTTTTTTTCTTACCCAAACGCCTTTCCGCGTTTATTTAAAATATATCCCCCGCTCTCATTACTTTTTGACTGGGAGAACTTTATTGCACACATTCATGTTAACAGAGATGAACAACGCTTACGCTTGTTGTCTTTGAAAATGGCGTCAGTGCAGTTTTACTACACTGCCATTTGTAGCTGAAGTGTTGTTTTGGGTCGCTTCCGAATTCCCATTTCGGCCGCGTCTTGACTTGCCTTTTCGGGTATCTCATAGTCGCTAAATAAAAATGTTACGAAGTAAATTCTTCGTTTTCAAGTCCGTTGCACACTAGGGCCGCAAGGGCCCCCGATCTCGCTTAGGGATTGTCAACTGTTCCTCTGGCGGCGGCGGCGGCGGCGGCCATTGAGTGCTTGGCATTGCAGCAGCGCCATTCCGGTGAGTTGCTACACCGCTGTTACGCCAACCGTCTTGTTCAAACCGCTGCTCGTGTGTGTCTTCATTTTTACAGAAGATTCTGATAGTTGGACGCCCCTGAGGAGTTGTGGCAGTGATGTTTATATTTGGCAAATATCGACAGTATGAGCTACACCGCTAGCTAACGTAGCCGCTAGCATCACAACGTCCAGCTTTCGAGTGTCTTACGAACAACAGGAATACGCTAGTATTTACTTTTTGGTTTACTATAGACGCATTAACGGCGACCTTTGGTCAATGTGCAGTTTGCCAAACCTTGCATTTTACAATGTAAAATCAAGTTTGAAGTTAAACAACTAAATCCAGGTGTAGGGTTGTATTCTAATGAGACTTCATGTTCAAACATACATGCTATGTGTTCAACCCATCACTTTCGCTTAACGTAGTTCTATATTTTTTCTGATCGTGTTTTTCAGCCTTCCTGGTACACTCAAGTGGATGTGTGTCTTGACCAGCTGCAACGTTATAGCAGTACAAAAGTAGAAGGAGTTACATAAGAATCTCTTTTTCAAATTGGACGTTTTGAAGTCCTCACAGTTACAGCTTCTCCAAAATACAAACACACATAACACTTATTATGGCTTCAGTACCAGTGTATTGCTTATGTCGCCTCCCATATGATGTGACTCGCTTCATGATCGAGTGCGACATTTGTCAAGACTGGTTCCATGGAAGGTAAGTGTTATTTCTTTTTCTTTATTTTCAATATTATTGTATCCTTTGAATTTACAAGACAGGCAATATTTTGACTTGCTAGTACATAAAGAAAAATCCACAATTTCCATTTAACTCTTGTCTGCTAATGTTATTGGGAAAAGAGTGCTTTTCAAAGCTGTGTGACAGAAGGCCACCTTCTTATGTTGAAATTTCTTAGTAGAAAAAAAAATCTGCAAAGGCTCCATCACAAATTTATAATTAAGACATAAAGTAAGATAAGCCTAAAGTACTTTTCTTAATTTTTAAGGTTCACTCTGACACTCCCTAAGAAGTTCAGTCTGCTGCAAAAACCTTTTTTAAGGAGAAGCCTTGTGCACCTTTACACCTTTTTTCATCATACCGCGGGTATCCCCAAATATGTGCTGATAATTTTCCAAAATTGGAACCTAACACACACGATAATTAAATCAAAACCAGTTAGATTCATATCCCTTAATTGAATTTCACCCACTTTCTAAAAAAAAAAAAAAAAAAACTAGTTCAAGTGCTTTGCCCGCGTCCCTGATGCATATTTTTTTCATTTTTTTACATATTTGACAACTTTGTCCACCATGTTTGTTTTGAAAAACAAACCAACGATAAAAGCAAAAAAGAAATTCAATCGAGGAAAAAAGAACACAGCTTTTTTTACATAAATGCCATGAGACTCACAGCGTAAGCCTTTTTGATCATATAGATGACAAATAGATTGTTGTTATGACCATGCTTCCGGAATTAACTTCAAAATAAAGAGTCCCAATGCCATTTGTTTCATACGTTACTTGATAAAATGTGGGATACATTTTATTTTGAAGAATTGTCTGACTTCCTTTACAACCAGCCGCATCGCCAGACAGATTTCACTTGAGCACATGCTCAATGACTAATCTGCAGGGCTCGGGTAAAAATTTCATTAATAAAAAAACACTTCCAAGCGCACATGCCGCATACTACTTATAGTAATTCAATGCTACTGTATAAAATCCACATATGGTAATTTATTCATGTGTAGCTAAGGTGAATGAAGTACAGAAGTACATGCAACATAATTCAGTTTTAGGTTCGGGCTAAATTAGTTATTAGTTATTCCGTGTGTCAAGACAACCATATTTATTTGCATCAGCATGAAACAATCACGCTTATGGTCTGTTGTCTCTGTGTCGATGATAACTTTGAGTAAACATGTGTTAGTAGACAGTTATCGCCTCTGGATGGCACAGTGGTTCTTAAATGGTCTACCTTCAGGAGGAAAGCCATCATCAAGATCATCATCACGTTGTGGGCAAAATTTTTAAACCATTCTGATTTATTTCACAGAAAAATTGCACTGCCGACTTGTTTGTCCTTCCAAAGATGATCTTTGTCCTTACAACGGTTAATATCTGTTTTTGGTTTTTGCTCACGTCTTGTAAATGCAATTTGAACTTAAACTTACTTTGTCTTTTTATCGTGCAATTTTTGGGACTACAAACATTTTTGTTGGGACCCATAGTTTTTTAGTATTGCGAGTCTCAGGGACCCAACAGTTTTCAGGGGTAAAATGAGCACTGTTCGTTAAATGGCCTTTTTTATTGATCTACACTTACAACTAGTGATGGGTTTAATGAGGCCTCCTGTATATTATCGACACATGGGAAACTGTATTTATAGTGTTTACATTGCACTGATGGATCGTTCTTGCATTGCACCGAAGTTTATACCAGTAATATCTGATATCCAATTATTATTTATGCTTGTATTGTATGTTACCATGTATTATTTCTAGATAAATCTACATTTAATATTTCTATGAACTATGGTCAATAAAAGAAATGAAATGAACAATGTGAAATGTCAACATGAAAATCTGAGTGAAACTAATTACCGTGAATTCCGCACTATAAGGCGCACCGGATTATAAGGGGCACCCTCAATTAATGACATATTTTAAAACTTTTTCAATCACAATGTAGTAATACTCAAAGTAATATTAATAACTCCAATAATAACTCGAAACTCCCAATAGCATAATCAATGTCAATATGCCCAACCTTGTTCAACTGTAAACACTCAAAAGAAACAGGTAAAGCTTACTGTATCCCAATCTCAATATTGATTCATATATCAGTCCTCCGGCGATTGATAAAGGGGATGATTGTGATTGTGTACTTGTTTTGGTCGTGTAGGATACCTGTCTTTAAGGATTTAAAAACATATTTTTCTAGATGCATTTGTAATAAAATAAATCTCCAGTATTTTGGCTATAATTTTTTAAAGCTAAAATAAAGATATGTATTAAATACTAAATTGATAAGTTCTGTCAAGTACTTACTCTATTGAAACCTTTACTATGCAAACCTTCCTGTGCGGCTGAACGTGATGGCTCATGAAATAGTTTCAAATTATCTCGTTAAATTAATGAAAGTAGTTGGATAAATGACTGAAAATATTGACTGATCATTTTGAAATTTAATGCTATTTTCCATGTATCCCTACATTGTCCTTGTGTGCTAATTTTCTATGACCGTTAGCTTGGAAATCCCAACCCGTTGAGCAAAGCTTATGTATGCAATGCGTACGGTTGTCAAAACATTGAGTCTTAACAATTTAGTGGTCAAAAGACTATTATAGCGTCTATTATAGCTGCAGCGTTGGCATGCACAACCATTGTTTTTTTTATTTCTTCAACAAAAATTTTATAAAGCGTGACCTCCCTTGGCTTCCATTGCATTGTACACAATAAGACAGTTCTGAAGTTGTGTAATTCATTTTTGTGAAACAACTAAAGATCTATTCACTTAAGTTTGGTTCACCATTGAAACATCAGTGTTCCACTTCACTTCATTGAGTCGGTGTTGTGAGTCAAGATTCAAGTTTTATTGGCATATGTATAGTATTATTAAACCACACAATGATCAATCACTGATCATTTCATTGCACTTCCCTTTTCTTCCTTGAGGCATGGCAAGGATTGGTAAACAACAAAAATGCTTGAATACTTTGGTTGATATAACACAGAGCACATAATGTCAAAGTCCAGACCCATGGGCCGGCTTGCTGGCCACAGGTGTTTTAAACACACCAATACTACATTCCCCACAATGCAAACATGGCACGCCCGAGTTGGAGGTGGCTTTGCTTTATAATTCGTCAAAAGTCATTAGTTAGCATAACAGCAGAAGTCAAATACCCACCAAAGATGGGAGGAAAAGCAAGGTGGACTCTGAGAACTGGGGTGTCAAACAAAAGTAAGAGTTGGATTACATGTTAACGGAGGGAGCTGAAAAACCTGTGTGTCTTTGTGAAGAACAAAAGTGGACAGACAAGAATATGGACATGGAACAAAAGCTACAAAATGTGGAAGAATTTAAACGAGGTCTTAAAACTTGTTCAGATCAGCCAAATCAGAAAGCGAGGCTGCTTCAATGTGGGACTGATCAGAAACATCATTGCTGAGCGTGTAAACTAGCTGCCCATCAATCTTAACGAGAAGCTTGTAATAAAGGGAACGATTTCATTGCATATTCCCTATCTATGGTTGAGAACACTGGTAAACCTAAAATTGTCCATTTTTCAAATTTCATCTGTGTAGTGGACTCTAGCCAGAGTGTGACTGGAGTTTTTAGCGTTACATCCGATGCATGGCACAACTACAGGAAAAAAAATCTCTACGGAAGTGTCAAGTCCCCAATCACTGGTCTACCGAGGGAATTAAAGTACTGGATCGTGTATGGTAGGCGTAGGGGCAAAGTTGATTCTGTCAGATAGGTTATACGGACAGTCTTTGAGTACCCCTGTAAAAAATTGTGCCCCCTGAAGTTAAAGTCCGTTTCCCCCAAAATACGGATGAATTACACCATATTTTTCAATTAATGTTTTAAAAATATTTCACTTGAGTGACTGATAGAAAATTGCTGATCTTACTTTTATTATTTACAAAGTTATTTGTGCCATCTCGTGATCTATTGGTGATCATTTCCAAAAATACTATCCGTACTTAAAGTATAGTGCGTGGCAGCTATAAGGTATTGTGGTATTTTTCAGTACCGATGCATACAACACAACTAATATTTGTTCATTTTTTTTGTAATTTTTTATCATTTATAGCTGTGTGGGAGTAGAGGAGGAGAAAGCAACAGAGATAGATCTCTATCACTGCCCCAACTGTCAGCTCACTCATGGACCATCTGTCAGTAAGTAAAACATTCTTTTTGTTTTTTGCAATGTCAAAATGGAAGTAGTGACACTCAGTTTGTTGTATTTCGGCTCTCCATGTTTACAGTGCGCAAACGACGTGGAGGCAACAAGCAGGCAGACGCAGCCGCTGCCGGCATAAGAGATCCTAGTCGTTTGGTGAAGACAGGCAGCCCTCAGTTTGTAAGGGAGCTACGGAGTCGCACTTTTCCCAGGTAGATTTCTCTATGGAAAAATCCACCCTGGCATATGTGGAAAATGAAAATCACGTGTGTGCAGAGTGAGTGTTCCTTTTTTGTTTTTGTTTTTGTCAGGAATAAACAAAACGTCTTTCTTTAAAATTATCAGTTATTTGTAAAACAACAACTTTATGTATCAAAAGTATTAGCGTCATTGGTCATTTGGTATTGGTGTACTCGTTGAGTACTCATACTGGTCTGGATCTGAAAAAAGTGGTATCAAACATCCCAATATGAAACAAACATCTAATTTTTTAGTCAATCACACAGGTAATATATATGAATTTGGGATCAGCAATGACTAGTGGCGTCAGACCATTTATAAATAAATACAAAACAAATTGTAAGGCCCATTAAGGATCAATTAGATATTGGGATGACTTCATGGAAGTATTTTTTGTTTAGCCATTCATTCATTCGTTTGTTTGTTTATTCATAAAAATTTCACTGACTCTAGGATTAAGAGAGATGCTGTTGATATTGGGTAGACCAATATATATATATATATATATATATATATATATATATATATATATATATATATATATATATATATATTTTTTTTTATAGAAGCTTTGATTAATGTAATGAAAAAAATCCTTTGACTTGTCACGTTTAGGTTTTCACTGAATTCAAGAATAAATCCCTCATACAAGAGCAGAATGTCCTGCATACCATACTTTTGAATATTTTCTGAAAAATCTCTTTCATCACTGTACTCATGAGGTTGTTTAGACCTCATCTACAACCAACACATCTGGACTTTTTCCAAAAAGTCAATTCTATTTGTTGATAATTACTAGAAACCACAGCACTTCAAAATGTACACTTCACTACTTGCATGTAAATGCTTTAGTGTTGAGAAAATATTCTGTAAAATTTGTATTTTTTTTTTGTCTTTTTTTTTTATGTTTTATGTTTCCTGTCAAGGAACTATAAATAGAAATTACCAACACGTTAGCCTCGGCACACTTACCCGGATTTTGTACCAGTATTCTTCAATGTGCAATGCGCTTTTCGAATAAACTACTAAATTAAATGAAAAGATATGCTAATGACCCTGGAATCCCCCTGCAAGTTTTCCTTTTACTACAATTGGGATGAGCTCCAATTTTCCAAATATTACTTATTGGCCTCCTTGACCGCTAAACTCTTCATTGGCTCTGCAAAAACCATAGCGGTATTTCACCAGTCCACAAAAAAAGATGTACTTTAAGCCTTTAAGAGATTAAACAAAAGTGTATGTTCACCATTGCATGTAGTTATTTATTGTTTTTGTTTGTTTGTTTGTTTGTTTGTTTGTTTTTACTGTAGATAACGTGTAAAAATGATTAAGCAGGCTCGGGCACACACACAGTGACATCAACAAGGGATGAGCCAAACAACTTGTGTCTATATTTGTGTTTTTCACAGTGCAGATGAAGTGCTGCTGAAGCCGTCAGGCGCCCAGCTCACTGTTGAGTTTCTTGAGGAGCATTCATTCAGTGTTCCTGTCATGGTGCTTAGGCGAGACGGGCTTGGCATGACTTTGCCGCCAGCATCATTCTGTGTCAGCGATGTCGAACATTACATTGGTAATTCACACAGTATTGCTTGCGATTTGGCGCACAGCCTGTTCAGACGGCAACTTATGAGATGTTTGAATTTGAAGGCATTTTGGTGCACCGCTTAACAAGAACACAGCCCTAATTCTGTCAATTGGGTCTGCAGGTTCAGACAAGGAGATTGACGTTATTGACGTATCTCGCCAGTGTGACTTGAAGATGCGAATGGGTGACTTCGCTGAGTACTACAACAGCCCCAGCAGAGACAGAGTGCTAAATGTCATCAGCCTTGAGTTCTCAGAAACCAGGTTTTTAAACCTGACTTTTTTATCTTTATTTTATTATTTTTTTGCCTGCTACAGGACAGGCACACCATTTTATCGTGTTGTGTACTTTAGTTTGCATTGTTTGTTTTTCAACTAATAACATTCATTTTTTGCTAATATCAAATGAGCTTTAAAGCCCCCTCCCCGGATTAACTTTCAGCATTTGTCTCATAAATAATAGAAACAAATATTTTTCTTTACAGGTAGTGTGAAAATGTGTTTTTGTCTAATTGGATTTTTTTTTTATCCCAAAACAAGTTAAAACAAGATTTTTTTTCTAATTTTGTTTTTGACAACCGTAAGAAAATGAATCATCAAACGGAAAGATTGAAGAGTTAAACCTTACTGCTGTCACAGGCTTTACTCATTTACTCTTGTACAGATGAGTGGGCAACCAGCCAAATATTTGCGCATTGAAAAATGTTCCACTTGGGAGCGGTGTTGCTGTAAAGTCATAAGGGTTGCCTGACAGTGCTCACTGTGGGAAAAACATACATGCTACTTCCTGTTAGCCTTCTAGTCAAACACTTCCGAATACTTGGTCTCTGCTTCCTGCCTTTGGTTGAACACCAAGGAAACTCAAATGCATTGTGAAAAGGCAGTTAATTAGTGCTTAATGGTTAAAGTCAACCCAAAATGTGTTTTTCCCAATGATTTGCTTATGCACCTCCACTAATTTAAACACGCCATTTTGATTAATACTGCATTTGTGGAAGTGGAATTAAGCAGCAAAGTCCACCCAGTTTGTTTTTTTTTTATTATTATTTTACTACCCTTTTCCTCCAATCTCATTAGGCCGCCATTTTGTCACTTGTCAACTCATAAGGAGATCATTGTTATTCAGTGTTTCAGATTCTAATGTTAATCGCCCAGCCATAAAATTAAAAGGAAAAGAAATGTATTAGGCGTTTTACAGCAACTCTTGTGTCTTTATCCCAGGCTTTCAAACCTGGTGGAGACACCAAAGATCGTAAGGAAACTTTCATGGGTGGAGAACCTTTGGCCAGAGGAGTCAGTGTTTGAGCGGCCCAATGTGCAGAAGTACTGCCTGATGGGGGTGAAGGACAGTTACACAGACTTTCACATAGACTTCGGAGGCACCTCCGTTTGGTATCATGTTTTACGGGTGAGGATAAAAGCATTGACCTAAAATTTGGTAATATCTGTATTACTTTAAAGAGCCTTCCAATTCCCTTGTTCATTCAGGGGGAGAAGATATTCTACCTAATAGCCCCCACACCTGCCAACCTGGCGCTTTTTGAGCGATGGAATTCCTCATCCAATCAGAACGAGATGTTCTTTGGAGACCAGGTTGACATGTGTTACAAGTGCGCCGTCAAACAGGGAAACACTTTGTTCATTCCAACAGGTAAAACCAAATTGTGTGCCTGCTTGTCGCATTCAATAAAGAAACTGTTTCCTTGCAATTGTGAACAGTGAGCTGAGAACGTCTTTTTTTTTTTTTTTTTTTTTTTTTTCTTCCCCAGGATGGATTCATGCAGTGTTGACTCCAGTAGACTGTCTGGCTTTTGGGGGAAACTTTTTGCACAGTCTTAATATTGACATGCAGCTTCGGTAAGTTTCCTTACAGCTCTTGTGTCATTCACATACACTGTTTATGGACACTCTCCCTAAGCTTAGACGCAGAAATGTAAAAAGAATATTAAAGTGGCCATAATGTAATACGCATTCATTCTATTGCTTATATTTTAGCGCTTATGAAATAGAGAAGCGGTTGAGTACAGCAGACCTATTTAAGTTTCCCAACTTTGAAACTGTGTGCTGGTATGTTGGGAAGCACCTTCTTGATACCTTCAGAGGTAATGTTGAAATGTCAATTCCCCTCTCCCACATTTTCTTGAGTGATGTTTGTTTTTGTAAGCTTACAATGTTGTGTATTGCAGGTTTGAGGGAGAATCGTAGACACCCAGCCACTTATCTGGTACATGGGGCAAAAGCTCTAAATAATGCCTTTCGCACCTGGACCAGGAAAGAGGTAACATAACCCCAAGAATGAATTTATGACGCAAAATGAACTGACCCACAAAGGCCATCGTTGTGCACAATACATCATACATGAAACAATCTGCAGTTTTAGTTCATTCCTGTGCCTTGTCATGCACAGGCGCTAAGTGATCATGAAGTGGAAATTCCAGAGACCATCAATACTCAGACCCTCGTGAAGGACCTTGCTAAGGAGATTCGTCTGGTTGAGGTAACTGAACAAGTGGTTTGATAAACATTTATATACTGAGTAGAATGAGCATTGAACAGTCGAAAACATTTTGAACAATATGTACCAAACAAAGCGTCTCATTGATGCATTGGTTAGCACGTCTGCCTCACAGTTAACGGACCCGAGTTCAATTCTGGCCTTCCTGTGTAGAGTTTGCATGTTCTCCCCGAGTCCGCATGGGTTCCCCCGGGCACCCCACACCCCAAAAATATGCATAGAAGGTGTATTGAACACACTAAATTGTCCATAGGTGTGATTTGGTGTGCGAATGGCTGTTCGACTGTGTGCCCTGCAATTGGCTGGCAACCAATTCAGGGTGTCCCCCGCCCACTGCCCCGAGTCAGCTGGGATAGGCACCAGCTAGCCTGCGACCCTTGTGAGGATAAGCGGCTATAGAAAATGGATGGATGGATGAGTCATACAATAAAGTCAAGGGCTTTGAGATGTATTAATGTTCTAATATGACCTTAAATTTGCTATCCTTATAGGACATTTTCCAACAAAACATTGGCCGCACTGGACCTCAGTTTCCTGGCTCTCCTCTCTCAAAAGCCCCCGTGAACACCCCTCAGAATTCAGGTCGACCCCCTGGAAAGAAGAAAGGCCTCAAACCCAAGGAGGTAATTGTAGGTCTCGGGCTACCAGGACCCAAGAAAAAGATTCAAAAGGGTCTTCTTAAGACTGAAGCTGGAGAGTTAGACCTGCTTGAGATCCACACCAAGCACACACTGAAGAAAATCCAGCCGGGCAAGTCCAAAGGCAAAAACAAGGTACACACACTGAAAAAAATAGTCATAGAATTTCCTCAATTTAATTTAAGTGCACATGAATATTTTCAAAATATTTTTAAAATCTGAATGCAGATACATTTTAAACTAGAAGAATGTGGCTTTTTCTTAAGACTTTATTTTGTGCAACCTTTTGACAAAAATAAGTAAACTTAGTAAAAAAAAAAAAAAAAATTCCTGTGTAGAATAATGTAATTTGAAACATCTCAAAAGTGGAATGTTTTTTGATTAACCCCCCCCAACCTCCATTTCTGTAGTTGGAGTTGCCTTTAGAGGACTTTGAAGGAAAGTTAAACAAAAGCAAGTTGAAACTTGTGTTGACCAATGGGAAAATTCAAGGGTAAGTTTTCACACTTTTTGCTGTGGCCATAAGATGTTGTTATCGAAGGATGAGGTTCCAACTATAGTTATTTGTTCAACTCTAGAAAGAAAGCAGGCAGCAATGGTGCAGGAGTAGCCGCAAACTACAAGCATCTTGCTGTGGAGGGATCCAGTCTCTCTGACTTGGAATCAGAGGATGAGCTTCAAATAGACGAGACGCCGCCCCCACGCCGCAAGCTTGGTGGATCAAGCAAGAAGAAGAAATTCAGCGGTAAGTTATGAATGCACTTAAATTAGTTCAGTGTAGCAAGAATGAAGTGATCAGTATCTTAATGTGTACACCGCCTAGTGATCTGCGTTGTTTCAAAATATGCCTTCAGGTCTTCCGAGGAAGCTGCCCAGAGCCAAGCCTTGCTCCGACCCTAATCGCATCCGAGAACCAGGAGAGGTTGATTTTGACATTGAGGTAGGAACAGTGTGGATACATTCCGTCAAATTTAAACTGAAACCCGAATATGGCATTACATTCCATGTAGTGCAGGAGTGCCCAGAATTTTGTTCCAACATCTACATTAAAGCAGCAGACCTCCTGAGTTCCACTCTTTTCTGACTGAGGACCATAGTCTCAGTTTTAGAAGTGATGATCTTCATCCCAGCTGCTTCACCCGCACAAGGGGGTTCAAAACACCATACTCCCGAATGGAACAATCCAAGGGACGTAGTTAAATACCCTCTCCAAGTCCACGAGACACATCTGGACTGGTTGGACCACCTCCCATGCACCCTCACCAATGGTCACGAGTTGACAGAATGAATGAGATCCTGAATAAAAGTGGCCAACTAGAGTTTTCCGGGCTCTCCGGTGAGAATCTTGAGCATCCAGGGGCTACTCAAGTGAAGCCCCCGTTCCTCCATGTAGAAAGGAGCTAGTTAAGGTGACTTGGTCATTTGGTCACCTAGTGCGCCATAGAGAAAACTATGTCTTTCTGCTGGCCCGGAATGCCTGTGGGTCCCTTCCGGGAGAAGAGAATAACTTTATCCTAAAAGCTGTTTGCTTATGTAACGAATTGAGGTCCTTTTTTCACGTGTTTTTCAAGTGTGACAATTTTGTAATGACTCTTTTGCCCCCACCACTTTGTCATGCATGAACTATGAGAGAGACTCCAAAATGTTAAAGGTCCAGTCTTCAATAAATCATGTTTGTGTGCACATGGGCTCAGGAGGATTACACCACAGATGAAGAGGCACTGGCTGCTCATGGTGTGAAGGGTGGTGCAGGGGGAATCCTGGATTTACTGAAAGCCAGCAAACAGGTGGCAGGCTTAGACTCTTCTGCACTCAGGTTGGAAAATTTCTACTGTCTTGGTTTTATGTTCAACATTTTGAATCACACATGTGCCCCACTTGCTTTTCTTTGAGATGATTGCCCAGTTTTGTTTTTTTTTCTTCCAGTGAGGAAGCTCCTGCCTCTCCCAGTACACGCGATGCCATCCAGGGCATGCTCTCTATGGCTAACCCTCCTTCCTCTTCTTCGTCATCATCATCCTCCTCATCCCCTTTATCTATCGCTGGAGGACTGACTGAAAGTTTGGGAATAGTAAAGGGCAAAGGCGGCAGAGCTGTGTGGGTGACAGGTGCAGTTAAAAAGGGCTCTGAGAAAAAAGCTGTCATCCAGCGTCCTGGAAAGCGGCCCATTAAGCGTCCAGCCCGGCATCTTAGCGACGAGGACAGTCCAGATGAACAGGAGACACTGGGAACCTGTTTTAAAGATTCAGAATATGGTGAGCAACCGACAACATACGTACAGTGTGCCCCCACTATGTTGTGGCCTAGCTGGCTGGAGGAGTAAACTATAAAGAAAAATGTTTTTATTTTATTTATATTTTTTTCTTGGGGGGGGGGGGGGGGGGGGGGGTGACTGTGATCACTATTGCAGATTTCCTCCTTGTGAAAAACACAGGTTCATTGTACATGTGCTTCCACTAAATTTCCTGCTTCACTTATCATTTTCCGAAGTCTATCCATCATTGGAGTCTGATGAAGAGGACCATGCTAACAAGGCTAAGATGAAGCGGAAGAAAAACTGGGATGACACACCTTGGAGCCCTAAAGGTAAGAACCTCAGGTATGCAGTTTAAATTTGGAACTTTAAGCATCTGCTTTATTCTCTTTTTTACTTAACAGCCAGGGTGATGCCTACACTTCCAAAACAGGACCGACCAGCCAGAGATGGAGCGCGGGTGGCGTCTGTGGAAACGGGCCTGGCGGCAGCTGCAGCCAAGTTAGCACAGCAGGTGAGTGCGGAGACACGGGCGAGATGGACTGACAGTCTGAAGGTTGTTGACTTACACCGTATTTTACTGATATTTAACTATTAGGACACCTTTTTTGTGGTCTTAGGAGCAGCAAAAGCCTTCTAAAAGGAAATACACCAAAAAGATGCGCCCACCTATCCCTGTTGCGAGCCCCCCTCGAGTTCATGCCGAGCAAGTTTCGTCTTCGCCACCGCACGTTTCAGAGGCGGCACCGGAATTTAGCCCGCACAGGAAGATGGATTACTATTCCGCCAGTCTGCTGGACCATGAATACACAGCAGGGCCGGGCCCTTATGGCCCCGGTGGGCCAAGAGGGGGTGGAGCTATGGCCCCTGGTGTATTCCTTACTTCACGCCGACATTCCTTGTCCCCACAAAACAGCGGCTCGCTTTCTGGTGCGTTGCTTTCAGGGACAGCCAGCCAAGGCACGGCAGGAGTTGCTCAAGGTAAGCTGAATGAGTGAAACAACACACGTGCACATCTTTTTCCCTCTTTTCATGTGTGTTTATTTGGCATTCAGGGAAACGTCCAAAGAAAGGACTTGCCACAGCAAAACAGAGACTTGGAAAGATTTTGAAGATTCACCGCAACGGCAAGCTACTTTTGTGATGGACTCTGGAACTGTAGCTGATTTCCTGGAATAGGGCCTCATATCTTGTGAAATTATTATTGAAGGAGGTAACGATAGTAATCTATATTTTATACCTGAAGTTGTTTGCTAATGTTTTCACGCGTTAGTTTGACCATCTCTTCTCCAATATCTGCTAGGCTAGTGAAGCAAGCTTCAGTTGTCACACCACAACTGTTTCTGCATAACAGTCACAAGCACATCCCTCACTTTTATAAAGGCAATGTATGAAACTTCGACTACAACAAAATGGTTTTCCATTCGCATTTTTAAAGGGAAAAAATGTCTCAGTTCAAATGTAATTACATTGTAAACACTATGTAATTACAATCTATTTTTTTCAAACAGATTTTTACCTCAAACTCGTTTTGTTAATAGGACTTTTGAAGACACCAGTCTCTACAAAGTTTTTCTAAAACCTCTGTTTAAAAATCACTGTTGCATATTCGACATTTCATTTATAAATGGACAAATTAAGATTGAGTGAAGCAGCAATGGACCTTAAACATATTTATTGTAATTTATTTTAAAAGGCAATGTTTTGTCAACTTTAGCCTCTGTTTAAATCCTTCACCTGACTCATCATTCTTGTCATTGTTTTTTCCTACTGTCTTTTTCAATCGCAGTACAAAAAAAGGTTACTATTATTTTGTTGGAAATCTTCATATTTTTAGATTTTGTTAATTGTACATATGTGTTATCTGTGTGTATATAGATAGATTGAAAGAGGAAAAAAAGACGAGGGTTTATAGTGGATATAAAAAAATGTTTTAAAAAAAGATGAAAAGATCAAAACTTTACCTTTTTAGTTAATTATTTCTGTATAAACATGTAGCAGGATAACTCTTGCTGACTATACCTTGGCATATGATAAACAGGCGATGCACGTCTTTCTTTCCGGTATTTGCTCTCGTGAAGTTGTTTGTGTTTGAGCCCCATTTCTAGTTTCTAAAAAGAGCAATAGCAAAAAATAATTTAGGTACCACCGTGCTTCATAGTGGCTAAGGTGCACTTTTTTTTTTATATCCGCTGTAATTCCTGCTAGGCTTTAACTTTCATTCCACAGAATGTACAAGAAACAGAATGTCTGCAGGAATGTTGATGTACCAAGTGAAAACGTGAATGATTAACTTGTTGTAAATATGTTGTATTTTTGATTTTATAGTGCAGAAACATTGAAACCTTTCTTATCGTACATGACACTGCTGTATTTTTTAAATAGCCGTTTTTATATTTGTATGCAATAAGTGTCATGTTTAGTCATGTCTTTGCTGTGTAACATTTGAAGTGTACGGAAAGAATACTCATTTAATTTCCTCTTGGTTTAGATCATTTTTCATTACATTCACATTCATGTTTTGTGACTTGTTTTAAATGTTGTTTATTTACAACTTGGAAATTAAGCATTTTTCCCCCCAAAAAAGGAAGTTATTGATTTTTTGTGTTGTGACTGTTAGAGACAGTGTCACTGAAAAGCTGCACATCTGAATTTTTAGGACTGACGTATATCTCTTGCTGGGGTGAATTTTCAAATACTTTGCTGATTACAGCCGTTTCCATTTTCTAAACACCGCTTGAGGAGCCGCCTATACTAAATGACGATTTGGGCAAGAGGATCTCGACAACCTGGAGTTTTCACACACAAATCACAGGGCTTTCAAACAAACCATGCACATGATACCCGTAACAAAAAAATCATTTTGAATTGATATAGAGGTTTTTTTTTTTTTTTTTTTTTTGTTAATTCAAAGGAAAGAATTCTGATCAAGCATAGGGGGAACACGCTTATCAAACAGCAAGGCGAGGTGAGACGCAACTCTGCAACTCAGAACTGTGATTAGCGAACCAAATGGCAGCTGGGCTTCTCTGTCTAGTACAGGGGTGTACAAACTTGGCCCTCAAGGGCGCCTGTCCTGCATGTTTGCCAGGTTTTTTCCCCTGACACCTGATTCAAATGATCAGGATCGTTATCAGGCCTCTGCTGAGATTTCTGATGAGTTGATCATTTGAATCAGGTGTGTCGGGCAAAAAAAAACCGTGGAAAACATGCAGGACAGTGGCCCTTGAGAACCAGATTTGGACACACCTGGTCTAGTACCTATCATTTAATGTTGATGTTTTTGGAAGTAAAATGGACACCTGTACAAACTCTGTGATGAATGCACTTATGTGCTTGTTAATAATAGGCATTAAATATTTATTTTATCTTATAAATATATATGATTGTGTGTATATAATTATACGCAGATTTTTTTTTCCATGGGAGTGCCCCCTACCCCGCCCCGCCCCGGTAAACAGAACGCGGCTATTCTCGCGAGATTTCATCTTGTCCTCCCACTTGTTAGTTCAAGATGGAGAAGTGAGTGTCACACGTATTCTAGGTAAGCGCAAATACTTTCTTAGACCGCTGTTGATGTGGGTTACATCAACCGCTTGGCGACACATTTATTTTTTCAACTGCCAATAGTTATATTGAGGAACTCCCTTGGTTTTCAATTTAGAGGCCGTAACTGGGCTCGTACACTGGCGGTAGCGCTTAAAGCGCCATTTTTAATGTAGCCATGATCCACTGAAACAGCATTGTTACTAGCTTAGCAAGCTACTTGGAGGTATATTACAGGTTACAAGCCACAAATTAGCACCCACTCATGTTTGCTATGTCTGCGGCTGGAAGCTTAACCATTCTAAACAGTAATTGCTTTACTCTCTTCACACGGAGAATGACTAAGGGGCGTGGGAAAGAAATGTGTATCCGAGTGCTACTTTGACTAATTGCGAACGTTAGGGGTTAACCCAAACATTAACTGGTGCCGAGGTAACATTAGCTTGAACTAAAAGTGAATCACTACAATACACTGTATATGAAGACTGATACATTTCACGTTAGAATACATTTGGTTAAAAAGCTAACTGCTTAGTGTTTGAACGCGTTCTTATTGTTAGACGAGGTTAATTGTGTTGTGATCTGAAGAAACAATATTGGATTTATGTTACGCATGATAATACAATCAAAGTGTTATTACAAAGTATATATGTGCTTTAATAAAAGCTCTTGATACTCTGTGTCCTTTATAAATATGTAAAAATATTTCCCAGTGACAGTGGCTGATTGCAATAAGAAAATCGTACTGAGGAATTAGGCTACGTAATCAAGAATTGCTAACACTGCAAATGTATTTATACCATTTGCTGAATATTCTAGTATTATTTCAGTTGGTCGCCCTTTGTCATTTGTCCAGTTTGTTGTCCTATTAATATATATTTCACACTTCAATAAAGCTAAATTCCAATGTGCTTAATGCAAAGTACAACTGTCTCAGTGGTCACCAAGTGCGGTCCTCGAGGGAGCCTATCCAACATGTTTTCGGGGCAACCCTGCTTCGACACACCTGGATGAGATGATCAGCTCTGCAGCAGTATGTTAATTATCCTGATCATTTGAATCAGGTGTGTCGGAGGAGGGTTACACCGACAACATGCTATATTGGGCCTTTGAGGACCAGTGTTGGTGACTCCCTAAACTGTGCGCAATGGTTAGTAGTAAGTCAACATCATTAGCTAATCTAATGTAGCCTAGCTCCACTAGTTTGGCTTTATCATAATCCCTGCACCAGATAGACACAAATGCTGGTTCACTCTCAATCACTGTATTGGACAAATAATGGCAAAACATTGTTCACGCAAGCGTTTTTTTTTTTTTTTTTTTAAACAACTATCCATCGCTCATCACCAGAGTGGCTGATGTCTAGCCATTTGAAAGCCAGTCATTGATATTTTCATTCACTATTGTTAAATAGCCTCTGATACAGTACAGTTCAAGTTCTGGGCTTGGAAGTCTGGGCTTCCATGCTGAAGCTGCTGCCCCCACGACCCAACTCTTATCCGGATAGCCGACAGGCGGGCAGGCAGTTGGTTCAGTAAATGAAGCTCTCTAAGCTCTAATAGAACTGCTCTCTCGAATAGAAATTTTAAACGTTCACTTGTTTTACATAGAAAAAACAAAAGGATGGATTGGAAGAGGCTCAATTAAATTTTCTATGTAAAAATGTGGGTTATTTAGGTGTGAAAAGGTCAATATTTCCTGTCAAAATGGGTCAAATAATTGTTCTTCCCTGTCTTTTCTGTTAAGATCTTTATATACACTGAAACAAGCTGCGGAGCATGCAGGTGAACAGAGTGTTGGAGCTACTGAACCAAAGCAGTTCTGGTATGTACTCAAGGAGAAACTAATTTTGGTTTTACACTGGAGCACCCCTTACTCGCAACTTTTGTTTTTTTTTTCAAAGTAATTTTCCCAACTCTATGCTTTAGCCATTACTGAAACCTACAGGTACAGGCAGCATACAGTACATATAAAACACAGCATACTCTTTCACATGTATTCGAGCCCACCTTTCCTAAATTGTGTCATCAATTGGAGTGAAAAAAAAATTGTGTTAATGCTTGCCTTGGCACAATAATGTCATTCAGGGAAATTGAGCTCAAATTCAGGTGATGTAGGCCAAGGGCTCATCTCATTCATATAATTGATGTTCCTACAGTATAGTGCCCACCATTTTTAAAATCATTTTGCCTTTCATCAAACCAGTTTTAATATCACACAGAGACAACCCAGGGATGTATAAAACTCAATTTCTAAATGATGTTTTTTTTTTTGTTTTTTTTTTTTATTATTAATAGCAAAGGAGGAAAAATACAAACCTAACTGACCCTATGTGAAAACGTAATCCCCACATCCTTGTTAATTTATAAAATAACCGTGAGCAACCACAGTTTTGGGAAAGCTGAGTTACATTTCTAACTGTGACCAACCACAGTTTTGGGAAAGCTGAGTTTCGTTTCACAGGCCAGACCCAAATCTGATTGCCAACACCTTGAATCAAGAAACCGCCCAAATAGATTTTGCTGCTATACATCATGCAGAGTGCATTCATGAATTCCAATGGAAGTCAGGCATCATCCACAGTTTGCTTAAATGTTAATGATCGAGAATCCCTGACCAATCAAACCATAATCCATTGTAGATGCTACAAAATGTTTGCGTGCAACAGGTCATCGCATTATGTCTAACACCTACTCCCCAAAGACAGCTGGGATAGGCGCCAGCACGACCGCAACCCTAGTCAGGATAAGTCGCTATAGAAACTGGATGCATAGACACACATGGCAGCCTGTGTGTGCTGATGCTAGCTTCCAAATATGACTGCCCCGTGTCAGAAATCAGTCATCAGCCACAATGTGCGTCCTATTCATATGTCCGTTTATTACTGCCAGGCTCACTTGAAAAAGAGATTTGCTTCACATTATGTATTTTTGGTCAAATGCCCTCAAACCTTTGGACTCTGTGGGAAACACTGGTTAACGATGACACTGCATTACCCTCAATGCTCCTATTTCGATCTTGAGATGATCAGATCACCATTACTGTGCATGTGCGTCACAAGCAGGCATGCAGCCAGCAGGAGATGAGAAAAAACACGGTGTCAAATGAAATAATAATAATTTCACTCCAAGCTGCCCAAGTCATCTCATACTTGTGGCATACATAACCCAGGTGGTTTTCACTCCTCTTTCGCTTAACGTGACTACTCCTACAGCAAATGTGCAATGTGAATTGAACGATCATCCCTCACAAGAATGCTTTTTTCCTTAGAAAGTTTTTTTTTTCGTTAAACCGAGCAGTCCACAAACCTGTGCAGTCTAAATTCTGGAGATTATTCCATACAGATCTTGCAATTAGTCAAGTGAAACCTGGCGGTCTTTAATACAATTAACCTTGATCATTAAAAAAATGTTTATTTATTTATTTTGTCAGTTTGGCGATTCCGTCTGTTGACAGAAGGTGCAATGACGTTTCAACCTTCCTGAATCACGTATGTGACTGATTCAGAAAGTGGTTCACTGGTGTGGCCGTTAAATCGCCTATCATTTGAACTGTTGGATATGCCGCTTCTATATACATAATGGGAACGGCTCTCGCAACTGCAGTACTTCTGTCTAAAGAAGAATCACTAAGTGGGATAAGGTCTTATTTTGTATTCATTTATTTTATCGCAACATCAGTCCGACATCACAGCAACTACAGTATGCTTGCAATACTTTTCATGTCCGCATCAGGCGCATTTCTGCCCACACTGTCATAAAAAAAAAAAAAGAAAAAATGCAACTAAGAAGTGTCCGCACGAAAAATCAATGTTTTCCAACAGTGATATAGTTTTTCTGACAATGCAGGAAAATGCATGTCATACAACACAGAACATGGACAAACTGAAATTTGGCACATGAAACAAAACGACGCAATATGAGCATCCAACTCAAGATGAACCATAAAGGCCGCTGCTAAACGCGTAGCTATTGTTATGAAGAAGATCCACTGCAGTATTCACAGGGAGGACATGCAAACTCCACACAAGAAGACCGGAGACAGGTGGAATTTAACTCAGGTCTCTTAACTGTGTGGCGGCCGAGCTAACCACTCTGCCACTTCAGAATTAGATTTTACTGAAAAGTTTCTCAAACCTGAGCTATAGTAATCCATAAGTGATTAATAAAATAAAATCCCACACACACACAACACTTCGGGACAACGACATGGAAAAAAAAAACATCCCAGGAGAATTGCACATTGTTACTATATATTTTATAAAGGTATTTTTTTTCTTTGTTAATGAGTGGAGGCTGGAGCACAATATAGACATTTCTATTCATTTTGTTAAGGAGTTTCAACAAGTCACATTCTTACGTACTATGCTCTAGGTTGCACGCTCCCGAGCAATGTGTCTTGAAAAAGAGCCTGAGTTAGTGCCTCGTGCAATCAGAGCATTGCCAATGCTCACTTTTTGCACACTCCCCAAACGCCAGTGCCGATGTGCTATGTGCACGCGCGGCAACGTCACTCGTGATATTTAAAAAAAAAAAAAATCACGGCGTACGGACGATCACGGTTCTTTACACTCTCAGAGCCGTTTGTTGTCGCGCTTGTGTTTTTCTTCCCGAACGCCAAGTGAGAAGCCCAAGTGTGTGTCAGTGTGACGACAATGATTCAGCGAGTTGCTATATGCGTTAGTGCTCGCTAGCGCTAGCTGCCAGCTAGCGCGTGCTACGGCTGTCTGATGAGTCCGGGTAAGAAATTGAGCCGTAGCAAACTCACGTTTGCCCGCCGCACTTGTTTCACTTCCCCGCAAGTCATCGACGCGGCGGCCCGAGCACAGTTGATCCCTTGAGGCGATAAGGGACCCGAGACGCAACTGCGTTTTTTTTTTCGGCCTGCGCAGCCCCGACCTAAATTAGTGTCAGGTCAGGACAGTGTGCTGGATCGTCTTGTTGTTGACTGACAGCTGCGACAAAGATGCCTCAAAATACGCGTTTTGACCCAAGATCGTTTTCGGGCTAAGCACATGTTCGTCCGTCCTACTTGTACGCGGTGTTGGGCTTTTGGAACGCTTTGAAGTGTGTTTCTTGACATACTTGAAAGCGGCACAGGCTAACAGCAACTCCGCAGCGAATGTTTGCAGTGCGCTTTCATTTATCTCTCTGACCTTAAACGCGGACGAACGCTTTTCTCACTCAGTATGTTTTGTTGTGCCAGATATTTTCGTTATACTCTTGTATTTGCAAGGGCAGCGTGACCGGCTTATACCATCGCCAATTGTTAACATGTAACATCAAGCTGGCGTTAGCATGCTACGTAGCCAAGTAGCTACCTAGCTCCAACTTTAAGCTGTCAACGATAGGTGTTTATGATTGCGCTGTTCTAGTCATCTGGGGGCTGGCCATTTAGTTTAAAATCTTCCACTCGTACAGTACAACTAAGGTTAATGGGATTCCGACGTTAGTCGAAGTCGAAATTTCGGGTCTATTTAACCGGTCGCCGTGTTTTCCTAGCTAGTCGCTGGCTAATCATAGTGTGCTTTGTGATGACTAGATGAGTCCCAGCAGTCACATGAAAAAAAATCAAATTTCCTCATCTTTTCATGGCTTGCTAAAGCACGTATTTTCCCTCAACAACACCGCCTATGGCAGTTGAGTGATTTGTGAACATTCCAGGGTCACATTTCTTACAGATAATAACCGTAGTGTACAATTTAAATCTGCTGCGTGTTCATTTGCTTTTTGCCCCTATCTTCTAGGTGAGATGACTCAAACATGCCATTAGTCTGCTGTTTTCAAATCTGTATGTATACCATATATTACACCCTCTTTGTGTAGTTTTGTTATTAAAAAAAGATAATTCAATACCGCTTTTTTTCTAAGTTTTTTTTTAATAAGCACACTTTTCAACAGGAGCTTCTAATAGATCAACCATGAAGGTGGACAGAAGCAAATTAAAGAAAACCCCTACAGAAGCTGTAAGTATGCTTACTCATTTCTGTGTGAGCTCTACTAGTACCAGTGCTGCCTACTGTTTTGCTGAAGATAGCTACCCTGTGTGTCAGAACCTCATCGTTTGAGGTGTTCAACATTATGATCAGAGTCATTCATTGAACAATGATCATTTGCAATATGTACCATATTTTTGGACCATAAGTCACTGTGGACTATAAAGCTAGGTTCACACTGCAGCCTGAAGTGACACAATTCTTTTTCTTCTTTTTTTTTTTTTACCCCCCAAAATAAAGGTTTTGTATGTAATCTTTTGATGGCACACATCTGGTTTTTTTTGTTTGTTTTTTTTGTTTTTTTGTTTTTTTTCCCCCCCCCCCCACTCTCTTCCCCCAAATGGGATCCAGGCCGCTTGGTCATATGGTACTTTTTCCAATACGTGTCCGATCTTTTGACATGCAACGTCAGTCTGAACAGCAAAGCCGCATTTGTCCAACTTATACTTAACAAACAAGTAACAAATATAACAATTCTGCACTCAGATAGGCGTAAACAGCTTAGGAAAACAAAACAATAGTGGATCAGGTGAGGAAGTTAGAAAATATTCTGAGAGAGGGACAGCAAAGTGTATTTTCTATGTGTGTCAGCGTGTCTTCTCGCTGGCCCAGTGCAAGCTGCTCGCTCCATGTGGAGACGTTGCTGTCACGGCACAAAATGGCATGGCCAAATACCGCACCTTTCCATTTTAACTAACAGATTGAAAATATTGTGGCTCCAGTATGACATTTGGAAATGTGAACAACCTCTCAAAGAAATTGGATTTCACTAAGAACAAAAATCGGAATTGAGCATTAAGCCCTGCAGTGAAATTTACTAAAACTGAGACCAAGAACAGTATACCTTTCCACTTGTAACAAAAGTTGCAATTGAGCTAAAGTCTCAAAGCCAGCCGAACTGAAAGATAGTGTGACTTAGAATCTAATACAGTTGATGCTATTGATACTTATTAAAAAAAATAAATTCTATCCATTACTTTACATATTGTAACCTTTACTTGAATATAAGCTTGACCTACCAGGTGCAGACATTCTCAAACATGCTTTTCTTTCAGCCCGGAACCAATTGCTCCAAGATGGCCTTTTGCATTTGATAGTGGTTTAAGTAGCATTTCTGCTAGAGAATTATTTATAGCAGACACGATTGTCTGGTTACTGGACACATATCGCGCACTTCTCATGTACTCTGATGCCAGGAGTGCGCATCTGATGTTTGGGGGTTGAAATGAGCTTAAGTGTGCTGGTCAGGAAGTGCTGAGAGTTTTAGTTCACCACTATTGGTCAATGTCTTGGAACAAATCGTGGGTGGGGGGACTATGTAGTGTAGGGTATATTCAGGCTATTATGGGGGGGAAAAAAATTTACATGCCAGACTGTCTTGGTAGTGAACTGTCCTAGATGCCAGATTGTCAATCTATTGATTGTCACACTGCACGAAGTGACCTCGCTTGTTTCACAACACATAATGGAAAAAAATCTTCCACTACCGTGACCATTTCTCTAGGATGTGTCTCTCTGTGCAGACAAGACTCCCTTCCAAATGTAGTCACTGCTTCTCATCCCGACCACATGTCGATGGCACTCGCTAAAAGCAAGGCATTATTAGCCCTTCAAGTACTATACTGTTGCACTAAGTAGGTATGTTTAATTGCTGAATAAAAATAGTTGTCGTGACACAACTTAAAATCTTCAACATAGTTCCAATGAAGTTAAATGTCTTGAATATTTTCACCTTGAAATTCACCCAAATTGCAGTAAAAATGGGCGATCGGCTTATAAGCATATGCATATGCTTATAAGCCGATCGCGAATTTTTACTGCAATATGGGTGAATTTTAGAAAAACGTAAGTCTACCGCTGACTTTAGTGGTTACATAGAACATGGCTGTCCAAATGAAACGCATGCTGTGCGTTATTAAAATGACAAAATTATGGTACTTTTTTTAATCTGAGAAATACGGTACTAACAGAATGGAAAACAATGTTTTTGAATATTGACTAACATTTGCTGAAATTGAATAACATTTTATTTATCTAATTACATATTTAAAGGACCCCCCCTCCACACATATTACTGGCACTGCAGTTGTAAATTAATTTTCATTGCATGCAGCAAATTGTATACAGTGATCTTTCGCTACTTCGCGCTTCGCCTATCGCGCCCTCAGTGCATTGCAGATTTTTTGGGGGGAGGAAAAAAAAATTATATTGCGGAGAGACGTGCCAGCTAGGCAAGTTATCTATAAATGCACTTGTCACTGGCACTCCTTGGAAGTCGAACTACTACTGCAGTACACAAATTTACTTCAATCTTAAATGATTAAACCATGTACCGTAAATGTACTGGTACTCTCTTTTCCGTGTCTAGTCACGTGCCTATACGTTTATCACTTCCTCGGACGTCCGACTAGAGCTAGTAACAAGAAGCTTACCCAACATGATTAAAACGCAGAGTTTACACTTTAAATTCCAATTTATTACAAAAGGCAAGAGGATCCAAGAGCTTGCTTTTGTCTCTCCTGTGTCTCGCCTGTAACCGCCTGTGTGCGTTCAGCTCAACACACACGCACGTTACGAACATGCTAGTAAGCACAGTAATTGACAGCATGGTCTTTGGGAGCCGGTCACGTGACCCGTAGGTGTGCCGAGAGCAAACACACACCCTTCTGTGTGCCTACATAGACAGCAACGGAGAAATACACAGCTTTGGAAATCTGACTTTCACCTAGATTTCTTTTGTAATAACTTGAAATTTCAAGTGTATTGTTATGATATAAGAGGCTTCACTTTAATTTGATGTCCAAGCAGCTGCTTGTGAGAGTTTAAAAGATGGAAAGTGGTTGCTACTGTTCAGATAGTGTATAAGGTTTAATCATTTAAGATTGAAGCAAATATGTGTACAGTACTGCACTAATATTTGCCTTAAATAATATGCATAGAATGAAGACATTTCAATTTTCATTTTTACAAAAAAAAATCTGTGTTTGTGTGTGTGTGTGTGCGTGGGGGGGGGGGGGGGGGGGCTATATCGCGGTTTTCACCTATCGCGAGGGGGTTCCAGTCCCAATTAACGTCCAAAAAAGAGGAATCACTGCCGTTTCACTCTGTCGCTATAGTATGTGTTAAGGATATGAATTACATATTTTTGAAGTGCAGAGAGGTGGGGGTTTTTTTCATATCATTTACAGTTTTGTTTTGTTTTTTTGTCAATGACATGGGTCTTGATCCCTCTATTTTTTGTTTTTTGGCCATTGATGTGTGTTTTTAATCCTCCCAAGAGAGTGAATTTATTTCCAAGGTTGTAATGGAAAGTTTAACATCTTGTGATGGCCACAATGATGTTGATGTTGAACTAAGTTATTGCTGCGCTCCATTGCTTCAATTTTAACGTAAACTATTATAAAAAAAAAAAAAAAAAAAAAACATAACCCACTGACTGCATGATACATGTCGAGAACTGAAAGCTTGCAACAAGGATGTTTAATGAAGCAAGTGATCGATCCACACCACTGTTTTGTAACTGTGCCCTTCTACACTTATAGCCTGCTGACTGTAGGATACTTATAGAGAAGCTGAAAGCTTGCAGTGATGACCAACTGCTTGTTGAACTACAGCACATTAAGACCTGGAATATTGGCAAGGTAACTCAGTCATTCCTTTGGAAAGGCAGAACTGAGGAGAGGTAGTCCATGAAATGTAGCAACATTTTGATGGAAACTGATTTGAACTTTTTTCATTTTGACAATCATACTGGAATCAAAGATTGTGAAACACATTGTTGTCTCTGCCTGGTAGTGCGAGTTGTACCACTGGGTGGATCTGCTGGACCGCTTCGATGGCATTCTGTGCGATGCAGGTCAGACAGTGGAGAATATGTCATGGCTGCTGGTGTGTGACCGGCCAGACAACAGCCAGCTCAAAGCGCTGCTTTTGGCAGTGCTCAACTTCACAGCTTTGCTCATTGAGTACAGCTTCTCAAGGCACCTTTACAGCTCCATAGAGGTAAGTTATGATTGGGAAATGTTCACCATACCGTGGAACCTAATTTTTCATGATGAATCAATTTCAGAAAATCCAACTAAAAATGAATGATAACCTCAGAAATATAATAAATATGATAAAGTCAATGTCGGATGATAAGCTGCTATGTTTATTAACTGGCCACCAGAGTGCAGTCACCTGGTTAACAAAGGGAGAAGACTATCTAAGTATTGATGTTAAGTTTGAACTTTTATTTTACTAGCCGCAGGGTGTCACTCTCCACAAGTAAATTTAAGCGGGCATTTTACTATTTTGTTGGTGCTGTAATCGAACAATCAGTTTGTGTTTTATGTTGAAAATATGTTGGTGCTGTCCGTATTTCGAAACTTGGAAGCATGTTCAGTCTTTGTTGAAGGCATGATCCTGCTGTAATCAGGTTGGACAATTTTGTTGTTGTTGTTTGCATAAAACAGAAATTGAAAAAACTTCCATGATCATCTTTCTGCAGAAATATCTGATATTGCGTACTGCGGCTTATAGTCCGGTGCAGTTTATACATGACAAAAATCTATTCCATCAAATTTTTGTTGGTGCAGCTTGTAGTCCAAAAATTACATTAATCAGCAACAGTCTAGAATCGATATTTTAACCACAGTGAATTTTTTAACTATTAGGCACACTGTAAGATTTGAACATCGGTGTTTAAGCCACAGCAGCAAAAATTTAGCCACTTTTGTCATGGATAAGCCACACTGGACTGTAAAGGTTGTAACATGAAATATTTATGCTGAAAGATGGTAAATGGAGGTTTTTATTTATTAGCTTTTTTTTTTTTTTTTTTTTCCTAATTATTAACTGCCTGCTTACAGCAACACCCTATCTTTGACAGATTGAGCACAATTGTAATCCACTCCTGCCCATGAGTTGTAATCCATTTCTGCCCACATTGGTCGATGTTGCACCGGGCGCCAATCACGTGTCTTGTAGGAGTGCCTGTGAACGCAATGACTGATTGTCTCGCCGAGCTTGCTCAAATTTTTGACTGTTAAAGACAGTACTTGGAGCAGTCTCTGTGTGATGCTCACACGCGAGTGAGAACACTCGACAGGAAGAGTACGGCGAGGACAAAAAAGAGCGTTGGGAATATTTTATCAAGAGTACGCTTGTAATAAATTGGAACTTCGAGTATAAAATCTGCTTCCTTCTTATCGCGTTTGGTCAGCCACGGGCTACACTCTACATTGTTGTCCGAGGGTCATTACTCCAAGGGCAACTCCAGCCCTCCGTGTTCTGGACTACGGCCAAAGGATGGAAACAACAAATAAAAAACAGAAACTTACTGTATAAGGTTCAATAATGAAACATGCTTGAAGATTTCTTCTGGGAGATGGGGGGGTGTGGTCCTACTTTGCGGATTTCTCAGGGTTGTGTGGCGTTCAAAAACTGAGGGTACACTGTATACATCAAATTTACACCTGTGACAAACTTTTAAATAAGGTGTTATTCTACATCATTTTGATTTGCCGATGTATTTGCCTCCCTGGTACCTAGTATAAAAAAATGAAATGAACAACCTGCAGATTTAAAGGGTTTTTAGACTGAATTGTCTTGAAGGCAAATGGACGATGCAATGATGAGAGAGATGATGGAGCCAATTTTGTACTTTTAAGACGGTATTTGTTAAATTACCAGGATATTTTTTTCCCACCTTTATCAACTGGTTGCCACTTTAAGATTGCAATGTCTTTTTGCCAGATGAGCTGCTATTCCCACCACTACAGTGACCATGCATCATATATGTCACAATAACTGATCATCTGTTCCTCCTTTCCAGCACTTAACAACCTTGCTGGCATCCTGTGACATGCAAGTGGTCCTGTCTGTGCTGAACCTCCTCTATGTGTTCAGTAAGCGGTCTAATTACATCACAAGACTTGGATCTGACAAGAGAACACCTCTGCTCGCGCGTCTGCAACATCTAGCTGAGGTTGAGTGAATGTTAATGTCTTATTTTCATGAACAGTTGTTCCTTGAATGAAAAGTAGTATTGTTTTCTCTCTTTATGCTCTTCCATAGAGCTGGGGAGGAAAGGAAAATGGCTTTGGCCTAGCTGAATGTTGCAGGGATCTCCTCATGACGGTAGACTCCAAATATATTCCATAATGCTAAATACATACATGCATAAATACATACAATATCTTTCCCCTAATGCTACTTGACCAGAAGTACCCTCCCAGTGCCACCACACTTCACTTTGAGTTTTATGCCGAACCAGCTCCTGAAGTCAAAGTGGAGAGGAAGGTAAAGAGGAATCAGTTCTTTATAGTATGATTTAAAAAAAAAAAAAAAAAAGTCTTGTCGATTTTAAGCATATCTCTTAAATATGTATCTCCAACAGACAAGCAGCAACACCCTACACTATATTCATATTGAGCAACTTGACAAGGTATGGACTGATTTGAAATACAGTATCAACAGAGGGGTGGTAATGAAGTACTTAATTTTGAACATACTTTTTTTTCTTTCAGATTTCAGACAGTCCATCTGAGATCATGGAGTCGCTCACTGTCATGTACAACATACCTAAAGACAAGCAGACTCTGCTTTTTACCCACATTCGTCTGGCTCATGGTTTTTCAAATCACAAAAAGAGGCTGCAGGCCGTGCAGGCCAGACTGCATGCCATCTCTATACTTGGTGAGTTGACCATAATCACCTAAGATTAACAATTGTGGAAATGAACATCAATTTAAAAGAGGCCTTTTCTTATCCTTATATTTGCAGTGTATTCAAATGCACTGGGCGAGTCCACCAATAGTATTCTTTATAATGGCCTGATAGAGGAGCTGGTGGATGTATTGCAGATTACAGACAAACAGCTTG
Organism: Hippichthys cyanospilos; assembly: GCF_059441005.1. Taxonomy (NCBI): domain Eukaryota; kingdom Metazoa; phylum Chordata; class Actinopteri; order Syngnathiformes; family Syngnathidae; genus Hippichthys; species Hippichthys cyanospilos. The sequence continues at coordinate 26,896,375 of NC_142370.1, read as the reverse complement.
TGGTAAGTGACGGATGGATTGGTATAGTATACACTGATACCTTGAAGATACACGTCTAATTTGTTCTGTGGCTGTACTCTAATAAACCAAAACTTAGAACGTATCCAGAATCATCATTCCCCTATGTAATCAATGGATATGAAGTAAAGTTAAACTTGCCTACAAGGTGTATGCTAGGTGCATACCAACTGCATTTTGACAGCCAATCAGCTTCGTGAACGTTCATCACACATGCTGGTCTGTGGACGCCTGGACCAATCTGGTTTTATTGGATGTTGAACTGTACCACAAGAATTAACATTAAGCATTAACCAAAGTATTTAGCACAGTCCAGTTGATTATGACATGGAAACTTTTTTTTCCCCTGTTGTGTGAATCGTGTCATAAAGTGAGGGACACACAACACCATAACCGATGCACCTCCCTTAAAGGGAGGCCAGTTCCCTCTTCACTTCCACGATGAAACGCCAACAAATCAAGCATGGCAAAAATTGTCAAAAGGCACGCGGGGGGGGGCAATACTTTTGCAAGCTATTGTAGTTGTTAGTCAATCGATGGCGTTTCACAGTGTCAGAGTTTAGCTAGAGGACTCTTAAGAATTGTTTTTTTTTTTTTTTTTAAATACCAGTGTACTTCTCTTAGTTTTATGGACAGTAAATCCTGGATTCCACATACTGTACTGCGTTGTATCTCCGCTCCACTGAGCTGCGCCCAGAGCATGTTGCAGCCATGTTAATGAATGAGAGCCGCACTGGATCGTGATGCTGTCGTCCGCTATAGTGTATTGAAAGCACCAAACGGGAAAAAGAATGTGATCTACATGCGGATTTAGAAAGGAAAAGCAATCCATGCAGACAAGATTATCTTCTCCTTTGCTGGTTGATTGGATGATGCTAAAAGTGACTGCTTTTTCTTGCATGTGCCATTGGCATTGAGAAAAAAAAGAGCAAACACTTTCGTCCTGTAATTGGCACTGTTACGTGTGTTCAAATACCTCTGTATTTTACTGTTTAAGTCACAATTCTATCAATTCACTTATTAAATGAAAAGTTAAACGAATACTATATGTACTCGCCCATTGTAAATAAAGCATGTAATGAAGTGTTTTCCACTTAAACTTTGACACAATGGAGCTTGGTTTGTTTCCGAAAGTTTAAGAAACGTTTGTTTATTTATTTATTCATTTTTAATCTCTTGAGTTAATAGTCACTGTCCACGCGCAGTATGACCATGCAGGGACTCTGTGACACAGCGAAGCAGAGATGCGTTCGGTAGGCGGGGTGCACAGCATTGTTGTGACTCTACACAGCAGAGCAGTGATGCAACGCAGTATGTTGAATCCAAGTGTGAACTTGGATCTGTTTGGAAGTAACATTTAAACAGCCTTTTTCCCAAAGAATGTTAACTCTGTACCCAACTGTTTCTTGGTGTAAAATGAGTTGAATGGAGTTCACTACTGTCTTACAGTGCTTGTATCTTTTTTTTTTTTTTTTCCCAATTCAAACCAAAAAAAAAGTCTGCCTTAAAGCTCAAGTCATGTTGCATGTGATTCAGAGCAAGACTTTTGGTCTCTCTTGGTAACTCGTCTGCCAAGAGTCGTAGAAATTGATAAGTAGAACTTAAATTTGAATGACACTGTTTGAACTTCAGGATATCAAGGCGGCATCTCTGCGCACTCTAACATCCATTGTCCACTTGGAGAGGACACCCAAGCTTTCCAACATCATTGACTGCACTGGCACTGCCTCCTACCATGGCTTCTTGCCTGTTTTGGTCCGCAACTGTATACAGGCAATGATTGGTGAGTGTCCTTTTTGGTAGCAGTTGATTTGATACCTCAAACAATGAAGTTCTAATTTTGAACCTTTCTTTCCTAGATCCTTTGATGGAACCTTACCCGCACCAGTTTGCCACTGCACTCTTTTCTTTTCTTTACCATTTGGCCAGCTATGATGCTGGGGGTGAAGCCCTTGTCTCTTGTGGAATGATGGAAGCCCTCTTAAAGGTATTTACACCTGCTTTACACCAGCATTGCTCATCAAAGCTGCTCCGTTTTTGTACAACATGATCTTACTTTTCAGGTGATCAAATTTCTGGGAGATGAGCAGGACCAGATTACTTTTGTAACAAGAGCAGTTCGTGTCGTGGACCTCATCACGAACCTTGACATGGCTGCCTTCCAGTCACACAGCGGCCTTTCCATTTTCATCTGCAGGCTGGAGGTTGGTTCCTACATACGTAGCATAAAGTCATTTAAACTTATCATAAAATCTTGTGTGTGTTATGCCCCACCACCAAACCACTTTTAAAGAGCTGCAAAAAACATGCATGGCTGATTTATTGGACATACTAAATTGTACTTTGGTGAAATAGGATGTGTGGATGGTTGTTGGTCTCTGTGTGCCCTGCAATTGGCAGGCAACCAGTTCAGGTGACCCCTGCCTCGTGCCAGAAGTCAACTGGGATAGGCACCAGCAAGCTTGCAACCCTTTTGAGGACGTAGACGATATATCATATTGGCTGTGATGAATAGCATGAACAAATGTTGCTGCTGCTGTCTTGACAAGTATTGCCCACGTTGCACACGCGAGCAATATTTTTTAAGTGCGGTACTTTATTGAATGTAACCGCATTAGTCACAATTAGTCTAATTTTATATTGCGTCATAAATTAATGTGATTGGTCAATCCATGTGTGGATGTAATTTTTACAAATTCTTGACCACTATTAAGTGTTGAAAATTGCTAACTTTCACGATGCTATGCTAATGTTTGAACAAACATTTTGGGTCTCCTGAAAAGTAATGATTTTGGAGATTCTGCCCCACACTAGTGATAAATTTGTGACAGTCATTAAATATCATGTTTAAATGAAAGTTCTAAAGATTAAAGTCTTTTTTTTTTTACTTCTTTTTAAATTATAAAATGTATTTTTATTATATGAATCCATGTATAATAGGAGGGGACAATTTATGATACTATATGCTAGTGCTTCACAGTTATATTTCACAGGAAAATGTTATCGCAAATGTCCATACTTAACCAATTCAACCATTTCCTCTCCTGCATTTGGCACATGTATAGCATGAGGTGGACCTTTCAAGGAAAGAGTGCCCATTTGTCATAAAGCCAAAGATTCGAAGGCCAAGGCCTACTGTCGAGTCTGAAGACATGGACACAGACATGGAGAGTAAGTCACTTGAATCACTTTTCAAATTGGTCTATAGAAGTTCAAATTTAAATTTATTTACAAGCATGCGCATAATCAAATTAAACAGCATCAGAGGTTGCCATGGAAAGCAGTCCAGGGCCTTCAACATCTTCTGCTCCCAGACCGGAGGTAGAGCAGAGAGTACTATGCAGCTCTGCAAACACACCCCGTGCAGGTACACTGTTAGACGGTTGGTACATCGTATTGTCAGATAATACAATACAGCATTTGTACTTGTGAAATATTTCAACTGTGTGTATTTTTGCAGGCATGCAATGTATTCCCCAAAGGGCAGCTCTGTTAAAATCAATGCTAAATTTCCTGAAGAAAGCCATCCAAGACCCTGCCTTTTCTGATGGCATTCGCCATGGTGAGTCACCCTTTTCAACCAGAGCCACACATGAATGCATTGTAGAACTATACTTGAAAGAACTGCACAAAGTTTGAAGCTGATATTAATGTTCTTTTGGTCACATTTATTTTTTTTCTTCAAGTCATGGATGGATCCTTGCCTACCTCACTCAAGCACATCATCAGTAATGCAGAATATTATGGACCTTCACTGTTTCTTCTTGGTGAGTAAATGTTGAAGATTCAGATGGCGTTTTCTAATGGAAGATTTTGGGTGTGGTTTGTGTTGTCATTGTATCATTTCCTTTGTTTTAAAACAATAATAATGCCGTTTTTCTCTCTTCTGTCCCTTTGGATTTGTAGCCACCGAGGTTGTGACGGTGTTTGTGTTCCAGGAGCCTTCCCTGCTTTCTTCCCTGCAGGACAATGGTCTCACTGATGTTATGCTCCATGCCCTTCTCATCAAAGACGTGAGTTTTGCTTAGGGACATTTAAAGTAAGACAAAGTAAAACTATCTTTTGTTGTCAGCTAGGCTAGAATGTAGCCATTTTAAAGATGCTGAAAGTAGCTGAAACCATTTTGTTTTTTGCCTTGTCTACATGTAACTGTCTTATTTAAATCAGCATATACTCCCCCTTGTCGTTGTTGTTTGTTTATTTAAAAATGTCGCGTCTCTATGAAACTGCAGTGCGGTTTCAAATTTGTGTACAAGCATGCTAAGTCGCTAGGCGGCAGTAATGTCAACACTTTTCTGTCCAATCACAAAGAATTTCTGCCTCTGATGTCACCGTTATTCATGTCTTCGGCGGGAAAAAGAGAAGCGCGATGACTCAAATCTCTGCTGAAGCTGGTCACATGCAACCACGAAACCGGAGGCTTGGGCAAATCTCCTCTTTGGCCGGAGGTTTTGAAACATTTGGCTTTGATGAGAGAGAGAGAGGGGGGGTTATATAGCAAATATGACAAAGCAGACATATCTACTGCCCGTTTTTAAACACCCCGGCTAGGTGTAGACAAGGCCTTTGTCATACTACAGTGATGTCTTCTAATGTGTATTTATAACATCTCACTTTGATTAGGTTCCTGCTACACGTGAGGTCTTGGGATCTCTACCTAACGTGTTCAGTGCCTTGTGCCTGAATGCCCGAGGCCTCCTCTCCTTCGTTCAGTGCCAGCCCTTTGAGCGCCTCTTCAAAGTGCTCTTGTCCCCTGACTACCTACCTGCCATGCGACGGCGGCGTAGTTCTGACCCATTAGGTCAGTAGTCATTAAGTGGTTTCATTTTCGGTGACTCTTGTAGCTTTCTTCATATATCTTTTTTTTTTCTCCCTCTGCAGGGGACACTGCATCAAACTTAGGAAGTGCTGTCGATGAGTTAATGAGGCACCAACCAACTTTGAAAACAGATGCCACGACTGCAATCATTAAGGTAGCTTGAATTTTTAAACGCTTTCGCTTCTGTAATATTGTGGGGATACGTCGTACTCATGAAAGTTGAATTGTTGTTGTAGTTATTGGAGGAAATATGCAATTTGGGCCGTGCTCCTGAGTATGTCTGCCAGAAACCGTCAATCCAGAAAGCTGATGGTAATGTGGCTGTGCCACCAGCACGTTCTAGTCACGCTGCTGAAGAAGCTTCAAGTGAGGATGAAGAGGAAGAGGAGGCCCTCCACACTTTTAGCCAGCAGCAGGGGGAAGCAGAGAGCAACAGACAGTCAGTGCCAATTGAATTATAGCACAATAGAACAAACACTCTTGATAGTGATGATTGATTTGTTTAAAATTCAGTTTGTACATACGCTGTGCCACTCTTCATCATTTTAACGTGTACTTTTTTTCAGGGTGGTAGGAACTGAGGAACGGATACCTATTCCTTTGATGGATTACATTTTGAATGTGGTGAGTGTTTTCGTAGAATCGTTTTATTTGAAACTGTAAAGCCATTATTGAAGTGTTTTGCCTGTTTTTTAGATGAAGTTTGTAGAATCCATACTTAGCAACAATACGACAGATGACCACTGTCAAGAGTTTGTGAACCAGAAGGGGCTGCTACCACTGGTCTCTATTTTGGGATTGCCCAACCTGCCCATAGATTTTCCCACATCAGCTGCCTGCCAAGCTGTTGCTGGTGTGTGCAAGTCTATTTTGGTGAGTAAATTATCAGTTTACTTTTCTCCATTTATCTAGCATAGCAGCCTCCAACCAATGAACTATTTTAACCTCCATCCTCTTCATGTTGTCATTCCGTTGAAAAAGACTCTGTCCCATGAGCCTAAAGTACTTCAGGAGGGATTGTGCCAACTGGACACTATTCTAACATCTCTGGAGCCCCTACATCGGCCAATTGAGGTTCCTGGTGGATCTGTTCTTCTGAGGGAGTTGGCTAATGCTGGCCACGTTACTGATGCCACATTGTCAGCTCGTGCCACACCATTGCTACATGCGCTTACAGCTGCGCATGCCTACATCCTAATGTTTGTCCACACTTGTCGCGTAGGGCAGGTAAAAACTGTTTTCAGTTTAAGTACATCCTACTCATGATGTTTGTCAAGTAGTTGAGTACAATGCCACTGCACTTAAAGTTAGCTTATTCAGCTTTTTCAATTCCAAACGATTGCTGTGAATGACCGTAATTCCTCAACATACAGGACACAATTATTTCCCCGCCTGAAATTGAAGGCCAAAAGTATGCATTCTTCCTATAAATTGTAACTTAAAATAAGAATTTATTTTTCAACAACATTTGAGGAGAACATTGCATCAGGTTAAGACAGGTTATGACATACAGCTCTGCATTTCTATATAGCATATATTCGTAATTACAGGAATGGAAGGGTTAGGCTAGAGCAGTGGTTCTTAACCTGGGTTCGATCGATTCCTAAGGGTTCGTTGAGTCGGTCTCAGGGATTTGGTTGAGCCTCCGCTGCAGAGGTCCACCCCTCAGTCTAGTCTGCAGTTAGTGGGAACAGTCAATGAAAGCGTCCTGCTCTGAGATTTCCTACGGGTCCGCTTTGAGGTCGCTGGTTTATGCAGCAGAGTGAGACCTCCCTATCAGGCCGCTTGGAGAGGGCTGTATCTGTGTCTGAGTGAGACTCCCGTCCCTACCGGTCCGCACAATTCATTTTCGTGCACCAGTAAAAAAAAAAAAAAAAAAAAATCATGTTTTTTTTTTTTTTTTTTTTTTTTTTACTAAAGAAGGGTTCGGTGAATGAGCATATGAAACTGGTGGGGTTCGGTACCTCCAACAAGGTTAAGAACCACTGGGCTAGAGGCAATCAGTTGGCTGTTTGTGGCCAGTGAGTTAGTTGCAGCTAACAAACAGCTTGTGCTAGCCGATGTTAGCACATTATTTCTAATAAGCGAGCAAACTGAACCAGCGTCTGACATCCTTGATCACACAGAGAAAAAGTAGTTTGCTTTCAAGAAGGGCGTGATTCTTATAGCAGAGCAGGTTAGAGACTGTGAGGCTGCCACAAGGTTTGGGCTAAGAAGCTAGCAGCGGTAACACGGTGACTGAGAGTGAACCCTGTGGCCGACCAAACAGGACAACAAGGAAGTAGGGTTTGCATTTATTTCAATAGCACTATGCCCACTCACTTGCAAGCCACACAGAGCTGTCAGCAGACACCATACCCGCAAGAACTATTTAACTCACAAATATAAATACATTAAAATTACAAGGATAAGATTTATTCTATTTTGCTTAATTTATAAATTGTTCCCAAACTGTTGGTGCATCTTGTACATGGTATTTAAGAAAATACCAGATTTTGCCCTTAAATTTAAGGGTGCGTCCTATATTCAGGTATGTCCTATATTTGGGGAATTGTGGTATGATTTTACTTTGAGCTGATGACATGCTGTCGTTTATCTCTTAAATGTGTTGTTTTTTTCAACAGAGTGAGATCAGGGCAATCTCAGTCAATCAGTGGGGATCCCAACTGGGTTTGAGTGTTCTCAACAAGCTGAGTCAGCTCTACTGTTCATTGGTATGGGAGAGTACTGTTCTGCTCTCCCTTTGTACACCTAACAGGTATAACAACAGTTATCTGCTTTATTTTACCACTACCACCCACTATGACCTTCCTAACGCTGTCTTTTGACAGTCTGCCTCCAGGCTGTGAGTTTGGACAAGCTGACATGCAGAAACTCCTACCCAAAGAGGAGAAACCCTCTAATAGTGCCCCAGCTATCACAACTTCTGGCTCCAGGAAAACAGGTAGCCTTAATTTAAGACAGCCAAAATGAAGTTCTTGTGTGAGTCTTCGAAACACATTTTTCCATCCACTTTTATCAATAGAGTCTGAGGTGGCAGAGCCTTCTAGTGGTGGACTATTGGAAGGCATGGGTTTAGATGGAGAGAGCTTAGCTCCCATGGAGACGGACGAACCCACTTCAACAGACCCAAAGGCCAAGTCCAAGCTTACCCCAGCAATGGCTACGCGCATCAAACAAATAAAACCTCTCCTCTCTGGTGAGTTCATTTACATAGCACATACCAAGTTTCATAGTAAATATTCTCAACAGTTTTTACTTCACTCAAGTAAGGTCTCCATCTCTGAGTAATGTCTTTTGTGTCTTCAGCATCATCTCGGCTGGGAAGGGCACTTGCTGAGCTTTTTGGTCTGCTGGTGAAGTTGTGTGTCGGTTCTCCGGTGCGCCAACGCCGTTCCCACCATGCCACAAGCACAGGCACGACACCCACGCCTGCTGCCCGAGCCACTGCGTCTGCGCTTACAAAGCTTCTAACCAAGGGTTTAAGCTGGCAGCCCCCACCATACACACCCACCCCTCGCTTCAGGTAAGACTTTGTTGCGTGAATTACATACTTCCAGACTAGGTCCCCAAACCTTTTCCTGTGAGGGCCAAATAACTTTTCCATTCTGATGGGGGCCAGCATCATAACAAAAAGTTTGACAATCACAGAGGTGTCTAAATGTAAGCACTTTGTTTTCCAGAAAACCACACATAGCCGAATATTCATAACTCGTCTGAACTTTCTGTGATCTCAACATGATTCTAGTAATAAAATAAAACACTATTTATTAAATAAATAACCAAATAACAATTTAGGGTTTTCCTTGAAAAAGACCAGGGAACAACAACTTTCAGTCATAACAATGACTGAAAAAACAGAAGGAAATTAAAATAGACAAATTCTATTTATTTTTCAGAAGCCACACATCATTGACATCTCTGAGCACACAAACATTCTTTTTAAACAAAAAACAACAAAAAACTTAGTACTGTTTTAATTTCAAGCATGTTTTTGACTTTATATGTCCTCAGCAGTTGGTAATACTTTCATGTGGCAAGAGTATTTTGTAACATTTGTTTTCATTTCAAACATGTTTTTGACTGTTTATATGTCCCCAGCTGTTGGGAATACTCTTTCAGATGGCACTCATGTGCCAAGGCACTGGTGACAGTGCTTTTCAACCGTAAATAAAACATCTGTGACGTCACTTGCCTTTTTTTTTTTTTTTTTTTTTTTAACAATGCGGTATACAATATATTTAAAGCCCAAAATGTATTTAAAACAATACTTTTAATACAGTAATACAAGGTTGGAAACATTGTCACTCACGAATTTCACAGTCCCCCAGCTGTGCCGCTCCTTCTCAGTGTCTGTTTCTACTGAAGGCACAGGTGTCTTTCTCTGAGAGAAGAACATTGTTATGGGTAGTTGTTGGCACTCTTTCTTTTTCTGAGCAAGAAGATTTTTATGAACGGATATGCCCCGGACATCGAATTAAAGGAAGCCTCTTATAACTATACTCTTGAAATTTCAATTTATTACAAAAGAAATCTAGGTAAAAGTCAGATTTCCAAAAGCTGTGCATTTCTCTGTTGCTGTCTGTGTGCCTACATTAATGTGTGCCGCATCTGGGCTGCGGGCCAAATACCATAGTTTGGGGACCCTACTTTAAGAAGTGATCACTGGGGGCGTTTCACAGTTTCTCTCATTCTGCATTTCACAGGTTGACTTTCTTCATCTGCTCTGTTGGCTTCACATCTCCTATGTTGTTTGATGAGAGGAAGTATCCGTACCATCTCATGCTGCAAAAGTTTTTCTGCTCTGGTGGACACGATGCCTTATTTGAGTAAGTTATTTGAGCTAACAGTTGTCATATTTAACAAATGGTATGAATATGTATAACATGAATTTCAATGGTTGTATTTGTTTTTTTTTAGGACATTCAACTGGGCCCTGTCAATGGGTGGAAAGGTTCCTGTGTCTGAGGGTTTGGAGCATACTGAGTTACCAGATGGGACAGGAGAGTTCCTGGATGCTTGGCTGATGCTGGTGGAAAAGATGGTAAATCCAAGCACTGTGCTGGACTCTCCACATTCATTGCCAGCAAAGATGCCAGGTGTCACACCAACCATGCCTCAGTTCAGTGCACTTCGGTTCCTCATAGTAACGCAAAAGGTAGGTTTGCCTCAAGCTTAAGTCTTGATCTCAGATTAAAGTTGTTGTGGGAAACAAATGGAAATTCAAGCAAATGTTTTCTTAAGTGTTTTTTTTTGTTTTTGTTTTTGTTTTTTTGCTGCTCAACAATTTGTGTTTTGTATTCATGAATGCTTATTGCTTTTACCTTTACCAAAAATACGATTTATCAAAATATTTATCTGCTCTATACTCAAATCCCAAAGTATTTTAGCAACAAGCAGACATTTAACTCCTTCCCTGTTACATTGTCATTTTTATTGGTAAATAAAATCCTTGTTTTTGATGCCTGGCATTAATTGACCAAAAAAATACTTTCCTGTTAGAAAATCACTTTTCAAAGGAAGTAATCAGTTAGCAAAACTGCTCGTTAAGGAAATTAAGAAATATTTTGCACTTTGCAGGGGCAAAATTGAAAGATCGGTGGTGATCTGAAGGATGTAGCTGATTTAATCAGACGCGGTTGCCACCATTACATGTTTAAGGTCCTTTTGATTTTTAACATGTTTTTTTTTTCTTTTTTACCTTCCAAATGGCAAAATAGTGGGATTGTGTGGTTATGATTGAGCATAATTCTTCAATTAGACACCGCAGAAATGTGTGTAATTTCAGCCAATCAGTCCAGTTTTTCCTCATAACTTTTGTTAGCAAGTTCTAAGATTTAAGCAATGACCTATTGTCCCTCTAAACACTGAGCTGATTATTTCATGCTTATTTATTGATGGGTTTGTTTGATTGTGTATCCAGTGTGACTGGTTACAGCTATGATGTTCATCAACATTAAATACTTTTTTTTTTTTTTTTTTTTTTTTTTTTTTTTTTTTTTAGGCTGCTTTCAGCTGCATCCGTAGCCTATGGAACAGGAAGCCACTCAAAGTTTATGGAGGCAGGATGGCTGAATCTATGCTTGCCATTCTTTGCCACATCCTGCGGGGTGAACCAGTTATTCAGGAGCGCCTAGCCAAGGAGAGAGAGGGAACAGTACGTCCAGAAGATGAGGGGGCTCCTTCTTCTTCCCTGGGACAAAGTGGAGCCCCAGGTGTATCTACTACCAGTGGAGAAACACCAGCAGCCACAGGACCAACTGCTGGAATACCAGCTGCGGGTTCAGCTGAGGAGTCAACTAATTCCGCGCCTCGGCGTGAACCCCAGGTTAACCAGGCGCAGCTTACGCAGGTAGGTCAAATTTGATTTTTGCGGCACTTTGAGTCAGTATGCTAGTTGCGAAGCCAAACCCACGCCAGATGTCATTGAACAAACTTCCAACAAGATCAAAAGTGCCTCTGGGTTTGCTAAAGCTGATGTTTGCACCTGTGAGTTTGGTCTTAGATGAGTTTTTCTACCTTTTTTCAGTTTGTGGAAAATAATGTTTTCATGTTACAAAATGAATGTTTTTTTTTTTTATATTTCAGCTGATAGATATGGGTTTCTCAAGAGAGCATGCCATGGAGGCACTATTGAACACTAGTACAATGGAACAAGCCACTGAATACCTTCTTACACACCCTCCTCCTCACCTTGGGGGAGCAGTAAGGGTAATCCTCAGGCAGAAATAACACACTTTTAAAGTAATCACCACTCAAACTAAGGCCATTGACAATCGTAATTGTTGTTGGCCTAGGATCTTTCCATGTCTGAAGAGGACCAAATGATGAGAGCAATTGCTATGTCACTTGGCCAAGAGGTCAGCATGGAGCAGCGTTCCGACTCCCCTGAGGTGTGTCTTTCTCGTTCAAATTGTATTCCAAACCAGATCATTGGCTATTAGTGGGAATGTCATGAATGAATAACTTAAAGGCAAGCTTCGGATGAAACAATCTCTTAGGAAGCAGCACGTCGGCGTGAGGAGGAGGACAGGAGAGCCAGGGAGAGAGCAGAGGAGGAAGAGGCACGCTGCTTGGAGCGCTTCATGGAGGCAGAACCCCTGGACCCACAAGAATTGCATGCCTTCACAGACTCTATGCTTCCTGGATGCTTCCACCTTCTGGATGAGCTTCCTGACACAGTTTACAGACTCTGTGACCTGTTGATGACTGCAATCAAGAGGAGTGGTCCAGAGTATAGAGACCTCATCCTTGGCCAGGTTGTTGATCAGGTCAGTAAGTTAAATAATAATGATTTCTCACACTGATAATTTCAGTTAGTTGTTACAGTGTTGTGTTACTAAGTACTTTAATCAACATTCCAGTATTACTGTATATACTATTCAAATTGTTGATTGTGAGTTGTAAAACAGGAACTGAGTCAATTGGCACTTTTCCACGAAGTTATGTGAATAATGTATACACTGGAATAAAAGCCGTTCTTATCAGATAAAGCGTTTAAAGGGTCAAACACAAGTGGTAGCTTGTTTTTATTTTATTTATTCAAGGTGTGGGATGCGGCAGATGTGTTGATCAAGGCAGCTGTGCCTCTCACTACAAGTGACACCAAGACTGTGTCTGAATGGACTAAACAGATGGCCACTCTACCCCAGGCGTCAAAGCTGGCCACTCGAATTCTGCTGCTTACATTGTTGTTTGAGGTAAATAGATTTGTTTTACCGCAGGAAAGCACATTCTATGTCTCTGGCAAATATACATTTTGCTTTTTCTCCAAAGGAACTGAAGCTCATGTGTACCACAGTGGTAGAAAGGAGTGGCATTCTGGATTTGTTGATTAAGCTCCTAGAGGTTGTACAGCCCTGTCTGCAGGCAGCAAAAGAACAGAAAGACATACAGACACCAAAGTGAGTAGCTAGGGCATTTAAATAGAAAAACCTGCATCACATTGCATGTATAATTCTGAACACCCAAATGCAGAATTTTGACAGTTTTTCTACATGTACTACGTACTATGTTTACTGTAGGTGGATCACACCAGTCTTGTTGATTATTGACTTTTATGAGAAAATGGCAGTCTCTTCAAAGCGCCGATCACAAATGAACAAGGTAGAAGTCAACTATTAAAGAAATTATAATTGCAGTATATGTGTCAAGCATGCAATGTTGTGTACACCCCTACTAATACGTTATCCATGGAATTTTTCTCAAGTATCTTCAGCCTAATGGAAATAACTGGAGATGGTTTGATGACCGCTCAGGCCGTTGGTGCAGTTACAGCGCTTCTAACAACAGCACTATTGACTCTGCATGGAGGGCTGGAGAGAGCAGTGTTCGCTTCACAGCTGGACGCAGACGATACACTGTTCAGTTTAACAACATGGTGCAGGTATAAACAAACATAGTATATGGAAAATAAAGGACCTCTTTCAAGCTTTAGTATGGCGTCCATTCTAATCCAATTATGAAAAAAATTTGGTGTAGGTCAATGAAGAGACTGGTAACCGGAGGCCAGTAATGTTGACTGTACAGAGAGTGCCACGATTGCCCAAACCACCTAAGACTGGCTGCATAGCAGACACTGAGAGAGAAGAGGGAGACCGGCGCAAAGCAGAAGAATCTCAGACTGATCTTGACACTGGGGCAGCAGTAGAAATGAGTGCCCCTAAGGGTGTTTCCAGCCAGCTCAAGGAGGTGAACTCTGGCTCAACAGCTTCCCAGGAGTCAGACTCTGTGCAAGGCTCAGATGTTGTCGGCCTGAGTGACGACATGACCACCGTTCTCATCCGCGCCTGTGTCAGCATGATAAGTGTCCCGGTGGATCCAGACACCCTCCACGCGACTCTGCGCCTCTGTTTGCGTTTGACGCGAAACCACCATTATGCCATGATGTTTGCTGAGCTGAAGAGCACTCGAATGATTCTTGGGCTGACACAGACCTCTGGTTTCAATGGCTTCACGCCGCTTGTTACCCTGCTCTTCAGACACATCATAGAAGATCCAGCTACTCTTCGACACACTATGGAAAAGGTTAGAGGCCCCTTTTGTTTTATTTCGTTTGGTTCTGTCCAGGGATCATGTATCTAATGAGTGAAACTAACCTCTGTAAGTATATGTTATATGTTTAAAAAGTTCATCTGTTGTTGTAGGTGGTAAGATCTGCAGTGACCAGTGGGGCAGGTAGCACCACCTCAGGAGTGGTGTCGGGGAGCCTTGGCTCAAGGGAAATTAATTATATTTTGCGTGTCTTGGGCCCTGCTGCGTGCCGTAACCCCGAGTGCTTTGCTGAAACTGCCAGCAATTGTGTCCGCATTGCCTTGCCTGCACCGCGTGGAGCTGGCACAGGTGGGTGAATCATGACTTCAACAAGCTGCTAGTTTATATTATTGATATGCATTCATTCTGTTTGTTTTGTTTGTTTCTCTAGCCTCCGATGACGAGTTTGAAAATCTTCGTATTAAGGGGCCAAATTCTGTGCAGCTGGTTAAAACGACTCCGCTGAAATTGTCCCCGTTACCTTCTATTCCTGAAACTATCAAAGAGGTCATCTATGACATGCTAAATGCCCTGGCTGCGTACCATGCTCCAGAAGAGTGTAAGATATTTTGGATAAATCAAGACCTGTAAAAAATAGCTCAGTTTATTTCAATTGCAAAAAAGTCGAAACAAAATGCCTGCCTCAAAGCTTCACAGCGACCATTTTTCCTATATGACTTTACTAGACATGCGCCATTTCATATAGAACTAAGTTGACACAATGGTGCTTCAGAGCCTGGAAAAAAATATTAAAGAAATGCAATGTGTTGTTCAAAGCAGAGCATGAGTACACTAAGGTCAAATACCTCCCAACATCCCAATCGTCTGCAAGTGGTCAAAGATTCTCATATCTATCCGACAGTACACTTCCAATTACTTTATTTAACAAAACATAAGTATGTCATGCACTATCTGCAGTGACAAGAACTAGTACTCAGTTAGGCAATGCACAGGCTTGACGCAGGCTGACTAGCCTCTGCTAATGGCTAACTACATGCACATTGCACTCAGCAGGCCAGGCCCTGCATATTAAAGCATACAAGTTCCCAAATACAGTAACTCACCTGTTTGCACACGCTTTCTGATTACTCAATGGAATGATCACAAACACATTCAATCACTGCAGCTTTAGTGGCACATTCAGTGCCACTCATTCAAACTTATATAGTAGTTAAACATTTTGTTTCTGTGGTTACAGCTGAACGTCCAGAAGAGCGTGTGGCAGCTGTTCCTGGTGGCCAAGACCTCTGCCAGATATTGCAGGATGTTGGTGATGATGTTTACCAACAGTACCGTCTCACTCGACAGGGCAGTGACTTTGACTCCCAGTCTGCATTCCATATCAATGTAAGCTTTAGTCACCATAAGTACCATTTTAGTTAGTGCAGTTAAAAGAAATACAGATTATAATGGATACCTTTTCATAGACTCAAGTTTTTGCTGCGGATGGCGCTGTGGCAGAGTCATCCCAGTCTGGCACACCGCAAGGAGAAGGTGAAAACAGATTTATTTCAGTTATGTCACCGAAGAGTCTTGAAACAAACATTAAGACTTTTTGACAGTGTCATTTACCTCATGCGAGACTGTTATATACTATATGATAATATATGATCATTCTTAGCCTCCACACCTGAAGAGATGCGGGAGGAAAAGAAGGAGCAGGAGGGAGATAAGAGTAGCAGCTCAGAGGAGGCTAAAGCCGCAAAGGTAAAGGCGAGCAAACCGCTAATGCCTACCTCCACCATCCTGAGACTGCTGGCTGAACTGGTGCGCTCCTATGTTGGCATTGCCACACTAATCGCCTCTTACTGCTACACTGCAGGACAGTCAGAGCTAATTAAAGAGGTAGGTAACATCTGCTTCATTTGATAAAAGTATCATGGACCTGTCTCCTTCAGTGCCGGGTTTCTATTTGTTACGTGTCTTTCCAAACAGGATTGCAGTGTGCTAGCTTTTGTGCTCGACCACTTGCTGCCTCACACCCAAAATTCAGAGGACAAAGACACACCAGCCTTGGCCCGTCTTTTCCTTGCTAGTCTAGCAGCTGCTGGCACTGGCACTGATGCACAAGCTGCTTTGGTTAATGAGGTGAAGGCTGCCCTTAGCCGAGCTTTAGGAATGGCAGAAGGTGCTGAAAAACATGCAAGGTAAGTGGGGGTACTTACAAATAATACAGTCATAGATTGATGTTGCAAACTTTAAATGCCTATTTGTCTCTCACAGGCTTCAGGCAGTGATGTGTATAATTAGCACCATCATGGAATCATGTCCCTCCACATCCAGTTTCTATAGCACAGCAGCAGCCAAGACGCAGCACAATGGCATGAATAATATCATAAGGCTATTTCTCAAGAAAGGATTGGTCAGCGACTTGGCTCGTGTGCCACACAGCTTGGATTTGTCAAGGTATGTGATTAGGATTACTGTAATTCATTTTAGTATGCCTTTTCTGTTTCATAGATTTTAACTGATCTTCAATGTTAAACATTTTCTCTTCTAAAGTTTCTGTAAAATGAAAATGCCTTGTGAATTTGATCTGTCAGAGAAGACTGAATAGCTCTACTAAATTTGAATCATTTAAAAAAAAAAAAAAAAAAGCAAATACAGTGGCCCCCGTGTTACGAGATTAAGCCGTTCTGCGGTTGGGCTCGTCAGGTGATTTCACCGTATGGCGGGCAATCCAAACCTATGTTAAATGACTAATGCGTTTAGAACCCCAGGTAACAACATCAAAATTGTATATACATATTAAAAATTGGTACCAAAATAGTATAGTAAGTGCTACGTATATATAAAATACGTGCATACAATCAGAAAACATCATAAATAAATGAAAAAAAAATAGAAAGGATTTATTTACCTTTGAGTGACACTTGTTATGCCCATATTCCCTAGTAAGTATAGCCTAGCTTCATATTTCTTGATTATCTCCAGCTTTGTTTCCATAAAAATCATCTTCTTACTTGGCATACTAGCAATCTTGGGACCCATGGCTAACCCATTCAAGTTTGAATTAAGCAGTAAAATGCACTTAGAATACGGTTTTGTAAACATTTGCAATAGAACAAAGCTTTACCATTCCGCCATTTTGAAACAAGGTCGACCAATAGCATACCAGCATCTCCGTCATATGACTGCAACAGGAACTAATTGCTATTACCTAAAAACGCCTGCAGATGGAGACAAAACAACACAAGTACAGCCAACCCCCTAGGGTCGTGACTTGTTTTTGGCTATATGGCTTAGCGATAGAGTGGTCGTCTCCCAGCTGAGAGGCTGTGGATTCGATCACCAGACCATGTCGAAATATCCTTGAGCAAGATAGTGAACCTCCATTTGCTCCTGATGCTGCGTCATCAGCAGGTAAATGACTAGTTAGTCTAAAGCGCTTTTGAGTACCCAAGGTAAAAAAGCGTTAAGGGAAAGTCCATTTGTCGCAAAGTGGGGAAAATACCTTAAAGAGGGGACGAAAAAACCCAGTATTCCACATAGCAATATAAAAAAAAAAACGAAGCCAGGGACGCTGTAACCCGGGGTCCACTGTATATATATAACTCGGCCTAAAATCATGACTAACCATTTCTCTCCAACCGTAAAACTGTTGCTTTGTCCTTTTTTTATTCTGTTTTGCAAAGCAGACTGAAGTTGTGTGTTCAAATATATTGATTGAATTGCAATTGCAGCATCATTTTGAATCGAAAATCGATTCTGAATTGAATTGGAGACCCCAAAATCGGAATCAAATCATGAGACAAAGATTTTGTGCTCCCAATTTTGTACTTTTTTACTGTACAACTTTTGGGACTCTGTACATTTCTATCAGGACCCATAGGTTTTTAGTATTGCAAGACCCAGTGACCCAACACTATTCAGAGGTAAAATGAGCACTGCGTAAAATACATTCTATTAAGATCTAAATAAGGATGTTGGTTCTTGTCATATCTTTGTTTTATCAGTACTTGAATGTGTATCCCCTTCAACACATGTATTCTAAAGTATGATTCATATTTTATTTAATTAGCCCCAACATGGCCAACACAGTGAATGCTGCTCTTAAGCCTCTGGAGACTCTGTCCCGCATTGTTAATCAGCCTAGCAGTTTGTTTGGGAGTAAAGGATGTTCGAATAAGAACAAGACCGAGCATGACACAGCAGGAGCTGCAAGGGATAGCAACAGCAACACTCAAGATCAAGGTATCTATGGTCAACCTTGCACCCGACATGGTTTACTTCACAAATTACATTGAAAAGTTGTACCTCATGATAATGAAGTTAATAAGATCTGGAGTGGCTTTAGTATAGTGACTATTTATATCTTTGAATCTAAGCCAATGGGGGGAAAAAACCTACAAAATTGTGGAACCTTTTCAATGGGGGAGGGGGGGGGGTGAATGAACATTTTTCAGGGATATCCTCAAGGCAAGGAGGAAGTATCCAATGCCAGCAGACATTTTTGAGCAGTGGTTCTTAACCTTGTTGGAGGCACCGAACCCCACTAGTTTCATATGCTCATTTACAGAACCCTTCTTTAGTAAAAAATAAAATATATATATTTTTTTACTGGTGCACGAAATGAATTGTGCATTAATATCACCTTGTTTGAATAACAAAACCAACACAGTGCATGGTAGGAAATCTCAGAGCAGGACGCTTTCAATGACTGTGCCCACTAGCTGCAGAGTAGACTGAGGGGTGGACCTCAGCGGCGGAGGCTCCACCGAACCCCTTAGACCGACTCACCGAACCCCTATGGTTAAGAACCACTGTTTTAGAGGGAATCCTACCTCAAGTGCATAACAGATTTCTCTGATTACAAGCCAACTTTTTCCCCCTCATTTACAACCCCCACTTTTAACCGCATACCTCCCACGGACATTTTTTTTTTCCACATAATTGTGTTTGAATAACATTAATTACAATGCAAAATAAGTAATTTGTCATGTACATATATTAATTAAAATACACCTCTAATTTGATATAGTATGCATTCATTTTAGAGTGTTTGCACAGAATGTCGCAAAATGCACTTTCAAGCGCCACTTTACCAGCTCTTTGTTTTCAATAACGCGGCTGCGTGGTCAAGTTGGTGTGGGGGGGGTCATGCTCTGATCTCATAACAGTCCTCACTTGGGTAAAGACAGCTAAGGAAGCAAATCATCTCCAAAGACCACCGTTTCTAACAAATTGGATTCGTGGAAGAGTAATGAGGATTTTTGCGCAAATGATGAGCAGGAAAGAGAGGACGTGCTCTGCTATTTGGCTTGTCAGACAGTGATATTAACTTTTAGGACTTTTTGACATTAATATTCAGCTGTGTCAAAAAATAAAGCTTTGAAACTTCAAATCATTTTTTTGTTGCAAAATTTGTTTCATCATTTGCATCTACGTGCACGTGTACATTTCCTTGCAGTCTTGTCTCGCTCCCACCCTCTCTTCCCCCCATAACCACAGTAGTATGTAATTCATTCATTATACGATGTTGAAATGCCTCCAATCGTAATGTCATCATTTTAATCACACACATCATGTGTTTTAATTGGACAGCCAACATCGAGGTAACCACTCCATGATCTATGTAACCACTGAAGTCATGGGTAGACTTATAATCGCGTTTTTGTAATATTCATTCAAATTGAAGTTTTAAAAACAAAAAAAGGGTGGTAGTGGGGCTAAGAATTATAACCGAGGTTGACTTCTACTCTGAACAATACAGTAATATTTCTTCACAGCGGAACCGAAACACAGATTGACCCACTTTGTGGAGAAACTGGCTTGTAACAGGCAGTCGGTGGTGCGCTATTTCTTTTAAAAAAAAATTTGTGTTATAGATGTCGTTTTGTATATTGCGTTTTTCGTAAACTTTATCTGAAGGTGCCACTGTATATCAAATCCCTGGAGGAGAGTGTAGAAAACAATGTGATTAGACACTGCCTTTCTGTGATCAGCCACTCACATTTAAGTATGTGTCACTCTTGAAGAGTAAACTAGGTAAAGATGTTGATTTTGGGAAAGAAACATCATCTAGTTACGGTTAGATCTGGTGCTTTTATGCTGGCTCTCTCTTTCTTCCAAGTAATGTTGAACAAAATCTTGCCAAATCTAGTGTTAAGAAATATGTAATGTTTCAATTCCTGGATTCTGTTTCAGGAGAATCTGGTGAAGCAGAGCCAGTGGAGGGCAACCACAGGGTGCAGGGAACAGACAGTGACTTAATGGATGGAGAAACAGAGGGTGATACAGTGGTCATTGCTGGTCAACCAGAGGTTCTGAGCACCCAAGCTATGCAGGTGATTAGCATTTGGTTCCTGTAAATAGCATTCAGTACCTGCACATAACACACAGTAATATTCATGTGTGCATGAAGGTGGAGAATG
The DNA here is from genome assembly GCF_059441005.1 of Hippichthys cyanospilos. NCBI lineage: Eukaryota > Metazoa > Chordata > Actinopteri > Syngnathiformes > Syngnathidae > Hippichthys > Hippichthys cyanospilos. Next base: position 26,876,131 of record NC_142370.1, on the reverse strand, counting down.
AGTTGGTGGATCTCATTGATGAGCTACTTGAGAGAGACGGCGCCACTGTAAATAGTACAATTATAGGTAAGCCTCAATCTGAATTTTGCATTTATTTATGCATGGGACATGATCTTAAAGGAAAGAAATCCTGACATTTTCATTTTCTATTCAGTCGGGCGCAGTGCTGAGGATGAGTCACAAGAGGATGTGCTGATGGAAGAGGCCCCCTCCAATATTAGCCAGGCATCCACTCTTCAGGCAAACCGAGAAGGTAGTATAGAGAGAAGATGGTTTAACATTTTGTAAACTGTGGAATTTGTTTTGTTTACAAACCTCCCCTATAATTAGACTCTATGAATATTCTGGAACCAGAGGATGAGGAACACACACAAGAGGAAGACTCAAGTGGCAGCAATGATGATGATGATAGCCAGGATGAAGAGGAGGAAGAGGAGGAGGATGAGGAAGAGGACCCGGTTTGGAACTAAATATGTATAAAATGTTGAATCAAGTAGTGTTGCTTGTGAACTCATAACTACCACTTGCTTTCAAGGATGATGAGGAAGGAGATGAGGATGATGATGATGAAGGTTCCGAGATGGAGTTGGATGAGGATTTCCCTGACATCAATGCTGCCCCTCATATTCGCTTTGAGAGATTTGACAGGGACGATGACCTCATCATTGAGTTTGACAACATGTTCTCCAACAATGGTAAGTAGACACACAAGTGTTTGCAATATGGAAACAAATAGGCATTAATGTTTGGATTATATTCCAGAGCGGTTCCCTGATGTCTGTTTTTTTTTTTCCTGTTTCTCTTTCAGCTGACATCCCTCCCTCCCCTGGCAACATCCCTAGCTCCCACCCACTAATGGTGCGCCATGCTGATCATGGTTCCCTCACACTCGGTGTTGCAGGTACAAGCAGCCGCCTGGCGCAAGGCATGGGCCGCAGTCAACGGACTCTTAGGCAGCTCACTGCCAACAGTGGGCACACCATCCACGTCCACTATCCTGGAAATCGCCAGCCTAACCCTCCACTCATTCTGCAGAGGTAAAAGATAATTTGTCTTATTGATGTTTGTATTTTTGCAATGCATCTTAGCCAGAATACTGGCATTGTAGTTTGGTTACTGTGATTGTAAACATTTCCACTACTTAACCATATATAGATTGCTGGGTCCCAGTGCTGCGGCAGATATTTTACAACTGTCAAGCTCTCTGCCTCTGCAATCCCGTGGTCGAGCTCGTCTTTTGGTCGGAAATGAGGACGTCCACATCATTGCTCGCTCCGATGACGAATTTGATGACTTTTTCCATGAGCAGAGCAGCACGGGGGGTCAAGCAGGTGAGGTTACTCATGCATATCTTGGTGTTTTGTTTTTAAGGTGTTTATTTTAGAATTCACTGTAGTTCTTAACATGTTGGGTTTCTATTTTTTAGGCACCCTTTCAAGCATTCCTACTGCCTTAACTAGATGGACAGATGAGTGTAAAGTGCTGGATGCTGAAAGTATGCACGACTGTGTCGCAGGTAGATGTTAACACTCTTTCACCCCTTTACAATTGTATGATTTTTTTGTTTTACCATCGACGGTGAAATTTGACCTTCTGTATGAGCGTCCAAGCTACACCTAGTATGCCTGGCTATGCCTTAGATCATGTTAACATACATTTTGGTGTGTTTTTGATTATGCTTGTCAACTGTTTCAAAGCTTCTTTGGTATTTAGAGAACTACAATGAAGCATGATGAGAAATTACTTGGCTTTTTCTATATATAAAATAGAATAAAATAAGCAATCTGCTTTTTGACTTCGAATGTCAAATTATTGTGAGACCATGCCTGGCCTTAGTATGCAGAACATCAGTACTTTTGGTAGCTCTATTATAGTAACAAAGGTTACACACCTCAAAGCTTTAAGTCATGAGCTTAACTGTACTTTATTTGTATGCTACTTGTTTCACCCTCAATAGCAACAACCAAGATGAATAAATGACACTTGTTGTTTTTGTTTTTTTTAAGTTGTGAAGGTTCCAATCCTGCAACATCTGGAAACTCTCCGAGATGAGGAGTTAGAAGAGCGTAGGGAAAAGCGGCGGCAGCAGCTGGCTGAAGAGGAAGAGTCTAAACAAAATGAGCGGAGGGCCTCCGGAGCAGAGCAGACCAGGGAACAGAACCTGCAGGTAGGTTTTCACAGTTGTATCCATTAGATTGCTTACTCGGACCTGGGTGCCCATTATGTACATGGTACTTCACTTAGAAGGCATAGTTTTTTTGTTGTTGTTTGTTTCGCCTGGATGCCTACCTTTCATCCCCATGCCCAGTGCAATGATCTAACTGTAGGACATAGGGCTGAACAGGCATGTGTTTTTGGCAGGGCACAAACTGTATTTTCTTTTACCTTACAAACATAAAGTGCATTAGCGCTTAGCAAACGGCTGTTAACTTGAGAGGTAGAACTCTCCCTGAGTCTCCACAGCCTGAGCCCCACCCCCTCGCCACCATACTGAACTTTTTAAAGGACTAGACATGACCTAGTGTTCATTCCTGTTGCCATACTCGGGAGACACTGGATTCTCTCCAGAGCTGTTGCTGGTCGACCCACACTGCAGCCCGTAGCCTAAAAAACAAGACAACGGGCAGACAGTTTTTACATTGCAGCAGTTGTTCTATTTGAATCCATTTTATTTTACATGCCTTTTCAACATGTGTACGGCTTCTCTTCATACTCCGTTGGGCACTCACGCTGCTCACACTACCCCCATGCTTGCCTGTAACAATTGTGAACAGCATTAAGTTGTTGCCGGAACTTACCTCTGTTAATTGTTTTGGGCCAAAATGCCCTTATATAATGCCATAACCATTGATGTAGAATGGTGAGCTGTAGTCTAGTTTTAAGCAAGAATGCCTTTGTGTGGCTCAACAAGACTGAATACTAACAGGCTGATTGACTGGTTCTGACTTCATGTTAGCGTGAAGGTGGGCATGTTGCAGTACATCGGATAGGCTCTTCTGTAAAGCAGTAACATAAATCTCCGGTATTTTCTGTAAGTAACAGTTGGAAAAAAACACAAAGCACTAAATCTGCTAAAAAGGAAATGTAAATTGGCGAGGGAACACTTTATCATGCATATAAAATACTCAAAGCATTTTTCCCTTGTGTCTGAGCATTCAGACAAACTTCCTGAGCAGGCTTTAGACCATGGTAAGCAACATCAAATTTGTGAGCAACGTGTTTCAGCTATTTAACCTGTGATTATTATTAATTTTTTTTTTGCTGCACTTGTCACCATTATAATACACAAGCCACAATTCAACAAAACTCATAATTACCTGCAACATAGCACTCTGCATGTTGGTACATCAACGTTGTTTTATCACAGAAAAGAGGTTACTCATAAAGACTAGGTAAAATTTAGTGGGTGGAGCTCATGATTCGCGTGACGATAATGACTACATTGCATGGTGTATATTTCAGTCTAGAATGCTCCCATACTTTTTCCATTTTCTGCCATTATTGGACTTCTTCATACTCCGTTAATCACATTTTGCACACATTTAAACTTTTAGATTTTTTTGGGCGGGATCTGAGGCAAATATAAAAAATACAAAATTCTAATATAGTTTTGTTTTTTTCTGCTGAGTGGGAAAGAGCAGTGCGCAATTGCGCAAGCGCACAGCACAGAGACAACAGTGACTCCCAAGTATTTTAAGAAAATTAAAATGAATTAAGTGAATCAAATGGTCATTACAAATCACTCGTATGCTGTTTTTTCAATTGTGCGCCCTTGCGCTCTGTGACTTAACTTGCAACTACACACATTTACATTTTGTCTTTCTTTGCTTTCTTGTCTGTAGGGTTCTGAAATGGGGACAATTAATGGTGCAGAAAACCATGCAGGTACTGACTTGTTGAAAGAGTTTCACTATTGTATTGATTTAAATACTTGTGTCTCAAGAAATCAAACGGCATCCATCAGGAGTCAACATTGCGTGCTCTGGGATGAGGTAGTAGTTTGTATAGTTTTAGGATCATACCAGATCTGGGAGATAACTATACAGTCTACTGTCTTTCCTTGAGCAATGCCTCAGCATCCTTGCCATGTTCCTGCAGATTTCTGAAGTCTGAATCCATGATTTTCATTATATTGAAGCTGGTTGTACTGTGGTGAGGTAGTAAGTTGTGTTGTTGTTGGGGAACAGTATTGTGTACCCCCTTCAGGAGATAACTATACAACTCACTGCCTTCCTCAGTAGAATTATGTAACAACATGCTTATTTTTAATGTGTGTGTTGTATGTTCTAGATTTAATCTGTTGAATGAAATTCTGTATGAAGTAATTTGTGCCATCTACAAGCATTGTATTCTTTCCTAAGACATTGTGAAAATGTTATTCATCATCGGTTAATGTTTTGAGTTACTCAAGTAGGCATGGGCCGATAATCGTAATGGCAATATATTGCAGATGAAGTATGATTATGGACTCAATTTCTTCTAACTATCTAAACTAACTTTAGTGTTTTTAATGTACTAGGTATAGTTGTAATGACAAGGGCAGTGCAACAGGAAGTAACCACTGTCATTCAGTTTTTGTATAGAACTCCTCACTGTCCGTAATGTTAGAAGATTTATTTGGCACATAAGTGCTCTCGTTGTAGTTCTATTGTGTGTATTTCATCTTTTCCTCACTGCGGGAGTTCAGGGGACTATACATTTCAGTTTACAACAATTTTATTGGTTTTAAAACGTCAAGAAATAACATGGACAAAAGTTAGCAAAATGTTTCCTCTTAAAACTTACATTTTTACATTTTCCCATATATTTTGTCTTTTTTAGAGGGTGAGCATGCTCAAGCTAGTGCAGTATCTTGTCTCGACCCACCCAGGGTGTCAGAAGGGTTCCTCACTGCTCCCCCTTCTGGAGAAGTTACACCCACTATCCCAGCTCCACATGAACAGGCCCTCGTTTCTTTGGAAACTGCGATAAATCAACAGGTCCACCAACCGATGACTGGCCTGCTATTGGCTGAGTCACATGCCAGCTCATTGTCGGCTCTGGCAGGGGCACGCCTTCCACCCTTGTCTGCAACTGACAGGCCAAATAGTGAAGCAGAAGCATCTCAGATGGAAATGTCCCCAGCACCCACAATCGGTGAGAGAGGCAATGGAGGAGAAGGTGGTGATGGTGGTGGTGGTGGAAGAGCATTGGATGAATGCAGGGAAGGTAGATTAACTCTTAATACAGATTATCCATGAGTAAGGATGCATTTATGAATTAAATTAATACAGTTAGGTCTAAGTTCACTCTGCAGTGTTAATGTTCAATTCAATTTTTTTTTTTAATCAGATATTTTTTTCTTTTGTGAGGTTCTTTACATTTGTGACCTGTGTGTAAAATTTAAAGCAATCAAAGTGTTTAAGGCATCGCCAGGTGATGTTGAAGTGGCTGTCGTACCAGAACCAGAATGTTATCAATTTGTTCGATTTAAGTTAATTTAGGAGGGGAAAAGCGAGGTTTTTGTCATGGCATTTTGTGCAGTGCCAGCAATGTCTCTCCCTGTTGCTCTGAGTGAGCAAGAGTGCGAGAGAGAGACAGACAAAATACACTTCGCTTTCCCTTCAGTAAGTAGTCTTATCCTCGTTTCCTATTGTTGTTTTGGTTTTTCCAATATGTTCCAACCTTTTAGCGTAGAATTGTGACATTTGTTAGCCGGATTTAATGCAACCCGGCCGTTCAGACTAAAGTCGCATGTCAGTGCCACATACCCGTGGCCTGAACCGCATTTGAAAAAATAGGATCACACTGCCATTAACATCATAACAGATACAGGATGCAGAGGAGCAAAAAAATATATATATATATGAATTGGGTCACTTAACATAGCGTTAAGTTTTGACCGGTAAAAGTTTTTCGGAAAAGCTTTAAAATCAGATCCACCAAGAATGAAATACTCAAGTAACAATCTCTTAACCCTTCCAAATAATGATATTCCCCAGCCTCAAGCCCGGATATGGCCGAGACCTCAGAACCTACAGTAGTGGGTGTGTCACGTCTGGAGGGGTCACCAATGGACACCAGCAGCCCTGCATCTGCAACGCAAGATGAAGCCATTTCCAACCCTGCCCAGACTGCCCTGGTGTCTCAGGATCTGACTGGTAGCGGGGAAAGGGGTTTGGCAGACCGGCAGGCAGATGCGGAGATTGGGTGAGGGATTTTTTTTTTTTTTTTTTTTTTTTTTTTTACAAATTTGCCATCAAAAGTTTGGTTTGGGGTTAAAGAAATGGTTTCTGAGAAAATGTTCTTTATTTAGCCCCACTTCAGTTTCATCTGCTGGCGAAGCAATAATCAGGAGTGACAGTGCTGATAGCCATTCCCAGGCTATACAAGAAGAGCCTCTACCATCCACAAGCAATGAGGAAGAAGACCCACTAGCAGGTACAGGTGGTTGTGATTTTTACATTTACATTTTTTTTTTACACTCCACTTACAAACAATGGACCTTTTAAGACATGACATAATATCAAAGTGTTAAAGCTGTAGGGATTTTGTCTTTGTAGGAATCAGTCTTCCAGAGGGCGTCGATCCATCTTTCTTGGCAGCTCTTCCTGAGGACATTCGTAGAGAAGTGCTTCAAAATCAGTTGGGGATAAGACCACCATCTCGCTCAGCTGCCGCTACTAGCCTGACGTCTTCCACTGCGCCTGTGCTAACAGGACCAGGGGTTACGGAGGTCAGCCCTGAGTTCCTAGCTGCACTGCCACCTGCCATACAAGAGGAGGTGAGAAATAATATGACAAAATTTAGACACAATATGTACATACAACTTTTAGTTGATCTAGGTTTACTACTGATCATGTTAGGTTCTTGCTCAGCAACGGGCTGAGCAACAACGTAGGGAAGTTTCCCAACAACCCACACAAGGAGATACGCCTCTAGATCCCGTTACCTTCATCCAGACGCTTCCTTCAGAGCTGCGGCGTAGTGTGTTGGAAGACATGGAGGACAGTGTCTTGGCAGTCATGCCACCTGACATTGCAGCTGAAGCGGCAGCTTTGCGGCGAGAGCAAGAGGCAAGGCAAAGGCAACTGATGCACGAGAGGCTCTTTGGTCATAGTTCAACATCAGCTCTCTCAGCCATCCTGCGTTCACCAGCCTTTACCAGTCGCTTAGGGAGCAATCGTGGTGTCCAGTACACCCGACTGGCTGTGCAGAGAGGAGGTACATTTCAGATGGGTGGTAGCTCAAACCATAGGTAAGACACACTTGCTATTTTTTACTACTTTATCTAAGAATAAATGTGTTGTTCATGCTGATCTGGGTGTCTCGTTCCCTCAGACCATCCAGTTCCAGTGTGGATTCTTTGTTGCGTCTGCGCGGTCGCTTGCTGCTGGATCACGAGGCTTTGTCCTGTTTGCTGGTTTTGCTATTTGTGGATGAACCAAAGCTCAACACCAGCCGTCTACACCGTGTGCTTAGGAATCTCTGCTACCACTCTCAGACACGTGGGTGGGTGATTCGCAGCCTGTTGTCCATCCTCCAACGCAGTAGTGAGAGTGAGGTGTGTGTGGAGACCTCACGCCTTGAAGATTCTCGTGGCAAAAGGAGTTCGCAGGGAGGCTGTGGAGGAAAAGGTTCTGCAGTTGCCTCCCTCTGTTCTTCCTCCTCTTCCCTAGAGCTTCTAAACAGAGTGGAGTCTCGTAGTTCAAGTCAGCTTTCTTGGCTCTCTGTATCTATGGATGCAGCCTTGGGCTGTCGGACTAACATTTTCCAGATCCAACGGGCATCTGGTCGGAAGCATGCTGACCGGCACTCAGCTGCTGGCACTGCAGCATCTGGAGCCCTGGGAGGAGGTGTGTCAGGAGCTGCAGCAGGGGTCACATGTGCGGGAGGTGGTGGTTCCACGGTACACATCCATCCACAAGCTGCACCTGTAGTCTGTCGACATGTGTTGGACACACTCATCCAACTAGCAAAGGTGAGTTATGTATCCTACTAAATCTGTTTTAAAATCTTTGTATACTTAAAGTCTGCATTTCGGCAAGTTTTCTAGTACGTTAAAATAGAGTATGCTCTTTTAATTTGAGTAGGAGCTTTTATCCCATTGGCTTCCCATGGCCTCACCACCTGTGGAACTGGCCATAAGGGTTGGGTGCAATGTGAGCTGGGCAGGAGCCAGGGTTGGAGCCCTTGGCAGGCCCTTACCCGTGTCAAGAAGCAAAAAGTTCTGACTTGACATAGTCGAACTTGTCCCTACACACAGCTTGGGTTCTTGTGCCAGTCCTTTCGCAAGGGGTTGACTTCCACTGTGGATTTGCCCACGGTGAGAGGCCCAGAGCAGGAATAGGTATACTTATTTATAGCACCTGGCCAAACAAAGTGTTGCTTCTGGGGTTTCCGCCACAAAATGTCAGGTGTGGGAGGGGTTTGGTGAGGCTACGTCTTCCAGACGGCTTTGAGGAAATTTTTGGTTCACCATCTGGCATGTCGGGAGGAGAAAGAAATGCACCATTAACACTGTGTACTATGAAGATGAGGCAATGCTGCCCTCAACTTGAGGGAGCAGGAATAGGCATACTTATTTATAGCGCCTGGCCAAACAGTGTGTTGCTTCTGGGGTTTCCGCCACAAAATGTCAGGTGTGGGAGGGGTTTGGTTAGGCTGTGAGGTTTGGTATGTCGTGAACCACTGGGGACAATACTTCGAAGACCACCTCAATTCCACCGACATGTCTTCCTCTGAGGAAACAAAATCTGAAAACTGAGGGGCGTTCTCATATTCCTAGAGCTAAAGTCACTGAAGTGGTCTAAAAACTCCTCTGTGGCAAGGCCCCTGGGGTCGATGAGATCCCCCTGGAGTTCGTAAAGGTTTTGGATGTTGTAAGGCTGTCCTGGTTGACATGCCTCTGGGGCCCCAGGGAATGATTCGGAACACGCTGGAGAGACTGTTGAGTGGGGCTTAAGCGCAAAACTTTACTGAACTGAACTGAAACTGTACAAGCACTTTGGCCATGCATCAGTTGATAAACTAAACTGCTCATGAATGCTGGAAATATGAATGTTTAAATCTCTGCTATTCTGTGCATTTTGGTACTTTGTACAATGTGGTTTTTAATATTTTGCTGCTCTTGCACTTTAAAAGGGTGCATGCTTGACAGTATGTAATGGTTTTTGTGTTGTTGTTTTTTTTTTGTTTGTTTTTTACATTCACTACAGGTGTTTCCCAGTCACTTCACCCAGCAGCGTTGCAAGGATTTGTCTGTGTCGTCCTCTGACCTTGAGGCCCGTCTTTGTTCGGGTGCCTCAGGCGTGAGTGCCATAGGTGGAGGATCGAGGGCAAGTTCACAGGCTCAAAATACTCCAACTTCCAATGCTTCTAGTGCACAGAACACTTTTGGTTCCTCATCCATAACTCCACAGTCTCTGGGAATTTCCACTGATTTTTGGGACCTGTTGGTAAAGCTGGACAACATGAATGTCAGTCGCAAAGGAAAAGCCTCAATGAAGACCATGCCATTAGGAGGCAATGCAGAGGCTGAGGGACTCCAGTTAAGCCTGGAAACTTCCCCTCTTGGTCAGTTGATGAACATGCTGTCCCATCCTGTAATCAGGCGAAGCTCCTTGCTCACTGAAAAGCTGCTGCGCCTGCTCTCCCTCATATCCATTGCCCTGCCTGACAACAAGGCCACAGAGGTACCTGCTGGTCATGCTACTCCACAGTCAGCCAACCTAACCCCCATAATCAGCTCAGCATCCACAGCCCCTACCACTACACAGGGCACAGCAACGTGCAGCACCCAGCCTACTGCAGTGGGCACCGTAGCTTCTGGTGGAACTGGGGCTCAGAGCACCACCTCAGGGACAAGTCTGTTCATGTTCGCAACTTCCACACCATTACCACCAGCCCCTGGAACAGTCTTCACAGGTAGAGAAAACAGTAACATTATTTGAAATTGTCTCATTTCTTCAGAGTAGCATTTATAAATAATGTTTTCCATCCTGCTAAACAGCAAAAACAAAGAGCTGTTCTATTAGCACAGAAAGTGAAAAGATTGCTCCTGCTGGACTCACGGAGAAACAGCTTCAGCTTTCAGTGGAGGTATGGGAGAATGCTGGGTGAGAGTTTTGTTAATCACATTTTAAAAGTTGTCACAGAGACCAATATTGAGTATGTAGCCTCAGTTTTGTTTTTGTTTTTTTTGTTTTTGTTTTTGTTTTTTTAATTTAACTTTACACTGCACTTTCTTTAAGGTGTTGACTTCTCATTCGTGCTCAGAGGAAGGTCTGGAAGATGCTGCTAATATTTTACTACAGTTATCAAGAGGAGACGGTTCCACCAGAGACACTGTGCTCAGACTGCTGCTCAGTGGAGCACGGCACCTTGGTTACACCCTTTGCAAACAGATTGGTCAGTGCTGATACATATGCTTTTTTTTGTGCTAAGCCTTCTTAAACATTTCACATCATTCCCTCTCAGGTACACTATTGGCTGAGCTTCGAGAGTACAACTTGGAACAGCAGAGACGAGCACATGCAGACTCTCATTCCCCTGATGCACCGCCTGATGATTCCTCCATTTCTGCTAGACTGAAGGGCAAAATGACTAGCAGGTAAGCCAGTGACAACTCTCACGCCCGGTGATGGTTTCCCCTCTACAGTTAGTTTGTTGTACCTGTGGTTCTTTTTATCTTAATTTTTTGTTGCTCTGGGCATAGGTTTGATGGAGCCGAGAGTGTTGTGATTGTGGCCGCACAGAAGCGCACGCTTGGAGGCCGAGAACTACAACTCCCCTGTATGAGTTCACTTACCTCCAAGACCTCGACGCAGAAATTTTTCTTGCGAGTGTTGCAGGTCATTATCCAGTTGCGTGAGGACACACGCCGTGCCAACAAGAAAGCCAAACAGACTGGGCGAATAGGTGAGGAAATTATACACCATAGAATGCATTGTACAGATAAGATAGGAAGTAATAAACCCACCCTCTCGTTCAATCGGCAGGCTCGTCCAGCCTGGGCTCAGCCAGCAGCATTCAGGCTGCCGTCCGTCAACTCGAGGCAGAGGCTGACGCCATCATTCAGATGGTGAGAGAGGGTCAACGGGCACGCCGGCTCACACAGGCGCCACCGCCCACTGCCGCCTCCGCCGCCGTCACCGCCGGATCGTCAGCCGCAGCATCTCATGCCCCCGCTGGTGCTGCCCCCGCTGCTGCCACGGTTAGCATGGGGCCATGTTGACAGCAGAGATCTGCTCATTCACTCTCTGGGGGCACATTTGAACAGTGTATATTTGGTGTCGAAGGTTTGATACAATTCCTGAGGGCGCTTTTAGTTGATTTATCCCTTACCGTTTGTGTGTTTGCATTCTTCAAATTTCTAAAGCTAATCAATTCAGATACACGTCTGTGCTATGAGATTTAATATTAATTTGATTTGATTTTGGACAATGTCAAAAAGTCATCTTGGTTGCACCTTGCTGTCTGAAGACCTATTGTATGACTCATGTCTGTCATCCACCATATGCAATTTTTCAGCATGATCGTGAAAAATGTGAATGCGCTAAACCCAATTGACACCCTGATCATCTTCATCAGCAGCAGTGGTGTCTGGCTGAAGTTGCTTTGTGCTCTACCCTTACCCGCTCAAGGCCCTTTGCCGTTTTTATTTAATTGGGAAGATGTTTGCACGGCAACATATATCACTCACAATAAGTGGATAAAATGTTGTTCTATTTTTTTTCTTTGTTTCCCCATCTTCATGGTCGGCCCTGATTGGGGCACTACAGTCTGAAATGCAGTCAGTGTCAGGAGCCCAGGTGGGTCAGCGAGATGATTCACCAATGGATGTTGACCAGCCGTCTTTGGAGCTAGACTCTTCAACACTGGGTACATTTTTTTTTTTTATCCCTTTTTCAAATGTTTAAATCGTCACAAAGATGAGTATTTATTATAGCTGTTAAATAATCTGATACCGCAACATTAGATATAATTTTAATGGACGTAATTTATACAGAAATGTACGTACTGTCATGTTTATAGAGTACATAAAATTATGTATTACATTTATTACATGAACCCCCATAATAAACAGGTTTATTTTTTCCCTTACTGTGGATTTTTTTTTCATATCTAAATATTGAACTCAAAATGGATGTTGGTCAATTTCAAACATGTTTTATTGTAGGGTTTTTTTGTACTGCAATGCTTTGTGGGTTTTTCAAATTAAATTTGAATGAACTATAGCCATTACATTTCTACTAATAGAATGCTCTTATCGTTATTAGTATTAATATTAGTATTATGACTACTCCTATTGCAATGCACAATATCACATATCAATGTGCAGAATTCTTTTATAAATGTGTGTCATTTGATTGACCTCTCGTGGAAGCCCTGCTCCTTCAGTGGCTCTTCCATTTTTTTGGACACTTAGAATGATGTAATGTACGTTAGTAATGTACCGGAGCATGTCATTGAGTGTTTTCGGAGTTATACAAGTGCAATATAAAAGGGAGTATAAAGTACAGTGACAAGGTGAACTTATAACGCGTACCTCTAGTTCTGTGAAGGAAAACAATCCCATCTTTATCAAGAAAAACTGCATCCAAATGCATGTTTGGTTTCGGTGGTCATATGAAAGAAAGCTTACCAAAACTTTTTCTCTTGCCTACCATACAAGGAGGGAGAGATGGTGCTCACAGCCGTTTCGGATAGCTAGCTTTAAGACCTTTTTTACGGTGTCTTATTAGGCTTTCAATAACCTCAGAGTGGCACCCCCTTTACTCTGCCTCTGCTTTTGAACATCAAGGGTTGGAATACATCGATGTATGCTGTTCATTCACAAAATACTACGTGAAAATGAAAACAATAAATTCAAAGTACCTGTCACAATGTTTTGTGTGTAAATTGATTAAACAACATGAGAGAGCTCCTTAAATGAGACACAGTATAGGGTTACATGTAATGTTACCTAGCCAACAAACAATAACGACCAAGCTAAATTTAGAGGATAAGTCTTGTAATGATATCCTGAAATAATACCATTTTAATAGAATATAATGACTAGTAGACTAGTCATAAGTTTTGACCCCCTCCACCATGGTAAGCTGATGGTTCAAGATATCGTTATAAGATTTTTTTATTTTATTTTTTTTTTACATCAAAGGTTCAGTATCTGAAATTTTTAACCTGAAAGTAAAAGGTTGCCTTAAAATGTTAAATCAAAGGTTCAGGATCTGAAATTTCTAACCTGAAAGTAAAATGTTGCCTTAAAAAGTATTATTGAAGCCTTTGCTTCCTGGGTTATTGCATCCAGTGAATGCAATGGTTAAACTCTTCAGGAACGTTTTTTTTTTCTCAGATGAAGATGCAAATGGCCAGTCTGAGAGTGAGGAGAAACTCCCAGACCTCCCCCTGCTCAGTGAACAGCTCCAACTGGATGAGCTGTGGGACATGCTTGGGGAATGCTTAAAAGAGCTTGAAGAGTCCCATGACCAGCATGCTGTATTGGGTAGGTGGAATCTTTATTGGACTCTGTGAGTGTGTGTATATAAGCATGTCCACACACACAGGTTTTTACAATATTCTAAATACCAAGTGTATCAGAGGTTCCAGGGCTAGTGTCACAAAAGATAAATGCATTTAAACCCAAATTAAGTCTTACCAATTGAATTGAGATGCAGGTAAAAGAAGAGAACTGAGAAATTGTATTTATTTTAGGTTCAATTACTGCACCTGTCATTGTTTTATTTTGAATAACCGCAGAACGGATTAATTTCGTAAACCGTGGGCCCACTGTATATATAAATGTTTTCCCCCTACACGCGCCATCTGCCTCAACGGGCAGCTGCAGGGTTGCTCACGTTCTGATTCGTCCTCTGCTGCAGCAGCCAATCACATATGTTCTTTTCCTGGTTTTTCGGCTTCAGTGTCACTAAGTTTGGTACTGCAGCTAACTGCCGCAGGTAAAGTGGCTACCATGGTATCGTATGCTACTTTCACAGAGCATTTTATGTTACATTGTTTGAGTAGGACGCGAGCCTATCAAGCTAAAGTGTGGGTCAAGAAGGCGAACCAATTGAACTATTCCCCCATCCAAACAAAGTCGGCTGTCTTGAAAATATTTCAAAAAAGAGCAAGGCAAATTGCGAGTGAATATTTCCTATTTTTCTGACAACATCGGTCATGTTTAAATCGGTGCTCTTGAATTTGTTCTGCAACTTAAAAAGCTTTCCATTTGGCAACGACACTGCAGTTTTGTGTGTGCAATGCAGTTGGTTCTATTTGATTGATATTGTGTTATTCCATATCTTTCAGTTCTCCAGCCTGCCGTGGAGGCATTCTTCCTTGTGCACGCCACCGAACGCGAGAGCAAACCCCCTGTTCGAGACACTCGGGAGAGCCAGCTTTCACATATCAAAGATGAGCCTCCACCACTGTCCCCAGCCCCGCTTACACCAGCAACACCGTCGTCCCTAGATCCGTTCTTCTCCCGGGAACCGTCCTCCATGCATATCTCTTCAAACTTGCCACCAGATACCCAGAAGTTTCTCCGATTTGCTGGTATGCCAGAATTCTCATTGACCTTCAGCTAAGCTATAACCGAAGGCCATCACATTCCTACTGATATTGTTGTGAATTCGATGATTGTTTTTTTTTTTTTTTTTTTTTTTTAATGATAATTCTCAAATGATATTTAAACAATGAGATTGGACCACCACTATCCAAAGAGGTATTTTTTGCCCCTCAAAAATGTTTATTAATAAAAATAAATGTAAAAGCTCAATTCGCTTTTACAGGCTGAGGCCTTGCATATTGTGTGTTATGATCTAATGAATTTCAATTCTTGTAGAAACCCACCGCACAGTACTGAACCAGATTCTGCGTCAGTCCACTACTCATTTGGCGGATGGACCCTTTGCAGTCTTGGTTGATTACATACGTATCCTGGACTTTGATGTGAAGAGGAAGTAAGCAAGATTAATTTGACTTTTTGTGTCTTAGCTTGTGCTCAGTTACTGCCTTAGTAACTTGCTGACCTGTTGTTTATCCCTCAGGTATTTCCGTCAGGAGTTGGAACGCCTGGATGAAGGCCTGAGGAAAGAGGACATGGCTGTGCATGTGAGAAGAGATCATGTGTTTGAGGACTCCTACAGGGAACTACATCGAAAGAGCCCAGAGGACATGAAGAATAGGCTGTATGCTTTCATTGCTAGCGCCCGTGCCTGAATCCATTGCTATCAAAAGAACTTTAACACGCTTCTTCTCTCCCCTCTCCATTGCAGGTACATTGTCTTTGAAGGAGAGGAGGGCCAGGATGCCGGCGGCCTTCTGAGGGAATGGTACATGATCATCTCCCGTGAGATGTTCAACCCCATGTACGCCCTGTTTCGCACGTCACCCGGGGATAGGGTTACCTACACAATCAATCCCTCTTCCCACTGCAACCCCAACCACCTGAGCTACTTCAAGTTTGTAGGCCGGGTGGTGGCCAAAGCTGTTTATGATAACCGGTTATTGGAATGCTACTTTACTCGTAGCTTTTACAAACACATCCTGGGCAAGAGTGTCAGGTAATTGCAATGGGGAGCATATACCTTCTAATCCCAAATAGCCAATATATCAATTTCATCGAGAGTATCAAATTTACATTTACCTTCCCTCTTCCTAGGTACACCGACATGGAGAGTGAGGACTACCCCTTCTTCCAGGGTTTGGTGTACTTGCTGGAGAATGATGTGTCCACGTTAGGCTATGAACTTACATTCAGCACAGAGGTCCAAGAGTTTGGTGTTTGTGAAGTGAGAGACCTCAAGCCAAATGGTGCCAACATTCTGGTCACAGAAGAAAACAAAAAAGAGTATGTGCACCTGGTTTGCCAGATGAAGATGACCGGTGAGATTGTGCTTTCTATTTACATCAGACATTTCGTTGGGAAAATGGAATTTAAAAAAATAATAATTCCCATTATGGTTTGACTACCACAAAATGAACGATATGAATTTGTGGCTTTGTGGGAAGCGTTGGTCTTAAATGAGATTTTTGAAAAAGAGGAATTTACAATTCTTGTCTGCAGTACATTTTGGTGCTTTTTCCATTAGTTGTGTGAGATCCTGCAATCACAGACTGAAGTTGCACTGACTGTGTCAATTTGACAGAGTTATAGACACACATCGCTGGCACACACCCATGCCGTCATACTGTTACAAACTTTTACTATGACCCTCAATTTTACAGTTATTGTTCAAAGTAAATTTTCTTTAAAAAAAAAAAAATGGTGCAGTCACGTGAATTAATCCGGTATTAGTCAATTTGATATAGAGCCAACGTTAACCCCAAACCTTTTGGTCAATGCGCGATTGGTTTTCCAAGCGGTTGAATGTGCTATTTGCATTAAACAAGCTTGAATTCTGTTACGCAGGTGCGATTCGCAAGCAGCTGGCGGCTTTCCTCGAGGGTTTCTATGAGATCATCCCCAAAAGGCTGATCTCCATTTTCACTGAGCAGGAGCTGGAGCTGCTCATCTCCGGGCTGCCCACCATCGATATTGATGACCTCAAGGCCAACACGGAGTATCACAAATACCAGTCCAGCTCCATTCAGGTAGTTGAAATGAGTGCAGCCTGTCCGTCCCGATGTCATCCTGACAGAACACGTGTCAATTCCCTCTTTTGTATTTTCACCAAAGATCCAATGGTTCTGGAGGGCCTTGCGCTCCTTTGATCAAGCGGACCGAGCCAAGTTCTTACAGTTTGTCACTGGCACATCCAAAGTTCCCCTTCAGGGTTTCGCAGCTCTGGAGGGCATGAACGGCATCCAGAAGTTCCAAATCCACCGTGACGATCGCTCCACTGACCGCCTGCCCTCCGCTCACACTTGGTAAACAAGCCCATTTGCATGTGACAAAGGCGCATGCTTAAATCAGTAAGAGAAAATGAGAAAGTTTGTGTTCTGTGTTCGTAGTTTCAACCAGCTGGACCTCCCTGCCTATGAGAGTTACGAGAAGTTGAGACACATGCTGCTGCTGGCCATCCAGGAGTGTTCTGAGGGATTCGGCCTGGCTTAATCCATGAGACTTTTTTTTTTTAAGGCACACATGCACACACACCTGAATTAGATCAGACTACATAGTTACAATTTTGAAGACACACAGACACACATACAAACAGAAACCCTGCATAAATATTACAGGATTACCTGTTTAATGTCCCAGATTTACTGGGATCTAGTTCATGCAGAACCGATCAAAGCAGCCAGTCAAATGGTCTGATTAACATAAATACCATATGGAGAGTCTCTCGTGATATAGACTCGCACATACACAACGCGTGCGCGTTTATGTGCCCTTCCCTATTTAAATGGAAAGGGCAGATGCAAAGGCTAAACCATGGACTAATATAAGAGACATTTTCTTCATCTAGTTTGATTTTTTTTTTTTTTTTTCTTCCTGTACAAAAAGTTTGGGAGTTTATTGTTTAAACTTTTTTGTTTCTCTGGCTGTGTAAAAAGAAAAAAAAGAATGTGTGAACAGGATGGTTATAAAACCTTTGGGGAAACACGTTGGTTTCTTGTTGCAAATTTTTGACCTCACAAGCCTTGAATTATTTTTTTGTGGGGCTATATGAACAACTTGAGAAATTCACAAAAATGCACTTTTCAAACACATTTTGTGGCATTTTTAAGAAAGGATGGTACACTTGAAGCGAAAACCTGAAGGAGATTAAAAAAAAAAATACTAGAGTATTTTTCAACTTATTCAATTGCTGACTCAGCCTTGAGCCTTTGAATCCAATTGGAATAACGACATGAATAAATGCATAAAATTGCGTCTTGTCTTTTTAAGTGTTTTAAGATTATGATTGATGATTTCCCCAAATCCTGAAGATGCCCATGTCATTTAGCGACAGATTCTGTTGTTACAGTAAGCAATAAGCAGTAACTGCGCCACCACCTTATGGCATGTTGTCCAATCCATGTCATTAATGTACACGTGTGAGACAGTCTCATGTTCATTTCCTCACACAGTGTCTGCATTCCTGAGTTCTGACCCCCGAATCAGAGCAGTAACAACTTAACTCCCGGTGGTGAAGAGCACGTTTGATATTTTAAACCTCATCGTCTTCTCGTGCTACCAATTAGACACTAACCGATAGTCAATATATTGCGATTTTAGTGGTCACATTTATTTAAAACCGTCACGTCTGTCAAAACTGTCCCCCCCCACGCATCATCCACCTTAATGTGACACTGCAAGATTTAGACCGTTTTTCATTAAAAATGAATACGGCCCAAATAAGTTTTCTCCACAGGGTGTTGAGGCTCTCCCTTAGAGCTCGGGTGAGAAGCTCGGTCATCCGGGAGGGACTCGTCCAGCCGCTGCTGGTCCGCGTTGAGAGGAGCCAGTTGAGGTGGTTCGGGCATCTGGTTAGGATGCCTCCCTAGTGAGTTTCTCCGGGCATGTCCCACTGAGGAGGCCCCGGGACACGCTGGAGGGACTATGTCTCTCAGCTGTCCTGGGAACGCCCCGGGATTCTCCTGGAGGAGCTGGACGAAGTGACCGGGGAGAGGGAAGTCTTGGGTTTCCCTGCTGACCCCGGATAAGCGAAAGTAAATGGATGGGTGGATTAAATGATTGTAAATTTTGAAAACTTCAACAGTATGTTTTAAATATACACACACACACACACACACACAATTATTAAACATAATCGTCTAGTTATGAAACAATATTACATGGGGGTGTGGCATTCTTCCGGAGGTCGCTATAATTTATAGCGACAGACCATCTTTAGGAGGGATGTTTATGGCAAGTGGATAAGATCATACGCTAATCCGCATTCGTTTTGAGTTACGCCGTACAGATTTAGAATGCTTACCAAGATCAGAGAGCATGTCGAACGCCACTCTAGATGCCGAGCAGCGACCGATGTTCTTTTTGAAAAACGACAGGCGTGCATTTGGAACGTTAACATTTAACCAACAGCATTGGGATCGCCAGTCAATGTCAAGCATAAAAAGTAGTTGAATCATTTATTCGATCATTCTTTTTGAAAGTATTTTATTAGAAGTGTCTATTTCAGTTACTATGGGATATTGTCAATGTGAATTCATGTATACATTTATTGGTGAGCAAAAGCAGTGTTGCTCACTGAAGGTTTATTTTTTTGCATATTTTAATTTAGGACGGTAAATGGTTCTTATTGTAACAAATGTTGTACGTATTATGTATTTTGTTTAAAAAAAAAAAAGTTTACAAAGTAGAAAAATATCAATTTACCAAAAGTTTTGGAGCTGTCATTTCAATACCGTGATACCCTGATACCGCTCAAGGATATCATACCGCCAGAATCTGATAACATCATATGCCTTCTACTAATGTCCATCCATCACTAAAACTGGATTTGTTACACCCGTGTGACAGCAACTCCAGCAAAAATCAAATGTTCTCCTACACCAGGACCATGCAGTGACCACTGCCATTTAGTGAATGTCAGCGTATAATATAGGTGTTAGCGTGATTAATAAATGTAGTCTGTAGAGAGGTTTTGTTGTTGCATATATGTATATTGAATATAGGTGTCCAGATTTGGAGGTCTGCAACTGACCTGAACACCGGTGCTTTGAGATGTGATGGTCATTTTTCGAGATTTGGCTCAAGCTGTCGTTTGATATTTTGCCTTGACCTGCGAGCGCAGAGGTATTACCGCTGTATGGTGGGAATTGACTCCGATTCGCTTCACAAGCATCGCTTGGCGAAGTTGTCTAGTGGCTCTCAAACTTTTCTCAGCGATGTACCCCCTGTGAAATGTTTTCAGCCAAGCCCTTAACCAGTGCAAAGCAATGTTGGTTGGAAAAAAAAAAAAAAAAAAAAACTTGAAACAGTCCGTCAGTGTTTGATTTATTTGATTGATTAAACTTTATAACCCTTCAAACTTCATTTGTATTGGTCCACAAAAAAAATGTCCTTGGATCATAGTAGAGATCTATTATCAAAAAGAAATAACTTAAATATTTGTCCACAAAAATAAACCATGTTCCAGACCCGTTTTAAAAAGAAATAATTAAAAATGTATATTTGTCCATAGAAAAATACAAAAAACAAAACATCTTTTGGGATTACAGTAGATATCTGTTCACAAAAATACATTTTCCTAATAAATATTTGTCAAATCAACTTTATTTGCATAGCCCAGAATCACTTGGCATGTGACGAGTTGGATCGAACTATTCAAGTATGAAGGAGAATCTGGGTTTTAAAAATAAGGAATTGTAAGATTAGGCATTTTAAAGGGGAGGTTAAAAAAAGTTTTTCTTTCGTTAAATTTTTCTTTTGTGCGGCGCCACTATTCTATTATGATTGATATCGCAGTGGTGTGATCTGAGTTAAGCAGCAAAATGCACCTGTTTTTGTCAATCTCGGGGTAGCCACTTAATTTCTGCTAAAAACGACGTTGACGGTGTGTCTGAGGAATAAAGTCAAGCTATGTGACACTGTAAGTAATCTTACATAGAGCATTCAAACCGACTTGAAGAGGGACTCGAGACAGAAATTGAAGGTCTTTTGCAATATGTTCTAAGTGCCCCGAACAAAATGTGCCATGTTGATGAATTCTGCGTTTGTGGAATATGAATTAAGTAGGTTAATCCATTGCATTTTGACTTTACGATTTTACTGCATGACAGAGCACATGGTTTGCACCTGACGGAATGAAGACACAACAATGACTGAAGATTGATGGTTTTACTCCCGAGCTCCCTTGAACTCCGCTTCGTTTCATTTTTGCTGTTCCCCCTTTAAAAAAAAAAAAAAAAAAGAACGCCGTTGCGCTTTTTTGCCTTTAGATGGCAATGTTTCCCACGTTCGCACAGCAAAAGCGAATGATTTTCTTCTTTCTAGTTATTAAAAGATTTCAACGCTATCGAAGTGTTGTTGAAATTTTCAACTGTTTCGCACTCTACACTACCAGCTGTCATTCAAGACACATTTTGGACAATCCGACTGGCAAGTATTCCAACAAAGTAGTTTTAGAACGTCAACATTATAAATTTGACTACAGAGACCACTTTTCATTTTGGATGAATTTAACAGGTTCCCTTTGTTACAGACGTAAAATGGCGTTGAGTTTCTCACCTGTCTGTCATATTACGAAACAACGACATGCACTTCACATCGCCAGATTCACACTGTAGAGCTTAATTCTTATTTTTTTTTTTTTCACTTTTTGAAGAAGTTAATGTACATGACCTGTGTTGACATGCACATTGAGGACCGTGACTTCACGGACGGCAAGAGTGCCTAACGTGTTTACGGAAGCGCTTGCCGACATTTAAGCGAAGCCAGAATGTCAATCACTTCAATTTAAGGAGTGAATTAATGAGGGGAAAGGTATTTTAGTTATGGCATTTTATGCAGTTCCAGCAACGTCTCTCTCAAGACAGACAAAATACACCTTGCTCTCCTGGGACAATTGGTGAAAGAAGGATAAGAATGTTTTGTTTGAATTCAAGGGCGGTCATTTTGAGACGTGTTTTGAGAGGGGATAAATTACAAGTGTCCGCTCAAATCAGAAAAAAAATGTCAAGATACCTCAAGTTTACATTTACATCCAGTGACAAGATATTTGTATTGCGCTCGATTCTCCTTTTCCTTTAAACCAAAGCATGATTATCATCCCTCCTATATCGGTGATCACACTTATTTTCCCAAGTAGGGGCGCACAAGTTGAACTATGTACGCGACAGTCAACACGCTTAATGGGATGTTGGCGGCCAAACGCACGGTGGGGAATTCAATCACAGTCATTTGCCTTCAATTAGTTAGTGATTACCGCTAGGTCAGAGACGCTCAGATGACCTTGTGCCCTCATAACGACTTGCGCTGGATCAATGCATCTCCAGCAGCATGGAGGTGCGCAGGTGGATGAACCGCCTTAATCTTCATCTTTTTTTGCTGGACCTGACCGAATATGTACTGTATACAGTAGACGTGCATTCACCTTTGCGCAAACAACCTCTCGTCAATTTCCGCTCGCATCTCTCCGGAGTTTTCCCCCATCCACACCGCAGCCATTTACAATATTGCCGCCTCCGTTTCTGCTTTTAAGCTGATGGGATTGTCTCCGTCTGCCTTTTGCTGACTGCGTCTGATTTTCCCTCGCCTCCTGACTTTAGCTTGTTCACTTGATGCCTTCTCTTCTATCTCCCTCCATCTTATCCAATCCGCGCCGGAGGATCGAATGAAGGAAATGCACAGAGAGCTTTGGCGAGGCCAATGGAAGAAGTGGATAAAAGGTTTCCCGCGACGAGAAAATGTCTCCTCTCACATCGGCGCTCCAAATGTGCATTTTCAAAGACTTGCAACGATCCAAATGATTTCCTCTCTGTTGTTTTTTTCTGGGTCATGTTCAAAGGCACACATTTTTTAGTGGTCGAACGTCACCTAGGTTATAATAACAACCTTTCCCGATTTCAAACAACATCTTGGATACAGTTCCAAAGATGCTTATTGTTTGCTTCATTTGTTTTAGACTAGACTTAGAGGTAGAATTTGAGAGTGTTTAATCTGATAAATAAATGGTTGGGCGGTTCTGCATATTTCGAGCGATTAATAATTCATATAGCTCTTTTCTGGAGCTTGCAAACAGGCTGAGTGTTTGTTTTTGATGTGTGATCCCATATCTCCACACAATAAGTCGGGGGTGACTGTACTAGAGAACAATATAATGTGGGGATTACCAATTTGTTGCCTGTGGGCACCAGGTAGGGTCAACGTTCTTTAATATATTTAATAGATACTTAATTTTGAAAATCGTCTGAATACTCTGGGATTCGTTTCGGTTACTCGAGCGCCAAAATTTTACTTCCAGAGAAGTAATTTGGAAGCCAGAATTTTACTTCCAGAGAAGTAAAATGAGTAGGACGTCTTTGGGAAAGAAAAAAGGCCCGGTCAATAGACAGGTGATGAGCCTACAACCTTGAAGAAAAAGAAAGCTTTTAACACGCAACACCAGTCCTACTTGAAATCGTCATTTCTCTTGGTAAGGACTTCAAGCACTACTTTACAGCCAAAAGGACCCACAAATTGACAAGGAACGGATTCTCGACATCATTGTTACCAAACCAGATGAGCTCGCAAATGGCGGCAGCCTTAGAAGAATGTGTGAGACTCCCAACATCGCATTTGTTTGAAGAGAGAAACAAACAAACTAGCCTGTAGTTTGTAAAAGGATGTTTGCTGCCACTTTGAAACATCGGAATGACTTTTGCAGTTTTTTGATGGGAAAATGCTCACAAATTCCATTTGCTTGTTTACTACCTATAGTAATAAAAAAAAATCATTCATTTGCTGTTATTTTATCAATAATATTGTTTCTTTAGTTCTAGAGTTTAATACACGTGTATACAGTATATGTTTTTCTTTCTACATGCATTTACTGGCCCTTTTCTCCACCATTTAAGCCTTGGCGCTTACTGATAATTGTTCTTCTAGAACAATGTTTATTGTATAGTGAAATTACAGTCCACAAAAACGCCTGGCATGCAAGGTTAGCGAATATATTTTGAATATATCTCAGACCAAATGAGTATATCTTGTTCATGTTTGAGGGCAGCTATGCCACAGTTTATTTGTCTTACTTTTGTATCATTATCATCATGGCTGCATCTCTTGTTATTCATGTGGGTTCCATAATAACAGGAAAAAGGCCATTGCTGTGCATTATATTAATGCAATATATATTTATATATTTTTTTGGTGCCCCTTTGAGTTTAACAATTCATCATTCAAATTCCCACAAGCATTTAACATTTTTATCGCCATAATGACTAAGCTTAAAGGTTAGTTAAAACAATAAAAATGAACACTGTGTAAAAGCAATACTTAAATAACACAATGACAGCAAATCCACTAAAACGATGGCGAGTTTCATGCTGCCTCAAAAGAACATGGCAATGGTTAATTTAGGTCAACAGTGCCCCCCTGCAATATAGTCCGATTTAAAGACACTTTATCTTTGACTTTGGTGGCTTTGACCCTCATTCATTGAACTCAGGTGGGGTCAACGGTTGTGCTTCTCAGCTTTTGAAGAAGAGCGCCATCGATCATTGTTCCCATGAAAACGTCTCTCGCCCTCTGCAGCTTTTGTCTGCTTCGCCTGGCACAAGTTACGGCCACGGCTGGCAGCAGATGGGCATGCTGGTTGAACACATGCGCGCGCACGCACACACTGTAATGTTTTGAATGAATTCCGTACCCCGGTCTTTGACTCCTTTCCCGCCAATGCAGTATGACTTCATAGATGCCTACAGTATGTGAAAATTCTAGCCAGACAACCGTGTAGTGTAACTGAAAAATGGTAACTTTGACGTTTCAGAAATAAACCCGTTCACCATATCCAACGCGCGCAGTCCAGATGGCCGACTTGCAAATATATTTCCGGTATCGATATGTTGTTTACAGTACCAGTCGAAACGTCGGTGCCACCCATCACAAACTTTTTTTGGGAGGGCGGTTGCATGGCTACAATAAATGAATACCATTCCATCCATTTTGGATTGGAATGATATAAGAGTGTTTTGAGTTACAAGCACGGTCGTTGTGTGTGTATGTGTCTTACATAATCTTTTTGAGGGGTGGCGGTGCATATTTCGCATGTTGAAAAGCTACAAATTGACATCACACTGCGCACGTGTGCATAATGTTGCCCATTTATTTGCAGTATATATCCTGAGGTCAAATCAGGAGATCTCATCGTCCCCTTTTGTGTAGTTGCCAGGCAACATTTAACAACTGCGAGATCAGCCACGGAGAAAGCCATTATGACGGACAGAAATCAGCCCATCTTCACGCTGGCACAGATAAGCGACGGCACATTTGTTCCTCCCTCATTTTAACTGAGTATATCGTAATCTTCATTTCCAGACGTGCCTTTAATTGTACAGCAATAAACCCAAAGCCACGTTCGTATCTCTGGAGTGGAGGACCGAATAAAAGAATTTTTGAAGTAGCTAGCGTACGGGGATAAATAACTTTTTTTTCAAGGCCTCATATTACCGCCTGTAGCCTGCAGGAGGAGAGGAATTGTGCAAATGTTTCAGGATGCGCTACTTCTTTGACCGATGCCAGAGTAATAATAAAAGCGGCAGGATGCTCACCCTGAGCGTACGCAAGGATGAGGGGCGGAGCGGAGGACAGACGCGCATGTGTGTTACAACGGAGAGGAATGACCGAGGGTGAGCAGAAGTGAGGAGGCGAGCCGAGCCCAGGCGCAGGCTCACACGAGGGGGTGATGTCACCTCCGTGAGGCAGCCAATGAGGGGGAGGCAGCGAGCGCGGCCGGCGGCGGAGGGTGTGTTTTTCTATCACTGCAGCATCAGCACAGCAGAGAGGTGCACACAATCGTCACGCAGCGCAGAAACAAACGAGGCGGCAACACATCCGGTCAAGTGAGAAAAGAAGCATCCGTGCAGAGGTAAGAGCTGACCCTTTTTAGGTTGGATGGAATAGAAAAAAAAAAAAAAAAAAGATGGGGGCTGGGGAGTTGCCTCATGAGGCTGCAGAGGTAGCATCACACCTTTAATCAAATGAGATATAATGATGTCGAATGACAGTGTAGGTGTGTCAATTGTTAACGCAGCCTCACACATCCGCTGAGGTTGTGAGGATGATAATGATGAAAAGCATAATATGCAATCGCTTTCTGTTGAGGACCTGTGGCTGTGTGGCTGAGGCTTTAACGATGACTGTGCGTGCTTTCTTTCATGCTCCGGTTTGTGATTGCATGCAACAGGGTCTCTCACCTGACATTCTCAACACTGCTGCCATTTTGCATTCGCATATATTTTAGATGCGAGCCAAAGTGAGCTTTTAGGAAGATGCGGTTTGCATTTTTCAAACCTCATTGAGAACTCGGGAGCACCTTGCAGAAAAATCCTTTCTGGCCTCTCGCTCATATAAATACCAATTTTCTCCACTCTTTCCCTTCCCCCGGCCAATCGCTGAGTGATTTATTGATAAGCACAAATATAATTGCAACATGCAGCAAGAGTTTTCGTTCAGATGAATGTTAGTGCTTAATAATGTTCTCATGCCAATGTTAAATCTCCAAAAGGAAGAAAGTGAGTTGGGCTTGAAATTGGGAGATGGGCACAAAGATGCAGGCGTGAGGGAAGAGAGAGATGTGACAAGACGTAAGGATTAGGGTGGGGCAGCCAGCGCCGCCAACCGCCAGGATGTGTGTGAGCGTGTGTTCGAATATCAGGCGCTCACCTGGCCTCATGCCATAGAGATCTACACCACATAAACGCGCCTGCTGTCACCCTCTTCGGCCTGCCGTCGAGGAAATAAAATCTATTTTACCGACGTGTTGTCTTATAAAAAGGGCTTCATCCATTATTCTCAAACGAGACGTCAAACATAGAGAATTGTACTCTGCGCCTTTCAAATAACCTCAGCAAAAAAAACGCCTTGCCAAAATTCCAATTTCCTATTTCAAAAAACAAAACACTTCTTTTTCGGAACGCTGGAACAAATTATGATTTTCAAATGCGATTGTTTTCAGCTATAACCGAATAAACTCCCGTTTCGAAGCACCAGTTTATAACACAATTCTGATTGATATTATGGACTGCAGTTTTTTCTGTTGATTTGCATAAAGTTAGTGTGAAAGGCACAGGTGTGTTTAAACGTTTGCAGGTCACATGACTAATTACACATTTCATATCTTCTCTAAGCAAGACTAAAAAAGGGTATAGAGAACAACTCAATCCTATGAGTCATTGATAGTTCATTGATCCAAAATTGATTCCAAGCATGGGGTCATATTTTGCCCCCAACTATCCAAATTTGTATATGTATCTATGGGAAGAGAAACACATATTTAACTCGTTCATTGCCAGGGACGTATTTTCACTTTGTTTTTTTTTTTAAGAGTCTAGAAATTAAATCCCAGATAATTATAAGTACTGTATCTGGAAATGGATGTACTCAAGAACTGATTTAATACTTAAGTATCTGGGATTAATGTGTGGACTCTGAAAAACGTAAAACAACGTCCCTGGCATTGAATGAGCTGGTAATAATACATTAATTGATGATAAGTTGTTTTTTCATCCATTCGTTGATGCTATTGCGATGGATTTTGTTGGTTGCGAAGATGAGCTTAAGGCATTCAAGAAATACTTTAAGGCATAGGTTTGAAACTCCAGTCCTTGAGGGCCGGTATCCTGCATGTTTCCGGACCTTCTCTCTCAAACACAAACTGTTTCAAAAGATTTGGGTCATTTTGAAGCTCCCACGGAGCACGTGCAGGATACCGGCCCTCGAGGACCGTAGTTCGACAAGTGCTTCAAAGTGACAGTAAAAAAATGAAAAGGGAAAGATGTATTGAGATCAATGTTATTGTCAAACCGACCCTAAAAGAAGGAGATTTGCACATAGTCTTGAGACAAAAAGTAAAACATTTCTTGCATAAATGCTGTTCTGGGTGCAAATGTCAGGCAGTCTGGCATCCATCCAAACGCCTTTGGTGTTCCAGTCAGCGTGTAGGAGGAAGAAGCTTTTTGTTTTCACCTGTTTCAGCCTGGGGACACGCTCTCCTCCACTGGCGTTTCCTGGGCAGATTTTGGCTCCAGAAACAATTCTGCTAGTGGTAAGCAGCTAATAAACTGACATTCTTTGCTAGATTCTTTCCATTCGAAACCTAATTCTTGATGTTACGCTGCATGCGAGGAAGTTTGGAACTCAGACTTTTCCAACAAGAAAAAATGCACTCGAATGCCCCCTTAAATTGGAACATCGCTCGACAATGGCAATCCACATTGAGAAACAGACAAAGAATGAAAAAATATAGTTTACAAGAGGATAAACCTATTTTTAACAAATTAATTTACTGGGAATGTCATGCTATTTTTATGTTTTTGATACTATACTGTATAATTACAACTGTTTTTGTGCACAACCATTGATTCACATCTTTTCGGTTCTGTTTCATAGTTCTTCCATAAAATGACACCTTGAACACATTTTGCTTTATTCCAAATAGCTTCACATAACACCACCTAATTTGTAGTGACAACCCAGTATTATGTAGTATGTGGTATGCTGATATCTCCCCGCATGAAGCTATTTCACGAAAATGTATGGAATGCTTGAAGCTAAGATATTTCTTGCTTGTTTCCTTTTCTTTTTTCTTTACTTCATGCTTTGAGGTCGAAACTGGGACAATTTGACTCCCCGCCCTTCTCGAATGCAGCATTCGGCTTAGCCCCCTCTTGTGTACAGTGACCTTTAAGAGACAAAAGGTACCTAGTAAAGCACTCGGTTGCAAATGCAATCATGTTGTCTCTGAGGGAGTGGCCGGAAATGTCACATCAACATGATCGTCGGTGTACTGTTTGTTGTGTGCAACATTGACTACCTTATCGTTAAGTAAATCGTTCATCGTAAACTTTCCGTTTTTTCGATTTTCGAGGCAGATATAACAGACTTTGCTATTGTGTTTCATGATTGGTCGCCAAAGCTTTTAGAGCCTGGGCTGACTTACTGGCTGCTGACAGGTAAAGGAGAGAATGGCACATGCATTAAATGTACCGTATTTTCCGGCGCACCTAAAAGCCTTCGATTTTCTCAACATCTGACAGTGCGCCTTAAAATTCGGTGCGCCTGGTACGGTGCATAAACCGCAAGTTTTTTTGTTTTTTTTTGAGGGGGGAATAAACAACAACTTAATCACCATGTCAATTCTTCTATTTTTACCTCTGCATTTCAGTTATGAATATATTGTTTGCAATAAAAAAATTTAAACAGCCTGTTTGTATATGGTACATATGCTCCAATTTTTAGGCAGTGTATATGGGGACAAAGTGCAAAAAGGTTTTGCAAAAGAAAATGCGGTTTTATAAAATAACTGTTTTTACATCAGCAAAGGTTTTTGGTGGCAATTTGATGAAAAAGTTTAATATTTAATTGAATCATAATTATACTCTTTGAAACTCTTGATTTGTCTTGGCAGTGTTCGAAACACTATTTTAATGCAATTGAGGTATTTTTTTCCCACGCTTCAGCTAGTACACCAATCATATTTATTCTTAATTTCTGATTGAAAAGTTTGACTAACCTCTCTGACGGTTTTGTTGGCATTCCCTTTAGCGCAGCTGCATCTACTGGATGCATAACGCAATCCCAGCGACTACTGTAGCTTTGATTCTATGTGCCTTATAATGCGATGCGCCCTATATATGAAAACGGTTATAGAATAGGCCATTCATTGAAGGTATGCCTTTATATCCGGTGCGCCTTGTCGTGCGAAAAATACGGTATAGACTCAGGTGTCAAAAATGACACTTTCCGCCTCCTCCGTGAATGATATACATTTGGCACCCCCTCCCGTTTCATTGCACACGCAACCATACACGAGAACGCCTTTGGCGGCCTATCAGCTCACACTTTTCTCTCCGTGGCTGCGGTTTGCTTATGACACTGCAGATGGTTGGTCTACCCTATGGGTGTCAAGTGGGGTCGGGGTTGGTGCGTGTCTGCGTGCGTGTGTGTGTGTGTGTGGGGGGGGGGGGGTCGTCAACCTGTCAGGAGGTCTGCAGAAGAATACATTAGGGTGATTTAGGGAGCGCTGGGTCAGGTGGATTGACAGGCCAGCCGCCTCGCAAAGATTATATACGAGCTTTGAGGAGGAGGGAAGGAAGCCTGCAAATGAGGAAAATTGAATTTGCAGTGAGGGAAGGGAAGCAGAGTTAAGATGGAAAGGATTGATTGAAAAGAGCCGGCTAGGATGACAGCGTGATAAAAGCTGTTGTGTTTGGAATGGAAAGGAGTTTTACATAAATGAACCATCTTCTTCCACCATCCCGATCCAGCACGTGCACAGATATTTGCCATACGGTGTTGGCTTGGGATAAGAGTGACCCAACTTGTGAGCTGTGAACTCAACTCACCCTTTTCAAAAACCAGCCTTCACGGTATTTCATGCCACTACAGCTGAAGAATATTGTCAAACGAAGCATAAAACAAACAACTTGCTGCATATTTCAAACAACCACATAGCTTTGCTTTAAGAAAACCTGCTTAGTAACAATAAACAATTTGAAATGTGGTTGTTGGCGAAATAAATATCACGGTGCATGTAGTGCCCCCCTCAGCTACTGCTATTTGAGCATAAAAAAATGAACAGCTAAGCAATCAAATAAAACTCATGTGTATATTCTTTATCCTCTGCCGAAATGGGCCTACTGGCAGTTGCGACGGCCTCTTTAAAACTTTATGTATAGCCAAATGTTTGTATCAAACTCCCCAAAACATTTTAGGTTCACAGGTGACCGCGGTTGGCAGATGAACAATGAATTAGGATGCATAAAATATTTAATTATTTATTATTGTTACAATTTGCTCTATTTTGTTAAAGTACAGTCTCATGGGAGAATTTGTTGGAAAGCCCACACAGTTATTTTTGCCAAATCAAACCGCAAGCCCCTTGGCAAATCTTTTTTTCAGCCCCGGCAAGAATCTAATCACTGCAAAAGCAATCAGTATGATTGCATGAAAATAAATTCAACCCATGGAAAGTCTTTAATTATTTATATCGAGCCAGCAATAAAGACAGGCTTCAGCCCAATGGCCCTTCCTCAACCTCACGTCAGCTAAAATCATCCGAGGATGATTTTGTTTTGGCCTTATCTTGCATTAAGAAACATTTTGCATGAATTGCCTCTCTGAAGGAATAAAAACTGAACGGATTACAAGAAATAAAAATATTAGAAAAACTATGGCAAATGAAAATATGAAGAAATAAAAATAACCTTAAAAAAATCAATTATCCTTGAAGGATAAAAACGGGTAAAAAAAAATCCAAACTAAAATTGGAACATGGGCATGAAACATGCTTGATGAATTTGGAAAAAAAAAAAAAACTTAAACAAGAAACCCACGAAGGACCTTCTTGCCGGCATGTTTTATTTTTGTCTCTGTGACAGTAGTGTCTTTGTCTCCGTCTCAGAAAATCCCTTGCAGCGTATCTTCATCTGCAACGCGATGAAAGAAGCTTTATTGTCGCCGTTACTGAGGACAATCATCCACTAAATTGAGCTTCTGTTCGCTGTGTTTCCTGACAGCGTCCGTAATCATCTGTTGATGGCAAACACGCTTCAGTGAGCCATCGTTTTTGCATGTAGAGCAGCGATTCTTCCCTTTTGCTTTAAAGCAACAATTGGGAACATTTGTTCAACAAATGCCACAAAACATCAGCAACCCCACGGGATGCTTATCTATATATCTGCATCATACGTACGACTTATATTGTCAGCGTCACTCGGCAAATAAGCTCGCAGTGTGTTTCGTAAACAACGGCGAGGGAGGGGATCCCGCTTACGACTTTGATCACTTTGCTCAAACTGTTCATTAACGGGATGCGGTAGCGTTGGTTTTCTGACGTATTGATTTGCTGCTGGAGGGTCCAGCTGCATTTTTAATGAGACTTGGGAGGGATTGAGTGGGCACAGGGGGATGGTCGCGCCGTTGCTTTAAGCGTCATGGCAATGTTCATTTATAGAATATTCCCAGCACAGCCTCTTTTGCCTTTTTCAAACTAATCACCTTGTCAGTCAGAGTCCCAATCAGCTTTACCGGTCAAGTGCGGAAAAACATCCGAGAAGAGAACCGAGAACGTTTAGGGCACACGCGTAGGTATGGAGAGTATTGGCTGGCGGGGGCATCATCAAGTACATGCTACGTCGGATGTCATATATTCATTAGGCGTGGATTACAGACATTGGGAGGAGATCAGGGTTTGAGTGGGTTGTAATCCCCATACGAGCCTAATTTAATCTCACCATCCTATTACACACTACACCCACTCCATGTGTGTAAAGACATGGAGAAGAAAGATTTTCGAGCAGAACGATTTGGCCGTATAGAATGAAAAACAAATGCAAAGAAATGACAGTGGGAGGCGAAGCGCCTCAGGAGAAGATAAAAAGTGTCGGTGAAAGGTTGAATTTTCGGAATTGATGTCACGCATACGTTTCATGAAATCCGACACAAAAGCTGCATCAAAAGCGATAATGCTCCGTTTGGATGGAGGCTTGCTGACAAGTGTTACTAGTAAAGACCGTCCTATGAAGGGAGCTGCGTCGGCTATCACCAATAAAATGGGGGTAAAAAAAACAACAACTTTTTTTTTCAATGAGCAATATCAATATTTTATAATGATGGGGAAACAGTTTTCTTATTATTATACCAAACCCGTTATTCTTTTGCAGAGCCCGATAGATGTGCGCATTACACTTTTCAGCAGACCTTTGTCCCCAATGTTATACGTCAAAAAGGCTTAAAGCACCCCTGAATGTCAGTTTAAATCTCCATACATTCTTAATGACTAGTCACTAGTCAGTAGATTTTTTTTTAATGAACTGCACAATGCCATGTCAACTCACAGGAAGTATGAAGTCATCAGTATGACTCCTTCAAATGTTAGTAAAACTCAGAAAATCCTACAGCACTAATTAGGCATTAAGACTTTGTACAGTTAGCTCCTCACGTTTGGAGTATCATTCCCCCATAGATAGTGCAGCTACAGGAGTTAGCCAAACTGAGTCTCATGAAAAAGTTCAAAGCATTTACATTATTTTGCCTTTGGGACACACAACTCACTCAATTGGCTGCTGTAATACACACACACGCGCACACAAAAATACACACAAATATACATATATATATATATATATATATATATATATATATATATATATATATATATATATATATATATATATATATATATATATATATATATATATATACATACACACACACACACATACTATACAGAATATACCTGTGAATATTGTTATGCCTGTTTTTGTAGGTTGCTTAAAGGGACACTGTGTAAGATTTAGACCGTTTTTCATTAAAAGGAATAAATTAAATGATTATGCATTTCAAAAACATGCAAATAAATGTGTTCTTAGCAAGCAACAGTATGTTTTGTATATAACTGTAGGTCTAGTTATCATTAAGGGCTGCCTGTTATGAAAAAATGGTCTAAATCTTACACAGTGCCCCTTTAATAGTTTGTGTTTTAGGTGAATTATTTAAAGTAGAGCCATACGTTGTGTTTTTATATACACGTGTAAAAATGTCTTTTCTTTAATAAGTGGCTGAAAAACAGAATTTTTCACTTTTTGTCAAACAGCACAAAATGGATCCTAAGCCACGGCTGGGTATATAACTTACATCCCTGTCTCCGTTCTCTCCATTTTTTTTCTCCCTCTTTGCCATGTTAGTCTCTTTTTTGGGTGTCCAAATCTGAGTGCTGTTTTCCTCAGTTGACTGTTTGGAATGAACCGGGGTAATTGGCACGACGCGGAGAGCTGCATCATTACAATCTATATTTAGCAGGCAGTCTTCAAATCTGTGCCATTTGAATCCGCTTCTACTTGTGACTCTAAACATTTGATCCGTGCGGAGAAGAGGTCTGATTGACGCTGCGGGCGCAGATAAGCAGACGGGGCCGGGCGAGGCTCCTTGTTAATACGAGCAAAAGATGAAAGGTGGCGTCCCCAAGAGGAATCTCCGGATCAACAAGAGGGTGAAAGAGATTTATTCAGGCGCACATGTCATGTTGGGTGGGGGCAAAGGAGCGAGTGTTTGGGAGCCAAGACAAAAGAGGAGCACATTGACAAGAGCTCTTCCGTGACACTTGTTTGGGGTGTGGCGCATCTCATTAAATGTCAGGATAACATTTTGACAGCAAGTGGAATCAATCTGCTATTCAACTGGAAACCAAAATGGAGTACGGTGGTAACTCTACTTACGAACGCCGACTGTTAGGAAAAAATCAGCTTATGAAAAGCCAAAGTGGAAAAATAATGTCCCTAGTAACGAGAACAAATTCAAGACGCGAAAGGTGACAATGTTGACATATAATATGAGACACGAGACAGCAGCGCTCGACTGGAATGTAATATGTTATCGCAGCCTGAGATGTCAACCGTATTTTTTGCAGTTTGGGATGCATTTTTTATAACATATTAAAATGCTGGCTTGCCCACAAACGGGACAACAGTTTTTTGCATTGATGTTTACTGTGGTCTTCCAATTTTCATCTTTACTCTTTTCCTCCACACTTCCCACCAACTATTTACACCATAGAACTAGCAAACATAAAATGAACATTAGTTACAGCTAACATTGTACATAGTCACATAAAAACACGTGCGTAACATACCACCTTGGGCACGTTAGCGCTGTTAGTATGTCATTAGCGATTTAGCAATGACATCAACATTAACCCTAACCCTAACCCTCTGCATGACCCCAAGCTAAACTTAAGGAAATTTACATGCTCAAAATAATCCAAAAATAAATATTATTGCTTCTGTAAATGATTCCTGGAGCACTGGAAATGTAAAATGAAAACGTACAAATTAAACTTCCAAAAAGGCTTCACATGTGAGCCTTGACAGTTTTTTTTTTTTTAGTCCTGCTATGGTTCCTTACTAGGGACAGCTTTTCAAACTTTTCAAGATGCATCAATGAATAAACTGGAATTTACCATCCAGGATTTGAAGCTAGTCTTGTCTGAGTACATGTTTGAGTCGTAACAATGTCCCCACCACGTCTGACTCATTAGTTGGAATGATTCACTTTTCTTTTGTCGTCATTCTGACGCAGATTCAATACATAAATATATCTACAACGGCATATAAAGGCAAAAATAATTTAAAAGAGCAAGTACTTGGGAAAGCAACTTTAGCACAGTATTTTATTGCACTGCATTAGAGGAGCACAGAATTGCCCCGATATGACTTCAGTCCTGAATTCATCATTGCATTTAAATCATATGCACCTCCCCATTTAAACCGCTGGTCCAAGACAGTTTTGTGTTTTATTTATGCAGTGGCCCATCGGGGGACAACAAGCACACACACATCTAAAAATAAGGAATATAAGTGACAGGGCTGTAGCTATAGCCCGTCACACTTTGCAGTTGTGCTTTGGGGCGACTCCGCCAGCTTTTGGGACTCGGGTGCTTCCACAAATGTCACAATAATGGTGTCCCCATTTTTTGCTTGTCATTGCAGAGGTGTTGGTTGGCATGTAGCTCAGTGTTTTGTTTCGGTGCTGTCTCGTTGTCCTACATAGGAAGCAGCACCGGAGGAGGCTGACATTATTGGGATTCAAGTCTTGCTCAAGGTTGTTCTAGGTTCCCCTTCAACCTCATGACAAAGCAAGCTCTTGGAAAAGGAGTCGCAGCTCATGTCTTGAATGTAAGATTGGCTCGCTTGGCGAGCGGAATGGGTTATATGAGATTAGATGACCGACCAGGAAAAAAAAAAAAAGGTTTTGTGTATTCATTAAGTTGAGCAACAGCTGATGTTCAAGGATAAGTAGTATACTTTTGCATAGTTTTCCCCAAAATACTGTTGATTTATCAAATTTGACTTTATAGTCCCGAGTGATTTTTCAGTCCAAAAAGGTACTTAAATTACTTTACAATGTAAAGTCAATAATCTAAGCTGCAATTGACTTGTGTGAGATTTGTGTTACCTTTTAAACCTGATTAAATATGATGTTTCCAAACAGCTCTTGTTGTTATTACCATATAAATATTCATCCAGTTTGATTCTTTTTTCACATAGAAAGTCCCAAGAACAAATGCATCATGCCATTGTGAAAAAATATTTGCCCCCCTTCCTGATTTCCATGGCCGTTTTTTTTCTTGTTTTCTTTTGTTACCTCACAAAAGGTTTCATTTAATCAAACCAATACAAATGTTGCAATGAGACAACCAAGGACATATAAGATGCAATTTCTAAATAATTTTATTTACCAAACGGGGGCAAAATAAAAGCCAATCTGACCCTATCTGGAAAAATAACTGCCCCCTTAACCGAGTCGCAATTTGTGCCAGGTATTTCTTTGCATAGCGAGTGGCATGATGCATTTGTTTTTAGTATTTTGTAGCTTCCTTGACCTTGTCCAACATCTTCTATTTAGGGTAAGTGATTTCTTGATTCAACAAAGGTGGTGACAGTCAGGTTTGGTAGTTAGTCACCGTTGTTTTTTGTTTTTTCATGTAGGTTTGGATAGGTTTGGATAGCTTGCAATATATATATATATATATATATATATATATATATATATATATATATATATATATATATATATATATATATATATATATATATATATATATATATATCCTTGGGTTGTCTCGATGTGATGAAATAAAACCTTTGCAAGTGATAACCGCAAAAAAACAAAACAGGAGGGGGCCAGGTTCTTTTTCACAGCACCATACTACTGAAGTGTTCCCTTGCCTTATCCCACTTCTTTTGAAGCAAACAGTTTAACATAGATTTTCAATAAATACTTCTTGTGATGCCATCATGTGAAAAAGGCCAGCCACAGTCAGCGACATGCTTTTCAGCAGTTTATTGGATGCCAGGAGAGCAGCAAATCACGGTGAGCAAAAAAACTGCTGTTATCCGCAAGTCTTTCCAGACACTCACACACAGACCCACAGATTTCACACTCGACCAGCCCCGCCTCTTAAAGGCACAGGGATGTCCTCCATGGCAGTGCTGTGGAGGATTCCCACTTTTTGAATTTTTCACATTCTGTCAAACAACTCAAAATGGTTCCCAAGCCATGGCTTAGTATTTACTGACATATAACGCAGAAATCTACTCTACTCTACTCTTTTCTACTTCACCCTACTTCACCCTGCACTCTATTGTGGTCTACTTGTAGCTCAATTTTCAATACATTTACTCTACTCTACTTCACTCTACCTGATAGTGCATCAACAGTATTTTGCCAAACTCTACGTGCAGTAGAGTACAGTAAATTTCTCTGTGGAAACCAGGCTTTTGTCAGGTAAAGTAGAGTAGAGTAAAGTAGAGTAGAATACATTTATCACTGGAAACTGGGCTACAAGTAGAGTACAGTAGAGTACAGTAGATTTCTCTGTGGATACTGGACTTTTGTCAGGTAGAGTAGAGTAGAGCTGAGTAGAGTAAATTTATCAGTGGGAATTGGGCTACAAGTAGAGTAGAGTAGAGTAGAGTAGAGCTGAGTAGAGTAAATTTATCAGTGGGAATTGGGCTACAAGTAGAGTAGAGTAGAGTAAATTTATTAGTGGAAATTGAGCTACAAGTAGAGTACAGTAGAGTACAGTTGATTTCTCTGTGGAAACTGGGCTTTTGTCACGTCGAGTAGAGTGGAATGGAGTAGAGTAGAGTAGAGTAGAGTATGATTCTTGGTTTAAACTGAGCTTTTTGCATTTCACTGCTGAGAAATAGTAGTAGTAGTAGTAGTAGTAGTTTTGGCCTTAGGGTGAGGCATCGGGCAGAGATAGTTGCTGTTGCTTCTATCTCGGTTTCCGTAATCGTTTTGGGGTATAAGGAGAAATAAATAAGTTACAAAAAATACAAAGACACTACGTGTACACTATTGTCAATACATTGTGTGCTTTGAATATTTTGAAGGTAAATACATTTCCAATGTGTTCAAAACACATAGCGATACATACGCGCACACACACAAAAGAAAGATAGCTTGCGGCCAACTAATGTGTGCATACCGTAGTCTTGACCTGCCAGACCCTGTTGGAAAGAGTTCCCGTGAAAACCACATCAACTAGCTCTTTGGCCCCAGGGAAAGGTCAACACTGCCTCCCTTGCGGCCTTTACCATATTCTCTCTTCTATTTTTCTGACCGTGATTCCACTTGTTTAGACATCTACAACTCCAAAGTCAAGATAAGAATGTTGGAAAGGCCGCCAGTGCGTCTGAAGTCAGGAGTGGCTTTCTTGTTTAGCTTGTTTAGGTTGTCATGTTACATAGGAGTAGTAGTCTCCATGAATAATAAAAATATAGTCTAAATGTCAGTCCCTTATTTCTTGAGATGGTGGATGACAGAAGCGGTTGTCTGGTCATTCTATTTCATACGAGCAAGAAATTGCTGAATGATTGCAGAAAATGTCAAGTCCTTGATCTCTTTGCCACGGTTACATGGTGACAGGGAGTTGGGGCTGATGGGGGGCTTGCAGCTTATGATTTACTGAGACGGGGGTCTGCGCGCCTCAGATAATACTGCAGGCCTTTCATGGAAAGAGCAAACCTCACTTTCTCCAACCAGGAGATCTCATCTGCAGGCTCCGTTGGTAAGAATTGGATTTGTTTGCAGACTAGAAATAGATTCCTGATGAAAATGGTAACAGATGCTATGGGAGTTAGAAAGCCACTTAGGTTGCAGATTCCCCTGGACTTTTTTACCTGATTGCAAGACGGAACTTCACGGGAAGGCCAAGTTTAATTACAACGTGCAAGGAAGACTGTGGTCCACAGACGGATTGATGTCGGAAATGATTATGTGGTTAAAATCTTTCAATGGGAGGGGAGAAATAAAGTTTTACAGGGTGTTAGGAAAAATGGTATTAACAGAAGAAAATGAGCAAAATGGCATCGCTCCCAAATTACGGAGACAATTGCGTCAGGAAAAGTATGGATTTTTAGCTCGTTTTGTTAAGAGACCAGACAGAGAATAAGTGTTGAAAAAAGAAGGAACTCATTGTGGGAATAATGACTCAGATAGAGCGGCTTTCAAGAACCGAGATGAACTGTCTCAGAGATAGACCGGAGATGAAGGTGTGAGCTAGAGAGAGAGAGAGAGAGAGAGAGAGAGAGAGAGCGAGAGAGAGAGAGAGAGAGAGAGGGAAAGGGGGTAGGGGAGAGAAATATCCACCATCCTGAGGTTGTCATGGTGACAGCAGGGTGAGGTGGGGGATAGGAAGTGTGCACGTATCGACACCTCGCATGGACACAGGTTTTCACGCAATCTTTGTATGCAAGGGAACATCCGCGAAAATGATGCAGCACACACTTTCACTTTCACTTCAAAGTAGACAAGACACAAGAAATGTCCAAATAATTTCAAGCGGTGCTAATAGTTGTGTCATAATGGCTGTATGTGACCGTCAAAGTTGCTTCTTTGTAGCCATGTTTCAAATATATTTGTCAGACTCACTGCTCCTTATACATACTGTATATGATGATGACATCATGTTAGTACTATATTTTGAGCCAAAATCAGAGGT
This sequence comes from Hippichthys cyanospilos, assembly GCF_059441005.1. Lineage (NCBI taxonomy): Eukaryota > Metazoa > Chordata > Actinopteri > Syngnathiformes > Syngnathidae > Hippichthys > Hippichthys cyanospilos. The sequence goes on along the minus strand of NC_142370.1, from coordinate 26,837,048 downwards.
CACCACCTGAAGGTGCAGCTGACTTATTTCTGTCCAATGTCACGCTCTTGTGCAAAACTTTGAATTTCTCACACTTAGAAAAAGTTCCAGGGGAAACACTGAACGGTACGAAACAAAACTCGCCAAAATGAAGCTTTGGATGGGACCCACTTATGGCCGAGAAGATGGCTGGACTTGAGCCTTGCTTCAATTGGGAGCCTCTTTCTTACAAAGGCTTTCAAAAAACCAAAAAGACAGTGGAATACTGCTCACCAGTCAAACACAAAAATGAACCTGTGAAGCATTCATTTCTTGAAAGAACTGATTGTTGCCTGCTGAATGAACTTTTTCTTGCTTTTTCTTGCTGTTACATCAAGTGTGGAACAAAGTGAAATGATGTACATTTCTGCTGCGCCGTAAGACATTGTCTGACATGACCAGTCAGTCTGGGACTTGGTAGCCACCGATTTCTATTTTTATGCTTGTTTATTTGGGTTAACATGTAAATGGAATATGAGGAATGAAAAGCAGACGAAAGCTGAAGTTGAAAAGATATTTGGAGACGCTTGTAAGTCCAGCTATGTTTTTCTGTTACTCCATACATGCTGTAAAGTAACAAAACCAAAATAAAACGAACCATCAAAATGTCATAAAAATGAAATGTATGTAGTTAGTGTATTTGTGCTTTATTCTACTGAATGTACCTTAAGTAATGTACAGTACATTAAATAGATTAAATCAGGGATACACTATCCATGATCAAACTTTCTGGTCTCTACTGGGCCACACCAAAGTGCAATTCATCTTGTAATTGACATAAAAGTCCTCAATCAAATTTCCCTTTGCAATAATATGACACAAAAGACACACACACACAATGTGGCATATTTGAATGGCAGGCAAATCCCTTCAAACTGACTCTTGATGCAAAGTCAATTACCCAAACAATCAGCAGCCTGCCGCTGGCGGGACAAAGCATCGCTCCTCGCTTCAAGAGGATTAAACGTCCACGTCAACAGATGTTGAGATTTACCCCGAACGAGCTAATTTGACACTCTTGTAACAGATGAATATCCGTAGCAACATTTCTTCTTCGGCTGAAAGAGATGATCGACGCGAGATGGTGGAAGCGAGTCCATTCGGATAACAGCGTTGGGACACGTGCTATCGCAGCCACTTCCAACAACAATCCACATTAAGCTAAAAAATGTAGAAATATTGGAGTGGCTCAGCAACGATGAATCAGCATTACTCCCTTGACGCTTTCTTAACGTAAAGCTCTGATTCCATCTTGTGGCATCTTAGGCGCTTACAGAAAGAGCACAAAAAAGCGTGACTCGTTGTTATTCAGCGACTCGCTCACTGTTGACTGTACTCAATCTGGCAGCAGCCCAAGTTAACTGTCAGCGATAACAGATGAAAGGGCCTGGTTTTTTTTTTCATCTTACCTTGTCCAAGCATGTTTGCAGAGTTTCCCAATTAAACCTAAAAAAAGACAATGTATTTTAAAACAACTGGGCTATGTAAATGATGTACAGTTTATTTGCTTTTCAATCCCTTTGTAGTTTTCTGTACCCGTGTTGCCTGCACTCTTATTCCACTCTGGATGCTTATTAGCAAAAACAACTGCCCGATGCCTGCAATAAGTTATGTTTCATTAGGTGGGGTGCACTTAAGGGAAATGGCTGCATTTGCAACTTTGGACTAAGGTAATGGGATTGCCTCCGATCCAGTCTTACTTCTTGCTTCATCATGGAGCGAACGCTTGTGTGATCTCAAACTCTTTTGTTGTTGCATTTGGGGTCTCTTTTAGTTCTGCTAGTGCTCCTTTGATTGCAGAGACAGCGTGTTGTTTATGTTCCATGCCCTCCGCCGCAAGCATGATGGCTGTCTGTTTTCGTTCAAGTGCTTCTCCCCTCGTCTCCTCGTGACTTCTCGTGTCCTCAACAGGCCTCGTGTGGAGTTATTAAAAAAAAAAGTGCTTCCTGGAACCGTTTGGCTCGTCTATGCAAATGTGTTGGAAACTAGCATGGCGTGCGACCTTTCAGTGCCAACAGCTCATTTGCCTGAAGTCTTGCATTGAGTCCAAAATACCAAATGTTCCCAGATAAGACAAACTGTTGACACTTTGGGTTCCGTGGTTGAATGAGTGACCCATGCATAGTGTAAGCAAGGCCACGCTCCTCAAGGGCCCTTCCTTTCCAGTATCATAATCGTGTTGCCATTTACACCGACTACCACAGGAATAAAATGTGTCCTGTTTTCAAGAAATGTTACAATTGCAGAACTGTATTTTATAAGGGAAATGTTTTTTTTTTCTTCTCCAACATGTAAAGTTGCTATATGATGTTAGTTCGTTTTTGTTATACTTTGGATCATAAGATGCTGTTACTCTATATCATGAAGGTATACATATTCATAAGAGATAGAATAATGATTACGTGGTTTGAGAACACCTGCTAGAACGACCCAGAAGACACGTTACCTGTTGTTTTGGAGGTCGAAGGTCATATTCACACTCCTCCCCCCTTGTCAGGGGATTTGATGTGCCAATTCTCCCCGTGGAGGTGGCGACATGTCCTTGCATGTCACATGGTCTGTCCTCCAGCGCTATATGGGCTACTTATCACGCGGCTCCAGGGACCACTCCCTCCTCCTCTTGTCTGGCTGCGCCATAATTGACTGCAAAAGCACCTGCACCCCACCCCCACCCTCTCCTTTCACGCAGCCTGGTGCAATTACTGCCCTTCGTAGCATCGTATGTCGAGCTGTAGTACCTTGGGCCACGCCTACGCTGTTTATCTCGTCCATCGAGGAAAACTGCCGGGTCGAGTTTCCAAACCACATTCATCTAACAACAGCATCTTTGAGCCCGGATCCACACTGACCCCTGCAGTACCACAAGCAAAAGAGAACCCTTCGCAGCACTTCTAGTGGATAATTGCTACAGTATATGAGAGCCCAGAGACGTACATATAAAAATAAGACGTAAGCCCAACGAGGAGAAAGAAAGAAATCAGACGGGAATGATCGCACTCGGCAAGAAACGGGAGAGGGAGACTCGCGGTAGCTCCTCCTTGTAATTTCAGGAAGTCATTATTGGCCCGCACCAGGGCGCCGAACAACCAGTCACATTTGAAGCTTCACGTCCTCATCATCGCACGTTCCTGCTGTGAATAACAATTCGAGGATGTGCGCAGTGAAGAGGTGGGGGTGTTTGCATTTGTCCCCATCTTCTGCAAGACAGCAATGGGTGTGTCGTGTCATTGACTTGGTGCCACGGGCGCTCCATCTGAGTGGCGCTCATGCTAATGAAACAAATGACGGCCACGCGCGGGCTTGAAGCCAAGAATGTGTCCTGCCTGATACTTGATATATGACAGTTGAGACTAGATGATCATAGTTTGAGATTTTTTTTCCATTTAGTTTTTATTCAACTTTGACTTGTTTATTGTTTTTTTTTTTTTTAACTCTTTAGTTAGACTAACTTTAGAGCTGGTTTCTTTGAAAAATGTGGTTTTTAGTTTCGTTTGTTTTACATTGAGCACATTTGTGTAAAAGTGATTTGTCTTAGTTGAGCAAGTCTTAATGTTGCTTTTTAAAAAATTGTCACCAGGAATTCCATAATATAAGAAAATAAACTACTGTTCTATAATGACTGTTTAACTTGACCTTTTTCTGTTGGAACGTACAGCAATCCCAACAAAGATACATCTAAAATCGTATGTATTATGTTAACTGACACAAATGAAAACAAAGATCATTTTCTTCATAATGTGATGTAAATGTAAATAAACTATAATTGTTTTAAGAGGGTGCTCGTATCATGTGAATGAGCCACTGCTTATCCTGAACCCCCGCAGTGGGGCCAGCGCCGAGCACGACCTTTATTACCATGACAGTCAGGGGTGGGGCCAGGGCATTACAGGCGACAATTAAAACGTCAATTTGCCATAATATCCTTCTTCGAACAGCCGTTAATCTGTTTACCATAGTGAGGTCGCAGCTGAGCAGGAGCAAGTCATTAAAGGTGACTTCTTTGTCGGAGTTGCACTCAGACAATTTTGTGCTTGTTTTTTGCGTGTGATTTGCCGATGAGCCGCCATTGAGTAGAAGAGTGCGGCGGAACTGTTATAATACCAACGTGCTTTTATGTTAAAAGGCCTGGCAGGATGTGCGATGCTGATGTGAGTGTTGCAGAGTGAAGCGCGTGGCTTGTTATTGACTTGAATTGTTAATGAAACCTTGCATCGTGGAATATGCCTTGCCCTTATTTGAACCCTTTTTTTGCACGACAAATGAAATGCTTCGGATGAACGCGCCCGGCGAGGCTCACTCAACAAGAAACAAAGGCAGACGAAGTCACGGGAACACGGTGAGGCACATCGATTACGGGAAATGAACGGCCGAGTCACGCGGCGGCATACGTAAAGCAAGGTTCACAGTCTGTGTAATGTAATAACACAAGCAACTGAAAAAGACCTTCAAAGCATGGCCCAAGAGTTTAAAATCAATCTACTTATTTATTTGACGGTACATACTGATGAGTTCATAATTTAACCAGTTTGCCACTTGCGAGCCACGGTGATTAGCATCCTACTCAAGTAGAAACAGGAGGATTGGCAGAAAGGAAAGCTTAGCGGTCGTGCTGACACATGTGCTGATCTTCACTGATAACACGCAACAGACAAACTCAGTATGATCCACGCTTACATAAGAGTGACACCCCACAGATTGTACCGGTCACTGAGCCCATTACCGGATCTCGCTCGTTGCGCTCTCTTTGCTTCTCAGCATGCTCCTCATTTATCGTTGTTTTTCTCCGGCTATGAATTTTTCAAATGCTTTGCTGTTCATCCATTTGCTATTGCAATTTCATGCTGTTGCTGTCTTCTTTTTTGCCCGAGCTGTCCAAAGCACATACCTCCATTCAGCCTTTGTCTCTCACGGATGTGTTTATGCGTCCACCTTCAATTATTCACCTCCTCTTTTATTCGAGCACCTTCTCTTTAGGGGAAAAACATGAATAAATCACATCAGACATAGTCCCTTTGACGGTTGAACACAATTTTTCATATTCAGTATACTTTGGGAGCACATTCCTTGTGTCTGCTTGGTCGAGTCGAAAACAGTTTATGCATATTTGATTAGCTTAAATACTTGCGTCAATCATCTCTGTAGTTAATATTAAGCCCAGGATTTTTGCTCAAAAGTTTGTGTGTGTGTGTGAAGGCTGCCAATGTTAGCAACAAATTAATGCACAGGTGAACATGCGTGCGTATGTAAGCGATAACACAACCCAATTAGTGTCTGTGTCCAAAATTTCGATTTTAAATGTACGGGGGGAGGGAGGGGTGTTGATGCTGCATGGATATGGTGTTGTCATGGAAACCAGAATAGAGCCAGAGTAGGAGTTTGCCCTCGTGGCTCCGCAGACAACCCCTGTTTTCTTTCTCTGGTCTTTACCAGAAACCCTCAGTGAAATGTGTCGGTTGGGGTGCGGTCTTTAGAGACCCTGTAAAAAACAAATGTGCTAAGATTGAAAACTACGTCGAGTTTAATATTACAGATACAACTGTTTCAACCGCTTCATTTTTCTGTTCAGATTTTTTTTTCATTTAAAAAAAAAACAAAACAAAAAAAAACATGGCTAAAATGTGGGCCAGTGGATTAAGTCACAGCTATCCTTCTGGAGAAACTGCAGTGATCATTCAGAACTCTGTCACATGGAGTTAATTGCTAGCTATCCCTACACCACAGAAATACATTTTCACTTCATATAGTTCACTGACACGGCTGCATTGGAGCACATTGTTGACTGTGCACATTATTGTGAAAAAAGGCCGAATATTTCTTCTGATTTTGTTGCTACAGATCGCCTCGTATTGTAGAAAAGCCGCAAAACTAACCACTGGGAAATATTTCTGCCTGCCACCAGAAGATTCAGACGGACACATTTTCTTGGGTGAAAATGCAGTTATATTTGGCTGTTATAGAGATGCTAAACAATGTAGCATACGTGTTGCATAATGGTTTTTGAATAATAAAGGACAGGCATGGTTTCTGTATGTTTGGCGGACACGGCCAAAGCATTTGGAAGTGGCGGGAGAGCTTTGATTTTCCATGATTTTGAAGTGTCATTTTATGTTGATGGTCATTCATTTATCTCTTAATATTTATCTGGATAGTCGACAACACTCCCCTCTATGACATCTCAAATACACAAAACATTTATTTTCCCTTTGTAGAAACTGTGGCCAATACGATGTTCAAACAGTGGGGTTGCTAGCGACTTCAGTATATGCTAACGGCACTAGCAGTATTGCTCAACGTCAAGTCCATCGAGCACGATTCCAGATAAACAACCGATCTTACCAGCCGGTAAATTTTGTTGACCGTGGATCATTTGCCTTAAAACACAATCTAGTTACCATGAGAGAACGATTGCATTCCCTCCGTGTTATAAACCCATTTCCCATTGAAGTTGCAGATATTGAATTTATCAGACGGATTACCGATTGGCCTCGCCGGAGTGCTTCTCTAGCAGGTTATTCAACTGACAGAGAAACGCTAATGGAAGAAAGCTTTCGGCGTGGGGACGCGAGAGGTGAGAAAAAGAAAATGGATCAAAAGCAGACAGGAAAATGGATCCTCATTGTTTCTGATCACTTGCATGACTGCCTACTAGTTGGAAACGCTTTGATCAAACATTAAAAAGGCTCCCGGGGGACGTAATCTTCGATACGGCAAATGAGTGCAGACAGAAATGAGTGGTGAAACAGCAGAAGCAGGTAGCCGGTGTTATTCTAAGTGATTTGTGGTATTTTTCTGCTGTCGCCGCTCACACTCGTCTCACTGCAACAGGCTCATGCATTAAGTATGATCCTGCCAGGGAGCGGGAGGGGGCGGGGGAGGAGGGTGGCTGGGGTGAAGGGGAAAAGATGGCAGGTATGGATGGACACAATCAGTCTGGGACCAAACCAAGTGCGCATGGCAAGGGGTGCCAATGAATTATGAATTTGGGTGAATTTGGGGCAAATCGTATTGCAGGAAGCAAATTGAAATGAATAATTTACTCTACCGTGGGCTTCACCAGCATCACCTTGTTCCTCGTCCTCGCTTTTGCCATTCATTGACCCTCGCAATCTGACCGCAAGGCCCATTTTTTGAGTGAGCTACGTCTTTATTCACTTCAAAGTCACCTGCTCTCTTTCACATTGCTCTCGACAGACGGAACCTTAGGGAAGATGAGGGGAAGGCAGACACGTACTCACTTATTTTTCGCCGCTCTTCCATTCCGCATCGTCTCCCTGTACACATATTCACAGCTTGAGGTGATTAAAATTTAAACACGAGGCATGACTGCACACTACTAGGCCTACACATGTTTGGTTTGACGCTCACTCACCCACATGGCAGGATATCACAATGGCAAAGAGTTTTGGAATAGGTTTTGACGACTTACTGTGTTGCTGGAATATCCGGTTTGATCCTGTACAACGCACTCCGCCCTCCTCCTCTGATGAGAGAGTCTTAATTAACTGGAAACACATTTGACTCACCCAAAACGTCTACACATCAATTACAGGCTTCCGTAAAAGAAAAACAAAACGCAATTCTTAATAAATATAGAAATGACCACAAAGGAGCACAACATTTAAAAATGATAGTGACACAGTATTTTAGAAGTCTATAGAAATGACGTAAAAAAACAAACTGAAACTCCAAACGGGCACTGTGCTGGAAGCTAGGTTAACATGATAACCGTGCTGAACCTCACAATATACTTATAAGTATTTTACATTGTTTAATTAATATTTGACTAATACTGGGGTCACCTGCCACATGCACGGTTTTGTGCTTAATTTGCCTGCACAACTTTCGAGTCATTTCAGTCGGCAATTTTGTTTAATGTCTGTTCTAACAGCACAGCATGGCAAAACATCCCGGCTATTTTTCAGAAATGTTACCGTTTACTGTAACAAATAATTCATTCACACCTGACAAGCAATTTGCTTGCAGTTAGGAAATGTTATGGAAAAAGCAAGCGCACCCGCAAATCTCATCTCAGCACTGCAGTATCCATAAAACCACACCCCCACCCCTGCAACCGATGGCACCATTGACATTCCAGCTGTGATAATAGTGTTTAAAAGCACTCAGGAACATGCTGATGGGTCATCACAGCGGTTGCAGGAATGACCTTTGAACCTGCCCAATGAAGCAGCTAACAGGAGTGGGTTTGTGCGGCCGGCTGGAGGTGAAATGAGGCAGATGTATCCCGCTCAGCACACTGCTGCAGCTTGTGTGGGTCTAATGGTGCCGCATAAGTGTTTGGGTGCGTCTACCTTTGTGTGTGTGTGTGCGTGTGTGTGTGTGTTGTCGCTAAGGCCTCAGACACAAACTCGAGCTGTGTTCTTCTTTATGGAACTGTTTCCACATTACCGCAGAGTTCTTGCAGAGTCCACCTCTTAATCGACTATATTGCGTCTGCATGTTTGTTCAGTATCTGGTGGACACACTCTTGTATTGTCACATCGCATGCTTAAAGAATGTTTTTTTTCTCATCGAGTTTCTTTACTTGGACAACGGCTTGGAAAAAAAACATTTTGGATTTGGATAAAAAACGTGTGGTTACATGATTTGTTTTAAACCTATAATCATTGCGTAGTATTAAATGAGATTCCATCAACCCATTTTCCGCAGCTCTTATCCTCATAGGGGGGCTCCACTTTATCCCAGCTGAGAGTATGCTCACAGACCGGTCAACAGCCAATCACAGGGCACACAGACAAAAAAAGCTTTTACACACGTTCAAAACTTAGGATGTTTGCATTCTTCATTTGACCTGAAGTGAAAGTGCTGTCAAGGGGTCATTCTTTCCAACCACTCCAGAGTGGTTAGTTGGGACAACCAATGATAAAATGATAAAAAGAGGACATTTTTGAGCCCTGAGGATCAGCCCAATTTTAAACTTTTAGTTTTTTCTCAGGGTTAGGGTTCACAATTCATGCCTTCATTAAATTTTGGCTGAATGGCTCTAATGAACTGTATTTTGAAGTCAGCCATTACACCCTCAAAATGTCTCCACTTGGTTTAAGATGCTGCCGTTCAACACTTAACCAGAATATGTAAGAGGGAGCACAAGTGCCCACTTTTTTTTCCCCAGCTGTGCCTGTCCACCCCAGAGTTAATGAAAAAAAGTGAAATTACCTTAGCTCAGTCCTTTTTTTAAAACCTGGCCTAAACCTCAATTTTCTGTCTTGGTGTTCAACATGACATGGAATCCAAGCCCAAATTTGAGTGTCATTTTTTTTCACGAGTCTTTGTTTTATGAGCGATTCGGGTTATGTCGAAATTTTTGTTGCAGGTGAAGATGTTTTTATGTGCCCCATCAGTAAAAAGGAGTGGGCTTTTGTTAGCGTCATAGCATGGAGGGCTAGGCGCGCAGCCTTCAAGATGCTGCAGGAGAGAAGTGAACAAATGAGAGCACATGCTGATTGGAAGCTGTTCCAATTGCTTGTGTGTGTTCGTATGAGAGGATGAATGGGATTAATGTCACAGCTGTCTGCCTTTGTCATTCCTTCCTCCTCTCCAAGGTTGCACCTCGGCCACTTCTCCTCCATTTTTGTGCTTAGATCCTCCATTCCTCCCGCTCTTTTGTGCCATCATTCCACAAGGAAGGCGAGCCACTTCGATGGCTCATTTAATCCTAATGCTGCTGGTTCAAACGGCCCCATTAAGGCTTCGGCTCGGGTGTCTTCGTCCATTTCACCTCATTTGGGCTCACTGATGTTGACAATTCAAGCAGCCCCGCCTCTGTCTTTGTGGTTTGCGCTCCACTGCGTGACACTGAAATCTTCACATTGATCAAGTGTAATTAGCCCACTGGTGAAACATCCTCTAGTGCTCTCTATCATTTCCCATCCCTCTCCTATGTGACCCAGCCCCACTCCTCAAGGTCACTGAGCACTCTCTTGTGGCGGTGCCAATGTGCGGCGGCGCGCAAAGCAGCGCCAACAGCGACGACTGCGTGACTGCCAAATAAGCGCCCTTGCGCTCTTATCACGGCTTTCTTTTGTCTCTCCCTTTGAATGTGATAATGATGGTGTGTGTTAACAGCTTTTTGTGTGCGATACAGAGTGGTGCAAACAATCAGCGGGCTACCCCTTGTGGGTGCCACGATGGGAGGAAGGGAGAGGTGGGAAGCTGTAGCCAGGACCGGCTCCAAGGGTACAGATGGAGAGTGGATAGACTACGTGCTGGCAGGGGTGCTTTGGAACACAGGAAGCCATAAACAAGGGAGTTTTGCATAAGGAACAGGGCTGATGAGAAGCAGTGAAGATGAAAGCCTCGAATAAGATCTAGATCATGGGAGTCCAACTTTTGGAGCTTATCCTGAGCTCTCTGCACCAGTCCCACCTGACCAAATTAAAAAAAAAAACAAAAAAACAAACAAACAACAAAACAAAAACAAAACTTCTGAGAGACTCGATGACGAACACAAGCCATCGATACTACCCGTGCAAGAGTAAATAGACGCCGACCTTATCCATGTCATTTAGTTTTGGTTTCGAAGATAACACTGGGCCAATTTGATAGGAGGAACGGCTCTAAGTGAGTGCCGTCTCTTGACACTGTTTTGCATCTTAACAGTGTTTTGGATCCCTCATTTACTCCGCTGGGATAGGTTCTGGCGTTCCGCCACTCTCTAGAGAATAAGCGGTCATGATGACAGATGAATGGATGTTTTGTGGCCGGCCAGCATTCAACGACATCAAGAAGGGGGCAAGGCAGTCACAAGGTCGGGCGGTGTAGATTCAGTAAACAAACATTTCACTTCCTGGTATCGCACCTTAAAGCTCATGTTTAATATGAAATTAAATCGGCAATGTACCAAATGTAATTCATATGCCTATGTTTCACTTTGAAAAATGGAGAGAAATACATGATCTGGGTCCTTTGAATGAAGTCGTACGCTCACTCAAGTGTATGCACTCATCCGTCCATTGCCTGCTCATTGGCCTCTTGTGTCGGGATATTTTGTCCATCTGTCCAGGTTGTCCATATGGGCCTATGGACATGTTCTTGCAATTAACCAAATGGCGATCGGGTCACTCTTGCTCTGTTGTCACAGTTAACTCTCTATTGGTGTATTCACTCCGTGTCTCGGTCTGTGTGTAGGTCTGACCACATGGTGCACGCTTATGTTTCTCCCATTGTGACACATGGCCCCTGCTACACCCAACCCCCACCTAACCTCTATTCTCTTTTATGCGACAGAAAGAAGACCAACGGGGGGGCACGAGGGGCACAAAGACTTGCCCAACGACGAGGCCTCCAGTTGCGTGTGTGTGTGTGTGTGTGTGTGTGTGTGTGCACGCGCAAGGAAAATTTGGATGGGACAGTGAGCAATGGCTCACGTGCAACGACAGCAGGTTGGCAGTAGGAGGCGGTGCTCAGGCCTCCTCCTCCTCGTCCTCCCCATCTTCCTCGCCCTCGCCGTCCAGCCCAGCCAAACTACCATACACATTCCTTCCAACTGTGAGTACACCATGATGTCATGTTGCAAGATGGATGCTTCAGCAGTCACCCAATTGTTGTGCTAATTAAATTATGTTGATTCATCAAAGTGAGCTAATAATTATCTTTCGTAGTATATCATTAGCGCAAGGAGCAGATTGAGCGTTGCTACTCTTCAGGGCTGGATTATTGTGCTCAAAAATTGAGCTCCTTCCTCTTCCTCATCTGGTTCTGCGTCTAATTCATTTCAAATTGATCCTGACCCGGAGCATTGATTAGTCCCACTATTGATCAGATTCCTCGTGTGTGCGTGAGTGCATGTGTGTGCGTGTGTGTGTGGAGGGGGGGGGGGGGGGGGGGGCAAATTCTCTTCTCGTGGGAATTTTCCAGTCCCCATTAACCGCGAAAAACGAGGGATCACTGTAGCTGAGAAAAAAAAAAAACAACAGCCACTTTGTCTCTTCCCAAATCTTTCTCAATGACAATCAAGCCACATACTGACATTTCAACAGAATCCACCCACATCTCTAACACATGCTACAAAATAAATCAAATCAAATCCAATTTGAAGATAATCTTGCATTGATAACATTTTTTTTTTGGTGGGGGGGTGGTCATTGTGTTGCAAATTAAATAGATTTTTTTTTAATGACTTTTACCAAATGTACATGAACTCAATCAATGCCAGGGACGTATTTTCACGTTTTATAGGACATTAAATCCCAAATATTTAAGTATTAAATATTTAAGTATCTGGGATTGAATGTCTGGACTCTTTAAAAAACATGAAAATACGTCCCTAGCATTGAGTGACTTAATTAACTATGTTTTTGTACCTTATGTGAAGTGTGTATTTTTAATTTGCACATGTATTTTGTGAAAAGAATTCAATACACAAACACACACAAAAAAATAACTATTGTACAATTACCCTCTTAATCTCACACACTCTGTGGCGGGTGCTCCAGCATCCCTTGTTTTAGTAATCCCAACTCTATGCAGAATGTGTCTATTAGGAAAAACGGAGGGTACTTCCAGCAAGTAAATTGTGGGTGTATGTGCTGCTGATCTGGCAATGTGTCAAAAGAGAAAGAGAGCACATTCCAGTAACTGCATTTGTTGCTTATCAAAAGTGCTTGCAGTGAGTCACTGTCCTTCACCGCCCACGCAGACTTGTGCGCAAACAAGTCCACAATGCACACACATGCCGTGAATGCAGATGAAAAGCTATAAATCTACCAATCTTATTTTCTCAAGGGGGTTGGGATTATGGCGAGCAGGGGGCGACCTGGAGGAGGAGGAGGAAGGAAGAGGAAAGAGTAGGTAAAAGATGTTAAAGGTCAAGGTGTCCCTTGCTTTTCAATTTGCGAGCTGGCGATATGTCAGTGAGAGTCAGCGATGAAGATCAATGTATTAGAATGTGTGGTGGTGGGGGGGGAACTGTATCATGATATCCATTGGTGTCATTTCAATGGAATCTGGCTCACATTTAATTTGCAATCATTACAAAAAAAAAAACGTACTGTGGTGCTTCATAAAACCAGCGACCTGGTGAAGATGTTTTTTGAAACGTGCTGGGGATAATTTTTGCTTTGACCCGTGAGCATAATTTTGAGATCGGATCGTTGCAAGATGGGGCTGAACGTAACTCGTTTGGCACATGAACAACCCTCCAAAAAAGAGCCTTCAAGGTGATTAAGTTTAACTCCCAATTGAAGATGAACAAACTAAACACAAAATGAAGAGTGTGTGTATTTAAAACAGCCATATAGTTTACCTTTACACAAGTCCGTTCATCTTAATGCGAACAAATGAGGCCAAAAAAAGTCTGACTTTTTGAAACCTAAATGAAATGTTTCTGCGTATTGCAAGTACCTTTACCTATTGTGAACAGTATCTTGGCCTATGTGTACTGTTTTTCCGTCAACACGGCATGTGCAATGACAGCTGTCGATCTACTTGTTAATTGTCTCTTGAGTACCCTAACTAAAACGTTTTCTTCCCCACGCCCGCTCTCCTTGCTTCCGATGCGGATTGCAAAAGACCACATGAGTGACTGTAAGTGCTTTTAATGTTACTGACCAATCTTTAGTAATGCAGGTGCCTGCAAAGCTGTTTGTGAACACTTTCATTATGCCGCCGGGGTTATTATTTTCTAAATAATGCACAGTAACAAGAAATTGAAATAAAAATGTAAAAATGGGGGGTGGGTTCACTTTACGCTGTCCCGCACTTCAGTGAATTCCACACAGGCTCGTGTGTCTGCGTGTGCATCCGTATTAGTGCCCGTGCATGTGTGCTCGTGTTAGTTTATTGCTTGAGTAGGTGGGGTCACTGTTGAGATTCTGCAGTCACATCGGCAGATATAAAAGCACCACCCTACTCTGCACAGCCCCCAGCCTGCACTTTCATTTGATCAGGAAGGGGCTTATTAGCTTTTATTGCATTCCCGCACGCTCCCCCTCCATCTCTCTTTGCCGAACCTTCGGTCGATTTTCTGTCTCTGTCGGTCGCTGCATCATCGCTGTGCATCGTGCTACATGGCTGCCACGGCAACCCCTTCATCCTTTGTAGCTCCCTGTACATCCTATTCACCTTCGCCTGACTTAAACTCTCTACCAACTCAGTTATTGACACATTGGCCACTAGTAGATAAACTTGCTCAAACTAGTCAGCATCCAATGCAAACTACTTCCTTTAGCAGGACAATATTTTGCACATTTATTATGTATTAGGAATTTTAGCTTACAAGAAAATAGATCACGTTTAGCAACATTCATTTCAGAAACACACTTGGAATTCTCCAAACACTTGTGTATGATGTGGCAATTCAAACAATGTTGATCTTTTTTTGTTTTTTGAACAAACATGCACAAAATGTTTGGGACGAAATCATAACCTAATCACCCCTCAAGAAAGCAAATTTGAAACTGGCATCTAATTCAAGGTAGATGGAGTGAAAGAATGGTTCTAATTACTGTAGTGCATCTTGTTAGCACAACATGTTTGTGTTCTTTCAAGGAAACGCCTCCTAGAACATCTCCCATTATTTGGAGTTAATGAGAGGCACTTTAAACTGTCTTTATTGGTCCTATTTTTTAGATTAAAAACATTGCTGCTGACATTTAAACAGGAGTGTACAGACTTGTTATTATATTCACATTGAAGACTATGATAGAGACGGTAGTGTAAAGCAAAGATCATCATCCTTTCTGATGGTCCTCTGAAACCCCTCTTCACATCCCTCTTGAATTATGTTGCATCCGTGGCTCCTTATCTCAACCAATTTCCTCCTCAGCCTACATTACAAGTACTCCCCTTGGGACACTTCCTTCATTTTATCGACCGAATATATGGTTATTGGCAGCTGTTAACCTAAAAATGATTGGCGTCTCTGCACCTTCTGGTCATAGGGATGCATGTTTTACCCTGGGGTAATATGCATGCGTAATGAAATACAGTAAATCAAATTTTGCATGGCTCCTATACAATGATGGCCCCATTATGAAGAGTTGATAAATTGGTAATAATATAATACACTTTTTAAATCAACCTAATTTATATAAATTAAGGTCATGTTACTGCCATAGTTACAGTAATTTAAACCTCTCAATTGCTATAAAACTGGTTGAAAAATTATTAACGACTAGCAAGTTGCTACAGCAGTAAACTCATTATGTGGCGACCAAGAAGTCGTTATCACTGTTTCTATTTTGTAACTGAACTCTGTTTATTGAGTTGTGAATAATGCAAAATAATAGTCTATAATGGCATGTCAACTGTCATATCAAACGTCCATATTATGCAATAATCTTACCCACTGGGACTAGTGGGAGAACAAATGTTTTGATCTAGGATAAAGCTGTCGACATTCGAAAAAAAACATTTACTGTCATCCATAAAACATTAAATTATCTTCAGTTATTGGTAAAATGCAAAAACAATATGACATTAGACCTTCATGTGTATTAACATTTGGCTTGTGCGCTGCTGTCACATAACTTGATGTGTATAATCCCATACCGCTTATCTTCTTCTAGGAGAAAAAAGGTCCTTGTTTGAAAACAGGCCAAAATGATCTTCCATCAATCCATCAATTTTCTAGGGTTTTAGGCTTGCTAGTAGCTATCCCAGCGGACTACGCGCAGTAATTGGGGAAGGCCCTGAACGGGTTGCCAGCCAATTGCAGGGAACACAGGAGCAAACAACCATTCACGCACCCAATCGCGCCTAGTGACCATTTAGTGGTCCGACCCATACACCTGGCATGCGAGCTTTTGGAGTGTGGGAGAAAGCTGAAGTGCCTGGAGAGAACCCACGGGACGATTTGACATGCGAATGTTTTGAGTCACATGCGTGGTCACAGGGCGGATTAAATTCATATCTCAAGGCAGGTGCGTACAACCGAATTCTTGCCCGTGTCCTCGTAACAATGACATTTTTGATGGTTGCAGTAAGGAGGCCTCCTGTTATCGTCACCCAGCCAGAGTCGGTCACCATCTTCAGCGTGGAAGATCTCGTCATGACATGCGAAGCCTCTGGAAACCCACCGCCCATGTTCGTATGCGCACGCACTCATATAGACTTTCAGGGTGACTTTCGGCTTTGGAGCTGATTCCATCATGAGAGGAAAGCAGCTCTGTCACAATTCTGTCATCAACAAAGGACAAATGTGATGAAGCAATCTTTGTAAGTGGAAGACTGCAGTGGTTGCCAAGTCAAGGATGAATTTCACAATGAGACTTAATGAGCTTGGGAGTCCCACCGGGGCTTAAATTTATTTGCGTCCTCAAATTTAGTCACATAAGGACATTTAGTCTTTGAAGACAGATTTTTTTTTTCCGTTTTTTTTTTTTAATTTTGTTTCAGTTTCCGATGGACAAAGGACGGAGAGGAGTTTGACCCAGGAAGTGACCCAGAGCTAAAGGTGACTGAACGCGCCGGTTCGTTTGCCTTCTACACCCTCAGCAACACTGTGGAGTCCCTGAAGCAGTACCAGGGCAAATACGTGTGTTACGCATCCAATGATCTTGGCACGGCTGTCTCCAATGAGGCCGCACTCAAGACTGATGGTGAGAAGCCACCCGAGATTGATTCCTCACATAATCGTTGATGACAAGTTCATACGATTCATTATCAGGGTATTGCATGGGGTAGCTATTGCATTTCAGGGCTCATAGTCAGTAAGTTTTGAAATTGTTTATCTTTCTTGCTTCTTTTACTTCATAAAGCATTTAAACATCGGTTCATGTCATAATTAAGGAGGCCTATACTTTCATTTCATCTTTTACCCTAACATGTTTGTAAGTTGTAAAACAAGCTCAAAAAGTACAATGTGTACATATTCTCAGCGATATGTTTTCCTTATATTGTTGTTGGTGATTTCTTCTCCATGGTCAATAGTCTGCTTATCTATATCTTCAAATTGAAATGGAGATTTAATCGCACCATTAAAGTGCAGTAAATCATTAAAAGCCTGTTTTACGAACGTAGAATACGACATGAAATTTCTCACTTCGTAATTTGGTTTGTATAGTTTGCTGAAAAAACCTACACACGCACACACACACACACACACACATTAGAAGCCTTGTATGCTTGAAATATATTAGGGATGCTTGAGCGCTCCAGTAAATGAGCTTACGCCAGCTAATTGTTTACAGGCAAAAGCGTATTGTGTGATGTAGGGTTGTCTGCTTTCTAAAGAGCTAATTTGTTAGTAAATGAAGGCTCACACTGGGACAACACAGCACCGCCGCCTATGCATAATGACATGCAAGAAGCTGATAATCGGCTACAAAAAAAACACACACACACACAAAGGCACACACAAAGACATATTGGAAACTCGCTGAACAAGTGTAACGCAAAGTGCACCTTTGTGTATCCATCCACCTATGCGGCTGGATCTTTCCAGGGCGACCTCCTTCACTCAGTTTCCCTGACAACCGTTTCCCCAGAAACACTCTTGCGCTGATGTCATGCGAAGCCCTCTTCTGTGGCTCCCGTGGGGTTATGCGCGATGAGCAGAGGGGAGGCACGAAGCAAATATAGCTCGCGCAACTCCCAAATCACATTGTTCCATTTCCTTGAGAAAAATGAGACCCCCTCCCCCCCCTGTAAATAATGAGCAGCGAGTAAATCTTGTTGCCAAGGTGATGGCGGCATGATGCATTTGTGCCTTCACATGCTGGTGACCCAACAACTTTTTCGCAAAGATTTCCCATACAAGCACTGTATGTTATAGCAATAAACTCAACTTTCACTCCAAGCAACAATTTGGCAACACTTTTCGAAAAAAGAGGCTGTTTAATGCCACTTCCAGTTAAAAATTTAGACAGCCACGTAGTTTTACCGCAGTAAACCCAGTTTAGCTTATTGCAAACCCACATTGCTAATCGGTATCGCTGTGTTTTAACCCCTTCAGATAAGTCGGAAAATAAATGAAGCAATGAATGTAGATGGATAACAATACACCCAGGCATGTATATTCTTTACACAACGTCCATCGAAATGAAGCTAAAAATGTGGCCAAAACTATGCCGTCACAGTGTGCCGTTTTTTTCATTTCAGCGAGCACAGTGTTTGGATGGCTTGAACAGATTAATGGCAATTTCCATTCATTTAATTGGAGAAAGGTGATTTGAGTTATGAATGTAGTCACAGAACAAATGAACAAATCAGCCTCCCATCTGAAGGCACTGGTGTATACACACAGAGCAGAGGTTATTGCGTACACGCGGCGTGAAGTGGTGGCGCTCTTCTCATGTGTGATTCCGTCCCCATCCTTGGCTCCCCTCAGCCCCACCGACTCAACAGAAAGAGAAAAAAGTCCATGTGAAGTCCGAAGAGGGAAGCAGTATTGTTCTGAAGTGCAACCCCCCACAGAGCTCCATGGAGCCTATCATTCACTGGATGGACTGGAGTGAGTATACTACCCAGTTATTTCATTTCCATCTCCGTGTTCTGTGTACACTCCCAGGGCTATTCAGCAGATTATGGTGCTTGTGGACTATGTCTCATAACTGAGTTTTTATTCATGAATTCATTCCTGCTGGGTGTCCTCTTAAAATATACTGCGTGCATTTACTTAATACCTCCGTGAAGAATTAACCGACACTGTTGTAAAAGCTAATGCCCTCAGTTATTGATAAAAAACATACTAAAAAGTGCCCCAAGGTAATCAGGTATCTATGGTTAATTCTTGTTACTTAAACAGTGTTGGCCTGATTTGTCGGCCCCGTTGAATGGCTGAAATTTCCATAAGGACGTTGTCAAAAAAGATATACGAGCATGAGACCACACTTTAAGCGAGCGCTTGAAAAGTCCTGTCAGAACATCTGCTGTTTCTTTTCACTTTGATGCTCGCTACACTGACATTATCTACCAGAAGACTTTTTTTTTTTCCAGTCTGGACTATTTAATGATGTCAAGATCGATGCATGGGCTTGTGGAGCCTTACCTCTCTCACAAGTACTGAATGTTCACTCATTTTCTCTGATAACATAGTGTCTTCACTCAACACCCATCCAGGGAATGCCAGCCTAAAAAAATGTCTTTATTTTTCTCATTAATACACAGTAACGGTCTAGCTCACATCACTAATCTAAGTAGTATTCCATTTATTTGAAAATTGAATTTTCTACCAAAAGTATACATACCTATGTGTTACCATTTAGTTTTGCTGTTGTTTGATCTCTCTTTGCAGAGCTCCGTCACATCCAACTGAGTGAGCGTGTGGTGGTGGGCAAGGACGGTAACCTGTACTTCGCCCACCTGAAAACCACGGACAGCAGGGACGACTACACCTGCAATGTCCAGTATCTCGCAACTCGCACCATTCTGGCAAAGGAACCCGTCACTCTGACCGTCAACCCCTGTAAGTTTCACTCAAGTTAGCCAAAGACTTCATGAAATGCATTTTTTCCAATAATGTAGAACCATTGCATTTGGGTAAAAAATGGCTAAGGGCAACTCCCTTTTTTATTGTATTATATACTGATTTACAACCTTCAGTGTTCCTTTTTTCTTTTAATCATGTTGACAATCTTCAGGTAATGTATTGAAGGTTATCATTGCTAATTATTCTTAACATGCAAGTTCATCCTTAAATACAATGAAAACATAAGTGAAATAGAAGCAGTGGAACAGACAAACGGTTCATTTTTTGGAGCCTGGCTATGATGGGGTGTCTTACGACACGTTTTGGAATTGGACACACATTGGGACCGGCCAAGTGGTTGTGAGAAATATGGCAACTGATGACAAAAATCAAATGAAACATAATGGTGAGTATTATATTCATTCAATTTTTTTTGTACGCTGAAGAAATGACTTTATGTGAATCATAATATCAAAGATGTCAGTGATGAATCAACTTTACCATTCAACTAGTAGTAGTAGTAGTAGTAGTGGTGGTAGTGGTAGTAGTAGTAGTAGTAGTAGTAGTAGTAGTAGTAGTAGTTCGACCCCTATATTAGTGTTTTTCAATCACTGTAGTGCAGCCCTGGGAAATGATCCAATTTCATATTTATTTACTCAGTGTAGATCTCGGAAACATAATGCGCCATTGTCTGCGAGAGTAGTGTGTTGCAGCATAATCATGTAATAAATACTCTTCGCCAACAGGTGGAAGCAGAGTATTTTGAGACAAGCTCTTAAGGGGTGTTCAACGGTATTTATTTGAGTCCTGTTAACACTTTGAATAGGATTACTTTATAGTCTTTATATGGGCTAAAGGATTTCAATTGTTACAAGGTTCGGCCGGTGGCATACCTCACAATTTTTCCCTATATTACATATGTCCCTTTTAAAATGTGGGCAAAAAAGAAACAATCCAAAACATGTCTTATAACATTGAGTGAACCAAATCAGTGAAGGTCCCCTGACAGACGCAGTAAGGAGTGGGGGCGTCCCCCCTCAGTCTGAGTAAGAATGACTGAGTAATAATCTCACACTGGGATGCGGCTGTCAACATCTGCAGATCGAGCAGAAGTGAGAGATCTGCTCAAGTTTGTGCAACAGCTTCTGGTATCAGCGGCATTTAGTGGATGACACTTGTGAATGTGCGTGTCAATGTTTTGTGCTTCAGCTAACTCAGTGTTGCGAAACAGAAGGCCCCACATGATGAGACCTACTGGAAGCCACAGCACTTACCATGCACTCAGGGGCCAGACCATAGAACTGGAGTGCATCGTCCAAGGCTAGTGAGTGTCCATATGTGTGCATACTGTAGATGCTGTTATCTTCTAAATGAAGCCTGGAGACTCACCTTTCAATCGAATCGAACTTTCTCAGTATCCGTTTTTCTCTTATCTCTTTACACTCCTACCACTTTACACTGTCCTGCCGACTTCTTGAACATTCTTTCACTTCCTCTCCTTACTAATCACCCCTCCATTGTTTCCCCTCAGCCCAACTCCCAAAGTATTGTGGGTTAGGAAGGACGGTGAGCTGTCAGAAACAAGGACAGCCAAAGAAATGTTTGACCGCCGTCTGCGCTTCACCAATATCTCAGAGAGCGATGCGGGCGAGTATCAGTGTCTTTCCGAGAACTCCCAAGGGAAGACCGCGCACACTTACACTGTGGCAGTGGAAGGTACATCAAACACACTCATTACCAATAGTAAATAAATACGCTTATAAGCCTTAAATGTAGACTCACTTTACTATTCCCTAAACCAAAGAGAGTGCTTGAAACTTTGTCAGTCATGCCTTCTGTCGCTGATTGGTTTCCATGGACACAGTTTTTTGCAAATCAAATTATAGGGGCACAAGATGCAGTTTTGTCATTTTACTCCTGCAGTTCTGTCACTTCACTGACATTTTAAATATATACGTTTTACGATGACAGCTCTTTGCGCAAACTGAAAATGACCCTCTTTAAAGAGGAATCAAATTTCTTGGAGAAAGCCAAAAATAAATCATATGATTCATTATTTGATCCGCTAGCTGCCCCCTACTGGACCAAAGAGCCGGTCAGTATGTTATATGCTCCCGGTGAGAATGTCAGGCTTGACTGCCAGGCAGAGGGAATCCCGACACCGATCATCACTTGGACCATCAACGGGAGCCCTCTCTCATGTCAGTATACAATCAAATCCACAAACGTACAGTATACTAAATGAAGCACCATGCACATGCAGTACATATGTGACTAGCCCCTCTGTTGTTTTTTTTTTTAAACAGCGTCTGACAAAAACTCCAGACACAAACTGACAACGAGCAGCTCTCTTATCCTAAAGGATGTCAATTTTGGAGACACGGCCATCTACCAGTGCAAGGCCTCCAACAAGCATGGAACCATCCTCTCCAACACCAACGTTTATGTCATTGGTAAAAAAACAGACTTTGTACTTTGGTTTAAATACAGATATGTACAACTCTTGTAGAAAATGATCAAAGCGCCAATTTGAATCATTAGGTAAAAGCAAAAATTAGACACTATGAAATGTACTTCAATACAAAAGTAAAAATTGCATAACAATTCTGTTGAAGAAGGCAATGAATTTGGAATATCTTGACTTTCTGAATCTGTTGTGTTGCCGTTGTTAATTGCTCGTGTATTTTGCCCTGTTAGTCACAAAACTCAATCTATAATGCTATGAGCATATTAAGAGATTAATCACACTAATATTTTATAAAGACTGTGAAATTTGCAGTCTGCTCTAGATTATTGACGCATTTTACCCACATTTTTTCTCCATCATGCTCTTGGTTGAAAATGAAGTAGAAGCTTTTGAATACAGCTGCCTTGTTTGTCTGCAGCTGTTTGTGCAGAAAAGAAAAACAAAAATAAAAACAAGATGAGCAAATGCCGCAAAATGTGGGCATTGCTCTGCTTATAAAATATTACATATGTATGTAATTTAGACCGGAGTGCACATAATTATTTTCCGTGAGTGACTCTTCGTGACACACCCTCCGCTTCATTTAAAACAGTCTCCCTCAATGTCCTTCTTGGTGTCCCCCACGTTTGCAGCGCAGCGTCTGTATGTGCACAAGGGCAGCCTGCGTCCTCGAAAAGTTTTATATAACTCTGTTTCATGTAAGGCTGTTTATTTATGACTTCATTCATCAAGCAGTGTATTTCAAACCTTTTGTCCACATCATTTACTGTATGTTTATGTCCCGTCTTCCCTTGCTGTTTCAGAGCTGCCTCCACAGATTCTAACTGAGGATGGCAACACCTACACAGTTACTGAAGGACAGAAGGTTTTGCTGGAGTGTGACAGCTTTGGCTCTCCAAAACCAAAAGTCACCTGGTGAGACAATCATGCAATCAATTGCGCTGTACTTCTTTTGATCTCACGGTCTTTCATTTCATCAGTGTTGATTGTGAATGATGCATTTCATTGGAAACCAAACACTGTTGTATCTGGAGTGTGATTATTTTTGGCCCAGATGGTAAAGTCTTGTTTTTATTCATCCATCCGTCTTTTTTCTGAATGTTGTTCTGTCGTTTGACTGAGCTGGAGCTTATCCCAATTGACTGTGGACGTGAGGCATGGAAGACCCTTGACTGGCCAACGGCCAATCATTGGACAGACACATATAGACAAAGAATCATTCACACTCACACATGTAGGCAATTTCAGGGATTTCGATGAACCTATTCCTGTAGAAAACCAATGCAAACACTGGGAAAACATGCAGTCCAGAAGTGCACATAGGAAGGTGGGCGCTTAGACTGAAACGCCCAACCCCAGAACTGGGAGAAGCTTTTGCGACCCACTAGAACACTGTTGCGCATTTTCATGATCATTATTCTTGCTTTTTTTTTTTTTAATTGGGCATTTTCTGCCTTTAATTCAATTTTGAGTGAATTTTGAGCCAATTCTTCTTCAACCAACCACTGGATACCACAATATACAATAGCCCCCTTCACACCGCAGGGACGTTAGTAGGAACTGTCAGCTTTACCCAGGTAGTTTGAGTTCCTCTTTCCGTTCACACCAAAAAATGTTCCGGGTCAGGATCGTCCCCCTAGCACAGTGGTTCTTAACCTTTTTGGATTTACCGAACCCTGCCAGTTTCATTTGCTCTTTCACTGAACCCTTACATTTCTATTGTGGACCGGGGGGTGCTGTCGCAATCTCTCAGTGGCCAAGACCGTGCTGACAAGACCGAGTGCTGACTGAGAAGGAGGGCTCACTCTGCTGCTTATCTGGCAATGTCAAAGCAGACCGGTAGGGAGTCTCAATCAGACACATATACAGTCTTCTCTAAGCGGTCACCGAACCCGACATGTTTCATATGCTGTCGCAATCTCGCAGTGGCCGAGACCGTGCTGACGATTATTATCGTGCTGACAATGCTGCGCTATCGTTAGCTTAGCTCAGTAGGACCGGTAGGAAATCTCAGAGCAGGATACTTTCAATGACTGTGCCCACTAACTGCAGACTAGACTGAGGAGTGGACCTCTGCGGCGGAGGCTCCACCGAACCCCTGAGACCGACTCACCGAACCCTTAGGGTTCGATCGAACCCAGGTTAAGAACCACTGCCCTAGCATCTACCAGGGCTGATCCAAGTACCTAGTCGCGACAGTATGCAAGTATGACGCTGCCCCGGCTGGCAATTCACAGCATGAATCCATGGTTATTAGATTTAAAGGACAAAAAAACTCTGGAAAAGTTTAGGACAAAGGACAGCACAGGACAAAGTGCAGAAAAGTGGGTAGGTGAAGGTTGGTCACCTGAGCCGAGAGCCAAGCAGAAAAAAACCCAAATTTACAACCTTTATATCTTGAGGCAACGAAAACTGCAAAAATATTTGAGTTGCTTCGTAAAAGTATATTTTCAAAAATTATGTCTGGCTGTTTTTCCAGGCAAAGTGACAGTGCCTCCTCCCTTCTGGCTGATTCCAGAATTAACCCTCTTACCACTGGGGGTCTGGAAATATTTAATGTCACGCATGATGATGAGGGTTTCTACACATGCTCTGTGCAGAACACCAACCTGTCTATCAGTGCAGAGCTGGAGGTGCTCAGTGAGTGGTGCACACACACACACACACATACACACTGCATGCACGCGCTCAGGTAGCATGCTTCTGCATCTCCTTACTTTTCTCCTGCAGACAGAACAGTGATCCTGTCACCTCCCCAGGCTCTGAAGGTGCAGCCTGGACAGACTGCCATCTTCACCTGTCTCTCTCTTGTGGACCCCAAACTTGCCTCTCCCCTTATACAGTGGAGGAAAGACGACCACAAACTGTTTGCATCTAGCAATGATCAGAAGTTAGACATCACTCAACTAATATTCATGCTTTCATTAATAAAACTAAAACATCAGAAACAGTTTATGAGGCAACAGTCCCTGAAAGAAGTCTTGTCGCGTGTCCCAATGTCTCTCGGCAGAGGATCCTCCCTGAGGACCTTCCTTCCTTTTAGCAGTTTGTGGACTATGGCAAATACCACACTTTTTTTTTTAATTGCATTTTATTCAATGTTGGTTTCCGGGCACTGATTCAATCATAGAGGCCATGTCGAGACACTCTACAAACTGTTCTGGTTGACACAGGGACTTGAGGTGAAAAGGTGGAACTCGGCTGGCGTTGGTAATTGTTCTTCTGAGCAATGTCTTGCGGAATGTACCGGATCTTGGCTTTTCAAAAACATCTCCATTCTCTTAGATTTGTTTTTTTTCTGATAGACCACTAACTACCTCAGTAGTGCACAGTATCTAGTCTTCAGCCTCTAGATGTTAAATGCTTTGACCTCAAAGTGGAATCTAAGGTATATTTTCAAAAGTCAAGCTGCAGTTCATTTGGTGTTCCTGGGGTTCCTTTTATCCAAACTCACCATTTGACCGATTCATGATTGATCACAGATGAAGTAGCAATCGCAGATTGCGTGCAACATATGATAAGGCGACAAGACTTTTTTCTCGGCAAAAAACGGACTCAACGTCCTTTACTAAGCTGTGAATGTAACAATGTTTTTCATCAGTTTTGTTTGGTGCTAACATAATATTATAAAAGCAGTTGGTATTGAAATTAGCCATTTTTGTTTAAAACAATGGATTAGAAATATTTTTGAGAGGTACTTGAGGTAAACTTGTACCCGAGGGAAAGACTTTTGTCAGGAAGTTTACTCGACAACCAAGTGGAGGGAGCAGCTTTATGTGAATAATTTTGTGAATATTACAATTTTTAACTTTTCTTCTTTCAGATACACATTTGAAGGACCGGATTTAATTATCTCTTATACTAAACCTGAAGATGAAGGTAATTACACGTGTCAGGTTATCACGAATCTGGACATGGCCGAAGCAACTGGCACACTTACCCTACATGGTGAGATCACCATTGTATGATTAAGTGAACATTGTAGATTTTTCGTTTAAAAAGAAAAAAATCACAATAAGCGGGTAGGATGACAATACGTTTCATTATCTACAGATCGTCCCGATCCCCCTGCTCTTCTCCAGCTTACACAACCTGAAAGACGTGCAGTCACCCTCAGTTGGACACCTGGAGATGAACACAACAGCCCTGTGATAGGTTAGGTTAAAATGATTGTCCTTTCGCTGAGGCTCATCCCCATCCTGGATGCTTCCGCAAGGCTCGATTAACACCATTTATATTTTCTATAATGTGTATCTCTGCAGAGTATGTGATTGAGTTTGAGGATCAGATTTCAAATGAACGAGGCTGGGAAGAGTTGAGTAGAGTATCAGGGAACAAGAAGCGTGCCACTCTTTCTCTATGGCCCTACATCTCATACCGTTTCCGTGTCATTGCCATCAACGAGGTGGGCAAGAGTGCCCCAAGCAATCCGTCTGAAATCCACAAAACAGCTGCTGAGGGTAAGAGAGCTGCTTGTAGCGTAATTTGTATCTTATTAGTATCGAAAATGGTTCAACCTAAATTGTCTTGAGCATAGCACCTGACAGTAACCCTGAAGATGTCAGAAGTGAGTCCACGGACCCAGATACACTCGTCATCACCTGGGAGGTACCAGAAATGCAATTGCATGAAGCAGTATCAACTATTTGTTAAGATTGGTATGCCTCACAGGTTAGTATTCTGCTCATGACAGGAAATGGACAAACGGAACTTTAATGGACCTGACTTCAAGTATCGCGTGCTGTGGAGGCGGGTGGTGGGCAGCGGCCCTGACTGGCACCCCAACTACACAACTGCGCCGCCGTTAGTAATCACCAACGTCGGCAACTTTTCTGCATTCGAGATCAAAGTGCAAGCTGTCAATGAGTATGGGAAAGGACCTGAGCCAGATCCTGTCATCGGCTACTCAGCCGAGAATTGTAAGATGAATCTTGCTGTCTCACTGTTTGACCAGCAATATTTGTACGTAGGGTCGTGTTGTTATATTTTGTCTTTGTGCCTTAGTTCCACTGGAAGCCCCTATTAATGTGGGCGTCGCCATAGTCAACAGCACTGCTATCAGGGTGACGTGGGCTCCAATAGACAGAGATACAGTCAGAGGGCACCTGCTTGGCTACAAGGTAACAATCGAAACTCTGTTGGTTTGCGATTAACATTGACAGAAATAAATCTATCACTCCTCACCTCAATTGGTGAGTCAAATAAGAGGCCATGGTCTTCAGTCATAAATTGTACCACCGGCGAATCGTGCCATCTGTGTTAGGAGCAACGTCCCAACACAGATTAAGCAAGGAACAGGAAAAAAAAAAAAGACTTGGGTGTCTTGTGGCCGGAGGGAAGTTTGGGCATTCCATTAACACCTTGGAGAAGCAGAAGAAAATTAATTGATAGATCTAATGGGATGGAAATAAAAATCTATGGAAATGTAAATCAAACGTTTTCTGGCTCCAGATTCACTTGACTAGGTTTGGACCCCGGGGTCATCACAGAGCTCGGAGGGCAAGGGAGCCAATGACCACTGTTTTAGTGGAGACTGGGGCCAATGAAGAGAAGAAGGTGATTGGCAATCTTCGACCATTTTCCCACTACAGCTTGACTGTCCGCGTCTTCAACAGCAAAGGAGATGGGCCGCCGTCTGAAATGATGCCCTTTGAGACTGAAGAGGGAGGTGAGAAACAGGGGGTACAATGAATAAAACCGGGGGAAAAAATCTGAGCGTCGAGTGCAATGTAAAGCCCATTTGATCATTTGTTCTTTTACTAGTCCCGCATCCACCAGCATCCCTGGCATTAGACAGTCCCTCTGAAACGGAAATGACACTGCGATGGACACCGCCAAGTCAACCCAATGGGATTCTCATTGGGTACCAGTTGCAGTACCAACAAAGTGAGAAGTGTTCATATTCCCTTTATTACACCTGGCGTTCTTCTGGAGCCAGCTCGGCTAGGCTACTGCTCACTTTTGAACAGTCTCCTGACCAATAAAATCCACCTATTACCTATTCCCTGATTAACTCTAGTCCGTCCTCTAAATTAGCAGTAAAATAACTATTGAAAGCCTCATTTGTCTTTTTCTTAAAACTAATTCCTTATGTCTTCGCATCGCCATTCAGTTGTGGATAGCGACGACAGTCCAATGCAGGTGTTGAAAATAGATGATCCCACAATCAGCCATTTCACCCTGAAGGGCCTGGATCGCCAAAGCCACTATCGCTTCTACCTGAGGGGGCGCACTGCTGCTGGAGATGGAGAACCCATAATGAGGGAAGGTGCCACCACACTGGATGGAGGTACATAGCTCTGTGACCTCACATAGCTGATACATTCCAGCATCAGTGGCTCACAAATTCTATTCTCTTTGCACGAATGTTTCTCAGTGCCTCCCGTCAACATCAGCGTGTCTCCTGGAGAAAAATTTGTTAATATAAGCTGGGTGGCCAAGAAGAGGCATAGGAATGTTAGATTCCAGATCCAATATTTCAAAAAGAATGGTAAAAGATCTCATCACTCAGTAAACATCATTGTGTTTTCAAAACAACAAGATTTGGAGGTATATCTTGAGATAATTTATGTATGCACAGATGCTAACGAATGGAAGAAGACAGAGAAGGTGGACTCGTCCCAGTCCTTTTACCAGCTCCAGGGTTTAAGACCTGGTTCTCATTACCATCTGCACTTCATCCACAGCAATGTGACCTTCTTTCAGACAGAGATTGATACAGAGGGAACAGGTACTATATTCCATTTTCTTCTTTCATTTTGCTGCTCCATTGCCTGTGTTTTAATATAAAATGGATCCCACAGAAGACCCAGTTTCCTGTATCGTTTTGAAGTGCTTTCAAGTGTTGGCCTCATGAGAGAATTTGTTTGTTGGATTTTTCAGTTCCCTCGTGAGATGCCACCCCGTCAGAAATGATTATGAAATGCTTTGTTCTGATGTTCCATCTTTTCAAGTCTTTTCTTTTCTTTTGTAAGAGCCTTTCTTCAGCTAACAAACATTCACCTATTTTAAAGGAGTGACTGAGGTGCAGCCCAGCATTGCTACCCAGGGCTGGTTCATTGGGCTCGTGAGCGCCATCGTGCTGCTTCTGCTCATATTGCTCATCGTCTGCTTTGTCCGGAGGAACAAAGGGGGAAAGTATTCAGGCAAGTGCCAATGTTCTTTATTCTTCCGATATTTTTATAGGAAATGCGACGGTTGCCTCAAAGCTGTTTTTTTGGTACTCTTGACTTTTACATTCGCGGGACAGGAGTCGATCGCAACTGGACCGCCCTGGTTGTCTTCCAAGATATTATCTATTCTTTATGGTTCTTTTGTTTTAGTCCAGGCATAATTCAAAATATTTATGGCTCATTAATACAGCTATTATTTATCCACACTGTTTTCTTACACCTGTCTGGCTTGAGCCAACTAGCCAAGGCAAATTGCAATCACGCGCAGTGACTTTGTTCAGTTCTTTCTTCCTGTATTGCAAAAGTTTGACCATGTGGGAGTCATTCAGGTTTCCCTACAATGCATCTGTTGCATATATTTAGATCTGCTCCATAATGTATCTGACGGCAGCTAAGTGCAAGAAACTCTGTGGCAATTGGCGGAAAATTCCAAACTCCCATGCATTGAGACCACTTTTGTTGTGAATGCGCTCTGATAAATCCCGAAACGAGACCATCAAGCTGATACATAAATCCAACCATTTGCCATCCTTAGTGAAAGACAAAGAGGAAGGCCCGATGGACTCAGAAGCCCGACCAATGAAAGATGAGACCTTTGGAGAGTACAGGTTGGTCACGTCATGCGTCTGTTGATGCTCATGCTCCGGATTTGTGATTCTATCCCGATACCCTCTGCATGGCTTCCTTAACCGTTTCTGCTGCCATTGTTGTCTTCTTTTCTTCCTGGTGCCTGCTCCCGCTTTGCAGATCTCTTGAAAGGTATGCCGTGGTTTCTTTTCCCAATCCCAAATACTGTATTGGCTTATCTGCAACATTTTTTCGATGGTTTCATCTTGCATGTTGCTTGTGTTTTTTGTGATAAATGTATCGGTTCTACTCCATTCATTGATCTTATCGCTCTGGCAGCGACCTGGAAGAGAAGCGCACCGCCAGTCAGCCATCACTGTGTGAGGAGAGCAAACTGTGCAGCGAGGACAACCTCAACTTCAACGGCAGTAGTGTGTTGACCACTGAGATCAATCTGGATGAGTCACTGGCCAGCCAGTTCAGTCGGCCCAGCGAGGCCCCAGAGGTGCAGGAAAACTCCCCCCTTAACCCCGCCACCAATGGCCTGCCCAACCAAGTCACCATTCTCGATTAACTCACATGCATCCGTGGAGGACAGTCAGACCAAAATATGTCAACACATATGTGCCCATACGCGCCTGTTCCCTGCTGAATAGTTTGATGACCAAGACACAATCAATGTATTGACAATTCAGATGAGTGGTGTCATCTGACGGACTGGACAGTTTTGACCAAAGGCATGTCCAAAATATTGGACAATGTGACATAAATCTGACTAACCCTGACATGGAGAAATCCTTGAACTCCCTGATCATTCTTTATCTGTGTAGTATAGAACGGTAAATTGTTAACTTTCATCTATTCCCCTTTTTTTGCGTCAAAAAAATGAAAAACAGAATGTTGTGTGTGAGGAATGATCAAAAGCGCTTTGCATTGCGATGAGACACAGCTGCCACATCATTGTAGTTTAACATGTTTTGTTTGTTGCTTTTTTAATGACTATGTACCTTAACGTTATATTCCATAAATTCCAATATTATGTGTGTGTGTGTGTGTGTGTGTGTGTGCGCGCGCGTTTATGTTTGCAAGTGTGAAACGTTTTCATAAAACCAGGCTAGTTTTGAGTTTTTCACAAATCCGAATTTTTGACAGAAATGTCCACTTTGAGATATCTACAAAAGCAACTCATTTAAAGTGACACTTTGTAAGACTTGGACAGTTTTTCGTTCAAAATGAATACATGAAATTGGTATCAATTTGAAGAACTTGCAAATAAACGTGTTCTTCACGACCGACAGTATGTTTTAAA
Source organism: Hippichthys cyanospilos (assembly GCF_059441005.1). Lineage (NCBI taxonomy): Eukaryota > Metazoa > Chordata > Actinopteri > Syngnathiformes > Syngnathidae > Hippichthys > Hippichthys cyanospilos. The sequence continues at coordinate 26,806,149 of NC_142370.1, read as the reverse complement.
TATAATCAACAACAGTGTTTTGAATATAATCGGAAGTTTAGTTATCATTAAATGATATTAGATAGCACTCCTCCGGAGGTCGCCATGTCTGTTATAGCTATGGACAGCAGGAAGAGGAATGTTGCATTTACTGTCATGCCCTAAAGCTCCCACAGACACATGCAAAAAATTACATTTACTCCCTTTAAGGTCTCAAATTTAATTTCCCTGCAGCCAAAAGGTACAAATTGGAATCGAAGTGTATGAAATTAAAGAATTAAGACAATTTTGCAAAATTGTACAAAATTTTGCACCATTGCAAAATGAATGTGCCAAAATTTTAAACACATTTTTCTTAAAACTAGACATTTCACCGTTCAAATTGCTGCAACTTCCTCGAGCTATCTCCATGTGTTTCATATCATTTGAAAGAGTAGAATATATCAAGATTTCAGTTTTAAATTTTGGAGACATTAGCCTGAGTTTGTGAAAACACATATATTGTACACGCATACATGCATACACACACATGTGTGTGTGTGTGTGTATATATATATATATATATATATATATATATATATATATATATATATATATATATATATATATATATATAAAGTTTTCTTGACTGAGAGTAATGAAGCCAGGTATCATTCCATTACCTACCATAACTAACACACTAACAAGACTTCAAGGGAAACTTGCTGTGAAAATGCTGAGTAGAACCTGGTGTATATATTTGCATCTACATGTATCTATTTAGCCATATTACAGTATTATAGCTCCTGGTCCTTACAAGTTCCTGTGCCTGCTGGGTTTTGCATAGAGCACCAGATTGATGTCATTACTCCATCAACAAATGTAATGTTATGATTGGAGTTGATATTGTAAATTTTGTGTCTAGACCTATGTGTTGGTTTCTCTATTTTGTCTTTGTCTATTTCTACATTGTCATGCTCCGTATTTTGTTTGAGGAGCAGCACTTGCGGGTGAACACAATACACTCATGAATGCAGGTAATGGTTGCAGAAAGGTGAAATGATTGGCAAGTTGCATAAAATAAAGTCAAATAGTTGGTATTTACAGAGAATTCCAGAGAATGTATTGTTGTAGTGCTGACATTTAAGTCCTCATGAAATTTGCGTGTGCGAATGGGTGAAAGTGAGCCTTTGTAAATCTGTGAGCGCCATATGGTGTTGGTAAGCTATACAAGGCTACTCCAGTTACCACTGCTCAAATGTTCATACCCTGACAACATTTGGCACAACGTCGATTTCATATTTGGTGAAGCGTTAATAGGAAATGACAGCTCAGAGGTCAAAAACTGTAAAAAGCAGTGTGAAAAATGTAAAAATGATTTTCTTACATTTTTACAAAAATACTGAACTGTACTGCAGTTTTTTCTCAATATGGGCAAATGAAGTCTCCTACAATCAAAGTAGTCCAATTTGGTCTGAAACATGTATGATTTATAAGGATAATCATAATAATCCACAACCATTAACAACAAAATGCACTTCAGTTCAAAATTTAACATTGGGTCTTACGCTACTTGCGACTGACTGCAACATATCCCAACTAACCTGGGCACAGGATTTTACTGGAGGTAATGAATTGAGATGGAGGATTTTCCTCCTCCATTTAAAATGTAAATAAATCACTTAAACAAATGATGAACCATCCATGGCCGCTTTAGAAATCTGCTGCTTTAAAATTGTTGAGCAATCCGTCACTTTTCTCCTTTTAACGTTGCTTTTGTTATTTGTATATTGCAGTAGTTTGACGACTGTTCAGCAAATTAAAATAAGGCCAAATTTATGAATTAAAAAAGGGGGAAAGCATTGTCTGTAGTTGTTTGCAATTTTTATGAAAAAATTACAACTTGTTCGTCTGTTAGTATTTACATTGCCAACTGGCAATGCACTGTGGTGAACGTGAACTTCTTTTTTTGTCTGACACAGCCATGAAAAGTTGAATGCAGCACTACAGGGAGCAAATAAAAGCTGGCCATGAGACATGTGACCATGCCAGCCATTAAGGAAACGTTGTTGGGGGGGGTCGATAAAGCATATACTTTTTGGTTAGTCGTTTACACAAACGCTACACTCAGGAGAAATCTGGAAACGTTTTATCATAGGGAAGTATATGACACAAAATAAACCAATATTCTTTTTGCTGCTAAACATCTGTGCTTGTCGTTTCTTTGGTAAATGTTCAATTTGAATGAGGTCGATTATAGTGCATACACACATGCATATGCAAATCTTTGCACACACACGTTCATTCACCTGCCAATTCATGTCAAAACGGAAGGCTGTTCTTACATTGACCCCCCCTCTCCTGGCCTTCCTCATTTTTTCATGTGGTGGCACCTCTACTTATGAACATCTGTCGTTTCGAAAAATTCAGGTTACGAAACGCTTATTCGGAAAATTATTGTCTATTTAAATTGCTGGTGTACAATAACGGGAAACGAGACACCAGCGCTCGCTCGAACGAGACTGTGATGTAATCGCAACCCGCTCTATTTGTTAGACTTTTTGATGCGTTATAATTTGTTATTATGCCGGCTTGTCCACAAACAACGGTAGTTTTATGCACAGATGTTTACTTTTCATCATTGCACGCTCTAGCCAAGAAACGTACAAACAAGAAATCACCTGAAATGTAAAATAAAAACATATAAATAAAACGACCCAAAAAGGTCTTTGCCCTCACCACACAACACACCAGGCAAACAAATGAACAGCATTTATCAACTGCTACAATTAATGACTATATATATATATATATATATATATATATATATATATATATATATGTATGTGCTTGTGATTAGGTCAAAGGCATTATTGGAAAGCATGTATGTGCTAAGGATCGTCGGGAAGTGTATTTTCCTGACGCTTTTTAAATGTACTTCCCTGTTGTAGTACACGACCATCAAAATCTCGTACGAGTCGGAACAAATACAACATACAATTCTCCATGTGGCTAATATACGTGAAATTGCGCCATTATTCTACCAATGTAACTGGATATATGTCCAGACAATAAAGTATGTGGAACAATCTATACCACATTTGACTTGTCAGCAGAGAGTATTGATGTGTCTCAGTGAGACTGAGATAAATGAACATTGGATCACTTTGTATGTCAAAGGGGAGTATCAGCGAGAGGTGGTGTTAAATTGGCAGAAGTACTCCTGAGTGGGCTTGTTGGTGTACAGCTCCTTGTCCAAATATTGCTGACTGAATGGAAGAAAATCAGAAAAACACAAAAGGTACCAGTAAGTGACATTCTCCAGTCTGGGTTCCATTTGCTGTTTGCGCTTGCTGCTCACTGTGCTTGATGCTCTTTGGCCAGCTGCATATTGAACTGGTCTGCTTGGATCCGCTTTGCTCTCCTGAGCTCGAATGTTCTCCTTTCTTCTTGCCTGGCTTCTCTGGATGCCTTTAGGAGCTGGGAGTTCCAGGCTGCCTCACAATTTTTCTCCGTATCACGCCATTTCTTATTATTGCCAAAAAAGAAAAAAAAGATTGGCTCTCAGATCATCACTGCCAAGAGGCATCATCGAATCAATGGATGAGTCAGTTATTGGGTAAGATACTTTAGTTCCATTTCGCAATTGTGTTCAGCATTGTATTCTTCCATTTTTGTGTACTGCAAGTAAAAGCACAGCGTTTAGTGCTTAGAAGGTTTACCTCACAGTCAGGAGAGCTGTGTGGGAAACTGCTGGACTCTGTACATTAGATTTTAACATGCTTTCTGCAGGTGTCAGGTGGATTTTAATGCACTGACAGGAACAGTATATTTGTTTTTTGAGATCAAGACCCAATTAATTAAAACATGAAGTAGCTTTTTGCTAAATTGTGTTTAAGTCACTCCTTTGCAAAACATATGCCTTACTTTGGTTGAGCCTCATCCCCATGTGAAGAATCATTTACCTGTCGCTCGATGCATTGCGCCTCTCTTTCCCTGTAGATGGCGCTCAATTGCTCAGGGCTCATGCCCTTCCACATATCGGTGCCCGCAGGCTTCCCTCCCTGCAGCTGGTTCACGGCTGCAACCCAACCCTCTGTCATCATGGCAGACGTCAATGTGTGCCACTTCTCCGCAAGATTCTCCCGCTCCTCTCGTCGATGGGCTTCCTTACGTCTTTCAGTCTGCTCTGTAGCCTGCAGGGACCCAAATGCTGTCAGGCCACACCATTAACGTGGTCCATTGATCATTCGTGATGCTCCAATTGTAACATGGGCCTATTTAAAGCTATTTTAAGTGTCACTGGTAAGAGCAGTAACAATAATGTTGTGAAATTTGTCGTATTATTTCATGACGGACATGGACGAAATAGTGAGTCATCCACTACAATCGTTTGTGTGTTAGCACGAAGCTGCCCCCACTTTTGTTGACAGTGTCACTTATGTAGCCCGTATGAATGCATTTTTTCAATGTTATTCTATGACTTATCACCAGTGTTGCAGAATTTTTATGTAAAACAAAGTTACCACTTATAAAATGGGTGGCAGCGCAGAGGAGCAGTTTCATTACACTGCCTCCCATTATCGACACAAATGATAACACTTTGTGTGTGCCTGCGTGCGTGCGTGTGTGTATTGTACCAGAGCTTGATTGTAGTGGTCAAGAGCGACCCGTGTGGCTTTTCTGCCTTGCTCCTCAGCATTGTGTTGCTGTCTCCAGCTGAGGTCCTGTTGTAACAACTGTTTTTCAGCAAGCATTTCTGTGACACATACATGTTGCATATCAACACCTGTTCACCCTCTCACACATAAATAACAGCTCTCTGTGAAGCTTGTACATCCATCAATGGCAACTGGCAACTAGAGCTGTGTGTGGGAGCCAGCGATTGTTTGTGCAGGAAAGAATGACACTAATTTGCAGTTATTGTGTGTGTTTGAGCCAAGGTGCTCAAAGTATAGAATAGAATAGAATAGAAAACTTTAATTGTCAATGTGTGGTGCATATTCATTTAAATAAAAGTGTATTAAGGTTTGTAGTTTTACTCACCTTTGTGCTTGTCCTCTAAGTGCCTTCTCTCCTGTTGGACCCTTTGTTCCAGCAAATCTCTTTCTGTTTGCTTCATTTGTTCTCTCTTCCTTTGTGCTGCCCCAATATCTTCGCCCTGGAGGACACACAAATAAAGTCCAATCTTTATGAGCCATGATTTTATTGTCACTTTCGACCCATGAGACATAGTCTACCTGAAAGATCTGCATGCTGGAAGGGCCAAGCTCAGCATCCGGAATAGTGATCGTGAACGCCCCCCTGTGGCCACAATTGAGATCGGCATCACGCGAATCTTCCACACGTTGCTGAATGTTCCAATACTGTGTCAGGCCAGCATGCAAAGCTTCTCGTGCTTTTCTCTCCTCGCTGTCTCTCTGCAACAGCACGTCATCATGCTTCAGTCTCAGCCTATCTGCAGTATGAACAGAAAATGTTTTCATTTAGTCTCTGTTGTCTTGGCTGTTATTCTCTTTATTTATTGTACCAAAAGCTTTGTCCCTTTCCCTCTCCAGTTCTTCGCGGTGCTTTTTTTCCTGGGTCTGTTGGTTGAGCGCATCCAGGTCGAGGCCCATCACACGCAGTTTTGTGTTGAAAATTCGAGCCTTGCGTGCAGACTCGGCAGCCTGTCTTCGCTCCACAGCAGTCTCAAATGATTGGTCAAGGGGGAAACGTACTTTGTACATTTTTCTGCAAGATACACAATTACAATGTGTAAATGTTATTTAACACACTTCTGTCAAATATTAATTAACTTCGTAAAATTGGGTGCATCAATCTAAATTGATCTCTTTTTACCTGCTACATCAAGGTGCTCGATGCATTTCGATCGCGGTGGACAGGTAAGACATCGCAAGTCAAGTCAAAAGTCAGCCGGAAAAATGACATCAATCGAAAAAAACAAAACACCGTTGTTTAACCTTAAAGCTGATTAAGATTTTCGACTGTAAATAGTCAATTGTTGTTGCGAGGAAGAACGTCCGGGAGAAAATTTAAATTAAAAGCTTGACAAGGACGTGTATATCATACTTTACACTGTTTGTTGAAATCCGGTTTACTTTGAAGCATTGGCTGGTCTTCTCACAATGTTTGGTTGTCGTATCTCTGTTTTACAATGATATACAGTAGTAGACGACAGGCAGCACCATCTCATTTGTATTGCGCATTTATAGCGTTCATAGACTGCCTAACATCCAGGCTTGCCTATCAATGACTCTATGTCGTGGCTCGGCCAAATATGACTGCCGCATGCGCCATGTCGGTTCTTACTGAAAGTTTCCATAGGCTCTTACAAGCTTGCTCTAATAAACCAATTTAACCCAAAAGAATTGGATCCCATTTTTTCCTGATGAACCATGTATATACTTCATTCCAAGGTCCGGAGTTACACTTTAAACAATGCTCCTTTAAATGCATTGCGCATCAGCCTTATGTAGCATTTTGTTCCTAATGTGAGCGATACATCAGACTATATGAAGCAAACACATAAAGAGATGAATATTGGGACTCTATGTACATACAATGGAAGTACTGTATTATGTATTGAGGGTATTTTATAGTGCAGGGTTGGGCAAAACTTTTTGACAACAGGTCTGGACCAGGACCAAATGGATGGAATGTTTTGATAATCTATGTCATAAAACCAAACAAAAACAAAAAAGATAACATGTCTTTGATTTCAATAAAAAAAAACAATGAGAAAAGCATAACAATAGAGTAATTCAAGTCTTATGTATTTAATTATTTATTGAAATAACTGTTCTCCTGTTTGATCATATCTTCAAGTTCGGCACGCAGGCCGTATTAAAAAGTTTGGTCAACCGAGCCGTAGTTTGCCCGAAGCTAGTACTGTACAGCGGTATCTTATTGAGCCTGCGCAAACAAATTGAAGCTGTATAGTTAATTGTTCATCTGCTCAAACTCGATGTAAGAGTGAATGAACAATGTAGCTATTTAGAATGGCACTGACCTTGTATAATGAAATACGTTGCGAAAGAATGGAGACTGTCGCTTATAGTACCTCAACTCTCCTGTTTGAGGCCATCGGTATCTATGGTAACGCCGCAACGCTTAGTAACTTAAAATACATGTCCAGTTTGGATTGTTGTGCTTCACTTGGCAATGTGCAAACAATGCCAGTGATAGTTTCTTTATCACGTCGACTACATAATATTTACAAGTGAAAAGTTAAAACAAACGAAAACAAAATCTGCGCAGCATCTTTGATATCGCGAGAAAAAACGGGGTTACAGCTCTCGCGCTCAAAACTCTTCCTGTTGGATTGTAAAATGGCGCATTGTTGTTACCGCTGCATCGTGTCAGGGTACTCAAGATTATGACGGAATTGCAAGTTTTAACGGCTAGATGCTTACCGCAATGAGGTGGTCGTATTGTCGACAGATCCGAGAAGTGTATTTGTTTACGTGTACGATTTAGTTTTAAGACCTCGTCCAGTAGACATCGCTTGCTAGCATTAGCTAAGACCAGCCTTTCGTGAGTGTTTTTTTTTGACGAGAGCTGCATAACTCGCGAGGACTGAATTAGCAGCACAATGGGTTACCTAAAACTCATAGAGATCGAAAACTTCAAGTCATACAAAGGACGGCAAATCATTGGACCTTTTCATAAATTCACGGCAATCATCGGCCCCAATGGATCTGGTATGTTTGCTAATACGAAAGTGCTGCCTATCGATGCATCATCACAAGCAGGAGACCAAAGAGCAAATGCATTGAAAAGAGATCTTAAACATGATGTATATTAGTCCGCATCAATAGTCGAGATACATGGGCGTGTCTCGCCTGACACAACATTCTAAACGTCTCTGCAGGTAAATCAAATCTTATGGATGCTATCAGCTTTGTGTTGGCGGAGAAGACGAGTAACCTGCGTGTGAAGACTCTGAAGGATTTGATCCATGGGGCACCCGTTGGGAAGCCAGCTGCCAACAGAGCTTTTGTCAGTATGGTCTATGAGGAAGATAATGGAGAGGAACGCACCTTCACCAGGATGATCATTGGTAAGGACCTCCTTTGAAGGAAACTTTTTCTGTGACATGAACGCAAACGTTATTCAGTTTTTATCCGATCCTAGTTTATAAATATTCTAGAGCAAGTTAACACAAATTTGCAGCCTTTCGCAGTTATCTTATGTTCTCTGACTCATTAATTATGTGCTAGGTTCTTCCTCTGAATACCGCATCAACAACAAAGTGGTGGGCTTGCCGGATTACAGTGAGCAGCTGGAAAAACTTGGTATTCTCATCAAGGCTCGCAATTTCTTGGTTTTCCAGGTGGGCTGTGGCATCTAGTAGAAACATGATAATAGTTTATGTCATTTTAATGACTTGCACTGTCTTGAAATGTTACAAGTGCTCTGTGAGGAAGGAGATATTTATTGAAAAAGAAATCAGTTGGGCAAATGATTTCATGTGTTTTTTCCTAATTGCGATTGTTTTTCTAGGGAGCCGTGGAGTCTATTGCGATGAAGAACCCAAAGGAGCGCACAGCTCTGTTTGAGGAGATCTCACGCTCAGGGGAGCTGGCCCAAGAATATGACCGGAGGAAGAAGGAGATGGTGAAAGCAGAGGAGGACACACAGTTCAACTACCATCGCAAGAAGAACATTGCAGCAGAGCGCAAAGAAGCTAAGCAGGAGAAAGAGGAGGTAACTGTTGAACGCAACCCATATTTGTGTAGAACATTCAAGTACCGTATATTTACTTGTAACTTGTTTATATTTGGGCTATCGGGTTTTAAAGCCCCACCCTGGGAAAAGGAACGTTTGATGCCTGTAGCAACAAATTTTCCTTTGAAATTCGATTTGGAATAAGAAGTTTTAGATTCCTCAGTCATAAAACTTTCACAAGTGCCTTGATTTAGGCAATATCTTAGATAATTATCTCACAAATTTAACCATCAAACTTAACCTAACCTTTATATGAGTGAAATGCAGTAAAAACGTCTTTTGAAAGAAATGTAAACACTGTATCAACTCTAATTGTCAATGATGAATAATAAAAAAAAAAATCTTATGTCCCCCATGCATGTTTTATTTTTTTTCTTCAATGCACTTTTTTTTATTAACACGCCACCTTTGTCTTTGACCTCCATCTTGCATCCAGGCTGAGCGCTACCAGCGATTGAAGGATGAAGTGGCGAGGGCCAGCGTTCAATTGCAGCTCTTCAAGCTCTACCACAATGAGACTGAGATTGAGAAGCTGAACAAAGAGCTTGGTCAGCGCAACAAGGAGATCGACAAGGACCGTAAGAGGATGGACCATGTGGAGGAGGAGCTGAAAGACAAGAAGAAGGAGCTTGGAAGGCTGATGAGGGAGCAACAGACAATTGAGAAAGAGATCAAGTGAGTCACCGTGCCATCATTCTTTCAATGTTGGTTTCATGTCTGTCTATAATCTCACTGATTGTTGCTTCCAGAGAGAAGGACTCTGAGCTAAACCAGAAAAGGCCACAATACATCAAGGCAAAAGAGAACACCTCGCACAAGATCAAGAAACTTGAGGCGGCTCGTAAATCGTTGCAGAACGCTCAGAAGATGTATAAGAAACGAAAGGCGGACATGGACGAACTTGACAAGGAGATGAAAGCTGTGGAGCTTGCCAAGCAAGACTTTGAGGAGCGCATGGAAGAGGAGGCTCAAAGCCAAGGCCAGGACCTTACCCTGGAGGAGAACCAGGTACCATAGGCTGGGACGTTGCATGCCGTGTTTTCATATTACAATGAAACCGTTTTTACCAGTCTTTTGAGCCATGACACATGGTACATTTGGAATAGCAATCAGCACATCACCTTATAGGAATATTACAAAAAGTATACGAATGTAAATGATGCTATCAGATTTGGAAGAAAATTAATTGGACAGACGCAAAAGAGTTTGAAATAATCATGTGCGTTTCTCTTGTAGGTGAAGCAATACCATCGGCTGAAGGAGGAGGCCAGTAAACGTGCAGCCACACTCGCTCAGGAGTTGGAGAAGTTCAACCGTGACCAGAAAGCTGACCAGGACCGTCTTGACTTGGAGGAGAGGAAGAAAGTGGAGACGGAGGTAGGTAACGAAGTAAAACATGAGCAGGATTTGAATGAAAGCCGTTCCAAACGCCCATGCCCTTTTGCAGGCCAAAATCAAACAGAAGATTCGCGAGATCGAGGAGAACCAGAAGCGCATTGAGAAGTTGGAGGATTATATCACCACCAGCCGGTTCGCTCCACTAAATTGTACAAAGCTTTTTAAATAGTGTTACCCCATCATTCACCTTTGTTTCCCCTGATGCTATGCAGGCAGTCTCTGGATGAGCAGAAGCGCATGGAAGAGGAACTGACTGAGGAAGTTGAAATGGCCAAGAGGAGGATAGATGAGATCAACATGGAGCTGAACCAGGTAGGTGCAGGGGTGCAACACACGCACACGTGCACGTGCGCGCGCACACACACACACGCACACACCATCACACTCAGTCTAACATCCAATTATCATAGTTTGTGTTCAGTCCACCGTTTGTTTTTTTTCACGCCAAGGTCATGGAGCAACTTGGTGATGCCAGGATCGATAGGCAGGAGAACAGTCGACAGCAACGTAAGGCTGAAATCATGGAGAGCATCAAACGCCTGTACCCAGGCTCAGTGGTGAGTTGTGTCAAGATTATCTTGCAAATGTGTATTACACATCTGGTCAACATGGCCTCGTTATTCTTTCTGCAGTATGGCCGCTTGATTGACTTGTGCCAGCCTACTCAGAAGAAATATCAGATTGCCGTGACCAAAGTTTTGGGTAAGAACATGGATGCCATCATTGTTGATTCTGAGAAGACGGGCAGAGATTGTATTCAGTACATTAAGGAGCAGAGAGGAGAGCCTGAGACCTTCCTGCCTCTCGACTACCTGGAGGTGAATGGCACATTCCACGACGCATAGAATCGCTTTGCGTATTTTTACTTGATTTCGACTGCCCTGTCTTGTCTAATCACAGGTGAAGCCAACTGATGAGAAGCTTCGAGAGCTGCGAGGAGCCAAGCTGGTGATTGATGTGATCCGCTATGAGCCTCCTCACATCAAGAAAGCTCTGCAGTATGCATGTGGCAATGCTCTGGTGTGTGATAATGTGGAGGACGCCAGGAGGATTGCTTTTGGAGGCCCGTACAGGCACAAGGTACTGTCCGTATTATGTATCCGCTCTCCGTTGAACATTAATTATGAAGAGAGATGATATGAAACGTTTTCCTTCAGAATTGTACATTGTACTCTGGGGTTTTCCAAACAGAAGATACACACCTGTGTTTCTTGTTATGATTATATCAAATGTTGTGGTCACTTTGTGTCAGACATTTTGGGTCAGGAATCTGGCGCCAAGGAGCGTTTCTTACCAACTTCTGTCTGTCCACACGCATGCAGACCGTCGCCCTGGATGGAACCCTTTTCCAGAAGTCCGGAGTTATTTCCGGTGGAGCCAGCGACCTGAAGGCCAAGGCCAGACGTTGGGATGAGAAAGCAGTGGATAAGCTCAAAGAAAAGAAGGAGAAACTTACGGATGAGCTCAAGGTGATTTGGATCATCTCTGCTTTCAGTGTTTACGTCATTTTCACTTGCCGCAGGTATTGATTGTCCTGAGTTAAATCGAGGCAAGAGTTGTTGCCGTTATGATCATGGTGCACTACCCACCTAACATTCTTCAAATCATTTGACTGTTCTCTACCATTTCTTTTTTGTTTAATCATTATTTACAACTTAATACAGAACGAATAACATTTGGTTCAACCCGGTCCTATTAAATGTTGGTTGTACATTGTTTGGAGCCATTTCAATGACAACGTTCACTGCCGGAGCCGGAACCTTTGGGTGTTCTGGTTTTCATTTGAGGGACGGTCCGCATGTGCAGTGATCTTGTAACAACAAGTAACAATAAAGCAACAACAATGCATGCCCTATCAATGATGTGCTTTATAGGAGCAAATGAAGGCCAAGAGGAAAGAGGCGGAACTGCGTCAGGTCCAGTCGCAGGCACACGGCCTGCAGATGAGACTTAAATATTCCCAGAGTGACCTGGAGCAAACCAAAACCCGCCACCTCTCTCTAAACATGCAGGTACCGTTGATTTTCCCCTTCCTCCACTTGTGTCGTCTACCTTTTCAACACATGTTGTGTTCTGCAGGAGAAGTCCAAGTTAGAGAGTGAACTGGCAAACTTTGGCCCTCGCATCAACGACATCAAGAGGATCATACAGTCACGCGAGCGGGAAATCACTGACCTCAGGGACCGCATGAACTTGGTGGGTCGAAATCATAAAAGACGCTCTCTGTGTTGTTATGTGCCGGCTTGCTAACGTTTCTTGATATTTTTTTCCAGGTGGAGGATGAGGTCTTTGTTGAGTTCTGCAAGGAGATTGGTGTGAGGAACATCAGAGAGTTTGAGGAGGAAAAGGTGAAGAGGCAGAATGAGATCGCCAAGAAGCGGTGAGTTAATACAGTGAAAGGTACTTGTTAAATTCATGTTGTGCCCAATCTTGTAACATCGAAAACATACATTCATGTTATCACGAGATTGAACTTGAAGAATTCATCAGTTTTTGCCACATATTTTTTGCTTGCGTTGAGGACGACTGTTCCCCCGGGTCTGCACACTTTGGTCACCTGTGCCAGTATGACGGGCTATGAATTTGATATACTTACATGGAGATAAATCTTCAGTAAGCTGCAGCAATATTTTCCGTTGATCACAGAGGATAAAGAATCTTTCACTTTCTGCTAAACAGCTGCTAGCGACTTTAAGTTTGACTTGAGTATAGTGCAGCAACACTCATCCAAATTGAATTGCAAGTTAAAGCACCGAGATCGTCTTTACGGTGGCTCATATTTTGAAAAACTCTTAAGTCAATTCACTCATATCTCCAGGTGCCACTGTTTGTTGTTGTTGTTTTTTAAATTTACGGTCAATAAAATGCAGCCAGGACTGATCTAGAATGGCATGGTTTGTCAGGCTTGAGTTTGAGACACAGAAGACCCGCCTAGGAATTCAGGTGGACTATGAGAAAAACCAGCTGAAGGAGGACCAAGAGAAGGTCATGATGTGGGAGCAGACCGTCAAGAAGGATGAGGCTGAAATCGAACGCCTAAAGAAAGTAAGGTCATTCCTTTTTTCATTTCAATTTCCTCGCTCAACTTGGTCCTGTTTTGTCTTCTGTGTCAGGAGGAGCAGAGGCACATGAAGATTATTGATGAGACAATGGCTCAGCTGCAAGACCTGAAGAACCAGCACCTCACCAAGAAATCTGAAGTCAACGACAAGAACCACGAGATGGAGGAGATCCGCAAGAAACTGGGTGGCGCCAATAAGTAAGTCGCTGTAATCTCCCTGATGAAGGAAGAACTTTGGAGAAGATGTCTACTGCAAGAAGGGACGTTTTTGTCGTTTGCCAGGGAGTTAACGCAGCTACAGAAGGAAGTGACAGCTATCGAGACCAAACTAGAGCAGAAGCGCAGCGATCGTCACAACCTGCTGCAGGCTTGCAAAATGCAAGACATCAGGTTACCCCTTCGCTCGGGAACGATGGACGACATCAGCCAGGGGGAGGTATGGAAGAGGGCTGGGGCATGAGCGTAAGTGTTTTGGGATCAACTACGAGGCCACATCCCGCTTGTCTGTTAAGGGGAGCTCCCAGACAGACGAGTCGAGCAGCCAGCGGACGTCCAGTAGCGTTCTGGCTAAAGAGGCGCTCATAGAGATCGACTACAGCAACCTGTCTGAAGATCTGAAGGTAGGCCCGATCGCACTGTCATTCTGCTTGACCTCATTTGAGTTCTCGCCCTTGCTCAGTCTTTTTAAAGATCAGGATGGCCGTTGGTGTGTGTCCTTCAATGGCATTGTTATGCTATGCAATACTATATCCTTGAAGTGGACAGGCCAGTGGGTTAGTGGTTAGTTTTTCTGCTTTGAAGAGGCTTTGGTCTCAAATCTTAGCTCGGAGACTGCTCTTCTCGTGTTGGAGTTTACCAGGCAGGACAGCTTCCTTCCACATTCCCACGTGAAACAACACGTGAAGGTCGTATCTGTCTTGCGATTAGTTGCCGAGCCGAGCAGATTCATCCTGATAATCATCTCATGATAGTAAGGCCTTCAGAAGAATGTTTGGCCAACTTTGTGTTTCTGAATGGCTTGTAAAGTCCCTTATTAAAGCAAAAAAAATCAAAACATACACAATAATTAAAAATGAAAACAAAGACAATGTCATTTTCAAACAAAATTGCACAATCACAAATTACATTGCTGATAGTATAAATATTTAATAGACCATAGATTAACAGCAGGGACAGGACGGGACGACATATCTCATGAGCTTGAGTCCGTTGCGACAATATTTTGGCAAATTCTTTAATAGTATATCATAATGGCCAATATAAATGATTTTGTTTATTAAGTTTTGTTTTTATTTTGCAGATTGCGGGAATATTAACCACTTAGCATGAAAAAGAATGGGAGAGTTTTTTTTCTTCAGCTAGAATTGAGCTAGTTTATCAAAATGCATGCAGCTTCTTATCTGTGGTGTTTGGCGTATTTCTCCTGCTTTTTTTTGCAGTGTTTATTTTGATATGCCCATATTTCATGCCTCTCAATCAAAACTATCGCAAATCATCACACTGGCGTTCGTAATGTAGTGAGTGTAACAGAGACTGTATTTCTCCTGTTTAGCTCTTTGTTTTGAGTATGTTGGTCTTTGGATAAAAATAAAAAATGCATTTTTGTTGTTTGGTGAAAAACAAATACATAACATAACATTACATATTTCCGCTTAACAATGAACAAATGTGATCATTTTTGATCGTCGACATTTTTTACCTTAAACTCAGACAGATTGTTTGTTCAAAAGTGAGACCCTGTGGTGATTATGCGCTGTAAAAATAAAACTGGACTGACTGGATAAATAGCAAGAGAACAGTGTGTGCTGATTGTTGCGTGATTTGCTAATTCTCTTGCTTTATAGAGATTGTGATACTTAAAATGTAGCTTCTTGGC
Organism: Hippichthys cyanospilos; assembly: GCF_059441005.1. Taxonomy (NCBI): domain Eukaryota; kingdom Metazoa; phylum Chordata; class Actinopteri; order Syngnathiformes; family Syngnathidae; genus Hippichthys; species Hippichthys cyanospilos. Next base: position 26,791,126 of record NC_142370.1, on the reverse strand, counting down.
CACAATGGAGCTGGGGCTTAGTGACTCAGCGCTGTGGAATGAACATTGCTTGAAGCTGTTATCACGCTGAAACAGATATGATGCCACCAAAAAATGATTAGTCGAGTCCAGCTCCTACCTACGGCTAGGTTTATTCTCGTCAACCAACTACACCCCCCTTGACCCCGAGCACCAATGATAAAGCACAATCACGATACATTCAATGGATGAAATATTTTTCCTAATGATTCTTTACTTGTGATTTATTCAGTGTTGTTTTGAACTACAGTATAGTTTTTCCTGACATGTTCTTGCACTGTATAAATGAGTTTTTGTTTTTGACCAAAGAAATGCGTTTTCCGCAGGATGCCTTGTCAGAAGAGGAGATCAAGGCAGAGACGAACACACTGCAACAGCGTCTGAACGAGCAGCAGAGTATCCTACAGAGGATCAGTGCCCCCAACATGAAGGCCATGGAGAAGCTGGAGAGCGTCAGGGACAAGTTTCAAGAGACCAGCGATGGTGAGCTGCCGACGGAAAAGCCAATATCTCGCAGGGTGCAATTGTTTGCGTGGTAACTGTCGTCCTTTTGCCCTTCAGAATTTGAGGCTGCTCGCAAGAGGGCCAAGAAGGCCAAACAGGCCTTTGAGCAGATCAAGAAAGAGCGCTTCGATCGCTTCAATACCTGTTTTGACTCTGTGTCCAACAACATTGACGAGATCTACAAGGCCCTCTCGCGCAACAGCAGTGCCCAGGTCATTTTCGCTCTGCCCTGAGATTTGCCGTGGTCCAGACTGTGGCAAACCGTATTAAAAACTACTTTAAAGCGTACAATGCGGAAAGGAAGCAACAGCAACATTTCTTAAAAAGTCATCATTGTTCACAGTTTTCACAAGTGGTTTTCAATACTGTTGTTCATATAGAATATCCAAAAATATATCACAGTATTGCATTTTCTTTACTCTTTAAGTCAGTGACCACATTTAGTAAATGTAAAGAATGTAAGTGGCCTTAGAAATCCTTCAGCTTGGGCTTGCTTCAACTCAGTACTCCTGCAATGTCCGGCGTGAAACGGTGTTCTGAAATTTGCAACACAACTTGCCGTTCTCTGGTTTGGAGCATAACAAAAGAAAAACTGTGGTCTTGTCCTGCTCGCCAACCCACTCGCCAGTACGTGTTCCTTCCCGCAGGCTTTCCTCGGGCCGGAAAATCCAGAGGAGCCCTACTTAGACGGTATCAACTATAACTGCGTGGCTCCTGGAAAGAGGTTCCGACCCATGGATAACCTCTCTGGAGGAGAGAAGACAGTGGCGGCCTTGGCTCTGCTTTTTGCTATTCACAGGTGAGACAAACAAATGAGCCTTGAAGCGTGCCCCCGAGGCACCATTCGCTAACCCGTTTACCCTCCCCGCCTCAGCTACAAACCCGCCCCCTTCTTCGTGCTCGATGAGATTGACGCCGCGCTCGACAATACAAACATTGGCAAGGTGGGTCCTCGAGTCGGCGTTTGCTCTGTGATCGTCATCCCCGTTGCGAACGAATCCTCTGTTCCCCTCCAAGGTGGCCAATTATATCAAAGACCAGTCGCTGGAGAACTTCCAGGCCATCGTCATCTCTCTGAAGGAGGAGTTTTACACCAAAGCAGACTCCCTCATCGGGGTTTTCCCGGAGGTGCGTAGCTTTTCCTTAGCCGTTTTTTCCTTTGTCGTTCTTTGGCATCTTGTGACGTAAACGGTTTCCGGCAAAATTCCTCGTTAAAGGAGGTTTTGTCTGGCATCTCACTGGCTGCTTGGAAAAATAGACCTGCACGGGCGGTATGGGGGCAGTACCCAGGGACGCAGCCAGTAGTTATCTTCTCTCGGGTGGGGCAGGAAATCAGCATTTTAGTATAGCCGAATACTCCAAAAATGGAGTCGGCATAGCCGGCACTTTACTTCCACAGCAATCCTATCATTAGTGCCTAAGTGCTTTAAATGTATGTGATGTTGTAGCGGGACATAGTGGTGTACCCATTATTAATAATCCATTTCACACAAATAACATTTATTCGTCGATGTCAAGTAATGTATTGTCAGGTCCAAAGCCCAAGTTCCGTGCCGTATCTAGTGACCTTTCCTCCCCTCTTGCCCACAGCAAGGAGACTGTGTAATCAGCAAAGTGCTCACCTTTGACCTCGCCCAGTATGCCGACGCCAACCCGAATCCCAACGAGTAGGAAGATCTTTTTCATTCCTTTGTTTTTGTTTTTTCTGTATCTTGTAAGTGACCATTTTGTTTCAATTAGGACCCATGTTTTTGTTTTATAATGGATATTCAGATATGTTTTGGTAGGATTCTTTTGTAAGTTGTTGATGGTTGTCCTCTAGACAGTCACAGCCAAGATGTATGGACACAAATGTCTCCCAAAATTGACCTTTGTTTTCACTTAGTATTCATTACATAAGGAAAAAGTAAGAAAGAAAATAGTTTGATCTGCATTTTTTTTATTTTTTATTTTTTTTTACTGTGAGAAGGTGAGATCTTTTGCTTGTCCTCAATCATTTAAATGTTTTTTGTGTGTGTGCTAGTTAATAAGCACAATGGTGTTACAATATGATTTTTTGTGCTATCTTAACAGTCATCACAAAACAACGGGGTAAAAAATAGTATCAATTACAGCAAAGTGTCTATATTCCCCAGAGCCACATCCTGAATGTCCAGTAGTCAAATGGAAAGTGCTATGTGAGTCAAGCTATTTTCTCTCTTGTTTCTTTTATTGACTGATTTTTTTTTTTTTTTTATATATATATAAATAAAAATTGAGTTATTTAAAATCCTCTCACTTTTGTTGCCCAAATCAAATCTTTATTGGGATTGTCCTTACTCAGAGTGCGCAGGAGCTTCATGTCAAGTCTTGGTTTCATATGAGCTGCCCACACTGCAGGACATTCCATTCCATAAGCTAGTCAAGACTATTTAAAGAGAGCTCACTTTACAAGCAGAAATTTCTGCAGGGGGCAGCACCGCCCAAGCAAACTCATAACCATTTTAATATTTCACAGTACTGTATTTACTGTAAGTTATTTTCCAAAGACCCCCAAAATGTAAAGTATGTTCAAGCATTACATTGTGAAATCTAGCAAGGACTTTTTAACACTTTAGATAAAAATTACATATGGATTGAACAATAGTACTGGTATATTGGTTTAAAAATAGGATATGACATGAACTTTTAGCTCTGCTCCGAGGTCAGTAATCTGTTTAAAGACATATATTGACATCTATTGTTATGTAAAATGTTTTGTAATAACGTTAAAGTGTAATGAAAAAGAGATTTTCTTCATCTGAAGTTTCTGATGTGTGTTTAGAAGTTTTACTTTTGGGGGGGTGGGTGGGGGGTACTGTACGATGCTTCCGACCACAAAACATAATTTCCCTAACTATTAACACTGTTGAATGGATACCTCTTTTACAACGTCAGTATTAGTGTAGCTGTGATTGTATAATTTCCATACATTTTGAGGGTTGATCAGTGGCACTTTAGTGTGGCTGCCATTGAAAACCAGCAAAGGCAAATTTTTGCAGCAAACCAGATCTTCTTTCTGGACTTTTCTCCAATTGTCGTACTAGAGATCAAACGCGGCGTAGTCGTTGGGCCTGGTCGGTGTCAGAACCTGCAAAGAAAATAACTTCCCAATGCGAGTAAGATGTAATCTTTTTTCGGAGGTTTTCTTCTCTCCTAAGTGCGTTTCAACCACATGTGACTCGAAGTCGTCGGCCAACTTGCTTTCCAGGATGGAGCCGCATCCCCAAAAAGTCGCGTGAATAACCGCGCGCTTCATGTCCCTAAACGTTCGAGTCGGTCCCGTGCGGCTCGGCCCCGTGCTGACCATGAGCGGAGGGAGTTACGGGAACGGGTCGTCTCTTCCGCCTCACAGCCGGGTCAGGACGCTCCGTTTGCTGCGGCGGTTCAGTTGGAGTGCGAGGAGGCGCAGGGACGCGCCGCCTCTTCTTCTTGAGGATGGCCCGAGCCGCGCCCTCTATGTCCTCGATTGTCGTCTGCGCGTCGTCGGACATCTCGTTCTTGGCCTGCGATAGAATATGGAAAAGTAATCTGAAAGTGACGGTTGACGACGCGTCGTGAACGAAAACCTCTCGTCACATACTTCACGATCAGCAGAATTGGGACTGTCGCTAAGCCTCGGTTCGTAGGGGAACTGCAAAAAAAGAGCGCTTGTTTTTTCAGCTGCTAATGTGCTCAATTCGCTTAAGCGGGCCAAGGACGTTACCTGTGTTCTGTCTGTTCTCACTGTGAAGTCCCAGGAGTGGGGATTGTCTGAGAGTGATGACATTTACAAAAAAAAAACAAACAAAACATTAAAATTCTCATGAAAACATTTGGGTATTCAGCGGTGGGATTCAATTTTTCAGAAGACATGAAAAATGGCAAACTTGTTCAACCTTTAACATTCCACGGTGAAAAAGAACAAGCCATTTTCAACTCCATTCTTTGCTCATTTGTAAAAATAACACGTGTGGAATGACCAATACGACAGAATCAAAAATGAAATACACTAATTTATGTACTTCCTTTTCACAGCCTCATACTATCGATTACTTTTTAGGTGATTTCTTGACAATGGCGACACTGAACAGTTGGACAGTTTTTTTTTTAGATTTTTCTGCTTAGCATGGTTAGTTTAAATTATTTGCTTTCAAAACCCCAGGCAAGATATGTTTTCTTCTCTTAAATACATCTTGTGAACCAAAGTTCTCAAATGGGGTGGGGGGGGGTGTACGCTTCAGGCCATCACACGCTTTCTGCAGCTATCAGCAATTTAATACTGTCATAAAAATAGTACAGTTTTATTTTCATCCATCTATGCATTTTCTATAGCCGCGTCTCCTCACAAGGGTCACAGGCTTGCTGTTGCCTATCGCAGCTGACTTTGGGCAAGTAGGCCGAGGACTCCCTGGTCTGGTTGCCAGCCAATCGCAGTGGTACATTTTAAAATTAAGAGCAAATTAAATGGAACATGAAGCAACTTAACTGAAGATTGTTTTATTGTGAATCTTTTGCAAGACGTTCTATGCCTTTAAGTTTGATACGAATGCACTTTGACATGAGTGATGGCAGACGTCAGTGGGGGAAATTCATTACAGTAGAGTACACCATAATCATATTGCACTTTTTATGCGTTGCCGTACTATTCGAATGGTTGACAATGTTGCGATCGCATATGTGACCTCGAGCGTCCCATCTCGATATTTGAAATACAACAGAAGGTTCTTTTGTTGCCGCAAGTGCAAATTGATCAAATCTACAGCCTGTTTGTGGACCGTACCTGCTTCCGCATCCTCATTGGGACTGTCGAACTCTTCAGGTGTGCCTTCCCTTTGCAATGACAATCTAAAAGAAAGCGAGATGCTTCTCATCAGCTATCTGCGCAGCCAGTGTGACTGAGTACATCTCATCTGAGGATGGGAGTCGCTCACTCTGCAAAAGCGTTGTTGTTGGTGTTGCTTTTGGGGGCCGTAGTGGGTACGTAGTCTGTCATGGGCTCCGCGGCAGGGGAGATCAGGGCCGACTCGGGCTGGTTTTCCAAGAATTTCAGGGGCCTCTGGTTGGTCATGTGGGACGGCTGAGTGTTGGCGTTCTCGGCTGAGAACGGCTCTACCCGATTCCCGAACAAGCCGTGCGCGCGCTGGAAATAAAAATGTAGATGTCGACTCTGCCTATTGTATGATTGGCTGTGATTTTAGGATGAAAGCGTTCTGAAACTCCCGGCATGGTCAGGAAAAGTCTCCCTGAGGCGTTTGTAAAATTACACCAACGTATTTGAGAACATGGCGTGCATCGGTTTTGCTTTGGTCTGCACCATACATCCAAGTTGTTCATGGGAATAATATTAATATTCACTCAAAAGTCAAATTAAAGTAAATAGTGGATTTTTTTGCCTGGATTTTTGTCATGTTCACGGCCGAATGTACCCAAAAGCATGGAAACAGTTATAACTGAAATTGGACTTTTCTTTCTGTAGTTGGGCTCCCTGTTAGCGTGCTGTCCAGATATCCCGATCATTTTCTCACATGGTAAATATGCTCCTCCTCCATGGCTCTGTCCATTTCTTCCTCATTATGCAGATCTCCAGAAATAGCCCTGTGCATTTCTGCAGTCACTTCATCCTCGATATTCCTTAGACCCGCCTGCCGACGATGAGTATTAGCAAGCGCGGCATTAAAACACAAACAAACAAGATTGTAGATTGAATAGCTTTTAAGTAGTTAGCCACCTGGATCTCGGGGCCAGAAGCGCTCTTCTTGGTTGGCCGGTATCCATAGTACTCTTCCTGGCGCTTCAGGAACTTTCGGAAATGATCCTGCAGCAGGAAAGTGGCGTAGAATTTTCCCACGGTGACCTCATCATCTGGAAATCAAGGCGAGGTCAGTCTTCGGGAAAGGGGCTCGGATGTCATTGGCGCAACTCACCGCCTATTGGAGGGATGACCTGATCCAACAACTTCATGCTTGTACGCTTCCAGATGGCCTTGATGATCGCTCGAAGCTCCTCGTTGGCCTGCTCAAAGTTTCCTGTTCAGAAGGAGTATATTTATCTGCGTTACACACACATGACCGTGACTGTGGAAAGTAAGGATGAGCCCCACCTTCTGTTTTGATCTTAAGCGCTGTCCTGACCAGAGAAAAGAGAGTGGCATTGAAGGTGACCGTGCCATCACTGTTGAGTGGCATATTCATGCCGACCAAGCGCTGCGGACACAAAGGAATCGAAAGGTTTTGGCCATGTGGTGTATTCGCCGACATAAACCATATTTAACAAGCAACAAAATAAATGATATAATATAATGATATAATAATATAAAATATAACATAATAATAAAATATAATATAAAATAAAAGATACAATCATTTTTGCTTCATCTTATCATATATGATAAAAGCCATACAGTACCATTTATACTGTAGCTAGCTTCAAAGAATAGCAGCTGCCCCCCTGCTATTTCATGGGAAAAGGCATGTTCCTTACAAATCTAAACTTAATGTTAAAAGAAGACACTTTGCATCCCTTTGTTATCTGTCTTGCAAAGTGGACAAAACTAGTTAGATGATTATTTGCACATCTACAGATTGAAGCAGCAATCATTTTTGATGGAATAAAATCGAATTATTTTGAATCGAAAATGGTTTTTATTTGAAAACCGATTCTGACTCAAATTCGGGGACCCCCAAATCACAATCGAATCTTGAGAGTCCCACCCACCCTTACTGTCTAATGTTGCCCATAAGCGTACCTTGCAGGCTGCACGATGGGGACAGAACTTGCCAAAGCCCAGGGGAGGTTGGATGCGTCTCAGCAACGTCACCACATCCAGATGTTTAATTCTCCCTCTATGAGATCACACAAACACTTTAATCGCGAACGATACTTCACTCCGAAAGCCGAATAGAGATACCTTTCGGCGAGTCGCGTCAACATGCTTACGTGGCTTCAGGGTCATATTCGGCCCAAATTTTCTTAAACTCATCCAGGTGGTGTGGGCCAAGCAATGACCAATCACGCGTCAGGTAGTCGAAATTGTCCATGATGACAGCAACGAACAGGTTGAGGATCTGCAGAATGCGGCGACATCTATTGAACATTATCTTGTGACATGACGGGGCAATCGTAGATTGATGAAACGCTGACCAGGAAGGCGCAGAGACAATAGAAACTGAGGAAGTAGAAGACGGCGAAGTTGGAGCCGCAGGTGTACTCCTCTCCTGGCTGAAAGTCCGATTTGGGGTCACACTTCTTCCCGTACATTGATGCCATCATAACTTCCTCCCAACCTTCTCCTGTAGCACATCTGCAGTTTGAACACAGAGAAAGCTTGAAATCTTTCCGTTGCGCAAGCGCACATCTGTAAGCCTCAACTCACCGGAATAACATGAGAACCGCCTGAGGGAACGTCTGGAAGTTATTGTTGCGGTTGATTTCGGTGCCATCCACTAAGGCGATTTTTCCGAAAATCTAAAATGTTTTGATCGTATCACTTTAATGCAGTCTTGCTATCTAGCGTCTTAAGATATGCAAATGTTGCACTTAAGCCCATACCTGCATCCCAATAACAGCATAGATGAAGAAGAGCATGACAATGAGCAGAGCCACATGGGGCAGAGCCTGAAGAGACAAGACGAGATTTAAGTTGGTCACCGGTGGGGCTCAAGTACAAAGATGTCTACAGCGGAAGGCACCTGGAAGGACTTGATGAAGGTCCACAAGAGGTTTCGGATGCCCTCCGAGCGGTTCAGCAGTTTCACCAGGCGCATGACACGGAAGAGTCGGAAAAAGGTAATAGAAACCGAGGCATTCTCCGTGGCCTGGGTACAAGATTATTTTGTTTGAACATTTTGATAAGTTGAACAAATAGGAGACGAACAAATATGCTTATGATGATGGCTGAATGGCTGCTTACTGCGATTTCTTGCATGGGATTCGTCTGTAAAATGGAGAAAAGGACACGGTTATGTTTTTGAGAACCAGAAGGATATGAACTACAAGAAGAGCTATGCCTTGCATTAATCATAGCAAATTGTTAATTCCACAAAACTGGACTGTTCCGTCATAAAACGATTTCCGTATTTGACATCCTGGTCGCTCACTGCTTAAGCTGCAAAGCTACACTTTAGCTCTGAATGATGACCAATGAGAATAATCAAAAACTTTACCATATTCAAGCACAACAATGAAGGTTTACATTTTTCAGGAAGAGACATCATTGCAAAGATATTAGGGCTGTCTCTTCATGCTTATAATTTCTTTGGATTGATTGTATGTACTTCCATAGTTTATTCACAATGAAAAAATCATTCATTTCATATTTGTTCGAAGTAAAGGAAATCTTTTTTTAAATGCTCTTGGTAACGTTAGAGCGGAAAAATGTTTATGCAAATATTGTGACTTGTAATTCATTGATGCAGAAAATGGGATATCATTGAGTGTTTGTTTAACACTATGAATTAAATGTGAATAGTGCGGAAGAGTGGTTAGCATGACCACCTCACAACACAGAAGCCAGGAGTCCGCTTCCAGCTCCGGATTCCACTGGGCATTATGGTTTCCTCCCACATTCCGGAAAACATGCATGGTGGGTATATTGGACACTCCAAATTGCCCTTAGGTGTGTTGATTAAAAAAGCAACTGAGTTAGTTGGAGAACGCACACTATAAGAGGAGTTCTGTCCATGACACAGGCATGCTCATGCAGCAGTGCAACAGGAGTGATGAGATATTTACAGCACAGCCTTGGAGACAGTACAGTCCTCCACTGGCAGCTAGGGCGCTCTGTGAATGGAAGACAGACAACAAGTGAGACATTGTGCGCAGCATAGGTGTGTCCCGAGAAAAAAACATCAAAACAAAACGGAGCACTCAAGAAAAGTGTGTTGAAAAGCGGAAAGATGCGGGCGTGGCACTGCAGTGTCTGAATCTGCCCAAAAGCGTGACTGTGCGTGAGAGATGAGGGGAAGGCGGTTAAAATCTGCATCTTGCAGAAATTGCCGTTGTACAACATCATCGCATACCGTGATTAAAAGAAAAGAAAGATCAATCAGTGCTGTGCTCACTTTAAATGGCAATCACGGGGCATTCCAAATGCAAGAGAATTGTGGAAACAATGAGAGTGTTTGGTGACGTGGTGACAGAAAAGCTTCTCTGGAGGATGACGGTGGTGGTGGGAACGGCCAAAGATGTTACTGACCATATTCTGTGTACTAGTTGTGCTGGCACCAATCTGGGCCGTGGTTATACGTGTCTGGGTCAGAGCATTGAATACATACAGTACATACAGTTATTCTCAATGCAATACGAACATTTCCCTGGGAGGCTCTTATTCAACACGTGAAATACTTGAACTGGCGCCCCACCCCGTGCAAAAACCAGGTAAAATAGTCTATTGCATTTGTGATGGTTTGTGCCATAAATCTTTTCCATTGGTGCTCCTACTGTTTTACAGTTTTTTGAGATTATTGTTTCCATCATCCAGATTTTATGCAGGGCCCGTGCCCTCATCTACTGCAAATGGACCAAAAATTCTCTTCTCATTTGCGTTATGTTTGTGCTGCAAAAAGCTTCTTTTTTTACTGCTATGGTTACTGTATATAGATTTTACTAATTTCTAGTGACCCACATCTACTGCGAAATGGCCCGGAACGACTACCATTTGTTTGTGTCGCGTTTATGCTTGTTTCTGTTCCAAAAACCTTGGTTTAAACGACTACGGTTTTACACAGTAGATATTACACAATTTATAATGATGTCACCCAAAAAAAAAAGCGCCTTCTGTAGATCAGGGTATGACCAGGTCGACAATGTTATAAAATTGTTGTCAGATCCGCACTTACCCAGGTCCATTAATCATATAAGGACATTGAACAGTCCTGATGGACTCTCCGGTTAAAAGGTTAGGTCTTTCCATGAGTCTTGCGCTACTCTAACGCAGCAATGCGTGGCGATAAAAGTCTCCTTAAGTCGGTGTCGAGAAGTATTCGTCCTGGTTCTCACTACCTATGTTCTAAGGCGCCTGCCCGGCTTAAATTATCATTGAGTAACCTTGAAGATGAGCTCAAGATGTAGCCGCGCCTTTTTTAAAGTAGCTACTTCTCTGAAGATCTTTGCTCTTGGAATGACCAGGATAGGGTTTAATACTTTTATACGACCACCCAGACACATTTGTATACATTCAACTTATTATGAGTAACTCTTTCACAAGCATAGCTCGAACGAAAGATACATTTTTGTGTCTACTTGCAGGAGAAAAGGGCTGGGTGAACTGTGAATGACCGAAACAAATCTCCAATAACAGCAAAAGAGTAGCAGCTCAAACAAAACTTCTTACATTACTAACCAGCACAAACACAAATCCGCTTCACATATTGTAGGTTTCGAATACTAAATGTGTGAATATTGTACTGTAAGGGAATCATCAAATTGTATTTACTTACATCCACTTCACTCAAGATGACATCAACAACACTGCCGATGACAATGATGAAGTCAAACACATTCCAAGGATCTCCGAAGTAACCCTGCGCAGATGCATGAGGAAGCGTTTAAGAGTGAATAGTGAATCTGGATCAGATTGGGGAGACTCGCGCTTCTCAGAATAAACCTGACCTTTGCTTTGAAGGCCATGAGCTTAAGAATCATCTCTACAGTGAAAAGCACTGTGAAGATCAAGTTGAGGATATCCGACAGCTTGGTCACATGGTCTGACATGTCACAGTGCTGTTGTGCAAATGAAGGTTGTGTCATTTAGTTGATGATGCAAGATAGTGGCACAAATATGATCAATCATTACACATACACAATACCTGTGATGGATGATTGGTTTTTAAATCAGATGTCCATTTTTTCAAAGGAAAAACAAGCTCATTTTTATGAATGGTTAAGGAACTCTGTAATTTTAGGTGGATAAGTTCAATTTACTTTCGCGGGCCAAATGAGATGAAGTGACAGTTAACAATAATTGTATTCTCACGGTTTGTTGTTGAACTGGATCCTACATTTTTCTATTCTCACAACCCAATTTATCGACTTTAAAAACAATAAAGCCAATGTATCATCGAAAATTATTCATTAAAAATATTCTATATGTACTGTTCTTCATATTTTAAATACTGTATACAGAAACCGAACCTGCTAACAAAGTTTCGTTCAGAAAACATCATTAGGTAGCTGAGGATGAACATGACAAATGAATGTAAAAAAATCAATAAAGCAGATAAATGTAGCGTGCAATTTCTAAATTGGCGCTGATTTCGTCTTTGCAGTCATACAGGGGTGTGTGTGTGTGTGTGTGGGGGGGGGGGGGTGATTATACCTTGGTGCCCCCAAAAGAACCAATGAACTTGGTTATACTTTGTAATAAATAGATCAGCTACTCAAACAAACATTATCTGATTCACTATTTGCTGTCATCTGTTGTCATAATTGCAAATGAATTCACAAATAATAATGAGGAGTGTCCTATACTTTGTTGTTCTTTAAACTTAAATCAGATCAGGTAGTGTAACTGTGTTCCTTGTAGAGGCTGTTCCGCATCCAGTGCATACAATTAAATACACTTTGATTTTGAAAAAAAATACTACTCTAATAATGTCATACTGTCTATTTCCTACAGCTGTGAACTTAACTGACCTACCTGCATCCCAAGACACAAAGTGTTGAGCATAATGAGGAAGAACATGAGGTACTCAAAATAGCTGGAGGTGACGATGTACCAAACTCGGTACTGGTACGGGTTTTTGGGGATGTAGCACCTCAGCGGTCGAGCCTTCAAGGCATACTGTACACACTGGCGCTAAAGGAAACAGAAGAATGTCGCACCGGTTATAGGAAAATACGTCAGCTCACCCGGCTCATGTCATAAAGAGTCTTAGAGCACCTGGTTCTTGTCCAGCTCACAGTCCTTGTACTCCTGCTCGCCTTGCTCCTGGAAGGTGACAATGACAAAGCCCACAAAGATGTTCATCATGAAGAAGGCGATGAGGATGATGTAGATGATGAAGAAGATGGAGACGTCCACTCGGTTGTTGAAGACGGGCCCCATGTCTTCTTCGTCAGAGTCTATGGCTCTGTACAAGAGTCTAGGAACAAGGTTTGTAGTCTGCGTTTGTAGTCGGTTCGTTCCGTCACATAGACGCCCTATGCAGCCGTTGGAAATAAAATGTATACATGTACAAAGTGTCCAAACTTACTTGGGCCAGCCCTCAAATGTAGAAACAGTAAAGAGTGCAAGCATGCCATAGAGCACATTGTCAAAGTTGAAGTCATTGTTCAGCCATTCCCGTTTGGCTAACACTGTGTCCTGCAAAGAATTTTCAATGTGCTTCACAAAGAATCCCCTGGAAAAATTTTTTTAAAAATCCAGTTAGTAATGAGCAATTACATGTGTTTCTAAATCCTGACGGTTATTAGCCTTACTGGCATTCCTCCTCCGTTATTTTGGACGAGTCTGTGCAGCTGTAGAATTTGCCCTAGCGTAAAGAGAAAAAGAAGACAATACTGTATTTGTTTTTTCCTGCAAAATACGTATTTGGAACTAAGACTAAGCAGCATCACAAACCTTGAAAAGTTGTACTCCTATGCAGGCAAACATGAAATTTAGCAGCATGGTGACCAAGACAATGTTTCCGATGGTTTTGATGGCCACAAACACACACTGGACCACGTGCTGCATAGGGAGACAAATAATAAGTGTGGAAGAAAAGCTTCAAAGGAGACTGAGTTGTAGTGGCAACAAGTGGAAACCTTTAAGCCTTTAGCTCGATTGATAGCCCTGAGAGGTCTCAGCACCCTGAGCACCCTGAGAATCTTCACCACAGAGATAGCACTGGATCTGAATATAACAAATGGCACAAGTGTCGCGACATATAATGTATATCCAAGCAAGATTGTGGAAAAGAACAACAATGTTTAAGATATTCCGTTATTGATGGGGAAATTCCAAAAGGTTACTCACTCCATGCCCATAGAAAGTAGGGATACTCCAACCACAATAAGATCCAGGATGTTGAAGGAGTTGCGACAGAATGAGCCCTCATGCATGAATGCACCGTAAACTGTCATCTGTCATGGAAAGAAATCACGCAAGATTTTGCAAATAAAGGGCACGCATCTGTAGTGACATCTCTGCTAAAACGTAACTCTCGTTTGACGCAAACACAAAGATGAAATCCATCATTTTTTTCCATGCCATTGACCATTCACCGCTCAAGAAATAACCAGCCTAACATTTACGTAGTTGCAATTTCGTCCACTGATCACATATGAAGTCACATTATTCATTTGATCCATTTGATCAAGTTCCATGGTTCATCCAGCCCCTCTTTGCCTCAACCACGATTCCATCCTTCCGTCTACTGCGCCCCGGAATCATGGAATCTATTCGTGTCTCCTTCCATTCATTCACCAGTAGATCTCAGCCTGTTTTAGCTACTTCTGTTTGCAATTCAATTACCTTCAGTACAATTTCAATGGTGAACACAGTTGTGAAGACAATATCAGCATAGGCCAAAATCTGTGGGGCAAAATGCAGAAAGCAGAGATGTTGCTTGGCGTTTGTTGGCTAGGTTATGCGACACGTTAACATTAAAAATAGCTTGACACCTGGTTTCTATAAGAATTTGGATCGATGGGGTCCTCGGCTGCCAGCGAGATGGAAGAGAGCAGGATGAATAGCAGAATCAGATTAGTAAAAGAGGAGGCGTTGATGATCTTGTAACACAGTTTACGGAACCTGGGCATCAACAAATAGAATGAATACACACATAACCGCACGTGCGTAAGAAGGGAGTTTGGCAAACAGGTCTGTCACTTACTTGTTTTGTGGTCCAAAAATGAAAAAAGAGCTGGCTTCAGGCAACGGAACAGCTTCCTCCTTCAACTGCAGGTCAGCCATGGGTCGCGGCCGAGGGCTGATGGGGATTTCAGGCTCCTCCTCCTCATCGTCACCTCGAAAGTAGTAGAAAGAAATACGCATACAAGCAAATGCAAGGCAATGTTTCTCATCCGTAGACTCAGTGATGATGTGGACGCAATCCTAATCAGCTGTAGTTTTAAAAAGGTCTCAGAATAAAGACATAGATGTTCTCAAGTTTACCTGGGAAGTCTGCAGGCGGAAAAGGATCTTTGACTTCATTGACATTGGACTCAAACTCATCGATTTTGAGCTGATGAAAGAGCACGTTCACAAAAAACTGCGTGTGATTATTGCTGCCACATTAAGTCGTTGTGTGTGTTTGTACTTTGATGAACCTTGGCCGTAGTCGGCATGCCCTCCATCTTGGCTCTCTGCTCAGCCAGTTTCTTTGAGATCCTCTCTCTCTCCTCATCAGTCTTGTCCGGCATTTTGGACCTTTGGATGGAGGGTTCAGATGTGATGATGGAGTTCAGATGATCATTTACACTTTATTTTTTTGCCCCGTCAACTGATTCACCGTAGCAGTTTCCTCCTCAACTTCTCCTCTGCCTTTTCCTTTTGAGCTGAGGTCAGACTCTCAGCCTCTGCGAGGTTGTCGACCGCGATGGCCAAGAAAACGTTGAGAAGAATGTCTGAGTGGGTCGGGTTCAGGAAAACATAAATGCTGTCGTTTGGGTTGCAATGCTCAGATATCTCACAGGAGGTTTACGATAGGATACAATTCCCACAGACAAAGAGGACGATGAAATAGATGGCAACCAGAATGCCAGGGAAAACTGGTCCGCCATAGGCCATAATGCCATTGTTCATGATGGCAGTCCATTCCTCCCCTGTAAGGATCTGGGAGACAGTGGAGACTTACAGAAGCGAAAAAGTTCAACTTGATGCATGTAGGTCTCAGAAGACTTCTCACCTGGAACACGCTAATGAGAGCCTGAGGAAAGTTGTCAAAGTTGCTTCGTCGGGGTCTGTTGTCAGGAAAGTTGAATTTCCCCCCGAAAACTTGCATGCCAAGAAGTGAGAAGATGACGATGAAGAGAAAGAGGAGGAGGAGCAGCGATGCGATGGAGCGAACAGAATTGAGCAGGGATGCTACAAGGTTACTCAATGAGGTCCAATACCTGCAATAATTACAAAAGATGATAGCTACATGTCTTTTCCTCAAAAAATACATAAATACATCCGTTTTATGAAAAGCACAGCGATTCAGTTTGTCAAACTTGAAAAACTGTTTTTAAATGAAATAAAAAGTAGATATGATCATCTCACGCAGATATTTTAAAAGTGGAATTCCCTGTATTGTCAGATGTTTTAGAGCGCTTTAACCTATTTTTCAAGATTTCTTTCAAGACAGCAAAACAATCTTTTACCATGGGGCATATTCTGCTAATAACAAACAAATACTATACCGACATACAGAGATGCCTACTTGTGTACCGCCCAACATGTCGCCTTTTGTCCCTCTAACAATTGCCATGATATACCAAGATAAACCCCTAATCTTTATTATCGGCTCAAAAGCTGTTCTGGTCCCCAATCTGGAACGGAGCCACCATCTTGAAGGCTCTGCTTGTCATAGCAGTGGTTCACAGACCACAAATTCACCGGCAAGATGGCCGAGACCCCGATCCACCCATGCAAGCTGTAGATGCATGGATGGATGATTAAAGAAAAAGTGATATGATATACAACGCGTCGAGGCTGTAGAATGTTGTGGTTTGCATGACTCACTTTGTGACTTTAAGGATCCTCAGAAGCCGAATACATCTGAGTACAGAGAAACCCAGGGGTGTCACCTCTCCCACCGACAACATGATCATTTCCAGGATACCACAAAGTACCACAAAGAAGTCAAAACGGTTGAACAGTGACATGAAATACGCCCTGGGACCCAGAGCGTACATTTTCACAAACATCTCAATGACAAAGAGCACCAGGAGGACACGACTCGCCACATCTGATGGCAGACAGAAGGGAGGAGGAAATGAATCAAACTGTCAGGCGACATTTGAATAAAATGTTAAAATGCTGAACCTTGAATTGTGGTGAGCGTAGCAGGCTGGTGGTGGTGCTCTGTCGCTATGGTTAGAGTGTTGAGGAGGACGAGGAACATGACCAGCCAGTAAAAAGCTCTGGTCTTCACATAAACAAGGCATTTCATCCTGAAGAAGCGGTTCCAACGACGAGCCAAGCGGCTTGATACAAAACGATGCAAATTATACCGCCTAGTTACTTGTTGCTCATAAAAACGTTCGCGTGTACCGTCAGAAGACCACACTCACTAGTAGTAGACCACTCGGCTCTTTCCCTCCAGGTCGTAAAGGCTGTCAGTGTCGGAATCCCCACTGGTCAAAGGCAGCAGACCTGACAAGGTAATTGATTAGATTAGATTCGATTAGATTAGATCTACAGACTGACCTTGTGTCTAAGTGACCATTTTGTATCAATTAAATTCACAATTCTTGGTTTTACACTGACCTTTTCCCTCCCTGTCAGCGTCCAGGACCTCCGCGTGGGTGATCCACTCCATGTAACCATGCAGGTCCTCATCCAGCTGCTGACGCTCACGCAACTTCTGAAACTCTCCTCGGGACCTGGCTTTCTCACGCTCTTTGGTAAACTCTCTGAGCAGGGGGAAAACATTTTAATTGGAATCATGTTGAAAAAAGTATGTAATGAAGTCATATGTTGAATGAGCGTACCCACTGAGCACTCCCAAAACCAAATTGAGCACAAAAAAGGAGCCCACGAGAATGAGGGGAACAAAGTAGACCCAAGGCCATTCATTTCCTATGGCGTCATTTATCTGAAAGACATCAGACAAAACACACTTAGCACAGTGATTCCCAACAACAGTGGCGAGGCACGTTTGTGTTCTTTAATAATTGTCAAGGTATGGGGTTGAATAGGTTTTCATCAATTCAGATATCCAGATTTTTTTTTTTTTTGTGTGTGTGTGTGGGGGGCATCGCCTAAGGCTGACCCAGTGATGGACTTCCGCCTCCAGCATTTGTGATCCAAAAATGTTTCTTCTTCTGGGTAAAAAGACCGGCATAAAAAAAGCAACAAACAGACATTTCTGTTTTGTGGCATTATATAATTTTTTTTAATGTAAAATATGTGACTACATTAATGGTTAGAAATCAATGCTGTGGTGGATCAATAAACCATAGGGGAAGACAACTCTGCTTCCTCGAGAGCCGCAACCGGCCCGTTCTCAATCTTTTCCTCTGTCCAAACCCCTGACTCATATGATCGGGGTTGTTATTAGGCTTTCACGGGGCTTGCAGATCATGTGAATCAGGTGTGATGGGAGAGGGACATATCGAAAACAGGTGGGATGCGGCTCTTGGGTGGGAGGAGCTGAAGTTGGGTATCCCTGACTTACCCAGTAAAGAACTTTAGTCCATCCCTCCATGGTGATACACTGGTAGACTGTAAGCATGGCGAAGCCTATGTTGTCAAAATGGGTGATGCCATTGTTGGGGCCTTCCCAGCCCTGCCGACACTCAGAGCCGTTGATCAAACAGCGCCGTCCGTTCCCGGCCTGGGCGCATGGAGCAGGCATCTCCCCCTCTGCTGTTGCGTATATGTCTAGAGGGCAACAAGAGGGGCAATCAGTGTGGCAATTCATCATATTGTCGCTTGCTTAACAAATAAGGCATGCATATCCATATACTTGTGCCCTCGTAGTAGCAGGTTTTATGCATTTTGCACTTGAAGAGCTCCAGCCCCATGATCGCGTAAATGGTGACCAACAGAAAGACCAGCAAGGCTATGTGTAGTAGAGGAAGCATAGCTTTGAGGATTGAGTTCATCACGACCTGCAGACCTGGATGCAACCAAAGCAAAAAAGAGAGCGGGTTCTCATCACATACACGAACCGAACCGAATGACCACTCAGGAGGAACCAGGTTCTTACTAGGAACTCCAGAGACAAGTCGCAAGGGACGCAGAACCCTGAAGGCCCTCAGCGCCTTCATGTCAAAGCCCCCTCCTTTCTCCATTGGAACACCTGCTATCGTATTGATGGTATCCATGGCAAAGGTGACAAGACTGAAGGAGGACATTTTACGTGCAGTAAATGCTCTCATACAGTACAACTCTCTCGTTTTCGTGATATCTTTACCTACAGTCTCTTACCCCATGAAGACGATGACAAAATCCAATATGTTCCAGCAGTTCCGTAAATATGCACCTTCATGGAACACAAACCCATATGCAATTATCTTCAGAAAGCACTCCAAGGTGAAGATGATCAAGAAGATGTATTCCAGACTCTCCTGCGGGAATAAATAATACCCAAGCGTCTTTGGAATCAAACATATCGGTTAAAGCTAACAACTTTAACAATTGCGGCTAACAATTGATGAAAACAAGCCGGATATTATTATTATTCAGACACATGCACAGAATTGCTGGAATTGCTTTGATATGTAACACACTTGTATTTAAGTCCTTGTGAGAATTGTACATACATGCTGCCTTTCACTTTCTTTCACACTTTCTTTTTAGTGTTGACTGTGTTGGTTGTGTAAACAGAAATGAATAAAAGCGTCAACTATATACTCGTTTTTTATAATCGCATGATCAATTTGGGCTTGCACACTTGTGTATTTGTCTGCTTGTATTGTTAGTTTAGTGTCTGATCCCATAGAAGAAACCAATAAGAACTGGATTGGCATTTTGAGGCATTTTTGCAACAATTATTTCTGATTAAATCAAGTGAGTAAAAATCTTCATATAAATTGTCTAATATATATATATATATATATATATATATATATATATATATATATATATATATATATATATATATATAAAAAAAATTTTTTCCCACTGCATTACTATGAAAACATTGTTACTGAAAGCATTTATATTCATTATTGTAATTGTATTTCTTTTATTACAATAAATAGTGTAACTGCCTCAATTGACACCTGGTAATTGAACTTTTCAATTTAATTTGCGCTGAATTTGCTGAATATCTATAAAATGAATATTTGAAGACATCTAAGACTGCTTTCCTCACCGAAGCTAGAACATGTTTCGTATCACCTCACCGCGCATCCATGTTAGAAGCTATTTTTAAAGTTCCACTGAGTCATTTTGGTTTGTGCTTGCAGATTGCAAGCTCATATAGTAGAGCAGCTCTTCTTACACCACTCGCCTCAGAGGAATGGGGATTTGAAGGGAGACTAGCGGGTAATAAGAAGACAGTTTACTTTGGCCAAATGGGTCAATAGATTGTATACCCAAGATTAGTCTAAAGACATGTATGTATTGTGACACTGCATGTCAGAAATGGCAAACGATTCCTGACTGTGAGAGCCGTCTTTTGACACCTGTGCTTAGATGTCTGGTTTCCACGTCACACAAGAGTGAAAGAGCTGAGCCTCATCAATAACATAACACTTCTGTCATCGTTGCAGATTTACACACGGCACTGTTAACACACAGCTGCAGTGTGATTTGAGATAGGAGCCATTGTTCCAACCATTTCCAAACGATATATAAATACGTAGGATGTGCGCATTGGAACCTATCCAAGCTATCTCCAGACAGTTGGCGGGGTACATCCAGACCCCCGCCCTCACTGAAGTGTCCCACATTACACATTACTCTTACTTACCAAGCTGGAATTGGTGTTATTACTATCTTCTTCGGGCATGGGCAAGAACACGGCCAGGGCTATGCAGTTTGCAAAGATGGTCAATAAGATGATGATCTCAAAGGTTCTGGGTGAAGATGCTCAGGATTATTACACAAGGATGATGGCAATTCCCCTTTATCCCAGACGAAATAAGAAAAGATTATATTTGCTACGGGTATACAGCCCCAAGCGCCCCCCCTTGCACAGACATTGCATGTCTGTCTTTGGACAAGTATATTGGGCTGTCATATGAGACATTAACAAAATGATTAAAGCTGAGTACTGTTGTGTCTCACAGGGCAGGTGCGGCAGCAACAAAGTATCGTGCAACTGGGTAATCATGTCTATATATACTCCTCTTCAATAGCGACATGTGTGATGATTTCGCAAGTCCACTTGTCATCGATGCGCCTGTATTGCACATGTGAATTAGGCGTATATACAGAAGCGAACCTCCTGCCCTGTATTTCTTTCTGCTGGAGCCTTATGAAGAGTTTTACAATTTTACAAACTATTTTTTACATTTTACAACGGTATTTTTACTCCAATTTTTACTTCAATTTACTGTGACTCGGGCCTTGGAGGTCAAAGACTAATGAATTAGTTGACCACAATATATTTAGATTAAGAGTTTTGGGAGTGGTATTTGAATAACAGTCAGTTAAGCAGTTCATGTTTCAGCTGATCCAGCAGACGTTCACATCATTTGAAAACTGAGGGAATGGCCTCATTTCTCACAGTATTGATTCATTTTGCTTTCGGAACTTGACAATTTCTCTTGAGCATTCAAATTTGGCAGTCCATCGCTCCATTGTGATGCACTGGCAGACTGTAAGCATGGCGAAGCCAATGTTGTCAAAATGGGTGATGCCATTGTTGTGAAATGTGGACATGTACACACCTGTTACTGGGCTCGCCGAAAGCTAGTGGGGTTTTCCTAATCATCTAATCACCCAGCCCTACTAATTATTATCACTGCCTCACGGAATGTAATCCCGTGTGATATATATATATATATATATATATATATATATATATATATATATATATATATATATATATATATATATATATATATATATATATATATATATATATATCATGAGCGAGCTGGGTTGTTTTGTGTGTGTTTTGAGTATGGAAATCACAATGTTATGAGGTTTACAATAAACACCCATCCATCCATCCATCCGTCCATCAATTTTCTATAGCCGCTTATCCTTACAAGGGACGCAGTTTAGCTTCTGCCTACCCCAGCTGACTTCGGGAGGTAGGTGGGGAAAACCCTGAACAGGTTGCCAGCCAATTGCAGGGCACACACAGACAACCAACAATTCACGCACCCAACCACACTTAATGATGCTGAAAGGCCCTCTCAAGGTGGATTTGAACTTGGGTCCTTGAACTGTGAGGTGGACATGCCAACCACTCTACAGCCGCCTACTGAACACACCTTGGTTAAAAATATTTCAAATTTAGATCCCTGTGTGTTAACAGCAATACGACAAAATTATGACCTCAAACATTTTATACAAAGGTTTGAAAACCTCAGGAAACCGTATTTGATTTTGTGTGAAAAGGTTTTATTTGTGCGAAGAGGTTTGAAAAAAATAGCCAATAGTTGGAAAAAATGTGCTTATGCCATCAGAAAAAACAAAACAAAACAACAACTGTAGGTGCAGTGCAACTGTATCTAATGACAAAGTGGCTTATAATGCTTCCATGACAGTGATGGTGGATGGATTGCTTTTTAGGTAGTATTTATTGTAAAATGTTTGAGAACCACTGTTCTAGCCCTGAATTGCTTTTGGTGAAGATTTATGATCATGCGGGATACAACTTAATTTAGGCCACTTGCACTTCAGCAGAACAAGAAAACAACAGGTAAGCCACATTTAGAACACAAATGAGCTTGGGTATAAAAGTAACAGGGAAACGACGTTTCCTGTAATGCTAGCATGCAAGAACATGCCCGATAAAGCATGTGCTTCATGGGAAATGGACTTTCACATGTAACACTTTCTTAGCTCAGGTACTGAATGCGCTCTCGGTTGGGAGATGACCAATGTACCACTGAACCAAGGCGCCTCGTTGACCAATTCAAAGCCATGTTCCACAGTCGAGTGATTATTTGTCTCTCTGCTTTCACATTCCTGCCCACAGGGGGCTCAGTAACAGAATTCTCTTGCAACCTCAGCATCATGCCTTCCTTGTGATGCAGCAAGACAGCTGCAGGAACCAAGAATATGCACACACACACGCTCACGCGCGCACACACGCGCGCACAGACACAGTCACACGTGTGAAAACGGGTTGGCTCATTTCCCATTCTTTTCACACATTACTTCACTGCATTGTTTCTAGGGTGGTACTTCAAAGTGTTCTTTCTGCAATGTTGCTTCTCTACCTACGGCCTACTGTCTATGCGCTCGATGACATACCAATGTGATTATACTGGTGCAATAAAAAGTGCCTATGACTTGGTTAGCATGTGGTGACAAATTGCAATGGGGGGTGGGGACTTTTCCATAATGAGGTCAATGTTTACAATCTGTTTTAGCTCTTCCTCAAAGGCTTACTAAGGTAAAAAGGTAGAAAAAGACCTTTTAGCTGGAAATTGCAAAGAAAGTAGTGAAACCTGTGTATATGTCTGTCTGTCTGTCTGTCTGTCTGTCTATCTATCTATCTATCTATCTATCTATCTATCTATCTATCTATCTATCTATCTATCTATCTATCTATCTATCTATCTATCTATCTATCTATCTATCTATCTATCTATCTATCTATCTATCTATCTATCTATCTATCTATCTATCTGTGCATACTTCTCAAGCATTGGTTGAGCTGTTGACTGTTAATACAGCAATTAGTGTAGGCTAATTCTGGTCTGGATGTCAAACCAGGTCTAAACCAGGAATGGGCATGGGGCTAAATAAGAGCAGGAAACTCCCTGCAGGGGCTGTGTAACATCACTCAGCAGCCAGCCGTCTGCTTGTGCGCCAAAGCTCCCACAGTGGAACATTTGAGTGTCAATTTCCACACTACACAGAGAATGTCCTCGCATTCATAATGACAAAAGTGACTTGGATGCAGGCTGCGTGGGAATAACAAAAGTCTTTGCACGCCGCAGAGTAAAATCCACCGAGATTAAGCAGACGTAGCTGACACATTGACATCGTATCAGGGCACAGCTGCTGAAAAGTATCTTAATCGCGCCTTCAAGTGGCTGGATAGTTTGAGCACCTGACACACCGTGAGTTCTGTCACTTTGGCTCAATAAACAATAACATTGATACAATATAAAGGATACTTCCACTCCACAATGTTGATGCAGGCTTTGCGGAAGGGGTTTTTAAGAGTGAAGAAAAAGAGGGATCTGGCAGGTCTGGGGTTTCCCCCTGTGGCCTGTAACTTCTTCAGCTTCTCCCGCTGCTTCCTCTTCAGCTCTTCTTCATTCATGATGACCGGCTTGGCCGCGTCCGAGTTTGCCGCCATCCTGGAGACTCCTATCTGTCTTAACGCTGGAAAAAATGGATCGTTGGCGGTATAATCCCAACCAGAGGTTGATTGGAACGCCTTGTTGCGAAGAGCTCCAGGTTAAGGTCCCGATGGATCCGTTTATGCTTCTCTGTGTTCCTCCACCAGAGCCACAGGCCTCCTCTGGCTGAGGACCTCTGACTGAAAAAGCAGACGGCCAAGGGGCTGGAAGTGCACAGTTGGCCCTGCCGGAGTTTAATTTTAGACTGTGAACCAGTGGTGAGCCATGCTTGGGGATGGTAAAAAGGTTTGGGGGGCAGAACGTGGAAGAAGGGAGGAGATGAAATCAAGAGGGGTGACATGGAAAGGCAGGAGAGGATGAGACAAGGCTGATGACGCTCATCATAGACGCCGAGGAAGTTTTCTTCCTCAGTGTTTATATTTGTCCCTCCTGTTTAGTTTTTGTTTGGGTTAGGGGGCAGTTCTCTTAAAAACCAAGCAACTACAAAACCCCCTTGCCAAACTAAAGAAATAATCAAATTCGTGTTCATTAACTTATTGCACCTTGTATGCATGCAAATGTTTTTTTTTTTTTTATCCACATTGCATCTAAATGTGGTCCAACTGAAATTGGCCATGCTTAAAATTGTGCAATACAAAATGAAGGTCCATTTTAACATGCATTTTAAATGGAATAGAACGACTAAATGTGACAAAAGCAGGGACAAATAGTGATGCCATCTGTTACTCCCCAGTGCTAACATACAGGACAAGCAAATTAGCAACACTAACACACACCAAATTGTTTAACCAGTGTTTTATTACCTCACATCATGACAATTTCCCCCCAAAATATCATAATAAAATATAGCAAGAACATTCAAATAAATTAATCAATAACCATAAAAATCTAAAACAATCAAGACAAATGGTTGAAAAATAGGCCACCGGGCATCACATCAGAAGCAATGGGGCTTTTAAGCAAGAAAGTTATTTCATAAGCGATAGCAAATCATACAGGCATGCTAAATCAGCCATTAATCATTATTTTAAGATGTGATTGGCATACATTGAGTACATCATTTTTGATAGGACAAGAAGAGAAAAATCAGAAAAAGAACACATTCAAATTTTGTGTGCAATTTACTATGTACAATTTACTATGTACTATGTCAGAATAAACAAGTGGGGCTCTTGGGAAGATTCTCTCACACCATCACTTGCACCACCACCAAAAAATAAGAATACATTTTAAAAAAGTGGTGCCACAAATGTCCTGTGACTCACAAGATTAACAATATGACATGAAGAAAATATTAGGACATTCATGTTTTTCTTTGGTGAATGATATACAAAAATGGAGCTTATGTTTAGAAGTAAAATCCTACTGAAGTTCTGCGATTAGTCCAGTTGCAAATGATATAAATATAGTTTTAATACCTTCGAAGTTTTTTTTCTTAGAAAAAAGAAACTTAAAACCGCTTTACAAGATCATTTATTTCTGGATTTTATGCTGGAATAACATTTCCAGCAAGAGTTGCAAAAAACAAAAAAGCAAAAAATCCCCCCAACAAGCTTCCATACTTAATTGCCACAAGATGGCGCCAACGCTTTGGCTAATGGAAAGAAATATTAGTACGTATTTAGCAGTAACTAGTAAGGAATTTCTGTCTGTCCATCCATCCAGCCATTTTCTGGAGCCGCTTATCCGCACAAAGGTCGCAGGCTTGATGGTGCCTATCCCGGCTTAAGTGGTGTATTGTTGTGAAAGCTTCTAAAGTATAACATTTTTGCCCCTTAGCAGCCATTTAAGTTTTGAATGTATCAAAAATGTACAATTTACACTATTAATGTAAGCAATTACTTTAAAAAAAGGGGAAGGAGTGTCAAATACAGTGCTTGCAAGGCTTATAGCAAGACTCATTTCCTATTCCTCGTAACAACTGGGGAGTTACTGTAATGCACATGGTGCAAGCACTAAGTGTTAGCCACTGGTAGATTATCACCACGGACTTCAAAGATAAACAGGAAAAAGCATGATGATCATCAGCATTGTATTAATACATATTTTTCCGATTCAAGCCATGGAATGTCACGTGATCAAATTGTAAGTAAAGCTCAATAAAGAAAGTGCAGCTGGTGGCAGGAAATTTACAGTTGAAGCCAGAGGTTCACTGTGCAAAAACACACTTTTCAATTTTTTTTTCAACTCACCCTAAACCTCCTCTGTTGCAGGTCAGTCAAGATCACCAAAATTATTTAATTGTGTTGATTAGCACAGTAATGAAAAAGAGAATTTTAGATTTTATATATTTTATATTTCTTCTTTTGAGGTCAAAGGTTTACATATGTATATTTCCTTAATATCCTACAGCATTTCCTTTGAATTGCATTGATTATTTGACTTGGATCAAAAGTTTCGGGCAACCTTCCACAAGCTTCTAAAATTCCTTCCACAGGCTCCGCTGAAATTCTGACCCATTCCTCCGTACAGAACTAGTGAAACTGGGTCGGGTTTGTTGGATTTGATTGTTTACAAAACAACCCCGCAGCATGATGCTGCCATCTCCATGCTTCACAGTTGGTATCGCGTTCTCAGGTCTCCAAGAATACCCCTTTTTCTTCGAGACATAATGTTGGTCAATATGGCCAAAAAGCTCCACTTCAGTTTCATCGGGCCACGGGACATGTCTTCAAAAGTGAAGCTCTTTGTCTTGGTGTCAGTTTGCAAACTATAATCTGTTTTTTTTGTGAGTTTTTTCAGGAGTAATGGCTTCATTGTCGGTGAGTGGCCTTTCAGCCCATGCCCGCGCAAGACTCGCTTGAGACAATGATACTTTCTTACCGGCCTGATTCGGCATCGTCACGAGGACTTTTGGGAAGCTTTTGGGAATTCCACATTTCGAACAAAAACATGTTCATCTCTGGGACACAGAGACCATCTCCTTCCTGAGCAATAAGATGGCCGAACATTCCCACGATGTTTAAATTTGCATCTATAGCAGTGCTTCTCAAATAGTGGGCAGTTAACCTATCAGAAGCTTCCATAGCCATAACCTCATCATCTGGACTTCCCCATGCGCTTTCTCAATCATAGTAGTTTTGTGTTTCAATTTTTGACCTAAAGAAAATTCTATAAAATTCTCTAAGAAATTCTCTAATTATTGAGGAACTTAACAAAAGCAAATAATTTTGGTGATCTGAATGATCTGAAACGGGAGAGGTTTAGTCTGATTTGACTTCAGACAGACAGACAAAACAATAAAATGAGGGTTTTTGCACAGGGGATGTAAAGCCCTGGCTTCAACTGTACCTGCTCTAAACTGTGGCTCAAGATGGGAGACACAGGGTTTAACTGAGCATCTTATGGCGGTCAAACACAGTCTTGCGTTGTTCCTGGACCTGCTTCTTCCAGCGTTGCTGCGCCCCCTCAACACGCTCCAGCACTGTGTTCCCTCTGGCCTGGTTGTTGCCCAACTGCGGACGCATCTCCTGAATAGGGCAAGCGTAGAAGCAAAGATTTACGGGAAGCAGACAGAACGGCTATCTTAAACTGGCTCAAATGCATGTGCACGGACTCACGATATACCTCAAAGTAGGGCTGCACAATTAATCGGATTTTAATCGCCATCACGATATTGTTTGCCACCATTAATTAAGATGATCATCTGCGATATTAACATTTAAAAAGTCAAGCACTTTTTTTAAAAATTAGATTACTCGTCAAATCAAGTACTTTGTCATCTTACCACCAGAGGGCTATGTTGCCACATTTTGTATGAGAAAAGCCAGGTTTTCTCACGATAATTTATGATTTACCTGTGTGAACTGGCATTGAGTTTCTAATCTATGCAGTGCTAGCTGTCAGTTGAGATCTATTTTGAAAAAGCCGACGGGCAAAAAAAAAAAGAATACATTCTATTTGAAATGACTGAAACTGACATTTTGACTACTAATTGATTAAAATTTGCTTAAAAGTAAATAATGTGCTTGGTTCTAAGTAGGCTTATTTATTTCATTGGTTTGTACTCGACAAGTAAGTTCGCTGTGTTGCCCTGTGTGCCCAGTTTTTGCCATGTCTTGGTGCATTTTGTAGCAATTATTATTTATTTAATTAAATATTATTATTATTATTTGTAAGTACCAAGCCTTGAAGCCCTGTTTATATACTGCTTGTTAAAAAAAAGAGAACTAAATGGACATGTTGGACCAAACATGATTAATAATCGTGATTTGAATATTGACCAAAATAATTGTGATTATTATTTTGGCCATGATCGCGCAGCCCTACCTCAGAATCCTCCTCATTGTGCAGAGGCTGGGTGTAGGCATCGTGCTTGCGGATGAGAGGATCCACCAAGAGGAGGAAGAGCATATACAGCAGCAATGCCCCCACAATAGACAGGTAGATGATGATCGTCACCTGTGACATAATCATAGTAAAAATAAAATAATACCAAATCTTCCCCAGAAACTATAACCGTAATTAAATACTCTTATTTGTTTTTTGCAATTATTCCAGAACGCCTCCTATTTTTGCTGGGGTAAAGCAAAAGTTATTTTTTCGCAAATAAGCCTTGCTGGCCACTAAATTTGTACTAGTAGCAGCTTGGTTTATTCCATGAATTATTAGAAAGGTTATTATATTGTTTTAAGTGTACGTTTATGTATTACACAATGCATACGATGAATGCTATTCTGACAATCACATTTTGTGAAGACTTTTGTTTTGTTTGACCTTTTCAACCCAAAGCGGATTATACAAGGCCAATTAAAGCAGAGTCACAACAGTTAAACAAATTATGTGCAAGATTTGAATGGGCCCCCGACCCCTTGGTCATGAGGTGAAAAGGGCTAAAGGTACAGTGTAAAATTGATGGATTATGCGTCATGTTGTTGCCTGTTAAACTTTGTGATTCTGGATCATAGTACTTGATGTTACCAGTCATTCATTCTAATTCTTCCTAAGTAAGAGCGCATTGGTGATTGCATTTTGAAAAAGTGTGGAAAGTATTGGGTTTCCTCAAAGAAGTCCGTACTGTGCAGCGTTTGGGTTAGTTGTCATTTGTCGGCGCCCTGCCCACCTCCGGCTGCGGCTTCCTTCATTTGTGTCTGTGGCAGCCCAGTGTAATACGCGGTTCAAAGTTCAGTTCAGTTCAAAGTTAATTGCCGCTAAATCGCACACACTGTACTAATAAGAACCTCTGACAGAGGAACAATTAAAAAAAAAAAAAAACTGCTCAGGGGTCCAATCAGGAAGCTCTGGCCTACCTTGATGGTGTTGCTGCTCCGCTCTTCATACTTGCACTCACACAGCAAGCAGTATGCTTCCACATCATGACCAGGTACCGGCATGGGATCCACTACATGGAGGCAGGTGCTTAGAAATAATGAGAGGGGGCGGGGGGTCAATCAATTAAAGAAACAGAAGAATTCAACAGACTACGACTCTCCTATTCGGGCTAAACAAGGACAGAGGCACGCTACACTTACCAATCTTTTTGGGAAACATTTCTGTTGTAAATGTGGCCAGTAATGTTTCTGTATGGCGGGCAGATGCACTTGCAGCGAACGTCCTCAAAGCTCTGTCATCGTAGCAAAACGAACAAAACAGAGCCCGAGTTAAAGCGGACGCAAACCTGGTGCAATCAAATGCATTTAATAAAGCGTAAGCAAGATTACTTGTTTTAGATGTAATACTACAAATGGATTGCGCAAAGGTGCTTAATGCTGTGCAAATTATGTATTGATTTACTTTATAGTCACCTGATCGTTTCCACCGTGGGCGAACCACTGTCTTACCTTTGCATTTGCAACAGCTGCAGCATCCAACAGCAGCAGAAACGCCGCTGCAGCTACGATAAAAGTCCACGAAGTCCATCCGAAAAACGACATCCCCAACCCCGGCCCTCAACACAACTCGGATACTGCAAAACGCAATGTTCAAATGTATGCGGACAACTCAGGAGCTAACCTTGCTTCACAGCTGCACAATTTCTCCACTTCCTTGTTCCGGCTTGTCATCACAAATGGCGACACTGCCACCCACTGGTCAAAATACACAGCATTTTTTGTTTTTTTACTGTAGGAGTCACATTACAATTTTGTATAAGGCACCGTTCGCGCAATTAAAAAAAAAAAGTCAATGAATCAGCTGATATATGTGATACCATTACATATTGATTTACCATATGTTAATCAAATGTTTCTCTTCTTCGAAGTTCGTTTATTGTTTGTCGTTTGAATCTGTTTCTTGGGTTGTGCTGTATAGCTACTATTTGAATAAATGGACAACATTAAAAGAACGTTTTGCCATTCATAATTTTCACTGGCGGCTCGGCGGAGCAGTAGTTGGCACGTCTACCTCACAATACAGGGATCCGAGTAAAAATCCACCTCGCGGCTCTAGAAAATGGATAGATGGATAATATTCACTAATACAGTATTTCTATCACTCAAAAACATGAGAGCAGTAAACGTTTGTCTCTTCTACTGAAGGGTATTTCACTATTTCCAGTCATTAAAAACCTGACAGGAGTTTTGAAACTCATCAAGTATTTTCTCATAAATTCAAGTCAACACTGCATACAAATGAAATCATGCCTCTCTGGTGGAATGTGAAATTTAAGCCCCGACTCCTTGACCAAATCAATACCTTTATTTCCGAGTAATCCTGTTTTTGTATTTTTCTGTATCATCAGATAGCATGAATAAGCCAGACGAATCAATGGAGGACAAAATCAGCCTGAACCACTTGAGCTTGTGGTCACAGAAGGCACGGTGATTCCTCTAATAAGCCGAAATATTACCGTCGAGTTGAATGGCTCAAGTCATCCTCTGTCTCAAATATAGTTAGATCAAATGATGTAGCGTATACAGTGCATGATTTTTGACTTGAAGCGGGTCATTCCATGGCTTTTGTATTTGCTTGGTACTTTAATCACAGTTTGTGCTAAGATTACATGTTTAATGTATTAGGAACAAATATTGGACTTTCAGTTACTGAAGGTCGAAAAGGGGCCTCACTCAATGCCCACTGAGAAAAACAGTTTTCTTTTGTTACAATGGTAAAAATTGTGGACATGGAAAAAAAAAATTAGTATGCCTTTGCTAAGAATTGCTTTTTTTTTTTTTAAAGAAACCAAAGGGAAATGAATCATGTTATTAAGTTATCTTTTTGCGAGTAAGACAGCAACATTATTGCAGACCAGTGTGCAATGTGAATATCAATGCACACATATGTCAAGGAGGGTTAACCCAATTAAAATGATCCATAATCAATTCACTGCAAAGCAATACAGCACCCGGACAACCCCAGTTTATTGTATGAAGGAAAAAAAAAAAACAAGCATTACATGCTCTGCCACTAGAAGATGCTACAGTAAAGCAAGTTGCGCATTAGTCCACCACTGGCAATGGACAATTGCTTATATGGGACCGGTCTTGTTCAACAAGACTGAGTCGTTGTTTCTCACCTAAAGTACATGTACTAATTTGACTTTACTGTGCATGCCTAAACGGCGTTTGATGTCACACCGATTTGAAGTAAAATGAGTTTAAAATGTGTTTTTCTTTACTTTACTTGCAGGCTAACCACAATTTAAAAAAAAAGAGAGACTGCAAAATTCCACATTTCACTTTCGTATCAGGAGTAATACAACTTTTTTTTCATTCAGATGAAGTCATGCATGACCTATGGGAAGAAACCCTTCTCTGTCCTTTTTCTTCACAGCTCTACCTTTTACAATGGTTCCTTTGCCCTTTATCATATCATCCGTAGTGTCTTTTTCACCTCCCCTCTTCTTTTATGCTTTTGTAGGCAACGCCGTTTGAATAACAAGACTGTCTCTCGGATATTCTCGTCCGTTTCGTCTCACCTCCCCTCCGACTGTGGGCAGCAGGAGGAGCGATTCTAATGGACACCCATATGGCAAGCCTTTTGAGCATTTATTCGATATCATGGATATCAGCCATTTGCATTTTTCACTAGCTCGGTCTTTGCCAGCACTAGTTGGACATTCAGCCACACTAGATGTGCACTTTGTCACACAAGTTGCACAAAAACTCTACCTTGTCACTCATTTTCAGTCACATGTTAACAAGTCAACTGTGGCTTATTCTAACATGTTAACTAGTGACCTATGATTTGCAGCACAAGCTCACTAGTGAGAGCTGGAACACTCACTAGTGACACTAGTGACAGACTAATGACTGACAAGTTAACTAGTGTGCTCTCTACATCCCGTGATATCAAACTAGTGAGTGTCAAATGTCTTACTAGTTAACTAGTGACGTGCCAAATATCCACTTGTTATACTAGTGTGACAGTTTGATCTCACTAGTTATACTAGTGAGACCCAAAATGCTCACTAGTACAACTAGTGGATGCCAATCTGCTCACTAGTTAACTAGTTACACAAAAATAATGAGGAGGTGGGGCAGACATGTTGCATTCTGAAATTCCATTGGCTACACAATTACAATCCTCCAGTCAGGATTTAGATTTTGTTATTAGCCCACCCACTTTATTTGCATGTTGGACACTAGCTTACAAGCTGTTCTGAAGAATTGCAGCTAGCTAACTAGGCTGCCATTTACGGGTTACATGTTAACTTGTGAATGCTGAAACACAGATTGCTTGACTACTTGCAACCTCTTTTGGCCTTACATGCTAACTAGTGAGGCTCAAAATGTGAACTGGTTCACTAGTAAATTGAATATATCCACTAGTTGGACTAGTTGGTCTCATTTTGACCTTACTTGTTTTCTAGTGAAACACATTTTCTTACTAGTAACACTACTTATTGCCAGAGTTACTCACTAGTTTACTAGTGACACAGATTGTCATCTCACTAGCGAACTAGTGGAAGGTATTTTGTCTCACTTGTCAGGCTCATTACTGAACTTGTACGGACTTTGAATGAGCATGTTTGACGCTATTTGGCACTAGGTGGCATGCGCACGCAAGTTGTTAACTAGTTGAAAAAATCAAATTTGACCAATGCACATGTTTGCATCTTACAACACATTACAAGTTCACTAGTGGTGCACACGCTCCAACTTGTAAGAAATGTTGTTAAACTAGCACTGTGTAAATGACAGCTAGTTTGCCCAATACATTAACAAGTACAACTAAAATGCCTACATGTTAAACATTTGTTGTACTAGTTGTGCATTATTGCTCAGTAGTACTGCATAAGGGTCAACTAGTGAAAATAAAAGCCCTACATGTAGGGAAAATGTCAAACATATTTGATCAAATCTTGCACAAGTTCATATCTGGGTGTGACTAGTGAGACAAAATGCCTTCCACTAGTTCACTAGTGAGATGAAAATCCATGTCACTAGTAAACTAGTGAGTAACTCTGGCCTCAACTAGTGTTACTGGTAAGAAAACATGTGTTTCACTAGTAAACAAGTAAGGTCAAAATGAAGCCAACTAGTACAACTAGTGAATATCTTCAGGTTTACCAGTGAACTAGTTAACGTTTTGAGCCTCACTAGTCAGCTAGTAAGGTTGTGAAAATCCCAACTAGTGTTACTAGTCGACATTATATGCCTTACTAGTTTACTAGTGATCGATTTTTAAAACACTACCTAACTACTAAGGTCAAATAAAAACCTGACTAGTGCAACTAGTGGGCGTTTGTCCCTTACTAGAGAACATCTACACCGTAACATGTTGCCGTTAATTCCACTGGTGTGACTAAACGCCAACTTGTATCACGAGTGGACTGCATGCAAATGAGCAGGCGGGACAAAAATGTTCATTGGTCACTATTCAGATGGCATGTCGTGAAGCTTTAACCCTTAAGCTCCCGGACCATTTGAAATGAAAGTAGTGAATTTACTGTACAACTGTTTGAACGCATGTATTTACAAAGAAAATATCAAAATTACATGCATTTATCTGTTACGATCTGACTTTTTTATGTACTAGGCCACAGACTTGAGTATTACTTTACGGTACAACTCTTGCATACATTGCGCATACATGCTACATTCTCATGCCGAATTTCAAGGGAAACAGGACTAAATCGACAGGAGTTTCTAGACGGATTCGGTCGAGGATTCAAGGTAATTATTATCTAAAATAGCACTATGTGTGCACTTTAAAAACGTTGTGCAAAAAGCGTATCTTTATGTTGAATTATTTACGTAAACTGAATGATAACTGCCAGCTTTTTTTTTCTTATAACCAATAATCTCGACGAATATTTGTTCATATGTATAACAATTCCGATTTACGCATTTATGTCCAAGAACTTTCAACTTAAATAACTCTTTGTTTTGTGCTGGCAGGCATGTCGGAGTTTATATCGACACAACAGCGTAACTTTACTTTCAAATAATAAGGTCTTTTTAAGCCAATTGCCCGCTTTTGGCCAAAACATTTAATACGTTAATAGAGCTATTTCTGCGTCCTTACTAAAACATGTTTTTGTTTTTATTTTACGTGTTTTATGTTACATTTAAATGTTAAAAAAATAATCATTTTATAAGACAGACCAATAATATACCTCTTTCTGAAACAGAAACATGTTTTTTAGGTAGCCATGGCTGGAAAATTAGAAAAGGAAAAAAAAAGGTGGATAAAAAAAAAGTTTGTAAAGCTAAATATTGTAGTAGGTAGTTACTCCCTTCCTCCATACTGCATTAAATCATACAATGCCCTGTCCACCTCCTGCAGGGACATTATCCTCCTCAAGATCGCCGGAGTTGAGTATGTGTGCGGGCGAAAGGCCAACTGATCTGACTGAGCACTCTTTTGGCAAGTGCCACACAATGTGCAGCACCAACTACTGGACCAGCGTGCAGAACTTCATGGTGAGCTACAGGCTTGCCCAGTGCCTGCACTTGCTGAACCTCGTTGGGTTCTTCTCCTGGACCGCGCCAAGGTAGAGGAGAAGGGGGATGATGAGGTGATCTTAGCCGAGCTTGCCAGGGAACTGTCCGACGACCAGCCGGACCAGTCAATGGACTAGTTGCTCCTCACTGCCATCTGCACGCCACCTACCTGGCCAGGAAGGTCCAAGCCAACTCGTCTGTGGCTCAGTGCTGCAAGCGAGAGAAGTTGGAGATTGACATGGAGCTCAAAAGGGGCGACCCACCCTCTGTGATGTTCGACGCCCTGGTTGAGCTGGTTGAGGAGACGGCCATCTCTCCCCATGGCCCCAATGGCGTCCTTCGGGATGTCGTTGTGGAACTCGCTGATGTTCGGGGAGGACAAAAAGGAGTGCAGGGTCCAGTTCCTCTCCCTTGCTATGCGCCACAGGGGCAGGTTCGGGGACCTGCTCAAGTTCCTGACGGCCTCACACCCAACCTGGCAGGGATACAGGTGCCGGGAGGGGCACAGGCTGACCAACGCCATCTTGCTCCACATCAGCAGGTCCCTCTTTAACTGTTTTGGTGCTAACCTTCCCGGGCTTCAGAAGCGAGGAAGAACAATGACTTGGAGCAACTGCCCGGCAGGAGGAGCAGGGTCGAGGAGAGCAGGAAGGAGATGGCGAGTGACTGGAACATGTACAAGTCCACGAACCTGACCCGGGCCTACCAGCAGGCTAAAGTGATTGTTGAAGGGCGTGGGCCAGATAGCCAGAAAGACGTGCTGTGGCAATATTGACACCGGAATTCAACCTAAATAAGTTGTGATTGTAAATAGAAAAATGCAAATGCTGCTTTTCTTGAGTAAAGTTAAGATGTTTCTGCATGCTTTCCTCAAATATAACGTTTCTGGTGTGAAAATTGAGTGATTAATTTGCTGTTTAAAACATAGGTTGAAAATGCACTATAGTCATTTTATGTGTTGTCATACTTACATAAAAAATAACTAATATGTATTTTCTTAGAGAATGACTTTTAATTTTTTATGCCGCTGCTCATGGAGACTCCTGTATGCCTAAGGTAGGTGCCCGTTTTGGGTTATTGGTCGCTAGCTGCTTTGGTTTTGAAAATATTTTTAAAGTTTTTGAAAATAGGCCCACGACGGATCTGCCCTGGGCCACATTTCCCATCAAGTAATAGTGAAGTCTGTGGCTAGGCTTTTAAAATGAACATAAAATGAAAAAAAAAATGGTGCTCTTGCCCCCATGCCTATTACCATACCGTACAGTTCAAACAAATTCTGACCACACGATGGCAGTAGACACCACTATGACAAGTCTTATGAGCATATTTTTATTTTTATTTATTTTTTTATCAGGCTTTACATGCTCGAGGCTTGATATCAAGCTAGTGGCGCTTATAGTGCTTACTAGTTAACAAGTAAGCTTCAGTTGCCCACTTTAAGCTTACTTGTTAACTAGTAAGCACTTTGAGTGCCTACTTGTAAACATGTAAGCTCAAAAATTGCCCACGAGTTCACTAGTGAAGCTAAAATAAAGTCAAACTAGTGAACTAGTGAGCATTTTTTGTGCTTACTTGTAAACACGTAAGCTAAAAAAATGCCCACTAGTTTACTGGTGACGTTAAAATAAGGTCAAACAAGTGAACTAGTGAGCATTTTTTTGCTTACTTGTGAACATGTAAGCTCAAAAGTGGGCAACTGGAGCTTACTTGTTAACAAGTATGCACTACAAGAGCCCACTAGCTTGATATCAAGCCTAAGAACGCCCACTAGTTTGATATCAAGCCTAAGAACGCCCACTAGCTTGATATCAAGCCTAAGAACACCCACTAGCTTGATAT
The DNA here is from genome assembly GCF_059441005.1 of Hippichthys cyanospilos. Lineage (NCBI taxonomy): Eukaryota > Metazoa > Chordata > Actinopteri > Syngnathiformes > Syngnathidae > Hippichthys > Hippichthys cyanospilos. The sequence goes on along the minus strand of NC_142370.1, from coordinate 26,754,869 downwards.
CAAGCTCTTACAAGCGCTCACTAGCTTGATATCAAGCCTACAAGCGCTCACTAGCTTGATATCAAGACTAAGAACGCCCACTAGTTTGATATCAAGCCTAAGAACGCCCACTAGCTTGATATCAAGCGCTTACAGGCGCTCACTAGCTTGATATCAAGGCTAAGAACGCCCACTAGTTTGATATCAAGCCTAAGAACGCCCACTAGCTTGATATCAAGCGCTTACAGGCGCTCACTAGCTTGATATCAAGGCTAAGAACACCCACTAGCTTGATATCAAGCTCTTACAAGCGCTCACTAGCTTGATATCAAGCCTACAAGCGCTCACTAGCTTGATATCAAGGCTAAGAACGCCCACTAGTTTGATATCAAGCCTAAGAACGCCCACTAGCTTGATATCAAGCGCTTACAGGCGCTCACTAGCTTGATATCAAGGCTAAGAACGCCCACTAGTTTGATATCAAGCCTAAGAACGCCCACTAGCTTGATATCAAGCCTAACAACGCCCACTAGCTTGATATCAAGCGCTCACTAGCTTGATATCAAGTGTAAGAACACCCACTAGCTTGATATCAAGCGCTTACAAGCGCTCACTAGCTTGATATCAAGCCTACAAGCGCTCACTGGCTTGATATCAAGGCTAAGAACGCCCACTAGCTTGATATCAAGCCTAAGGCGCCCACTAGCTTGATATCAAGCGCCTACAAGTGCTCACTAGCTTGATATCAAGCCTAAGAACGAATAAATACTCAAACGGCGATAGGACGAGTTGTCGCTCCTCCTATTTTACCCAGGATGCATCGGTAAGGACAACAGCCAATCATGATACTGTTTGTGGCAACCAAAGACAGACGAAGCCGGAGAAAATCCCTTTTAGAAGTAAAGCTCTTTTTGTTTTATTTGTAAGTAATATTGTCGTACAAAATGTGGTTTTACGATTATTTTTCAGATATGTTGTTCGTTTAGTTTTTTATTTCTAAGTAATCTTGTCGGACAAAATGTCGTTTTACGATTATTTTTCAGATATGTTGTTCGTTTTGTTTTTATTCGTAAGGAATATTGTCGTACAAAATGTAGTTTCACGATTATTTTTCAGAGGTAATGCTCGTTTTGTATTTTTCTGCCAATAAACTTTCTCTCAAGATTGCAGAGTTTTGCGTGTCCCGTTTTGACGTTCTCAGTAGGCGCCAAGAGAAGCCTCATGTTGGCAGAACTTTATGAAATCTGCCGCTGGCTCTGACGTCCGTAGCCGTTAAAAAGCAATATAAAAGTGCAATTTTTGGAACATAATATTCTTATTACTGTTTGTTGCTTTTGTATGTTATTATTGTATTTCCTTGCTCTTATCCATGGAGTACAACTTTGTTGTGACTGTGACTGTGCGTTAGAAATAACAGTTGCGCCGTTTTTAGTGTGGAGACAACTGCTGAAAGACGCCGCTGCACAGGAATTGCTTCACTTTGGACCTTAAGATGGCATCTTCAGCAACATAATGCTGTTACTTAAGAACATCAGGAGGAGAAGCACAGCATTTGTCATCATCATATCCGATATGATTTGAGAGATTTGTCTCTAATATTTTTAATATACCCTTTTTAATCGTTGTTAAATTTGTTGTATATAGTTCTTGTGTATTTAAATATTTTTACATAAGTATTTTAAATTGGTCTAGACATGAAAAGTCTGAAAAGAATTGGTGAAACAACAATTAAAATTTCTTCCAACATCTAACAGAGATCACACATGCTGTCAAAAAAAAAATCAGATTTCAATAAAGACCGTAGAAACCTGTAGGCACGTTAATTGGTTCTGTTCAAAAGTAAGGAGCCAGGGCTCTGTTTTTGTATTTTACTGTATTTATTTTGTTGGTTTTCATGGTAAAGATAATGAAAGACAAGGTGCGGATGTCAACAAGTACACCGCTGACACCATTGCTCTGCGAAACATTCTCCAGTTCTACCAGACCTGCATTTACAACACAGTTTACAGCAGAAGCCTGATAATAGCGCATTTATTTTTGTTTTGTGAGACAGAAGAGAAAAGACATTCAGGTGAGTGGGTCTCAAGAAGAACCCTGTGTGACTAAAATGTTGGTCTTCCACTAATGGATGGCTTATATACAGTAGAACAGTAAATAATAAGTCTCTGAAACTCATAAAAGTATTTGCTCCGGCAGAGATCTACGTAGTTATTGTTCATACTACTGTAATGCCCGTTATGTGGGGGTCAGTGCCTCGGCCATCTCCCGTCTGCAGATGGTCCAGAACGCTGAAGCACGTCTTTTAACAGGCACATGCAAACATGAGCACATTTCCTCCTGTACATTTTAGGATTCATTTTAAAATCCTTTTATTTACTTTTAAATCCCTGAACGGTCTTGTCCCTCTCTACCTCTCTGAGCTTCTGCACACATTTTGTCTTATCAGATTTAACTTTTATGTCTTTGAGTCGTTGTGTCTGTTTTTACAATGTTTTTATCTTTCTGTATAGCACTTTGGTCAGCTGTGGTTTTTTAAAGTGCTTAACAAATGAAGTTGGATAGTCTTGAGTTTCAGAATTTCAAAAAATCAACAACAAAAAAATAAACCAGTAAAGTGACACATGATCTAATATATTGTATTGATATTTAGCCCAGGACAGTAAACAACTGTGGAAACGCAGACTCAGGCTTTACAGGGTTAATTCTTTGCTGGGTGGAGCACTTATCTAAGAGCCAATAGGAGTTGTCATCATTTTTTTCTTTCCCGCCCCCTGATTAGCATTTGGTGTAACTAGTGCAACTAGTGAGCAAAATGTGTCCAGTTGTTCTACTAGTGAACATTTGGGCATCACTTGTTAGCTAGTTGAACTAAAAATACCCTTTGACTAGTTGACAAACGAGTGTATTGGCATCCACTAGTTGTACTAGTGAGCATTTTGGGTCTCACTAGTATAACTAGTGAGGTCAAACTGTCCCACTTGTATAACAAGTGGATATTTGGCACGTCAGTAGTTAACTAGTAAAACATTTGACACTCACTAGTTCGATATCAAGGGATGTAGGGGAACACACTAGTTAACTTGTCAGTAATTTGTCTGTCACTAGTGTCACTAGTGGGTGTTCCGGCTGTCACTAGTAAACTAGTGGAGGAAATCAGAGGTCACTAGTTAACATGTAGGAACAAACTGTGTTTGACTAGTTAACATGTTGACGCTTTTATGTCTTACTAGTTAACTAGTAAGACTTTGAACATGACTAGTTCAATCTAGTGTGCCACATGTGCATAAAAAAGCGAACTAGCTGGGCAATTGGCACTACAAGTGTGTTTCTTGATTTCACTAGTTGGACAACCAATCAACACTTGTTGGACAAAAGTGCCACTACTTGTTGAAAATTAGCCACTAGTCGGCGTTTTTGTACAACTAGTAAGACAAAGCTAATAACTAGTTTGGATGTACGTCCAACTAGTGCCGGCAAAGACCAAACTAGTGAAAAATGCAAATGGCTGATATCCTTGATATCGAATAAATGCTCAAAAGGCTTGCCATACACCCATGGTAATGGCATCATGGGAGGCAGAAGACAGGAGTGGTCCATGGGCAGCACCAGAAAACTATTAATCACAACTCTTGGTTCCGCCCTGCTGAGTGTAGTCCATCACACTCCACCAAAAAGCAATTCTGCCAACATGTGTTTGCACATTCGTCTTCATCAACCCCTTGCAGGTTTTGGGCCCCTGTGCCTGACGTTTTCTTCCCTGAGGCAACCAAACATGTTTTACTGCTCGTCGTTTTCAAACTACAATATTTACACATTAGCCCCGAATGTTTGCCTTTACCAAACAAAAGCAATCCAACGACAAATAAATAATGTTAGGAGTTGCAACATGGAACAAAAGAAAAGTACTGTACTTGCATTTTATTCTGTGGAATACTGCACATAACACTTGTTTTGAAAGGATTCAGACTAAAACAAATGGCACTATCTGCCGGTGCGCCAAGATGACTAAACTAAACTTCAAAAGAATCAATATTTTCTGCAGAATTGCAGCCATTGACCAAACGTGAATAAGGTGTGGGAAACAAGCCGAGTATTCGCACGGTGACGTATGTAGTGGCATGAACAAAGGTTTGGGTTGAGTACCATTAATTGCACGTGCGCCTTAACTGATGCCTCATTCTAATCATTACAGTACAAGCTATCGACTCTCAAGTGTGTCGCCTTCCTTGTCTTCATTATCCAAATACAAAGTTTAAAGGACAACACCAATTTGCAAGGCACTGCAAGATAGCACAGAAGGTCAAGGAGTGTGAAAATGAATTACCGAGAAGCAGAACTTTTCAGCAAAGAGGTAAATGCATTGTAGTTGTTTTGATATCACGTATTCCCAATTTTTTGTGCCACACGAAGAGCTTTAATTGCTGCTTTTCCAAGACCACGGGAGCACAGCTGTATTTACACTTCCTACCTACCCACCCTAGCTAGCTGTTGAGAACAATCAAACAAAAAAATCACCTATTTGGGGTTTATGTGCTCTTCTGTAACATTCATGTACATGCACATATATGCTGGTGAATATTTTCAAAATCAAATATACAAGAAGCCTTTTTTAGGGCGACGGATTTAAAGTTACTGTATAATGGAGCTGCTGTGGGATCATCGTTTGAAGCTGTGGCCATTTCTGACTGTCACGATTTGATTGTGATTTTGGGGTCTGTTTCCATTCACAATTGATTTTTGATTCATTATGATTTTTCATTCAGTTTAATACTAATTTCTGAGGCAATCTGTGGATGTGCAAAGAATCATTCTACTTTTGTCTGCTTTGTGAAAGAGAATAACAGAAGGGGACAAAGTGTCTCTCCACGCTTTGAAGCGAGCTATTACCCGTATAGCTTTTATTGAATAAAATGAGATGAAACAAAAAAATGTAAGTGCATCTGTATAGTTAAAAAAAGTGTAATTTCAATTCAATTGTAAATTCAATTTCAATTTCAAATTGCAAAATACAGTGTAATTTCACAGGGAAATGCGGTACCAAACTATAATGTGAAAAACTGTTGCACAAATGAAAAACATTTATCATTTTGCAGTAAGTTTATGATAAACAAGATATGAAAATAAACTTTGATTTAAGGTTTAATGTTAATCTGTGTACCAGCAAGCATATCAGGATAATTATCAATCACTTGATCAATGACAGTCAACCCCCTTTCATTAGCAATGGAGTGAAACATTGCATTCACGTCCGCAGCCTTGTGACTTTTGAGCATCAAACGAGTTTGCAAAATGCGAAAAGACAGCATTGCTCTCAATGGCCGTGTATCACATGTTAGTGCAAGTGCAGGGTTCTGCAACCTGCGGCTCTAGAGCTGCATGCGACTCTTTAACGCTGCACAGGTGGCTCCCTGGAGCTTTTTCTAAATGGCAGACAGTCAAGAGTGATTTAAAAATAAAAGGGTTCAAGCTGTTTATTGGAAGTTCCTTGGTGAATCATTGAAAAAACAAACCAAATAATGATGTGGCAGTGCTGTCAGGACGTCACATAAAGACAATCGTAAACATCAGATTGGTGATATCATAGGAATGGTATGTTTATGTTAACATGTGAAATACTCATATCAAGTAGTTATTATTCAATGTTTTTGATAGAGAATTAAAAAAACAACTTGATTTTTCTACTATACAGTATATAGTTTGTTGACCCATTATAAAAATCAAAGGCTCCTTTGAGTTATATAGGAATGAACTGAATTACAAATTTCCACCACGTTCTGATTGCTGCTGAATATATTCCTGATGTCAAACAGTTGCATTAAATTTCAAGTTAGTATCATTCCTCCACAAGAAGTGCCCCAACCACCAAAGTTCTTGCTCCAAAGGTGTGAGAAAAGTAGGCAGTGATGTTAACTCAGAGTACAGTGTGTGTCCTCTCCCGGTTTATCCGCTAGGACAGCTGTCCGTCAACCAGCTGGGACCGCGCAGCGTGGGGGGCATCTGCTGAGGAGCCAGTGACACGAAGGTGAGAGCTGGGCCCGGCGACGCAGAGACGGGATGAAATGAAGATACAGAGGAGAGAGCTTCTCCTGCCTCTGAGGGACACTGATCTCCAGTGAGGAAATGGAGATGCCGGAGCAGGAGACTCAGCCAAACAGAACATGAAAGCTGAGAGCGGCCATGACATTTGATGGACATAAATGAAGGAGGACAGGCAGCCACCACTTCCCCTCTTCACCTCAGCCATGCTGCTAAGACCTCTGGAAAGGTGGCAAAATAATCTTATACTGAAATCTACTTAGATCTGATTTTGTATTATTATTTTTTTTTTTTACAATTAGTCTTGGTGGATTTCAAGTTAAAAGAGAAAAACAGATATCTGCGACACCTTTTCATCTAGTTCAAACACTGTCACTTTTGCCATTTGTGTACGGGATTTCTCATTAAAGGTTAACAGTGCTCTTGCAGTTTACTGCAGTCTGCAAGTAAAAAAAAACAGGTATCTGCTGCTGAATTGTTGATGGCACTTGTAATTCCAATTCGAAAAATCTACATTATTTTGACTAGTTAAAACCTAATTGAGATAGCTGAGAAGTGAGATGTACATATCAAAAAGGGTGGTAAATGCATAGGAATATGAAGAATATGCTGTAATGCAAATATCTCAATTTTTTTTTGACTAGGCAAAAATAAATTAACCGTGTCACTTCTATCATGTGACCTTGTTTGCTGTGGGCCAATAGTTAAAATTCAGCTTTGACGTGTTGTTTAAACCGATGATTCCCACCGCTGTGTTGTGCACATTAATGTGCCATAAAACATCATTAGATCTGGGAAATTAAATTGACAAAGGCCTGTATTCCCTACAGTATTTAATCTGAAAAAGATTATTTAATTATGACAAAGCATTGTTAGTTATACTAGAATAAATAAATACTCTGAAAGGCATGTACACATGTACACCACACACATACACACACCGAATGAATGAATTTGTGAGTGAAGTGAGATGAGATCATCATTTCACCAAGTGTACTTTTTGTGACATTTTTTGTGTGTTGGTTTGCCAAATTTGCAAGTAAAAGTTATGTGCCTCAGGAATCACATGTTTAACATTACAGTATGAGCACATCTCAAATGAGAAATCAGAAAAAGAGAAGCCAACTGCCAGGAATCCACATGCATCTTTTAAGACAGGACACGGGTCACACAGGAAGACAGCTGAAAACAATGAAAAGTGACAGACACTGAAAGGTGGACAAACAGCTGCAGGCACGGATTGGCGTTCGTTTTTGCTATACGAAGATGTTACATGAGCTCTGAACGATTGATAATGACACCAGAACTGCTTCATATGGTACATAAGGCGATGCGATGAATCCCTAAAATGCCTGTAAAGTGAAAATAGCCTGTAAATTTGATACACAACAAAGAAAAGTGTTACCCATCCATCCATCCATCCATCCATCCATTTTGTTAGCCGCTTGTCCTCACGAGGGTCACGGGCGTGCTGGAGCCTATCACAGCTGTCTTTGGGTGATGGTGTGGTACACCCTGAGCTGACTGTCAGCCAAGCAGAGGGCACACAGAAACAAACAACCATTGCCAGTCACAAACACTCCTAAAGTGCAATTTGGAGTGTCCAACAATCATGCATGTTAAGGGGAATATGGGAAGAAACTGGACTACCTGGAGAAGGTCCACGCAGGCATACGAGAACCTCACAGGAAAGCAGCAGTCAGAATCGAATCCCTGACCACCACATGTGAGGTGGACAGTGATCTCACTCTTTCATCGTGCCACACATGTTAGAGAACAATCCTTCAACATTTTTATGGTAAAAAAAAATTAAAAAAATCAGGCGATGTGGACAATTGTACTATATTTTTGAGGACATACTTTCGCATAATGCATGTCCTAGCCCCTAACCATATCCATAACCATAACCATAACCATAACCATTAGAAATGATTGCCCAACCCCAACCTTACCCTAACCATAACCATAAACCACTTTATATGTATACTCTGAAAAGAAATTTTGACCCTCAAGAAGAGGTTTGAACAAGTGAGGACCGGCCCAAAAGTCCTCACTTCTCTAAAATGTCCTCACTAAATCGTTAGAGAACTCTAATTGGGTCCCACAAGTACAGATGTACAGGAACACACACACACTCACGCACACACACACACCTTAACTGTGAAACTGGAGAGCACATAAAATACCTCTTGGCCCACAGTTAGAATTCGGCAGGCAAGTTAATACACACAAAAATAAATGGTTACATTTTCGTGTTAAACCATTTATTTCTCCTCCTCCTGAAAGTAGCTTTTTACCTTAAAAAGAAGACTCATAATATGACAATAGCATTTACCAAATAATTAGTCTTTAAGAATGACAGAGAAAAGGGGCTTTGAAGACACTAGCAGCCTTGTCACACACAAGATCTCATTTTATACATCCTGTGCGCCCTCAAGCAGGCCCAGACCTGAGCCTCGCGCTCCGCTCCGGGAGAGGCCTCATGCTGGATTCCCTAACCCTTCCCTGTGATAATAAAAACATTGCACAGTGCAAGCTTGCATGTTGAGCTGGGATGTATATACTGTGTCAATAATCTTTTATTATATTCATCTGAGAAATATAAAAAGAAGAAGGGAGTATATATGCATCCGTCCATCTATTCTCTTAACCGCAAGGGTCGCTTGCTTGCTGATTGCACACCCTGAACTGGTTGCGGGATTTTGAATTTATTCTTCAACTCTATTTGGAAAACCGCACTTGAAATGAGTATGTGTTTTCTCTTCTTTTCGTTTCTGATCTTTGTGTTCCCTCTTTTGTGTTCGAGGCCAGGCTGGGCCCCTGGCACTGTGGCTGGATACATTTATTTCTTTTAATTTTACAAATTGGGCAAATACCAGTGCACACCACAAGTGTATATATTGAGATATTTTGATTTCATTGGCACCTACAAAACAAACAATTAATGCAATGACAAAAATAAAATACATATTACTCAAACACATGCGCTGACGCAGAGCTACAGTACACCATTTACTTACCATACGGCCTTTTTATAGCACGATACAATCTAAAATAAACAGTCTCATGTGCAACACGTAACCCGTTACAAGGATCAGGTGTCAAGTGGTCCAAAGTGTACTAAGTATGTGTTGTTATTTTGATACAAAATCAACTTACCGTATTTCTTCAAGTACAAGTCCACCTCGCTTAAAAGTCGACCCCCCTTCCTCATTTAAATTTGGGTGAAGTAAAAATAAAAAAAAAAAAGATTATAAATCTACCCCTGACATTAGTGCTTACGTATATCATGGCTGTCCAAGAATAACACATGGTGTGAGTTATTAAGCCTTTGAGAAAATTACGCTACTTTTTGACACACTTCATCTTATATCGAACAACATGTATCACGTTCTGTCGGCTCTTTTCTGTGTGGGTTTAATTTTGTGAAATTTTAGTTCGATTCGGGCTTAGGTTCATGTTCTTAAGTTCATGCTTGTTTCCCCTCGCGTCTGTCGTTAGCGTAACTTGTTCCTCATGTCGTCCGCGTGTCCCAGCCCCCCACGTGTTCAGCCAATCAGCTCCCCTCGCCTCTCGTTCCCTTCCGGCTTTTGCGTGTTGTTCCTGATTAGTGTCTTTAGCATTTAAGCCTCAGTTTGTTAATGCTAGTCGTCGGGTCATTGGTTCTTTCTCTGCCATCTTTCCGTTATTCCATCCAAGTACTTGTTCTTCCCCCGAATTGCCTGTGAGTTTGTTTCCGTTTTGATCCTTTTTGTTGAACTTTGTATCATTTTGTTCCTGTATCATTTTGTTCCTGTTTGATCCTGCCTCAGTTTTTGTTAAATATTTTTAGTTTGAGCCACATCCCTCGCTTGATGAAAGTGCAATATAACGGCATTCCGTGCGAACAATCTAAAACAGATGTATGCTATATCGAATTAGAGGTACAAAATCATTTAAAGCACTGTAAATGACATAATCTTATAAATCTCTGAAATCAAGTTCCAGGATCTTGAAAGTATACAAATTGGGCTCTACCACAGTTCAATCTGCAGGAACATGCATGTAGAAATGTCGTGTGAAACATATTTTTGTGTCAGCCGCCTTTGGGAAAAAGCCCATACAAGCTAAGTGACACAGATTGGCAAAACAAAGACACAAGAAGGAAAATGTCAGGTCTAATTCTTCACAGCAAATTGTTTGGTTTAGTATGCTGTTGAATTGCCACCACTTTCTATTAAACCTGCTGATTCCCACGTCACGGATCTTTGATCCAGCCATCCCAGCTTCAGGCCACATCTACCGGTGTGATTGACTGTGTCAGTATTCACTTCCTCTGCACAACTTCAACATTCTTCCTTTCAGTATTCAACGCAATCCGCTCTTAGGCAACGCAGCAGTGCACCAAAAAGAACGACCTGCCTCACGGTGCTTTCAAAAACTCAATGGCACAGTTCGAAAAGAGATAGCCGAGAGTCTACATGTTTGTGTGCGACAGATAGCCATCAACCTTCCGTCTCTTTTTCTGAATGTTGTCTTTTTCCCTGTGGCCAAAAGCAGCAGCTCTGACTGAGTCAGACACAAACATGGCCAAGTGAGACCAAGTAAATTGTCATTTCACAGTGGCAGAAATCAATAGAGGACAATGTGCCAGCCGTAACCCGGGCACACATGGTGTTGTAAGGCAAGGCGCAAAATGTAGTACAAAAGAAGGTCAAATAAGGTCAATTTTGATGTGTGGATAATGTAGATCATTGTTAAAATAACTGGATTCAACACTTAAATGTAGTTTTCAAAAGGCAAACTTGAAGTTCATCCAGTATCACGGAGCAGATAGTGGCTAAATCAAACTATGGGAGAGGAGAAGCAGGAGAACCGTAGGCCAAAATACAAAGGTACAAGATTAAGTCACATCAAGTGAATGTATTAAAATATTTAAGTACAGACCCCAATCACGTGCGCCAAAAATGCATCACCATTCTATAGATTTCACACGGATCAGTGAGATTCCCTGACCCTTGTGGGACCAGCGGTCGGGTTATGGATGGAATGGATGAAACTGAAGAAGGAATAGCACCAGTAATTTGACAAACCATTTAGCTCAGAGCCAGAGTAACGTGAAGTTATCGGAAAGAAAACACGCCCGGGATTGCACTCTCTTGCTCAGGGGATTACCACTTTGACCCAGAAGTTTAGGAGACTCGTGGTGAAGTATGTCATACGTAGAAGATATGCTGTTGCTTTCCACGGTGGATTTGCCAGCATTCCAAAGCCTTGTCAACGAGATTCCTGCTGCGACTAGCAATCATGACAAGGTAAGCTAACACTAATTTTCACTGTACAATTGCAATTAATAATAGCAAATATAACTTGAAATAGTTCCGGTCAATGTGTATCAAGATGAAGCACGCAATAACAATGATGTACTGTAGGCTAGCTGCTGAGGTTAGTCCCACCGAAAGCATCTATTTTTGAAACATCTGTCCCTAACATCTGCCGACTGAACTTGAATTTGAATATTGACATTGAAATTGTGGAATGCACTCTTTCTGCATAAAGCTTATACAATGCATCACTATGCTGTGAAACCAAGTAATAAAGGGATTAAAATACACAATCTTTTTTTTTATCTTGTCATGCCTATTAATGTTAACAATGTAGATGCAATTTTTTGTACAGGTTATAGGCTTGAGCCATATTTTCAGTTATAGTGGTGAGCGTTGCAATTGTAATGTAATGCAAAGTACGTACCAGAAATGTAAAGTATTTGCATATACAGTAATATTGTGATGTAACTAATGTAACTAATTACTTTGAAGTGACACTGATAAGTAATAACTAATGCACAGATCAATTAATGAATAAAGCATGTTTGGTAGATATATTGGACACAGCTGGTATAGGCTCCAGCATTAACGCCATACCAGCATGGCCACAACCCTTGTGAGATTAAGCCTTTTAAGATAATGGGTGGATGTAATTGTTCACATTTTTCATTTTATTATTTTTTTGCTACCTTTTCAATCATGGCAAATTAACATGATTAGCTTGTGAACATGAATGCGTATTTTTTAGAACGTAATTCAACATACTTTTTATATTACATGGCAATCACTGGTCAATATTGACTTCATCTGCTGTCTCTCATACGAACACACTGCTCAGCAGAGTTGAGCAGAATTCGGAAGTGGAGAGTGAAAAGGAGAAGGGAAAGGAACAGAAAGACGTGGTGTGGGAGGGTGATAGTCCATTGCCTGGCTGACAAACAGAGGGTCCCTCCAGAGTCAAGCAAGCAGATGGGGGGGGGGGGATTTGACGTGGGCAGTCAACCCCGGCACCATTAAACAGCCCCCTCTCTCTTCCTCCACCTCGTAGCAGAAAATCTATGCCTGCTCTCTTGGTATTCCTCTCATCTCTTCTGAAGGCTCTGTGGATGTGGCTCGTGGTGGTGGGGTTAGACAATTGGTCCGCAAGTGAGGACCCGACCAGCCGTGTGTGATGTTAGAAGCCCCCCCGCCCCTCCCCCCACACGCACCCACACCCACACACGCTCCTCGAGCCCTCGGCCCCTTCAAAACCTTCACCGTCTACAGAAATGGACACACCATTCCTCCGATTTCCCCCAAACAGCGGTTCAACAGGAACAATTTTAACAAAAACTGTGCAGTGATTTAACAGCATATGCAACAAAGTTTGTGAAAAGGCCTCGTTAGTAATTTTTATGTCTATTTTCAGGCTGAAGAAATATCATTTTGTCCCGATATAATTGTCTGATGCCTAAATGAATATATTTTAATATTTCAATGTGCAATATGTGTGTTACGTTATGTATACTTAAGGTGTTATGAGTACCAATAATTTCCATAGATACACTGTTTATCACTATGTACAGTACTACTGCCAGTAACATGATATTTAAGGGCTCTATGGTGGGAGTGTAATGAATGTAGCTCAATTCAATACATAAAAAATACAATGCAAAATGCCACAAATGGGCTAACAAGTAGCGCCGATGTAATGGTGATATAACACTTGAAACAAGGGATAAAAGTACTGTCCGTAAATGGTAAATCAACTCGTGCAGGCAGATAAAATGACAAATATATCCTTCTGTCCTCTATGAAGAAAGCCTTATATTCCGTCAGCTCACTAAATAGCTTTGGGCCTATCAATTTGTATGTTATACTGCGGTGTGTAGACCAGTAGGAAGAGCGCAATTTCTATTGAATCGAACAAAATACGTGTCAAAAATGGATTAGAACTTATTACAGTTTTTCTTAACTTGATAAGGTACATTGTTATTATATTTTCTCTTTATGTCAAATTTTAACTTTTGAGAGGAGGCTGGAATAGTTCAATGACATATACATTTGAAATGGAAAACGTGATTTAAAATGCAATTGCTTTTGAGTTACGAGCATATCTAGTCATCGAATACATTAAACTTGTATCTCAAGGAACCACTGCTCTCAAATAAAGTACAGACACCGAAAACAATATTCCGTTGGTACAGCGACAAAGTATTCGTACTTAAAGCAATTAATTCCCATCAATTTTGAAAGTTATAGCTTAAGCATGTCTTCATAATCTCCACCACTAGTTCTTCTGCATGACTTCTACGTCACCCACAAACAAGCTTTGTTTTCTTCTTCCTAAGTAACCCGTGCTGCCGTCACCCTGAGCCAGCCTCGTCATGCCTGTGTGGTCGCTCTAAAGGTCACAGCTTGTAGTCATGTCATGAGCTGTCAGTCTTTCCTCCCGCTCCGTGCGTCTCCGCTCGTCTCTGTCAGACGTTTCGCTCCTTGCCTTTGGAGCGCAGATCAAAGATGCAATCCTTGCCGGACTTTGAAGGTTAAGAGCAGGGAATAGTGATCTCAGTCCTAAATGCGGAGGGGATCTCAGTGTCTGAGCATTATCTGATGTGCAGACTTGCAGACACAGAGAGATGAGATAAGATGGCTCTGCTGGGTGCTCACAGTTACACCAATGTCTGAAAAGCGTTCTGTGGCTAATTGGTACTCTGTTCCGCTACCTGAGGGCCAAAGGTGTGAATCACTTTACTTTGAAATGTCTTGAGTTCCTTTTTCATTGTGTTGTAGCACATTCATTTATCTTGCGAATGAATTCAATGCTCATTTTACCTCTGAATACTGTTGGGACCCCGTGATTCGCAACACTTATGGGTCCCAAAAGAAATGTATGGAGTGCCAAAAATTGTACAATAAAAAGGACAAAGTAACTCCCAGGTTCAAATTGCGTTTACAAGGCGCGAGCAAAAACCAACAAACGATATCATCAAATGTCACAGAAAATGTATTCAAATAGAATGAACTCGCATGTAGCATCCGTCATCATCTTCCTCATATTGCCAACACTGATGTAACAATCCATCTTGGTAGAAAAATCTGCTTTTTACTTTGAGTGTTTGTTCAGTTTCAATATGTCTGTTTTGTTCCTCTTCTCAAGCTTCTGAAGCATTTCGTTCTCACTTCTTGACTTTACTTTGTGGGTCACTGTTACCTGATTGTGTAATATTTGACTTGTCACTTTTTCCAAAGCTTTACAGTTTTTTTACTTTGCGTTGGGCTTAAAGATAGCACTATTTCATAAAGTATTTTTTGTGTGTGTGTGTGTGTGTGGGGGGGGGGGGGGGGGGGTGTAAGGACAAACAACATCCACTGTGCAATTTCTCTGTGAAATAAATTTGAATGGTTCAAAAAAAGTTCTGCTTGATCATTTCATTTATTAAAAAAGTTCAGCTAATTTTTTAATACTTTACAAAATCATCTTGCAGGTTGTTTTATGGCTCACGGGTCATATGTTTGACACCCCTGATGCAGAGGCTATATCTGTCAACTAACACAAGCTTCCTCAAAATGATCATCAACGCTGAGTCGAAAGATCATAAGCAGCATTATGTTTGATGCTAATGCAACTTCTTGGAAATTCCCCCGACAGCTCGCAGAGAAAATGAATACGGTTGGTTAGACACAAGGAATACTATCGAATTTAGCATGGACTTAAGACATACCTAGGTTGTCTAGCTAGCTAAGACTTAATTTAGCTCACTCATTTCACTGCAAATTTTCCCGAGCACTGCAGATCAGTGCTGTAGCATGTGCTCTAGTAAAAGTCTGTCTGGTGACTAAAGCTAGACAATGCTTCAAAATAAAACATTGGAAATCAAGTAACATATCAAACCAATGGCATTGGGACATTTTTATTTTGAAGTTATGCCCGGAAGCACGGTTGTGACAACAATCTAGTTGTCATCTACTTGATCTTCTTTATCTTATGCTGTGAGACTCATGGCCATGAACAGCATTTATGTTAAAAAAAAACCTGTGTTCTTTTTTTCTTGATTGACATTTTTTTTCTGTGAGATCAAATCAAACATGGTGGACGAAGTTGTCAAAATTGTTCCTATGTTCTCAAGTTTTGTTGAATGATAGAGTAGATGGAGGATGATTCCATCTTTGAAGCGAGCAATCAATGCTCAAGCTCATGCTGCGAGTGACCTGACCCGCACACCGGATGCGATTTTTGTGAACACAACAAGCAATCTCATTGGATACCAAGCTGTCAATCAAAGTGCTTCTACAAGCTCTGATTGGCTAGTTTTGTGGCACAAACGTAACACGTGAGCAGAACTGAGCGAGCGCAGAGGACGACTCGAGCGAGCGAGAGCTCGATGCTGAGCAAACGCGATGTTGAGCGAGGGAGGGGTATCGCGAACGAGAGCGAGATGTTGAGCGCGAAAATGCTATTGCGAGCGAGCAAAAAGGAATTTCGAGCGAGAAACTTCTTTTCAAGAACTTTTTTTCTGCGCTCAAAATCTGTTTTCGCTCGCTCAGTTTTATTTTCAATGCTCAAAATAGTTTTCCGCACACTACGCGGTGATCAGTGGCTACCTGTCACCTGCCTCCTGAGTCCCACAGTCCAAAAGGGCCTGATGAACTACTTTCTTCAGGTTGAGGGCATCTCTTACGACTGGTGTCCACCAATTATAAACATAAGTACCTTGAACCTGTATATAAGAGTGCAATTGCCAGGAATATCTTATTGCACAATTTGTGAATACACTGCCATACTTAAAGTTACAGTTACATTTGAATCAAACGGACTTTGAGCTAGCTCCTAATTCCTTCATCCTGCCCACATGACATGACTTGGTGCGGAGGACTCGGAAAAGCTGCCAGTCAACCTAATTTCGTCGTTTCTCCCAGTCGGCATCCCTTTCAGAGACATGTATGTCTCTCGGTCTTTGGTGATGTCTATGTGGCATGTGAGATTTATACCATGGCCCCTCGTTGGGGAAATAGCTTGAGTCTTGTCTTTTTTTCCTAACCTATTTCCTCGTGTTTCTCTCCTCTCTTCTAAGACCCTGGCGTGCTTCTTAGTGATCGTATCGACAGGCTGCTTCAGCCTGTCTTCCTCTGTTGGTCATTGTCTTTGTATGTTTCTTGGATGTTCGAGACGATTGAGTTCAATTTTGTTGCCAGAGAAGAAGTGCGGCTTCACAATAAAGAAACCTTAACACACCTCCAAATCTATGCTTAAAATGTACTTTCATGTTATCTCACACTTTTTCCTGTCCTCCTAAGTGGGAAGTAAGCATAATATTTCAAATGCTTCATGGAAACTGGTGATTTTCATGTGCAAATGTCAATCAGTCTGCTCAAAGCAATCACAGGCCTGTCTTCTCCAGAGATGGGGGGCTTGAGATACAGCTTGAATTATTTATCAGCTCTGTGCCACTGTGCTTTGGGGTCACAACCTTCCAAAGTGATGACAGAAAGATGTTAGCAGACCCCCCACCCCCTCACCCCCCCCACTCCCTCCAAGCACTTCTATTACCACTCATTTGGGGTCCCTGAACCTGAAAAGACAAAGCAGAGATCTATACGGGGGAGGAAAAAAATCATTGGTGCTGAATAAATGGTGTCATAAAGTAGAACACAAGTAAGCAAAGACTTTTTGAGCGTATGTTCCCTCACTCCCAACTGGTGGTAATCGCCTTCCGTAGCCCGCTGTGACATGAGGACACACTGCAACAGGTGATCAGCTACAGTCACACAAAGTGACACGCAGCAGGAACGTGTTCTCCGGCTGCTCTACCCACTCATGTATGAAAGGTCTGTATTAAGTCTAGATTTTGAAAGAATTATCCAAATACAGTATGTGGAACAAATTGCAGTCACGTAAGATCAATTTGCACTTACATTCAGACCACCACACATTTTGATCACTCAAATGGAGACCCACAACACAGAGTGGTCATCAGTCGTGCACATTGCTCCTCTGACAGCAACAAGACAAGAATGAATGGACTGTCCAACTCGCCACACTGAGACATGGGTTGTAATAGCAGCCATATTCTATCTGTCATGAACGAGTCAGCAGCTGTCCTTGAATAAGTTCCTCTGCATGAACAGTAGATGGCCAGACAATGGCTATTCAATGAATCGAATCTTTTGGCCATGTATAATTTAGAAAATCATACAAATGTACAAACAAATTTTACAAGACATAGTGTTATGTCATGCCCTTCAACAGCATAACAAAGGACTGAGCTCCATGAGAACACAAGTGAAATCTTCATTCCCTGTCCTGTCCTGTCATAAGATCCGAAGGGACAAGATGCTTTATTTTCATCGGCATGTGCAGTCGGGCATAAAACCCATCTTATCTCGATATTTATACAAGTGCAGGTCTCCTTTAGCTTGTCCGTGCCCTTACTGGACGTTCCAGCGAACTGAGGGCTACAGTTTACCGTTACATTTTTTTTAAAATGACTGGGTTTTAAATCAGAAGCAGGGGGCACATTATATTTTATGCTCAACAGAAAATATTTGCTTCGCTCTATATTTTTTGTGCTGCTGTAATGTACAGTACTCTTTTCACGCAGCAGTGCTGCTCCCAGTCGGTAGTGTTTAATGACGGCTTTTTCACAACCGCTGGCAAATATTACCATAGATTAGTGTCGTAATCAGGACCGCCACAAAACCCAGCCCAAGATTTTACAAGACTACTATCAAGTATCAATACTGGGACAAGACCAAGACATAGAAGTCGAGGCAAAGACCGAGACTGCATAGTGTATATGCATAAGGAAAAAAACAACAACAAAAAAACCCCAAAAAGAACAGAACATAATGATTGGTGTTTTTTATTGAAAAATGTAGAATGAAACCAAAACCAAATCTACAATAAATTTCGTACTGTAAGCCGCACCGGCACATAAGCCACAGCAGCAAAAATTGGGCAAAAGAAAAGGTAAAAAAATAAGCCACACCGGACAATAAACTGCAGGTCGTAACATCAAATATTTAGCAAAAAGATGATGGATGGAAGTTGCTTTTTTTTTTATTAACATCCTACCTACAACAGACTGAATTACATGTTCAGCACCAACATAACACAAACAGAATGCTAATATTTCACTCTGCGAAAAATCATAGTTGCTTCTTTATATCTTTAATATTTGATCACTAGCAACTCAACATTTGTTTCAACGCCAACCCCCCAAAATTTTTTAAAAAAAATTCTACTATGCTATAAAATAGTCTGTTTTTAGACAACATTTCTTTTCACACATTGATTTTCTGCATTGACATTGACAAATCTATTCGCTCGGGCAATGTCGCAATTTGCACCTCTCCAGCGCTGATTTTAATAGGAATTGAAAGGGGCCGATTCCAATGGCCAGGAAGCTGTGTCCACGCTCACAATGGCGCAAACGCCCGTTTTTAACTGCACTAGTCCAAGAAAACTACCTGTGCGTACAATTAAAGCACGCTTTGTGCTGGACTGGGTTGGGCACTAAACTTAGGGCCCATGCATTTTGAATGAAAAACGAGTGCCATGAATGTCATGAATAATGGGTCACATTGACATTGTCAATAATGGTGAGTAACAACGCGTCATGTTGACGACTTTACGTGTTTTACAGAAGCAAGGTAATACACCAATATTGTCAGTGGTTAAACGACCTCTAAAAGAAAGAACTGTGTTACTGGGATAGTGTTTTTACCTCTTGCCATGGGAATGCATGGCATTGCAGGCAGAACGATTGGAGGACAAGAAAAAATCCTCTGAATTATAGAGCGTGATTGTTTGGTGAGTTATGGTTGCTGGCCGTCGGGATCAACTTGATAAATAGTGCTGAGTGAGAATTACACTTTCTCATTTCCTTGCTGTCTATTTATCTACCTTTCTCTGGCCAGAGCGCCCCTTCTCATTCCTCTTCCTCATTTGTCTGTTTACCAAGCGTTGAGACTGACCCTTTAGGGGTGTCCTCAAAAGACCTCTATAGGAGACACCAATGCTGTTTACATGGTGCATAAATCATTGTTTGCTTTCTCTCATTTGATTTACACAGAGAACTGTATGGGTTGCATTCATTGCAGTTAAGCTTGTATTTTACAGAGATGTTCTGATATCCTGAGTTGGAAATAAAAATACTCCAAGAAGGGCGGGGGGTGTGAAACAGGCCGATGTAACCTGATCATGAGACTTTGACTCCAGCCGTGTTGTTTTCTTTTTCAGGGCAAATCGTGTTAAGATGAAGGCTTCCACATATTGTAAGTGTGAAGTGAAAACAAAATGCCTTGGAGACTGTTGGCTGGCACAATCAAGTAAGCTGAAATGCCAGAGGAAGGGTTTCACTAGGGTTTGTCTCACTAATCCTGTTGGGTAGAAAAAGGGAGCAACTAGTGCGAAAGGGGAGAACTACCAATTTTCTATAGCCGCTTATCCTCAAAAGGGTCGCTGGTGACTGTCTGGGCTGTCTGTGGGCAGTAGGCGGGGGACACGCTGGACTGGTGGCCAGCCAATCACAGGGCACACAATGACAAACAACCTTTCACGCTTCCAATCACACCTGAGGACAATTTAGAGTGTCCAGTACACCTGCCGTACTTGGTGTTGGAATGCGGGAGGGAGAACATTCAAATTCCACACAGGGAGGCCAGAGCAAGCTGGAATTGAACCCGGGACTCTGAACTGTGAGGCGGACGTGCTAACCCCTCTTCCGTGGAGCGTATTCAAATGTCATTGGATTACTATATTTCTTATTCACCTCCATAAGAGATTTCATCCAGCCACGAGTCCCGGGCAGGCGCGGGTTCTTTTTTTCATCATCTGCGTAAACATTTTTTTGTTTGTTTGTTCTTTACATTGTGTGATCGTATTTAAAAGTTTGTAAATGTCAATGACAGTATAATCAGTGGTTGACTCACCTGACTTCCATGCTGCGAGCAGATTCGGTTCCCACACATTACTGTACACCGTGCAAGTGTGAAGACAGTTTTGGTAAGACTCAAATGGCAATCGTTCTTTGAAATATAATTTGTGGACATTGCCCTCGTGTCCTTCTTCAAGAAGAAACAAACACGTTTACCCAATTTATTTTGTGTACAGGTTATGTCTTTTTGAGTGCTCTGTTTTATGGTTTTATGTTTTCAAGCACAAAGAAAACCATTCCCTCAAGTCTTTCTGACATTCCCCATCGCATAATGTTTCTGACTGACTGATCAGGTATCAAAGATGAAGTTCTTTGTGTAAATGCAATATGAATAATTCATGCAGGACTGGCAGTGAGGGGTGGAGGGGGGGGGATACGAGTGAACGAGAGAGGGTGGTGGTGGGGGGGTGGGGGGCATTTTAGAAATCAGCCTGCTAGGGCCCTGATCATGAATAATTGATCTGAACTGATTAAAGTTTGCCGCGATTACCTGTCACCTCCCTGACAGCTGTTGCCACACCTGTGTTTACTGCCACTTTTGTCCACAAACACACAATCACATTTTCAAGCAACAACATCTGATCGTGTTTTGTTGCAAAATGTAATGATGGATTTATACTACATGAGTAACAATTCTGACATAAGGTGAGAAAGGGATACATTATCTATCAATGTGACAGACAGATGAGAGGTACTCCCAATTGCAACTCTAATGTTGTTGGCCTCTGTTCAAACAACAAAATAACATGGATGGCGAGTGCACCCTAAATATGGTAAAATAAACAATGCGATCGACCTTGAGCCCGTAGTATGAGTCTGAATGGGCTACAACTAGTCGGATTATCAACAATAAAAGACACAAAGTTCTCCATGATGACAAAGGTTTTGCTTAGTGTTTTGTGACACTAAATACTACAAACAAGTAAGCGCAGCGCGAGCTAATCTAACATTCGTACGCACGTTTCAGCAGCAGGAGGGTTGACACGCTACCAAAAAAGGAATTGAACAATCGAATCAGTGACAACACTCACCTCTTGTGGATGCTCACTTGGGAAACATACACAACTTCAACTTCAAAGACAACAGTCGACGGCTTATAAATGAACAAAGCGCACTCTCTTAGCTGCACAAGGAACTGCTCAGCCGGGGCTCCCCGTCTCGTTCGACCATAGACATATGACCTGTTCAGGAATGTACAGATATGATAATAGACAGGGGAATTGACAAATTGATTTTCAGATTCAGGAGGAGCGATGTGGTTTTTGTCCTGGCCGCGGAGCAATCGACCAGGGTTTAATCAAGGTCCTGATGATTGCATGGGAATTTAGCCACCCAGTCTACATGCATTTGCTTTGCCGACGAGCAAAAAGCATTCATCTGTGACTATCGTGGGGTTCTGTGTGGGGTCCTCTGGGAATATTGTGTGCCAGACTCCATGGTATGGCTGTTCCCTCCCTGTACAATTGGTGTGAGAATATGGTTGCTCTGCCGACAGATGGCCAGAGTTGTTTCCAGTGAGCGTTGGACTTTCCCATGGCAGCCCTTTGTCACCAATTCTAATAATTACATTTACTGATGGATTTTCTTATCGAATCCAAAACATTGAGGGTTTCTGACTTGGTAGCCCCAGTATTACACTATGTCTCTACTCGTTGCAGATATAATTGTAATGACTTGAGAAGCTATGTGCAATGTTTAGTATGAGGATTAGCGCCTCCAAATTTGGCCTCATGGTACTTTTGGTTACACTCTAAATACTGTCCCTTTTGGGACATTCCACTGTATCTTCACAGCCTTATATGTGCTCCCTTTATTACCGTGTTAGTATATGTCAAATAAATTTGTGGCACCGTAAGTGTGCAGTAAATATTCCAACTGGAGATCACATTTGAAAGAATGATAGAATCCTGTGATATGCCAGACTATCTCTTTAAAATGTGAGACTGGAGGACTCTGGAGGGAAAAAACGACTCTGTTGGAGGAGGAGAACATGGATAGAATGGGTGGCGCGCTGGACAGATGACAAATTGTCATTAATAATTGTGGTACGGGACAGCAGTATGAAGGCTTGTTATTAATAGAGAGAATTAGTGTGGCTGTGCAACTCAATTTCAACACTGCCACTCTGCATCAGGCCCCATAATCAGATCGTAATGGAACAGCACCTCACCAGGATGTACAAGTGCACACCGTTGCATGTGCTGCTTACAAATGTACACTTACTAAGTCAGGGAGAAAATGGTGCATGGCGAGAACACATGGCAAATACCTCATTCTTTCTGCACGACCGCAACATTTACTGCAAGCGGCTGAATTGTATTTTGGTGCGAAGCCACTTGGAGTTGAGTCAAACCACGTGAGTACTTCAACCATGGAGGTTACAACTAAGTCCAGAATCATTTAATCATTTAAGTAAAATTGCTACCTTGAAGGTTGATCATGATAAATTGGGAATATTGTACAGCATTCAGGATGTGAATGAAGCAAAGCTGTTCCGCTTTAATTCAAGTGTCTGGCACCAAATTTCGAAATTCATCATGAAGGAATAACAGTCATTGGTATAGAATACCTAAACTTTCAGAAATAGTGGCAAAAAATAAGCCTCACTTTTAATATCTCTACATTGTAAATGACATTAGAGCGTCTGATAAAGTGGGTGACGGAATAGTGAGATTTTGCCTTGGCACTACTTTTCCTAAGCTTCCGTGCAGCCGCCATCACTAGCTGGTTGCTTTCACTTTCACCTACATCATATCTCCCGTGAGTGAAATTGAATTGGCTTGAGATTTATTCATTTTTATTTCATCTTTATTTCCCCAGGTAAGGGGCTTGATAACAGATTCTCATATGTAATGCCAAACTGGCAGCAGACAGCAGAGTAAAAACAAAGCACGATAACAACTAATACAAATAAAAAGACATCACGTTGTACAGTGTGACAGGGTTGCATTCAAATAATACATTATATTAAAGCACGTGGTGAACAAATGATTCAAATGAATGACAGCAAGCACAGTGATCAACTGCAGTCTCACCGACCAACTTCGCAAACCATTAAACATATTAAGTTGAATGATGAAAGATTTGTCATTTGTAGCAGTGTTCCAAAATGTTCTATTGCTGTTTGCGGCTGAAAATGTAAAATAAGATTGCCCAAACGTAGGATGGATTTAAGGAACAAAGAGCATGAGTCTACGGCAGAAACATGTTGCGTGGTAAAAAGTCAGCCAGTTAGTCACACCAATTTCAAAATAAAAGCCCTCGTCTCGAAATACAAGCGTTCGTGTTCACACATTGTTTGGGATGATTTATTTTGAAGTCTCACCACATTTGGCAGGGTACCTAACTGTCAGGCAGAGCAGTAACAAGCAATAGGTTCTCCTGTGTACTCCATTGCCAAAACAAAACAGATCTCGTACCTGCCCTCATCGGTCGGTGGTTGAGCCGGGGGCCAATTATTTGTCTTGTATGAGCTGATTGGTAGATTAGCTGTTCGGTCTTCCTCGTAAGACTCACACATGCTGCGAGAGAGACGAGCAGGGAGCAGCAGCAGAGCGTTGTAAATCTCTTACTGAGACTTTTTTTTTGTGATAAATTGGAAATTCAAGTGTAAACTCTGCTTGTTAACACTACTCAACTGTACAGGCTTCACTCTAATTTGACTTTCGGGCGCTGCGGCTTTCTGTGATCCCGAGTACAGCTAAGGTATGGAAACGGGAAGGGATAACAGCACAGTTACTCTATGAGATTTAATAATTTAAGATTTAAGTAAATATATGTACTGCAGTAGTTCAACGTCCGAGAAGAGCCCGTGGCATGTGCATTTTCAGTCTATCTGGCATGCAAGGAATCTTCAAAGCGCCCCTCCGCTTTATAGCATACAGCTTTTGTTCTTTCATTAAAAAAAATCCACGATGCACTGAGGGCACAATAGCTGAGGCATGAAGTAGCAAGGGATAACTTTACACGTGTTTTCCTAAATCATTCATTATTAAACATGATGCAGTAACTGTAGTGTTATCCCTTCCCGTTTTAATCCCTTGGCCATAGTTGGGAAACACGGAGGGCCGGACTTGCCCTCAGAGTAACGGCCCTTGGATGTAGACCTAGAGTGGAGCCTGTAGCTGAGCAAAGGTGACAACAGGGAAGCGGAGTTTACACTCCAAATTCCAATATATTACAACAGACTCTTTTTAACATCTTCCCAACACTCTCTGACATCCTCACTGTACGTCCTCGCATGTGAGGGTCGCTCGGAGACTGCTGCTGGAGGTATAACAACAACTTGGACAAGAGTGGCGAGACAATCAGAGTCAATCAGTTTAGGAGCACTCCTACAAGACACATAATTGGCTCCCAGCGTGACATCAACCAATGAGGGTAAGAGTTGTAATCTACTCCTGCGCAGGAGTTGTAATGCACTTCACTTACACCAATATACCTATTGTGCATGTTTTTGGATTGTGACAGGCGTGCCTGAAAAAGACCCATGCCAGCACAAACAGAACATGCAAACCCCGCACAGGAAGGCCAGGGCAAGCTGGAATTGAACCCGGGACCACTGCACTGTGAGGCAGACATGCGAACCAGTAACCTGCCATGCCCCAAAATGAAACAGCGCTCACAATTTCATTGTATACCGGCTATACAATGATAATAAAGGCATTCTATTCTATTGTGTTCAATTCTCCTGCACAAAATTCTGCAAATGTCCATTGGCTTCAGCTTTCTAGGGGGAATGAAAAACTGATTTTGAAACCCAAAGGGAGTAAAACAGAATATTTTACCCACAAATTGTGAATGATGCCAATTCATACAATTATTTTACTTCGTCTAAATACTACAGTGTTTAATGCCTCACACACAAAATGGATGTGATTCATAATTGGTGAATGTCAGTTTTTTTTTTGTAAAGCATCTTGATGTTTGATTTGAACTTCATTATGGTCATATATCAAGGGACTGTCCTTGTTCACAATCTTCTGTTGTCTAACGTTCTTGTAGTTGACCCGAATATTAATTATAGTGCTTTGGGCTCACATGCCATTTCTCCTTAGCAGGAACGCCGTCCAGTTTCCTCTTAAACAAAATTGGTGTGTTTCCTCCTGGGTACACTTCCCGCAGATTACCCGGCTTTCGAATGACCCTGTAACATCACTTCATCCACACTAATGACTTCCAAATTGATTTCCAAGTGGGTCGGCGACATATCGAAGAACAGCAGCTTGATAGCAGAATCCCTGTCAGCCTTACCCATGGAACATGGTAGCAGCGCCACTCCCAGGAGTGACGGCCCTGTGGCGTTTATGTGCCTCCCTGGCGTACTGTGTCTTCATCCATCAGAGCTGAGGTTCAATAAGTGTTGATCCTCCCTTTCCTGTGTTATTGTGTGATGGATAAACGGATCTACGTCAGGCAGATTAACCATTTAACAGTGACCATTGCTCTGCATGCTTGCAAGAAACAACTGATTTATTTTGTGCGGTGCAATTCGTAAATGTAACGCATTAAAAGGGTGGAGTTATTTAAGACCGCTGTGGTTGGTTGATTTTGAAGAATTAGTATCGGAAACACTGCGGATTTAGCAGAGGAGAAATGTAACGTGACTAATGTGGTCATAAATAAGTTATTGCGCCCGCCATTTATTTGTTTACACAGAGGCTAGAGTAACTAGAACAAAAATGATGCATATGCACGAAAGACAGAGATTTACTTGGTACATCTTAATATGTGATATTAATCACTAAAATAGCTAACAACTCAAGTGGACCTCTGCTTTTTCTGCTGTGACTAAGTTTTGTTTACGATGACAGCGGAGCATCGTGCAGCAGCCGGCCTCATAATAAAGCAGTAGCAATGACGCATTAGGGCAACACAATGAATATTATTAGAATGAAGTCACAGAGAAGGGGGAGCAGAAAAGGAGACAGACGGTTGAGAGACGTGCACATATTTCAATATTAATCGCCTCAGTAATATTTTAACAGGCTATAAAAATCCAATTGCGAGCATATTGCCTCTGTTGGCAATGATGATCTGCCCCCTACTGCACAACGCATTGAGTATAGCCTAAATTTTAGGCCTTTGGCCAACATTATTGAGCTAGGGATCTCAGTTTGCTTTAAGAAAATGTGTGCACATAACGTTATTACAACACAATATATCCTATTTTAATCATAACAAAGACATTTGCTAAAAAAAAAAAAAAAATCAACTCAGTTTTAATTAAACTTTTCAGCTGATTGGCAGGTGACAAAGGGCAGTTTTAGTTGACCGATTCTGACATGGAGAAGACTAATTTTTTTGCAAAATTGAGTACCCTACTGAATATAAAATTCATTTTATGAACTATATTTTACTTTCATTTTCACATAATTTCTACTCTATTTTTAAAGGTTTCGTTTTGTTTTTTTGCATGGATGCTAGTTTTTGAATATATCTTAAAATCTCCTGTACCACCTGTAGTGCCCTCACATACCTCCAGACCTACACCCCCATTTGAAAACCACTGGTATAGACATTCACGTGGCCTGATCCCCAGACTGGAATGGCTGATGTGTCCAATTGGTTCTCACCAACAAAAACCAATAGAAAAACCAAAATGTCACACCACTTTCCAGCTAAAGCTGGCACAACTTGCGGGAGGAAAGAACGAGTATCTACCCCTCCACGTCTGCAAGGATTAGATGATCCCCCTTTGCCAGTAGTGGTGAGAGACACAGAAGGAAATCTATCAATACTGCATGTAGACCTGTCGCCATTGCTCCCTCTGCACCGCCATTAAACTTTAAAGCCGCGATTGAGCCTTACAGACGGGCGATATGGGATACTCGGGAAATGATTTGAGTTCAAATCAGGCCGAGATGTTTCTGAGATGAAATATTATCACAAGTAAAGGTGACACAGTGCTGAGTACAACTGACCTTCTAATCAACCACATACCGGCCAAGCACAGCACAAAACAGCCAGTCAACACTTTTTTTAGTATTTACTGGTGAATTAAGGGATACGTTTCGCAGTTTGTATTAAGACAATTATAATCAGTGGTGTCGTGGGGATTTTTTAAGTGGGTGTACGCGATTCTGGGATGTTCTATATATACATACAGAACATCAATCATAGGCTACAACACCAGTTGAAGTAACGTTAAATTTAATGTTTCACTACTCCAAAATAATCACAGGCCAACGTTATTAAGCATAACTCGAACCAAAATAAAAATTGAACGTGGCGTCGGGAGAAGTGGGTGGGCGGCGTACCACGCCCACTACACCCCTGATTATAAACAAAGGTTTTGGAAGCTGCACGCAATGATGGGTGGGTGAAAGGATATTTTTGTTTGTTTTGCCACAGCTCACAATTGCCTTCCATGTAAACTAAATTTTCCGTCTCTTCCTCTCGAACGCCAAGTGACCCGTGACATCTCTGAATGTTGTTGGTTTGTTCCTTGTGACCATGTCAGTGAGTAGCTTGAGAAAGTAACTGAAACCAAATTTGCTCCAAGTGGAACTGGCAGTACCTTTCTTGGCAGCAGCCTTCCATTGCAGTATCAATTTTCTCTTAGGTCTTCCCCTTGCCTGGCTGCTAGAACCTAATCATCTTTCCTCCATTGTACTCACTATCTCTGCTTCTCATCGGGGCCAAACGATCAAAGTTTGGTCTAACTTTTTCATTGAAACAATAAACTTGCCTCTCCAATGAGCTCATTTCAGATCATATTCAATCTGGTCAAGCCTCAAGAAAACCTTCGTACCTTCATCTCCTCCACCTTGGACTCTCAGTACCAATGTCTCAAAGCCGGTTGCTGGCCTTGCTCTCACCCATTTTCACCCTAACAGAGGTTTTTCTTAAAAATATCACATCAGGCAATTTTATTTGTTTATTCTTTACCTGTTTTCCACATTCAACATTGATCTGAATCTAAAATGTCTTCTACCATTACTATCATTTACATTTTGTGTCGTCTCATTCTTTTCCAACACCTTTTCAGTCTTGCATAAATATTGTCTACCTTTTGCTAATCTTCAGTCTTCTTCCTCAACCGCATTCTTCCAAATGTTTCTGCATGCTCCATACTTTCACGCAGATTTCACTGAGATTTATGAAAATCATGATCGATGTATTTTCATCTGTCATTGAAAACAGGAAGTGTAAAGAGATGAAGCCAACTCCACCCTAAATTCCTACGACCCCATAGTCCCTTTCGCGCTGAATGAACTTTATCCAGAACTATCCACTGTATGTACCCTGGTAGTTTGAGTTCTCCTTTCCATTCAAATCAGAAAACATTCCTGGTCTGGATGGTCTTCTTGGCATCTACCTGGAGCTAAGTACCTAGTCATGACTAGGGTCTTCGGCTACCTACGCAGGTAGTTTAAAGGAGGTGTATGTTGCTAACTAACGCTGACAGGTTGTTTCAAATTGGGGCTATTTTGTTTAGGCATCAGCCACCGCCATTATGCGACTCAGCAGTTGTTTTGACTGCGGCCAGTTTAATATTTTGGAATAATGAAAGGAGAGAAAATTGACAAATTCGTCCGTCTGTAACTTTGCCTGCTATCTACTTACTGACAACAGGGAAGCAGAGTTTACGCTTGAAATTCCAATATATTACAAGAGACTCTTTGTAACATCTTCCCAACACTCTCTGACATCCTCACTGTACGTCCTCGCACGTGAGGGTCACTCGGAGACTGCTTCTGGAAGTACGACAACAACGCGGACAAGAGTGTCGAGACAATCAGTCAATCAGTTTAGGAGCACTCCTACAAGACACATAATTGGCTCCCAGCGGCATCAACAAATGAGTTGTAATCTACTACTATGGAAGCACTCTCCAAAGTCCACCTTGAGTGCCTGGGTGGCCCCCGGCATGCTCTCCATGAAGTAAACCTCCAAAATCGAACTTGGGAGCCCAGCCAATTTTGGACCAGGACCCCCCTCCCAATCAGGAATTCAATGTTCCTAGACTTTTTGGTGTGAAACAGACTATTGACAGTTACAATTATTGTCCCACTGGATGACTTCCTGTAAATCCTTTGTCATCCCTGACCCATTGTCACCATTTCTCCTTCCCTCATTCCCGACCAGAAGACCTTACATACATTTATGGTCAAGTCCCATGGAAGCTCCTCCAGCCCACCAAGTGTCTATCCTTTGTGAACGTTGCATTCTCAGCTTCAATCATATGGATCTGTGCTCACCCCACCATCCCATGCTATCTATGCTGGCTCCTCTACCACAACCTTGAAGTCACTGATAATCATCATGTTAAATCCGCACAAACGTAGTTTATGACTGTAGTTTTTATCTGTGTGCTTCCTCTTTTGTTCTGTTGTTTCTTTTGAAGAAGCATTCACTCTATCATTTCCGTTCTTGTTTCAAAGTCTACCACCTTTTGTCCCTGGATGAAGTAAAGATCACTGTCAAAAAGACATATGAGTCATGAATGATTTGTATCAGTAACAGCAATAATGTGGGAACAATATATAAAATCTTTTGTTGTGACTATGAATTAAATTGTGAGGATATGAATTCTTTTCTTGTGAATATACATCAAAATTGCGCCTTCTTGACTCTTGAGATTATGAAGCACAATTTGCAAATTGGGATGACGTCACGAGCAGTACGCAGGTAAAGTGATTGAGCTGTGAAATTTTCACCCGTATGTGTCAAGCGAGAATAGAGATGGCGTCAATGACATTAACTCATATATACGGTGTCACAGTCGGGCGAGGCGGGGAGATAGGCGGGGGTGATACCGGTGGTGGAGGACCCAAATGCTGGCGGGCGGGCAGGGCGACTAGGGACGAGACGAGACTGACATGAGCGGCGAAACGTGACTATGATCCGGCAGTTAGCTGTAATGAAAAACTAGGCTTAAATACACACACACACACACACACACGCACACGCACACTAGTTAGACTGACGCGCGTCAGCTGAGAAGGGAACAATCGGCAGGGGAAGCGGATTGGCGGACGCACGAGTGGCAGGTAACGCAGACACTTGGGCCGAATCAAAACTCGGGATGACACGAAAGGAGCTGAAGCAGGAACTATATAAACAGAAAAGAACAGAACCCCCCAAAATAAAGCCACAACCCAATAGAACATGACTACGGAGCTTTCATCAGCACATCACACTTCACTAAGCGTTAAGGATAATGTATGCTCAGTTTAGTGATGGCCTCATGATGCTGTTGTAAAGCACCCAAACATTTGAGCCCATTGCATTGAAAACATTTCCGAAGCTTCACTAATAGCTAGAGAGCTCTCCTTGCAGGAACAAACAACGCAGTATCATTCACTTGAAAACCCTTTGGAATTTGAATCCTATTAAAAAATTAAGATTAATTAAAAAAAATTACAAAACATAATATTTAATAAGAAAAATATTGTGTAATTTGTTCATTTTATTGTGCATTGTGATTATGTGGCTATTGCTCTCTTGTATATAACGTGAATGTCCACTTCATGTGTTTGAAAAAGAGGGGCCCAAGTGAAAGAGTGAAGATACAGGGAGTGAATAGAAGGAAAGTGGAGGATTTTGACTATTTAGGGTAAGTTTCAAGAAAAATGGAAGGAAAGGTGTACAAGACAGTGGTGAGACCAGCAATGTAGTTTGGCCCGGAGACTGTGCCACTGAGGAAAAGGCAGGAGGCACAACTAGAGGTAGCAGAGATGGAGATGCTGAGGTTTCTTTTCGGGAATCACTTCCTTTGTTCAGGGGACACCGTTGTGTGCTTATGATGAAAGAAGTCTCTGTATGACTTATTTTCACCTGTGAAGCCCTTTGAGACTTTGAGGGCTATACAAAAAAACTTGACTTGATTTGAGTCCTCAAGTTGGTTAGGGTCAGGAATGAATACATTGGAGCAGAAGTCCCCAAGCACTATTCTGCGGCCTGGTACCACTCTGTGGATCAGTTGGTACTGGGCCGCGTGGGCCACACCCAAAATAATGAACTAACTTTGAGAGGAAATTCCCAGCCAAAAAAATCCACAGACTGACAAGAAATGAATTCTCGACCTAACTGTTACCAAACCAGATGAATTTTGAAAATCAGCTCGCAAATGACGGCAACCTTAAAAGTGTGTTTGAGACTCCCGATATCCCATCTGTGTGAAGAGAGAAACGAGCTGAGGGCTTCCTTTAATTTGGCATTATTGGTGAGTTCATATTGTATAAAAATCTCAAAATCCTTGACCGGTCTGTCAGTATAAAAAGGTTGAGTGCCCCTGCATTAGAGGGACAGCGGGGAGGTCTTGGGGATTAGGTCAGAAAGGTCAGACTAAGAAGGACATGGGGTAAAGATTATATAAGTAGAAGGATCCTGAGTTTTGAATTTCCAGGCAGTGAGCCTAGAGAAAGACCAACGAGGAGGTTATTCGATGTAGTGAAAGAGGACATGAAGGTAGATTGTGTAAGAGAAGAGGATGTAGGACACAGGCTTGGATGGAAACAATTGATTCGCTGTTTCGAGCCCTGAAGGGAAAAGTCAAAAGGAGAAGAAGAAGATTGATCAGTTATTGTATATTAATGTTTTTCAGATAATAAATGAATATGGACTGGCAGGTCACAGCTCACAACCTTATGATTGATACAACATTTTGTAACATCTTCGGATCGTTCCTCAGGTGACGCATTGTTATATGTGTTTATGTGTGAGTCACACAATGTGTTGGACCGGGTGTCTCACTAATTGATGCTGTGAAGCACACATGCATACACACACACACACACACACTTAGTCTATAGTCTGTTCTTTGCAAATCATGGCAAGGCATCCATTAACACATGCTTCTATACTTGCCTCCGCACTCAAGATGAAAACATCTGCTGTTATTTCACCACCCTTCCTTACACACTTTTCCGAGCAGTCGTCAAAAAAACAAAACGAATGAATAAATAAATAAAAAGAAACAAGTGGAAAGCAGAGCAAGCAGACAGGGATGAGAAGGATACGTAAGATAAGATAAGTGACGAAAATTCAAATGCATTCATAGCAATGACCTCCAACCTAACTATTGGTTATAATAGTATTCATCAACATAAAAACAGAATTCAAATTTAAGTTGAATCCAAGAAAATTAAATCAGCACATTCGAATACAATATCACTGTTTGCGTTTTATAGCAAATTTCTTATTATAATATCTTTCAATGTATACAAATAAAAAAACAAAACAGTGAAGTGTTCATCCGCTTTCTCTCTATATTTCAGAGACATTCTGCAAAGGTTTCCTGCATGCCAAACAGACAAGTTGACTATAAATGCACGTGCCACGGCCACTCCTACAAGACAAGTGATTGGCTCCCACTGGAACATAAACCAATGAGAGCAGGAGTGGAAGACAGAAAAAAAAATGTGTTCATACATGTGCCTCATGTTAAAGAGAAAATCTTTCTTTTTTGTATTAGGTGCTTATAAACTCATATGTTTGGGCACAGGATATGATTAAGTCCTTATAGGTTGAAATTCAGAAAGGATTAAATGATTGAATTTTGAATTAAAAAAAAGTTTCTCCTCATTACATTTGTGACCCCAACCCACTTTTGTTTTGCTATTTCACAGTTTAATTTATTCAAGAAATATGCTGTAAAAAAGAAAAAAAAGAAAAAAGAAAAAAGAAAAGGCTGGAAAGGGCCCCTAGGCCAGATATTGGACACCACTTCTGGGTGGGTGGGAATGAAGAAAGAGCGCGAGAGAGGTTGGGAGAGAGAGAGAAAGAAAGAGAGGGAGAGAAAGAGAGCGCTCTAACAGGTGTGTCTCCAAACGTGCAGCGGTCCGGTAACACAGTGGACATCTGTGCCAAATTTGCTATTTTGTACCCGAAAAAAAAAAACAAGTAAAAAAATATAATAGTTTTTTTTTTTTTTCTTGGGCTCCTCCGACTGATGCCAGACCCGTTTCAATGTCTACCTGGACGCACACAAAAAGGTTTGCTGCTCATCAAGATTCACATCGATGAAAGGGCTGATGAGCATAGGATTTTCTGTCTCAAATGTACGCTGGGATTCCTAAGGAGCGACGGTGAGCTGTCTTTTACTTTTCTCAGCGTTGGCAGTAAACAGATGAAGTTACTGAATTTCACTTCATTTACTGTGTTGAAATATTAATGTTATAACTGCACACTAAAAGTAGTAAAGCCATTATCATGTGATTTGATGTTTCAAAATAGGATTAGACAATATGTTTTACAATAAATGAAGCGTCTCACTTACATTTGTGGACAGTTGAATTTCAAATGTTCATCTTTCTCTTCCTTTAGTTCATTTATAGAGTAGATCCAAGAAGAGGAAGCGTTCCAAAGCTCTGTTGGAGAGGACAAGCGATATGATGGTGTCAAGAAGAAGATTATCGCTCAGCTTTTTTTACGTGGCCAAGCGTTACTCTTTATAAAGGCTTTTTTGATGACAACCGTCTAAGGAAAATTTCAACGTGCACGGCTCCTCCCTATTAAGGTGAATTCATATAGGTGCCAGCTATGATTTCCTTGATTCAAATTCACAAAGTGGTTTGACGATGGCAATTAGAACCAGATGAAAATTCCTATTTTATTTTGGTAGTAGTTTTTGGCCCAAATATTTATCATCTTAAAGTTAGCTGTGGTAAAGCTTCATCTTTCGAATCTTTCGAATCACAGACTTTGAGATTTTTTTTTTTTTTTTTAATCGTCTCTGGATACCAGCATCATTTTTCTTGGAGCTTTTCATCTGCTTGTGTTCCTCTGGCTGTCTGCCATTTGGCCTCTCTCATCCCTCAGTACACTTGTCTCACTTATACACTTCCCTCTCTCTTGCTCTCATCCTTGTCCACCTTTTCACATCATACTGGTTCCCTGAGAGGCTTCACCCTGGCGGGGAACATTCCAGTCAAGGGGGAGGAGGACTTTCTGACACTGGCTGCTTCGCGGCTCAGCTGCAGAAAGCGTGTGATTGGCGCGGCCGTAGGAGTAGCCATGGTTTTAATTCTACTGGTGGCCATTCCTCTGCTGGTCCACACAAGCAAAGGAGGACACACTGGAAGTGAAGGGAGCCATTATGAAATGCTTGGAAGCTGCAGGATGGTCTGTGATTCCTACACCACCTCTCAGCCAGGTCAGGAATTAACAGCGGTGTCTCCTCCACCCCAAGATTACACTGGGAAGAAGATCAGGTCTGGCATTCGAGGCCCTCCGGGAATCCCTGGCCCCCCGGGAGCGCAGGGGCCCCCCGGGGAGCCAGGCAAGCCGGGACCACAAGGTCCGCCTGGTCCCGGTCCCGGCGGCTATTCTCCCTCTCTCTACACTCCAAAAATCGCATTTTATGCAGGGCTCCGCAAGCAGCACGAGGGAAGCGAAGTACTGAAATTTGATGACGTGGTTACCAATGTAGGCAACTACTACGAGCCCAGCACCGGCAAGTTCACCTGTCCGCTGCCTGGCATATACTTCTTCACCTACCATGTGCTTATGAGAGGGGGTGATGGCACCAGCATGTGGGCGGACCTAAAGAAGAATGGACTGGTGAGTAAATGATTGTGTGTGTGTGTGTGTGTGTGTGTGTGTGAGAGTAAACGTGTGTGGGTGTGTGCGCGGATCTTTGGAAGAACGTAGACAGTCCATCCATCCATCTATCCATCCATCCATCCATCCATCCACCCGTCTGTCCATTCGTTCATCCATCCATCTATGCATGCAGTCACTTCCAGACCTCTATTTTTCTTTATTATTTTAAAGCCGGCTCAATTCTTGCGTATTCCAATTAAATAGACGATTTCATTCTTATAAACTGGAGCCAATTATACTGTCTCAATTGTGAATTTTTCCATTACACCAGTCAGTTAGAGGCCACAGACAAACATCCATCCATCCATCCATTTTCTAGAGCCGGTTATCCTCACAAGGGTCGCAGGATAACTGGTGCCTATCACAGCTGGCTTCGAGCAGTAGGTGTGGGACACCCTGGACTGGTTTCATCCACTTGCAGAGCACACAGAAACGAATAACTATTCAGGCATCCAATTACACCTAAGGACTATGTAGTATGTCCAATACACCTGCCATGCACATGTTTTTGTTGTGTGGGAGAAAGCCGTGGTGCCAGGAGAGAATCCACATGGGCTCGGGGAGAACATGCAAACTCCACACAGGAAGGCCGGAGTGAGGTGGATTTGAACTAGGGTCCCTTTAACGGTGAGGCGAACATGCAATTCACCGCTCCACCAAAACAGACAAACATTCACAGTCAAATCTACTGTCACTGAAATGGAATCATTCTAATGCTGCCTGTACAAGTCAGCAGCAGGTACTCTTACACTATCAGTGACCTAAAAAGACGTGTTTAACACAAGGTACTAACGACTCATGTTCAATAAAAACATTAGACTTCTCACAATCAGAGTACTCTTCACTTGGCCGACATATGTCAGGTAGCCGACCACATGACAGATGAGAAATGAAAGAGTCATTTCCTTCCTCATTAGAAGGGGACTCATACAGTCTGTAGTCCTCTGTTTGCCGCCTATATTTGCATTTGCACGTGCGCTTTGGCTAAATGACAAGTAGCAGAATGCAGCCGTCACCAAAAGGAACCGTCTAATTAGAGAGGATCACACATCGAGCTTGATTATCGGCTAAACAGAAGTGCAAAAGAGCAACGCTGGAACGTCCATCACTACGCGGGCCAGTCAGTTGACACCTCAGCTAAATTAATAATAAATGCAAAATTGACAGTCCACTCATCCACTCCTGCATTCCCCAGACACTAATTAAAAATAGAGAGGGATGTGTGGGTGGGGGGTGGGCGGTTAGGGGTGGGGGTTGAGAGGAAAGGAAGAAGCGGGATATAGCAATACAACTAACACCAATGTTGGAAGAAGACTTCAGCTTCAGCAGGTTTTGTCACCGTGCGTTTGTCATGTCTCACTCCTAAATCATTTAACGACTCATTTAACCTGACCGAGGTTCATCGGACATCTTGTCATGTGGCCTCTTTAGACAGTTATGGCAATGGAGAGCTTGTCTAACAGTGCTTGACAGAAAGCGGCATATATGAGGTGCAATCTAAGCTGCATAATACTTGGAGGCAGAAAAGACCGCAGGCTACTGGATGTCTCGGGTGGTCGCTTAGCTTTACAAAATGGGCACAATGTTTGGCAGGTCGCATAGGATGCAACCTGTGGTTTGTTGTGTTATGATTTTACCATCAAATCTGCATGGGTTGTATTTGCTTACATGAAAGAATCCTCCTTTCTATTTTGTTTACAAACCAAAAACCCAGACAGGCAAGACAGTGCGAGAATTTATGAAATACTAGCACCTCAATTTACACAACAGGCACAATCTGAGATGTTCATTTAGAGTATATACGAAAGGGGGAGAATAAGGAGAAAAGCCAGTTGATGGGATTATGGGGGGTGATGCAGAAGAAGATGGAAGACTTCATGGAGGCGTGGAGACAGTTAGCCGCTAAGACGAGACATCGGGGACCCTGGCAGCGAAGGCCGGGACGGGATCGGGCACGATTACCAATGGTCACACTCGACATGTCTCGGCTTGACAAGTCATCAAGGTCGGCGACAGGAAGGAACTACAGTGCTCTGCCTTCTGCACTTTTATTGGATGGTTTAAAAGAAAACCTCATTCATTTTATGCTTTTCTATTTTAGTTTTCTTCATAGTCCAAACTACTACTACTATTTGTTTGTGTGTGTGTTTAGGTGACATTACCTCAACGGTAAATTCGATTTGTGAATTAATTATGAAAAGATTACTTTGTTTTCATCTGAATATACGTCAAAGCATTCGGCCACACGGAGAAAATGACAATGTTTTGACGGTTCAAGACATTTTTTTGTATTTTTTACAGTCCATCCAATGAAAAACAACAATATTATAATTCTACATTTCCAAGTCATTTCAGTTATGCACTGTGTGCAATTATCTTTTCATCTTCAAGGTTAGCAGGGGTCAAATGTTCATTAGATTTCATTTTCATACAAATCTATTACACACTAAGCGGAATTGTCACTCTGCCATTAACAGTTCATTTGTCATTGACATACAGGGCTGTGTCAACATTGGTAAATATTGTCTGAGTTGATGACGTTGAAAAGTGATGAAAGAACTGCATTATCACATGACAGTATGACATAAAAGGCAGTTTCAATCATTACACATACGAACAAAGTAGCACTTAACACCCTCATTTTTGTGACTGCTTGCTTAGTGCATGAATACGTTCATTTAAAAGTAGAAATAGAGTTGTTAAAGGAAGAGGTGCCAGAATAGACAATCTGAACTTTTTAACGAGGATACGCTGTTAAGATAAAGGATAAATTAAAAGCATTCGCTGCTGTCCTAATTGCATGATGAAGTGATTGTAACCAAATCTAATAACAGTTGGAAAAAGTTCTGCTCTGCAATTGTTATTATAGTTCTACACCTCGCATGATCTTTAAACACATTTAATCCCTTTAAACACAGTTAAACATATTAAAACTCTTCTTGTAAACAAAGTATTGCGAATGTATTGCACCCCCAGAAAAAAAAATGCAGGAACAAAATGAACAGAAAACACTTTGCAGATTGTACAAATATGTCAGAAAAGTTCCAGACTAGTGCCACAAAAGATACACAGTACTCACCAAAGGTTTGAAAACAAAAATTTAAATGATTTTAAACACTGAGAAGTCTAGAAATTCAAGATACCAACTTGCAAAGCTGTGGACTGAAAGTCATTCCAGTCCATAACGCACCATCCATATCACAAATTTGTCTGAGAAAATACAAAGATGTTGCAAAGCTGTTTTCTGGCCCAAAAGGTGTCTCCTTTGAAGAATCTGAATCTTCAAGAATCTGAAAACATATTCTATTTTCCACAAATACATAGTTCCATAACTATTTTGTCATACTGTAATGTCAATGGTTTGAATTTTTAAATAATGATAAAACATTGAATTGGACTGTATTCCCAAACGCTTGACTGGTACCGTATTTCAAAACCAAACTATAAAGAACTTTTTTTTTTCACCCTCCAAAGTAATTGGAACATATATCAGTCATTGAACAGTTTTTCACATGCTTTTGTGTCAGGTAATCAATTAGTAGGGTGAGTGATGCAGAGACCAATGAGAGCAGACTTGCTTGGGAAGAGATATAACTGGTACAGTAATGTGTTATGGATCTTCCAGCCCTAAAACAAAAACCTTCAGTAGTCAGTCTGACACCTCTAAGAAAGACAAAACCAAGATAGTTGAAGTACAAAGTCGATAAGAAACTGGAGCCAGTTATATTGCGTCAAGACCCGACAGTGGAGGGATGTCCTCCACTGTCAGGTCTTGCCACAAGGCCAGGCTACCTACAAAGAGATCCTGCGCAGTCCGCCTCTTTCCGCGCACGGGAAGATGCAAGAATTTTGCCAAGATAAGCCATAGCTGCTTCACCGTGACGACATTCCTGCTCCCAAGCGGGTTCGACGTAATATTTTCCCCGTTTCTCTAGCTCAAGAGGGTCGGTCATCAGGGGTTGTGTTTTGAAGACATGGATAACATTAAGATGGCCGACACGAGTGACAGACAATCCCCAAAGAATCCTTCCAGGAGTGCATGAAGGCAGAACGGAACACAAAAGTCGAGAAAGCGTTGTTAGACTCCGGGGACTCCAAGGGGTAAACCTGGATTTGAAATACAGTCTATGCTGTATGACACCGCGAACTTACTTTTTTGGTGATATTTTAGTTCCACTATACTTATACTTACTACAGTAACTATTTGTGAAGTATCTGACCAAAATGTTGTTTTGGTTTTATTTCTATTTCCATCATTTTCTTTTAGAAGAATTGTCAACCAGTGCCCCAGAACAGGCAGCAGTGTTGAGTCCTTAGAAGCCCACCTCCGCAGAATTGTGCGATACTTTTAAGTATGGCAGTGTGCGTGTGCGCGTCTGTGTGTATGTGTGTCTGTGCAGCAAGAGGTTGGTGATGCGATGCCTACATCTTAGGAGGATGTGCTGACTGTGCCAAGGCTTCCACGGGATTCCCACAGATCCAATAGCTATTACGGTCCCTAAATCCCCACTCTGTGAGCCCAACGTGCTCACACCTCAATCTTGCTGTCACAAATCTTTGCAGCCTGACAGGGATTCAGGGTCTGCCCATTTGTGATTGAAGAGCCAGGGTCTTGCTTCAGCAGCTACCATGTTGGTGAAATGCCACAATCAACCAGGAAGGCAATGTAATGGTATCAGTGAATACTAATACATTTCTGTTACATGAGGTCGCTCAGTACGAGGCAATCTGGTTGTCCACCAGAACAGCAAGATGAAAGTAAAGGTCGGGTGCTAAAGACCAAGGGCGTTTCCAACCCATTATGGGGGTGTGCACCACTAAACTGAATCCCGGTACTCTAAAGTTTAGGAGAATTTTTCTCATGTATGTCTTTTTTGTAAACGAGCCACAGAAGTGTGTTTACAGTGAAACATACTCGAATACTTTAACATCAAAATTACAGCACCCCCCCCCCCCCCCCCCCCCCCCCAAATAGCGATATTTAGAACACTATCATTACCAGGCGTCATTGTTGCTAAATGCACTACTTCAACTAAATCTCCAATACTGTATCTTTAAGGATTCCATCTGTCTATATAATTACCACAAAAATCAACTACTGGCAGGATTGCTGTCAATTCACTCTACCCTATTTCTGGTCTAAAGAAAAAAAGACAATACCAAACATACTGCATATATAGACAAACAAGCATTAACATTGACTGTCAATCGCACAATTGAGGTTCTTCAATGAACATAAAATTATTCATTCTGTGGAGATTTCCTGGGGAAAACCACTTGGTTAAACAGTAAAAACAATTGATTCAAAAATAACAATTATTTGGTTGAGAAATCGCCATACTCTGAGATGTCCTGTTCTTGACTGATCTTGAAAGCCAAGCGGCTCAGGCCTGGTTAGTACTTTGGTATAAAAGTAATTATGATGCCAACGAGCATTGCAGATGAATCAATGCGAGGTGCTGTTCAGTCTTATGCAGTTCTCTCACCTGTCATGGCCTCTTTTAATAGCATCCCTAAAGGTCATGCTTGTTAAAATGTCATCATTTGCTGCCAGATGTAGGAACTTTTCCAAAAAGACACAGGTGAAATCTAATTAGCCTTAAAGTAAAACCCAAGGTGTCTTCGTATGAGATGAAATGTCCACCATTTGGCAGATTTACTGTAAATTCAGTATTCTCTCTCTGCCCATCTGTACTGCCAATACAATCTTGCTGTCCATTACACTGAGTGGCAGTTAATAGAAGGTTGGGATATGGATCACGGTGCAGACACTTGACGTAATCCTGAGGCTCCCAAAGGAGGAGGACAATTTGTTCGATAAATATTCAATTTGCCCAAATGCGCGCGCGCGCACACACACACACACACACACACACACACACATACACGCACACACACGCACACACACACCGCAAACTGAAGCCCACACTCAAGCCCTTCTTTAACTGTCTTCCTATGTGCTCTGGTCCCTCAGGTAAGTTTAACAGCTACTTTTCTATTGTCTCCGCTCTAAGAGGTCAGTATATCACAGTGAATGAATCCTGTCAGTTTTATTACTCGTGGAGCGCAGCGCCACAGATGAAAACAAGACTTCATATAACCGCGCATCTCTCTGGTCTCACAAAATAGCCTCGCTTGATCAGTTTGTGACGCTGGACACCCCTCCCCTTTCCCCAGACCCTTGTTCTTTTTGTATACTTTTCTTTCTTTCAACACAGAGACTGCTTGTATACAAAACGACATTGCAGCTATCCCACGTGTCTCCTCTACCTCAAGCGTGGTTTTAGAGAGGCTTTAGTGGAGACCCTGCAACGCAAGGGTTATTCGAAGACTGCCATCGGCATGCCCCAGGGGCCACTGCTGCATGGATTGTACCCCACACATTACTGGGGGCTCAACACAGTGTGCTGAATCACTCTGTGTCCTTCATCCATATCAAACGCCTCTGTTGACTTCCTGTCTTAATCCCCCTATGCTTCTTTGTCTGTGTGGTATATTAATCGAGGATTCGTGTTATTGCTACACATGCCGAAAAATTGAGCGCGAGCATCAATTCATATTTCTGAAAAGCTAATAGAACTGTTTATTCTTTTATGATTTCACACACATTAAGCGATAAGAATCTGCCGCAGCCTAATGGGGTGAAAGTATGCCCCTGTCTGCTGCCAAAATAATGAGCAGGATGACATATATGTGACATTGATAGGACTTCACAACCGTAGCATGACTGTCAGAGGCAGCCAATGATGCAAATGGAATATTGGCTGACACAAAAACAACCTAACCTTTATTCGCCACTGAGTACCAATAAATGAAATGCTAGAGCAATTCCTGAGGATTAGCGTGATCACTGACTGGATTTTGGTAGGATTTTGGCTAATTTTGGTAGGATGGCCGGGTCAAAGTTTCTTGTGCTCTGGCTCAACATGATCAATTTGTGGTTGTGGATTGGTATTGGTGGGACGGGCATTCATATTGATGACATGTGGTGGTAAAATATAGCATGATTTATTCATAATAGAGAGTTTAACGCTATATGCTATGCTAATGTAACAAATGTAACCACTTATCAGTCTGGTGACTGGTGCCTGTGTTGCTATTTTAGCTAATGCTAACTGCTATCTCGGTTGACAGTTCAACAGCGCCAAACAAGTCAATGCACTCACTACGATCCAACCTTCTTTGCTCCATACCAAAGTAGTAGAATTTGTATCCCCTGGCCCTGCAACTTGAATTGATATGTTACTGATACTGTTCTGATTTTGGTTTTTCAAATAAATTGTAAAATATTTCCACTTACTCCCTGCAACGTGCTCACAAACTAGCCATCGCTGCGTGATGCATTGAATGAGTATTTCTAAAGATGTTTGAAATGCTCCACTGTGCGAGGGGTCATTAAACAGGCCTCGAGTCAACAGCAAAATGCAAATGAGTACAGTACTTTTGTGTATCCACACAGTAACTAGCATTGCATAGAAGCAATTTTTGAAATAAAACCTGAAAATCAGTCCGCACAACTCAACTTGCGGTTCTGTGTTAGAAACAGAAAAGAAATGTTACAGATGCTACATGGCTTCTCAATTCTCTCAGCCGCCTTTCATTCCTCAGTTCATTAATTGTATTGTTTTTTTTTTCCTGAGCAACACATTGCAGTTGGCAAATATTACTGATGCGCAGGGAGAATCTCCAAGAGTAAACATAAAGCAAATGCACAAACTATATTTAGTCATTGTGCTTTTCAGGCTTGATTTATATATACCACTATCGAGATGGCATCCTGCAGATATCTTTTAACAAGTGGAATATTGTGGTAAAAGTAGTAGAAGCTATAGGAAGGCTTTCAGAGCTGTTCAGCCCTCGAGAGGCTGACTTCACCGCTCCTCAAATCAATGTGGCTTAGAGAGAATACTGTAGAAGCATGTTTAACTACTGCTCTTCAATAAGCTGTATGCGGAACGCAGCATCTTCTTTAAAGAGGTCTGCAACTCCGGCCCTGACACTGTAACGGCACGCCGCAACATTAGCTGGGAACAAAACAGTTGAATGAAAGCAATTTAGGTGCAGATCATATTTCGCAGCTGTCATGAAGATGTGTTCGGCTCGTCTGTGTGGTGACAGAGATTGGGTGCTACCTACATAGATGGACACAGAGCCAGATATAAGGCCTCTGATATCTGACATATGTTCAGTGAGTGCTGCTTTCTATACCAGAATTATTGAACCGTCCTACATGGGAGGAATTGTTTGGGGTGAAATGGTTGAATGAATTCAAAAACTTCACCTGTATTATTGTCATTTTGGAGTTTGTTTTTTTTTTTAACCATTTTTTTATACTTCGTTTTGACTTGTGTTCTTGAAATTCTTCCATTTGTTTTAGTGTTTACTATACTGTATGTATAAAGTAGTATTTCTCAAGTCCAAGATTTCGAAAAAAGTCACAATATACTGTAGTTATTGATATCAGTAACTAATAAATGTTATCTATTTTATAACCTTAAAACTACCTGGGTGGGCCGAGACGGTAGAAGAGTGGTTAGCACATATACCTCAAAGTTCAGAGTCCCGAGGTCAA
The DNA here is from genome assembly GCF_059441005.1 of Hippichthys cyanospilos. Taxonomy (NCBI): domain Eukaryota; kingdom Metazoa; phylum Chordata; class Actinopteri; order Syngnathiformes; family Syngnathidae; genus Hippichthys; species Hippichthys cyanospilos. The sequence goes on along the minus strand of NC_142370.1, from coordinate 26,711,508 downwards.
TTCCAGCTCTCTCTGGCCCTTCTGTGTGGCGTTTGCGTGTTCTCCCAGTGCCCACGTGGATTCCGTCTGGGCATTCCTGCTTCCTCCCACATTCCAAAAACATGCATGATAGGTCTAGTGGACCCTCCAAATTGCCCTTAGGTGTGGTTGTGAGTGTGAATGGGGTTTAGGTTTAGGGTTAGGGGTAGGGTTGTTGATCTTCTGTGCGCTGCAATTGGCAAGCAACCAGTTCAGGGTGTACCCCGCCCACTGGCCAGAAATAGCTGGGATAGGCTCCTGCAAGTTAGCAACCCTGGAAGGTTAAATGCTGAATAAAGCTACCACTAAATACAGTAAGCATCAAAATGCTTTACTTGTTAGATGATAACCCTCACGTGTGGTGTAAAGTACTTTTCCTTGCTCAAGAAATTAGAGGATTCTCTCATACAAATGCACGCTAGTTTTTACATCGTCTAAGCATTCATAGCTAAAATATTTGGCAGTAAATATGAGTAAACAAACAAGCTGTCAGATAATTTTAACATATATAAGAAGCTATGCTACGTTTGTTGGGTTGTAAAGAAGGTGCGTAGGACCTGAGACCAATTAAATGAAAGTACGGGCTGCTTTGACAAAGAGCATTCTTTGAGCGACAATGAATGTAGGGCTTGCCTTGTATTTGCCTCTGTTTTATATCATTGTTTTGTTCCCGCAACATCATCCTAAAATCGCAAAGTAAAAGTTTTAACATCTTCACGAGAGTACAATACGACAGCACAAAATGCAAATACAGCTCAGCTTAGAATGTTTTTATGCACTTGGTATGACCGATTGCCAGAACAGCCCTTTGTGCAGGCCCATACCTTCTCCACACATATAACGTAACAGTCTTTTCATTGTTAGCCAGATAGCAGACTGGCAGCGAAATCCTGTTCCCCCTCAATCTAGGCATGTGTACTTAAACATCAAGAAAGAGTAAACCCAATTAAATGTGTTAACAAACAAGTAAAGATCCACTGCCTCTGGGTCAATAAGCCTTAGCTTGCACACGGCATGCAAATGGAAAGCTGTCTGGCTTCATTACCGACCACTCAATATCACGCATATCGAGCTGGACTATAGGATCATAAACATCAGGTCAATAGCCGCTGCGCCAAGCCATGCTGCTGCTCTCCTCCAGCCCTTGTCATACCCGGCGATTTCACTAAACTACAAACACCAATCAGATCTCTAACCCGAGCTCCTACCACAGCCGATCGATACAAGGAAGACAGTCTATGCTGTCAGTCCAACTCTGGGGGGGCTCACAGGTCACCGATTCATCCATGTGTTTATCAGCCTGGACTGTGGACCCTAGAGGGTGACAACGTCGTATGAGACTGTCATTTAAGAGCGCTTCCTAATCGAAGGTGACTAAAAAGGTATGGTGAAGGCAGATTGACATCTGGTCTATTTTCACAAGGCGCTAAGCACACAGAGCTGGTGAAAAAGTGATGAATTCATGTGCATGTCTACTCAGTTATACACTTCATCTAACCGTCTCGTGCGTGCGTCCTTTGCGGGTGACAGGTAAGAGCTAGCGCCATCGCTCAGGACGCCGATCAGAATTACGACTACGCGTCCAACAGCGTGATCTTACACTTGGACGTGGGCGATGAGGTGTGCGTGCAGCTGGACGGAGGAAAGGTCCACGGGGGCAACACAAACAAGTACAGTACCTTCTCCGGATTCCTCATCTACCCAGACTGACAATCGCCACAGGATCAGAAGAGTAAAGTTGTGTTTACTCTGTACATTCATACAGACCAGACAGAAGAGGCAAACAACTCAACACACATGCCCTATGCACACATCTACGAGCTTGCGAGCACACTCGCGTGCGTGTCCGCGCTTGCATGCGCACACACACATAGGCACATCAATATAATCATAATGAATGGATAGAAAAGGGACAATTACATTTAAGTGGACTTATATATGGGACTTTTAACAACCTCCTTTGTGTGCACTTTGTGGCTCTTAAATATCAAAAATATTCTAATATGATCACTTGAACTTTAATTGAATATCAAAATAATACTGTTGGTCAGATTGTTTGTTATGCAATAAATGTGTCATGAAGAAAATCATTTTCTTTGCACTGACCTACAAAGTATTTATGCCAAGATATCAGTAGAATTAGTGCCAGAAACACACCTGAATAAAATCTAGTGCAATATAATAAATACATATTGTGCGCATACAAGAATGATTATAATTCAGTGCCCGGATGTGATTGACACCATCAAAAATGCATTAATCCAACGACATGCTTATTTTTGTGTTTTTTTTTCTATGTGAGTCTCATGAAGGCAAAAAGCATGTTAATATCTTTCACAGTCAATCAAACCTGAATTCAGTATGATTATATTTGTAAATGCGAACTATTGTATTGTTCACATTGTCCAGGTGCACCTTATTCTCGACGATGTGCTTGTCCTCTTATGTTTTCAGGGAACTTAAAACCATATTTAGACATTCACCCTCTGTTGCATTTTACAAGCCCAACATGATCGGTGGATAGATAGAAAACATATTTTACAATTGCAGCTGTGCGTGTAGTGACAATTGAGTGTATTATTGACAATATTCTTCAGATGTGTGTGTGTGTGTGAACAGATGTGATATATAGAGAAGCATTGACAGAGGGTACGAATACAGCTTTACCCAAATGAAATGTTGTACAGTACATCATACTGTCACGATGTTGTTTTATTGTTCCATCATTTTTTTTAAGGAATCCATCAAAATCTCATCATTGGTCTGCAACAGTATGTTGAAGAGGTTGCATAAATAATTACTATTAAATAATCTATGCCTACATATTGTGTGCCATGTAAGTGTAACCAAACACACACTCTATACCACCACTCGGTCTGACTGCAGCATTGACTATACGGCGAGCCACAGTGGACTTAACAAGCCGAGATCAAAGCCACTGCCTGCATGCTTCTACATGGATTTCCGATATGTCTTAAGACACTGTCCAAAACACAAACATTAACACTGAGGTATTGATTTCAATTTATTATTCACCCAGCATCTGCAAAATCCAGGCTATGCAAGATTTTTTTTTTTTATATATCACAATAATTTGTGCAAAAGCTAAATAAGGTCTGATTATTGAGTGCTTGCTTATCATGGTTTGAAAATCAGATCAGTTGTTGCAAATCCTGCCAGTAACAAGGAATCCAGCAGAACAAATTAGTCCGATTTTCATCAGTATATGCTGAATTTACAGTTATCGGTGGAACTTTCAATCAACATTAAGTAACCACGTGGTCACTTTATTTGATCGGTCCATTTCAAATAACAATATTTGAATTACCGGAATTGGACATTGGCCAAACTATTTGGTACACCTGAACAATCAGATGACACACTATATAATAACAATAGTAACAATAGTAGTAGTAATAATAATAATAATAATAATAATAATAATAATAATAATAATAATAATAATAATAATAATGTCCATCCTTAGAGGAAAGCTAGAGGAAAATGTCCAATTTTGACCAAAACTGAAAACCAGCCACGAATCTAAGTGCTGTAGCTATAAAAAGTGAGCACAATAAAAACATTACCACAATTATGTATACCTTTCTAAAAATACGAATTTAAAAGACAGTTAACGTTTAAAAAAAAAAAAAAAAAAAAAAACAATTTCAGCCTTGTTCATCTTCTTTGCATTTGTTATCCTGTTAGAAAATACTACAACACACTCAGTGAGCATCATTTGACATTTCACTTTGTCAGATTGGACATGCCAAATTTGACATCCATCCTTCTACATGCATACTGTAATCTGATGAAAATGGAAAAATCTGTCCTGCCACTATTTCAGCCTCAATTATAGAGAGAAAAAAGGCAGTTTATAATGACAGTACGGACCGCTATTTTAGTGACACATAAAACATGTTAATTGCCAAAATAAAAACACTCAAAATGTCTTGTAAAAAAGAAAAAAAAAACGTCAAATCACATACTATCAATTGAAAGTTTTTGAATGAATCTCTATCAACGTGTTATCTTCATTCTCCGAATTTAGGCTCGTCTAAGTGCTCATTGGAAAAACATAGTTTTGTGGACATGAATATCCTGCCTTTTAGACGCAGGTATGGTGGAGAGCTGCGCACGTCATCGAAAATGGCTGATTTGTGCTGACAGTACATTGGATTATCGATGAAGTGTTATTATACAAGATGGCATTTTAAAAGTGCACGATCAGATCACGGTGTAATCATATAGACGTCTCGGCACTACCGCCCAGTCTCTGCTAAAGCCGGGTTCAAAGTTCATTTGTGATTCCGCAGTCGGGTGCATCGCTCAAAGACTCGCAAATAGTAGGATTAAAATAATCAATGGCCCTGACTTCCATCGACCAGCCGTGCGCGGGCACAAACGCCGCACGCACGCACTCACGTAGTAATTAGGGGCCGGCCTACAACTAGCCACACGGACACGCGCCATTTCTCCCAGAGCTGCTCGCTATATAATTCGCAGTGCTTGTGCACGAAAACGTCACGTCGCTGCCACAGGTTCTTGTTATCGTTGCCGGGTATTATTACTCTAAATACCTATCAATCTTTCTAAGGCCAATCCTCATTGTTTAGGCCACTTTAAATAATTCAAAATGAAGACCAGTTTACTGTCCCAGTGCTCAATTTTTTCGTAAAATTGTTTTTCGCTTAATAAATCACGTAGAACTACCCTGTATAACATTGGTACATTCAATGAGGTTTCCTGCAGTAATTGCTATTGTTAACCTTGATATTCAGTAAATAAAACGCGGACGTGCCGTGCCTCGTCTTGACGAGAGCAGCACTGCCCCCCTCTGTCCCACGACCAACACTACAGACGTAATATTTCATTACGTCCTACTAAATGCTGAAACAAATGCAGACACAACACAATAATGTTGGAGACTTTTATTGGAATGCGGAAGAGATGGTGAAATTAAAAGCATGGGAAACGTGTCAAATGTTGCCTTGGTATGGATACTCAGGCTTATATATAACTCAGACTGTTTGCTACAATAACAAAGCAAGCCTGTGGATTTGAGCCAAATTGTTTACCAATTATATGATTGATAGAACCATTATTGGTATGCATACGCCTGTATGTATAAATATTAAATTCTAATTCAAAGTTGAAACCCTGGTAGCAGTGGTTATTACAACATTGGGCAATGGTGATAAATATTTATCCGTGACGCATCTTGGAATGTGTCAAACAAAGCAAGCTTTAAAAGTCCTTAATAAATGCATTTATATTGGCCATGTACAGTATGTTGTTAAACTCGGCAGCAGTAGCCAAAGTCTCATCCTTAGACAAATCTATTAAATGGCAAAGAGCTTGTGGGGATGAAGAACGCGAACTGCAAAAAGAGAAACCATGACAAGGAACGTAAATGACAGGGGGGGGGGGGGGGGGCAACAAAAGTGTGATTCTTTTTGTCCTCAGCCGTTCATGACCATCCTGACCAGTTCTGTGGAGACAAAAAAAAAAATGTCAGAAGGGCATGGAGGGAGACCCCCCCACATTGAGCCCACAAAAAATGTTAAAGGAGGGATGCTCTCCCACATTGAGCCCACAAAAAAAGTGAAAAAGTATTCAAGAGGACACCGAAGGGGAGAAGAAGGTGAGGTAATCGTCTCTCTTATTCAGCCAAAGCGTTTGGCCATGTCTAGAATCCAACATGAGCTGGATAGACAAGCCGCCTGTGCCGAGTGCTTTCCTCCAGATCATATGCAGAGAAGGGAGAAGATCGAGGGAGCGTTGAGCTACAAATTCAGGTTTCGTCAGCACAGAGGAGAAAACAATTAGTGCAAGTGCAACTCTTTGCGAGTTGTCTGGTTAGTAGAGGAAGGGCCTCATTGTCCATTCTCCCAAGGAAACACTCGAGAAGCCGACACGTTCAAGGGAAAGCTAACCGCCGAGTTGAGCGTTTCTGCAAAAAGGGCGACACCTACACTTTCAACACCGACAGAGAGGAAAAGCTGTTTAAGAGCGCCGCTGACATGCAAATGAGGAGGTGCCGTGTGAACTCCACAGCCACCGGCAGCTACGAGCTGGCGGCGGGCGACAGGCTTGCCATGAATGACACCAGCCTCTTCCCTACGTGTCCACCACACCCCCGGGGAGGGGAGGGGCGGAGCGGACACGTGCAGCCGGGCATGCTGCAGCCAGGGGCCGTGACAGACGGCTGCAGAGAGAACAGCAGGTGGCTACGAATGGGGCCAGAACCTCGGAAGAAACTGCAAAGGACTAAAAGGCTTTCCCACAAACAGACAGGTTCGGTCTACTTTAAACCTACACCGGCTAAACTTGGGTGTTAGGGAGGCCTATTGTGAGTGGATTATTATTATTGTTGTTGTTATTATTAAAAGCTATGAAGCAGCAAAGCCAGATCGTGCCACCTCATGATATACCCAGTGCCCGTACCGGCCCTCATCCTGACATGATGTGGCGCACAAATGCTGTGGAGGAAGAACAGTTACACACTTTGAGTGATCCACATTAACCAAGGCTTTACAAGAGCAATCAAGTCACCACACATTTGAGAATGCGTTACATTTCGCACCCCCCTGCACGAAAACATTTAGCGTTGTCAGTCACTTTACCCATCTGTGGCAATATCGAACAATCCCACATCAATTTAAGACCAATCAACGATGTGGCGGAAATCATAACAATACCCATGCTACAATATGTGCAATGATGGTTACATTGTTTAACATTTACCCCGGTTGCTTCTTCAAATGTCTTCCTTCCTAATAAAGTAAACCACGTGCATTTTCACTCCACAATCTCACCTTCATAATTGATACAGCCATTTGCGTCTTCGTGTCCTGCAAGAAGAGTCTCCACTTCCTCCTCTGTCATTTTCTCACCTGAAAGTCAAGTTTGACAAGAGTTTGCCAGTTAGCACCTTGCAAACAACACAGACAATTACTTACGGACACATGGTCAAAATAAATACATGCAAATTGATATGTTAAAGCGCCTGTGTTGTGCTATTTTAAACTTTGCACAGTTAACAGGTATGCATATGACTGTATACCGCATATTGACCTTTGGCGAAAAGATGATTCAATCTCTTACAAAACACGAGTTTTATCATGTTGTTGCCATACCCCTTTCGTGATGTCCTAGTGTACCGCCGACTGCAAGGAGAATGTGGATGCACGTGTAGTTTGCAAAGGTATTACAGAGCCGTACTTGGCTAGTGTTGTAACAAAGTGGGTATCTGTCAGTTTCTCTGATCTAGTGGGGATGGTACTGAGAGCGCAGCAATGGTCAGACAGGTGAGTAAAGAGTATTTTAACATGGTTAAAACGTTCTTAAAAGTTCAAAATCTATAATAGACGCCCTGGCTTGCGAGCAAAACATTGAGATACGAGTGCTGTAAGTGGTAGAGAACAACAAGCATTTTCTCAACAAGCATGAGGTTGGCAGATGCTAATCTGTTCCAACTATTATTTAAAAAAAAAAAAAGCCTCCAAGTTGTGTAGACTCTCAAACCAAGTATTATACAAAGAAAACCACACTGTATAGTCAAAACAACAAAATTTTGCTTTATGCAAGCCATTTTAGCTTAATGCTAGTAGAGCACTGACTTGCTCCATGTACAGTACAGTAAATCCATATATCTGTATTATACTGTCCCCAGAATGTCAAGACACACACATGAGTAGGAGCAGTTCAACATCAATTGAACCTTGGTAAAATGTTGCAGAAAAACATTTAATTCTTTATACTCCACTAACCGCATAATCGTATCTTATAGTGTATTACAAACTGCTTAAAAAAAAAAAAAGAAAAAACAATAAACATGTACACGTGTATTTAGATGAATGACATTTCAAAAGGGAATGATAAATCTGAGATATGGGTGTGGTCACCGGACGAGTTGAACTCTTATGTCAAAGTAGTGAGTGCCGTACAAAGTAGTTCTGTATTTGAATTATGTTATGCTTCAGAACTGCAAGAAATACATTTCCTAATTCAGTTCGCACAGTTCCTGAATGCGGCACACACCCGCAAGGCTAACAAGCGGGAGCCTTACCGAGTGTGGTGAGGACATGACGCAGCTCCGCGCCCATTACTGTGCCGTTGCCTTCCTTGTCAAAGACGCGAAGTCCCTCCACAAAGTCTTCCATGGAGCCCTGATCTTTATTTTTAGCGATGGTCTGGAGCATGGGCAAGAACCTCTCAAAGTCCAGCATCTTGGTGTTCATTTCTGACGACACAAGGAGACCTCGCCATGTAAATTAAGCTTCTTTCAAGGTGACAATCCCCGATTTACATTAAAACCCAAGGAATCGGAAAGAGTAGCATACGAGCCTCACCTTCAGTTTTGGGGTTCCCCAGGACTTTCAGGACATCGGCAGTGCCGGGGTTCTGCCCGAGGGAGCGCATGACATCTCCACACTGGCTGTAACAGATCATTCCTTCTCCTGTTCTGTCGAACAGCAGGAACGCCTCCTTAAACTCTGCAAAAACAAAGCATGAAACGCAATATAGGAAGGAAATATTTAGTGTGAATAAAAAAGCTGGACAGCATGGGTTGGAAAACATGCAAGGTCTTAAATTACGGCCAAAGAATGAAGACTAGATTGTAATGGGACTGCCAACATGCACAGTAAGTACATAATGCGGAGCTGGCATTTGATAGCAAATGCATTGAAAAGCAATGGCTCGGGAGTGCTAGTCAAGGTAAAGAGAATGAACAAAAATGGACACTTAACAATGTCATTTTCAAGCTTTGGTTGAAAGTTACGTTTCAAAAGCAACGACACTTTCCAAATCTTTTACTCGGATCAGCCCGGTTTTATGAGCCGTCCTTTCGACAGAGCTTCGCAGGGCAGTGAATCACATCACAGCACATCTTTAGAGGCCACGCCTCCACGGACAAGCTCACAAGAGGGATTTGGACAACAGATTGCAGAGATGACAAATACTAACGGCAACTCCAGAGTCCAGAGCAAATATGATTATTACTTCTGTCTGTTTGTCTTTATTTCAGTGATTAATTTGGGATCGGTGTTTCATATGGGTGCCAACAATTTTGTCCAAATGTATAGCTCCATGAGCTGTACACAAATCACCCATTCTCTTTTTTGGGCGTCGCGCTTGTATGTCCTTATTACTGTGGCTTTATTTATTCATATATTTTTATTCATTTTACTACTTTTGCTTGCTCATGAAAAAGAAATGCAGCTCAGAAAAGTTGTGTGTGTTTCCTAATTCTTTGCATTGTGTTGCTGCTTCATTATAATAGCCATTTGTCATGTTTCGGTAGGCCACCCTCCCCCGTTTGATCTTTAATATGGGAACATTTGAAAAAAAAAAAAGTTCCGGAATGATGTAAAATGTCTGTTAGGTCCATTTCTAAAAATATAAAATGGCTGACAAATTAAGTTAACTAGGAAAAAAAAACTTTAAAAATCCCACTTTTCCTCAAAAATATGACCTGACCAAGATGCAGGAGGTATTTCCCAGACCTCGTTGTTAGTTTTTCTCTCATTAAACTAACCAACAATATCGTCCACGTGGAAAAACACAAAGGGAACACATACAATTGTTAAAAGTGTGCAAATAATTTTCCAGATAAAACTTGGGAGAGTAATATTCAAACAATCATTTTAGATTGTGTACCTCTCTTTTACTACATTGGTTTAAGTAAATCAATCTCACTATTACTCATTACCACCAGGAAGCATGGAACACTAATCCTATCTGACAACATGCTAACATTGTACATTCGATCTTATTATCTATTCTCTTGATACAAATGCGACTGTGGCAAAGAAGATCTATTTAATGAGCAGATAATGGCTTGGTTAAATGTTTTACATGACTGGACTCAGCAAAACTCCTGACAGAATTGTAAGTCACTAATATTTTGCGGTTCAAAAAACACAAAGCTTGGTCCAAATGTAATCAGACTTGTCTTAGTCTGTAATAAAACAAGCTACATATCTTATGTAAATTCATGTTACGTTTCAGTTAATGTACAAATAAGTCAAATGTTTCAATCAACAGGAAATTATAGAACAGTTTATGATGGCACGCGTCAGCTGTACATTGGTGAGACATGCCTGGAAGCCAGGCCGAGCAAAAACCAAGCCCAAGTCACTTTGGCAGTGTTGTGTGTGCGAGTGTGTGTGTTTTGTTCCTGTTCAAAGGAATGCGCCTCTTCCCCTCTGGCATTAGACAACTTTTCCCCAGCACCATATTTGGTAATGGAGGAGTGGAGGAAAAGAGGAGGAGAGTGCAAGAAGCAACATGGCCTATTATGTCAACGGTGATTAAACATACAGTACGTTACTGTGTGCAGCACCAAAAAAGGGGAAGCGTCCCAGAATGTCTCGTTGTTGGAATTGATGAGCAAAAGTTTATGGTACCCTGACACAAACCAGGAATGGCAAAAGACTGTACATGACTATGTTTGGCATTGCAAATCAAAGACTGATCACAACACAGCTTGGCAACTTCAATCACGTTTTATGGAAAATGAACAACTTAGACGTAGCCAATAGCTCAAAGCATCTAATTCCATCAACAACAAATCCGCCATACGTTAACATGCAAACCAAACCCGGTGGACACAATCTCAAATTAGCCAACACTTTGTTGCTGACGTGCTTCTCCACCGACTTACCATGAATCTGTTCCGGGTTAAACTCAATCTGTGAAAGAAAATAAGCAGTTGCAAGTGGAAAGGGATGAAGTTGTGCATAGGTAAAAAGTAGGAAATTAAAAAGTGCGTCTACTGTGACAGGGGGAAGACAAAAAAGCGGGGTGATAACGGCGACAAGGGGCAAAGTCCCACAATGACAACATGCACAAAGAAGCGCGGTGTAACATAAAATTACGAGGTACTCACCCTGAATTTGATCGTCCGAGAAGTCAGACTGTTAAGAGAAAGCGCGAGGAAAATGACTTACAGTTTTTGGGACGCCGCTAGCTATGTTACTACGACGGCTTTAAGCCAGATTCGTCAACTAGTTGGGCATCTTCACTGAAATCGAGTCTCGCGAATATGCTCAGCATTGTGCAAATCGACGTTATGAGGTATTTTCGTATGGTAAATGTGTGATCGCTACTTTTATAGCATATGCAAGCTAACGCTAGCTTCGAAAAAAGTTGCACTTCCGCTAGCAAGCAGCGATCGCTACGACATTTTGAAAAGAAAACACCTCGCCAAGACGATTGCATCGATCACTATACGATATAAGAATCGAACACTGCTGGGATGGGTCGTGTTATTTTTGTGGAATCGATCGATAACTCACCATGTCTGTGACGGCTGAGGTGTGTCCGATTTGGTGACAGAAAAAAAAGACTGACAATACCAGCACTCGCCTGACTCTGGGGTGAGTACTTCTCCGCTCGATGGGCGGGGTGTATATACAAAAAAAGTCGCTTGACGCCATGGCGTCATCACAGTGACGTCGCCCGAGAAGCCATATTTGGTTATATTTACAATAGTTCCGTTTTATGAAAGACCGAGACTTAAAATAAACTTGTGGGTTTTGATTGAACTATATAATTTATATGTTTGAAGACATTTCTTGCAAATGTACACACGTATCGTTGTAGCCAACTGAATTGGTTTTAACAAGTAGAATTCTGCGACGTTAAATAAATGACACATTCATGTCATTTTATTTGATGTAACTTTTTCTGATATTCTTTCATAAAAGTCCATTTGAATATGCTAATTGTGAGAAATTGGGACTTTCAGTGAAGGCAAGGTTAGTTGGGGTTTTTGAGTCACTAACTTTGTTGAACCACAGGATACATATATGAAATTAGTGGCCGCAAACATTTCAGAAAAAAAAGTCATTTTTAAACTGATGAATTGAAATTGATCATGCTCTTATTTTGCCCTATACACATACTGTATGTAGGTGTGTGTGTGTGTGCACAGGGCATAATAAGGGCATGAGCAATTTCACTTTAACAGTTGGAAAATGAGTTTTTAACTTTTTAATTTCTTTATCATATTTTCACAAATTGGTTTGCATTTATCAGTTTGCTGGATGAGCACGTCCGTTTCACAGTTTTGGGATTCAGTTTGCATCTTACTTGGCTCATTTTTTTGCTTAACCAAAGATTCATTAAAGAGTAAATTCCCAATGTACACGAATTGTTGTTATTTTTAAAGGCATCGTGGTTGGCTTGGACCAGTCTTGGGTGTAACCAGTGACCCAAACGATGATACATGTTTGGTTATCATCGTTTGTATGTTTGGATGGATAAATGGAATTCACAATCAGAATGATAGCCGTTCAAAAAAAAAGACAAACGAATTGTAACTGTTGAAAATTGTATTTGTCAAGCAATAAACAATGAACGGAAAATGTAGGACTTTGCCACATACAGTGTATTCTGATACCATGCAGTTGAGGAAACATACACACACTTTATACAAAATACATAACATTACGGTGCACAATCACTGCCTATGTCGAGTTCACTTGTAATTGCATTGAAGTTAAACAACTTGACGGAGAAACATAGTCCGTTTATAACTTCACCGCTTGGAGGGCATGCAGAAAAACTGAAATGCAGTGTTCCCCTGCTGGGCCTAACGCCGAAAGTGAAAATACATTATGTAATAAGAGTAGACAAACTTTCCTCCCAAAAGGGTTATAACTGCTTATAGATTCCAAAAGATAGCGTTAAAGCCCTTTTTCTAATAGACAATTCTACGGCTTACCTCAGCGTGAGCACAAACAAAGACCACAATATGAGAATAGCAAGAAGAATTGGGGGGGGTACGTGAATAGGCTCACTCAGGGGAACACTGTACATAATGCGTTGTGCTATGAATAAAATATGCTGCATGTTTTCCTATGAACATTACTAAGGCATGTGTAAACTATTACATTCTTCTGTGCCCCTATTTGTCACATAGTAAAATAAAGACTAAATAGTATAATTGCTTGTATGATCAAAAAGATATCGCATGTACTGTGGCAGAAACACCCTCAAAAGACACTGGTGGCATCACACTTGATGCCCTAGTTCTTATTTTAGCTTATTTTGACAGCTTGTGGCCATCTTTATCCAACCTATGTTACATTACAAACGACTTGGTTTGCACATCATCTGACAGCATGTTGAATATTCACATCCTAAGAGCGCGATCAAGATTACTCACCTCGAAAGTATTGGGGTCGAATGATAAATCTGATGGCCGCAGCATCCTGCATTTCTGCTCCTGAGTTACGTTTAGTGCGGTAGGAGATGCAGGCAGGCAAGGAAAATGTGGGCCCTGTATGGGCTGGGTCACTGGCAAAGAAGAATTCTTCGTGGAGGGCTCTCTTTTAGGAGCCATCCTTAACCTGTTCTGGACTGCTTGATAGGCACTGACGACTAAATAAAGTGTGTCATGAAGTATGTCAGTGTGATGGAGAAATGGGATGAGGGAAAAGGATGGGTGATGATGCATGTGATGCTCAGGGACTGACGGGTGAATACAAAGAACTTGTCAACGAGAGAGAGGGAGCAAGGCAAAGCCTGGGTTTTTTTTCCCCTTATTTTCGTCCTATCCTTCACTGTAATGTATATTTTGCATTATGGCTGTCAATTTGGTGGGTCTATAAAGATGTGGTGTTGTTCAGCTCACATGATTTTTTTTTTGTTATTTAGATTTTTTATTCATTTATTGATTGAATCCTTACTTTGAACTCAAACAAACATAAAAGTTAGCTGTAATGAAAAGAAAGTAAGAAAGAAAGAATGAAAGAGAGGAAAAGAAAGAAAAGACCTTGCAGTTCAAAATCTTACCAATAGAGCTCACTGTTGTGTTGCATTTGCTTCTTTTCTAGCTCTGTCCGTCCGTCAACCTGTCTCCCCATTCATCTATAATTCATGTAAGCATTACGTTGGAGCACAATCCATCGCACACCCAATGGGCCTTGATATCATCTTATTTGTATGTTTTGAATTTGAACCCCAGAAAAGCTACAACTAATGACACTTCTGACAAAGACTGTGGAAAAAAAGAACAAAATAGCAATATATATATATATATATATATGTATATATATATATATATATATATATATATATATATATATATATATATATATATATATATATATATATATATATATATATATATATATATATATATATATATATATATATATATATATATATATATATATACATGCAGGGTGCAAGTTACCCCGGTGTAGCTGTATAGATGTCTATTCATTGACCATCTGAGTTGCTGAGAAGACAGCTCGATGTCAAGCACTTTAAGAAGATTAACACAGCATACATACATTTGTTTGTATCATCTCAATAATCCAGCCAAGAGTAACGACAACAATAATGCATGCTTGTTTTCAGAACAATTGCCACTCTGTTTTAATTGCCAAACTGTCTTGCCTATGTAAATGTAAGCATTAGATGGTCATATTATTTTACAATTATTTGACAGTGCAAATGGTACCAATACAAATTCTTCTGTATTCATTTTGTGTTGAGTGCAAGAAGAAATTCAATATCTCTAATTTGAAGGAAACGTTTCAATAGATCCTCAGAGATATTCCCACTGGCTAATGAAATTATGGCAGTTCTCCCAACTAATGCCATTCAAAGCCCCCCTCACCCCTACCCCTTGCTCAAGCAAATCTCTAAACCACCTGATTTATTTTTAATGATATTACACCCCTCCGTTGGCTGTGTCATGGTAATAATCGGGGCTGCTCCAGCTGCTTCTAGATCACATTAGCCGGGCTTAATATTGGCAGCGCGGGGCCTGCTAAACAATGAAGCAATGGGACCGGGAGCTTAGTGGCAGGCTAGCCAATGGGCATACTGCAGGAGGTAGAGTAGTTGTAGGCCAGGGTGCTCCAGTTCCCTATGCCCTGGAGGACTGGCATTATTATTAGGCAGCTTCTTGAATATGCCAGGAGCGCTTTAAAGCCAGCCCAAATGGTCTCGGACCCCTTCCACGAGGCTCAGACATCAAAACCATCCTGCCAAGGGAGCGTGAAACAAGTTGCAAAGTGATATCCCGCTTTGTGCCAACGCCAAAGCGAAGCATATGCACCTTCGTACCCTCCTGCTGTGATAAAGTCAGTGCTAAAGGTTTTGCCACTTGTGCGGCGTGAAATCTACCGTGCTTAGTTAATAACTATTTTGATCGGTCATCAGAATGTTTCAACCATTTTTGGATACTGCCATAAACGCTTGGAAGTACACAAGACATTGTGACTTTATCAGTCAAGTGCTTTTGTCGGTTAGTCTGATTTATGATGCGGGCTTGTCGTGTTGCTCTATTTGCATAATGGTCACACTGGGAATCAGGCAAGGCCACTTGTGGGATACTCGCACCTGATCACAGACACTCTATGGCTCTTTGCCAATCACACCTCCACAGTGGAAGTGAGTCTCCTCGTTTAAAATCAGTTGTAAAAACAATAAGCATACCTATATATTTGTTCGATTGCACAGCGCACATTCACCCAGCTATTGTGTTTTGTCCCAAATTGTTGTTTGGATCGGATTTTGTATTGGGGCCTGCAGATTACCGCCGTTGATTAGTGGTTGGGTGTAATCCTTTCAGCTCCTCTCTCTCCAAAACACCCCTGGGATATGCCCGTCTCCCTCAGGACCGGTAGCGTGGCAGATGGATCCTCCTCCCCCTCTTCTGCCCCCTCCAACAGCACATCCAAAAACACTGTTGATGTCCTGGGACGGAGGTTGTAAAGTATCCTGAATATGAAACCACAGGCACCTTTGTTTAATGGCTCTGTCCCCACTTAGTGAGAAATGCCCTAAAGCCAGATTCCCATTCTGTTGCTTCTGCGCGACTGGAATGTTTTCCAAATCCATTAGCCCAAAGGAAGATCGGAATAAGCTGCAAACAATCTGCTCATATTCCCCCAAATCATGCAGGATCTTACCAAAACACACTCTGAGGGCTCTCGTTAAAGTGCTAGGGTTGCAGACCATATATGTTTTGGATACAATTGATATCATTGTGAGCTGCACTGTATTCCTGGAAGTTCTTTTGGCAGACTGTGTTTTGTTGTAGCTTTCTTTGCTGGAATACATACCAAAAAATAACCGTGGACTTGTGTGTATTGCGCATGCTTATCTCAATATCCATTTACCTCTTCCACAGGAAAGTCTATATGACCACATTCAGCCTCAATCAACTGAAAATTTGAAAAAAAAATGTACCCAGGTGCTTCTTAACACACGTAGAAACATACTGTATACTGTATACAATACTGTTCACAAATTACAGTCAATGTGTGCAACTTTTTGTGCCAAAATATTTCATTCTTACTGCAAAACAATGCACTTGCATCACTCAGGCGTCCTCACTCTGTGCCATGCAGCCCACCCCTCAGCACAGCCCACCCCGCTCACACCATCTTTTATGATGTCTACAAGGGGTTCAGCTTTCAGCAACAGTGCAGGGTGCATGTGTGTGGAGAGCTTTAATTCCCATTGTATTCGTGCAGTCTTGGTGTGTGTGAGTGTGACTGTGTTTTAGCAAAAGAGGGAGATGAAGAAAAAGACAGGAACAAGGACCCATCTGTCAGCACAGAGCAAGGATCCCTCCCATTTCACTCTGAGCCCCAGGGGACAAGGGTGAAAGACAACTCACTTGTGGCAGTGATTTTTCTTTTTTTTTTTTTTTTTTTAGGGTAGGGGGTTATCCTCATTATTAGCAACAACAGAACTTAAATAGCTGGTACACAATTTCCCCTGGTTTTTACTATCTTTAAAAGTAACAACTCAAGAGCGGAATGATAATAAAATCATTAAGGTATAGAATTTCTAAAAAACATACAGTAGAAAAAAGTTCTTAACTTTCATTTGCACATGTTTAATATGTGTTCAATGTTCAATTTATTACTCTTTTCCTAAGATTATTACCTGAATACATTTTAATCATGCACAACCGATGTAATGTGTCAAAATTTAATAATTTCAGTAGAATCGAAAGACTTGAAAGGAATACCCTGACTCACAGACTTTTTGAGCTGTCATTTGGATGATTTTTGGTTGACATGAGAGCAAAAATTTGAGATAGAAGCATGACTTGACAATTATTCAAAAAACAGGCTTCAAGCTGTTTGAATGGAAAATGTGCAATATTTAAACAGTGATTAATTATAAAAAAAAAACACTATCAATTTCCATAAGGTGCAAATAAAGTCATTCGATCAAATCCATCCATCCATCCATCCATTAACCACCACTTTATCTGGAGTTGGGTCACGAGGACAGCAGACTCAGCAGAGAACCCCAAACGTCCGTCTCCCGGGCCACACAGTTCAGCTCCTCGGGGAGGATCCAAAGGCGTTCCCAGGCCAGCTGAGAGACATAGACTCTCGAGTGTGTCCTGTGTCATCCTGGGGCCTCCTCCAAGTGGGTCATGCCCAGAAAACCTCAGCAGGGAGGCATCTGGGAGGCGTCATAACCAGATGCCTGAACCACCTCAACTGGCTCTTCTCAATGCAGAGGAGCAGCAGCTCCACACTAGCTCCTCGCGAATGTCCAAACTTTTCACCTTATCACCAAGATAGAGCCCGGAAACCCTGCGGAGGTAACTCATTTCGGCCACTTGTATCCGGGATCTTGTCCTTTCGGTCACGACCCACAGCTTAGCTTGGGGTAAAGCCGTTGCTTGATTGGTAAATAGCATCTGCAAACAGCAGAGATGCAATGCTGAGACTCCCAAACTGGAACCCCTCAATGCTTTGATTGCGCCTAAAGATTCTGTCCATAAAGGTATGGAGGAAGGATGTAATCATAGACTTTATCTATCATACATACAGTATGTGATGAATTTGGTGGACGAAATCAGTGACACAGGGCAGCCTTGGCAGAGTCCAACCCTCACTGGAAACAAAGTCAACTTATCATATCGAACCCTTACAACAGTGATTGAAGGACCTGAACAGCCCATATCAGGGGTTTTGGTGCCTCGTACTCCCCCACAGAACTCCCCGAGGGATACGGTCAAACGCCTTTTCCGCCATGTAGAACGGTGAAACGAACTCCCATGCACTCTCAAGGAGCCAGCCACGGGTGTAGAGCTGCTCCACTGTTCCACGGACGGGACACAAATCACACCGATCCTCCTAGGTCTGAGTTTCGGCCTCAGGGAACTCATCCTACAAACTCAGTTTTTTGCATCGCCAGCGTCAAAGCCGCACTCTACAGTCGATACCTGTGAGCTGCCTCCTGACACCCAGAGGCCAATAAGACCTGATAGGACTCCTTCAATTTCACGGCATCTCTCACGACAGGCCCCGACCACCTTACAGCCACAACTCCAATCAGCCGCCTCGACAATGGAAGCCCGGAAAATGGAAGCCTGGAAAATGGTCCACTCAGACTCAAAAACTCTTTTGTTAACAGAACATAGTTCTCTGGATGTTTGGAAATTTGGCGGCACTTAATGAAGCATAAAACTCATCCAGTTTCAGGGAGATGAATTTGTCTTGTAACACCATGTAGCACTGGAAATCAACCTGTCCAAAGTGCAACTCCTGTTTCACTGCCGCTGAAGTGTCCTATCAATTTTCCCCAAATCACAAAACCATTGACAGAATTGCTCATTCAGGTCATCCAATGATTTCTCATATTTTTCCACATTGTTGTGGGTCTCTTTTAACATAGCTAGTGTGGGGAAAAGAGCAAATGATTAGCCTGTCATATGCTTCGAAAATAAAACCAGCTTGGTTTTGAAGGATCTGATGTTTGCTTGCGTTTCATGCACAGACTGGGTTTTCCCTTATAGCTTCACATTCAGCTCGTTCGTGTGTGTCAGTATGTCCACAGTAAAACTAAATCATGTTACATCATGTTGCATTCATTTTGGTGATAAGAGATGTTTTGCGATAGGAACGATAGTTATGCGGCTTGCTCTGTACTTAAATGTCCTACTGATTAAATAATAACGAATAATAATAAAAGAATGATGTAGATTCAGATCAGATGCATGCACCCAGAATGACCTCTTCCAGAAGGTTGCCTTTCTGTGTTAGTGCAAATGGGAGCAGGATGCAATTCCCTTTCCGTTAGACTGACATTCATTTGGGAGAGCAATGGGGATTGTGGGAGATGATGAGGACCCAATTCCCTGTGTAGGCTGCAGGTGTGATGGAGGCCACACTCACTCATGGGACATATGGGAGGGTATTGTATGTAGGAGAAGAGGGGTGCCTGTACCTGGGGAGTGCTTGCACACATATACAGTACAGCAGGCCTGTACAAATAGAACTCTTCCTATTCTCTGTACCGGAGGCAAGAATGTCCTGATTTTGCCAATTTCTTTATGGTTTAATATACAGTAGGTTTCACATTTTCTACACAGCAGTGATTCCTTATTGTGCTGTTTTTGGAACAATTGCTTTGAATGATTCAGTCTGACTTACTATACTCTCAAGATTCTGAGGTGTTTGCAAGGAGAGTTGTCAGCACTGGCTTATGCAAAATCTTTATATTGGCCTCTTGGGCAGTTACGATTAACCAGCAGTCACCTACAACGTATAACCAATTTTGGTGGAAAAACAGAATCTTCAGTCTCCTTGGTTTTCTGATTCTAAAGGAAATAAATTGCTTTCTGATTTATTTTCCTACTTTCATGTCATCTGGAAAAGTAATTATAGATTAACTAACTTAAAAAAAAAAATACTCATCAACTAGTCCCTGAATCATCTTATCCCCTAATGTAGTTTACAAACTGTGCTGCCCTGAGATATAAGTGACTCAGCCTACTAGTTTTTCATGATAAAATTGGTAGTTTGATGCTTTTTATGTTGTTTATTGCAGAGCTAGATTTCACATTTAAGTGCTTTACAGTGGCAATGTATGAACTCACTTTACAACAAGCAACAGTTCCATCCATCCATCCATCCATCCATCCATCCATCCATCCATCCATCCATCCATCCATCCATCCATCCATCCATCCATTTTCTTTAGCTGCTTATCCCACTAGGCTCGCTGGCATGCTGGTGTCTATCCCAGCCATCTTCGGGCAGTAAGCAGGGTACACCCTGTACTGTTTGCCAGTCAATTGCAGAACACACAGAAACAAACAGCCATTCACACACACAAACACACCTAAAGGCGATCTGGAGTGTCCAACCAACCATGCATGTTCTTGGGAATGTGGGAAGAAAACCATGCAGTGTACATAGAGAAGACCCACGCAGGCACGTAAACTCCACATACGAAGGTCGGTGCTGGAGTCAAAACTGCGACCTCTGAGCTGTACATGCTAACCAATTGGCCACCATGCCGAGCAACAGTTGGCGGGTAAAATTTGTGAACAACTAATCAACAGTATCCGGTTATTTCTTATTGTACCGGAAAGTGGCCAAACTGGGACCTCCAGTTAGAAAAAATAGCCATTCAATGGAAGGGACAATAATGGTTTAATAATTGTAAGTCAACTTAATCATGTTCTTACCAGTACAATATTATGGAGTGCAATTTTTCCCTGATTGAAAGACACAATACAGCAATTGATGTTTTTCCTGGGGTAAAGGGAGGTGGGGGGGGGGGGATTAATTCGTTTAAGCGGGAACAGAAAGGACGATTTGAGACATGGGTGTTTTGAGATACGAGTATGACGACGGAACAAAGACGTATCTCAAGGCACAACTGTAATCTGACACACTCGCGCACATGCACTTGCCAGTAGCACACACAAATGGCGTCCTGGTTTGTCCCCAAGCCTTCGTGGCCAGCACGCTAAGCAAGGGTGATTAGAGCGGTTAGTGAATGTGTAAACGCTGTTTCAGCACGAGACATCATCCACCGACAAGAGAGTGACGCGTGAGCATCCGAGCAACAGATGCCCCCACCCCCAGCCTAGTTTAGCCTGACGCCTCCGAAATGCGGCCATCTGTCAGGTTCTGTTCAATAATTCGTTGGTCGAACGCCCGCTCCCTCACGAAGTTGCGGACGAGTCACGTGATCTCCTTCAAGTTGGCCCAAGCAGTGCGCGCATGCAAGCTTCTCGCATGCGGGACCCCGCGGCGTGCACTTGGCAAAGTTGAGACCCACCACCCCCACTGCTTTCGTGCACAAAAGGATCAATGTGGGGGCACGTGCGAGGCGCGAGACCCCCGAGAGTACAATGTGGACTCCCACTGGGCTGAGGCTCGCCACGCACGGGGGTGCCGGGCCTTTATTATGCCACCACAAACTGTGAAAACTCTTCAATATGGACAGTGTAAAAACAACATACTGTCATGGCACAGCCTTGGTTTTTATTGTAACATTGGGACTTTGAAAAGGTCTTTTAATAAAGTAAGTCCCAAATTTGAAATTCGTATTATAGGTTATTTGACACGTGGATAGAAAACACAATGAACGCAACCACAATTTTTCATGCAACGCTGTAGAGGGCACAGGGGGCGACACGTTAAATCCACTTGACGCCCATTGACGTGCATAGAAAACATCTAAACAAACAAACAAAAAAGTAAATGCCATAAACGCCGTTAATACTTAAATATGCATTTGGGTGCTATGCGAGGTCTGTTGAAAACTTGTATATGAATGCGCTTGGAATTCCCAATTTTTCATCATTGCATGAGTATGACAAATTCTGCAGTAAAATTCTAAAAAATGTCCACACTTCAAATGTTCATATCGTCCTAAAAATGTTCTCACACATGATCTCTTTGTACCTGCGTTCAATGTCACCAACGAAATCTCTAACTCTGATATGACGCTTGTGGAGGAAAACAATCAAAAGTCAGGCGCATTACGCACACACCTGCTCTCCGCGCACCAAGCTGTCAGAAGCATTTAAATACGCGCGCATGGAGGAGCGTCTCCTACGTGCAGCCACAAGCAGCCAAACACTGTGTGCCTAATTAGGTGGAAAATTCCTAATCCAACCGACTAATGATGAGATAGACAATCGATTAAAATGGTTATGGAAGTACCGCGGCATTAAAACGATTTAGCTCTCTCTGTACTTTATAAATTACGATTTGACGCAGGCTAATATTTTTAAATGATTGCATTTCAAATCAAGTTATAAGTATTTGTAAGTGCACGAATGACAATTTCTCTTCTGTGAAAATAAACTCAATTTTGCTAATGAATTTATTCCTATCTTATTTGAGATTATTATTTTTAAATAATTCTTTTCACATGCAAATGCATCACAGAATATAAAATAATTTAGCCTACAACACAATTGAACAATAACGGAGGTCATGAAACATGAAAACGATCACAGAAAAAAACATTTGAACGTCCATAAATTGCCTGTTCCTATTTCCCCCTCCCGCTAATAACATGTCCCAAATGCTTGCGAAGTTACGAAACAAGTTGGTCACGTCGGGTATCGCTTTGTGTTGCTGCTTTTTAAAATCGTCATTCTCTCTCTCTCCATGTCTCTGGCTTTGTGGAGCCTCCTATAAAACAGTCATTACGCATGCACTAGGGCGTGCGCTCACAAATGTTGTAAAACTTCTGGCCACGAGACTGCCACGCGTGATTCAATGGGCTGAGGGTGTGGCGTGGGAGGGAGGTGCTTATGGGATTTAAGGCAAAAAACCCAGGCTACTCCAGTCATTTTGGGATGAAGTCTCTATTCGCCCCCACGGACAGCTGAGTTTGGCAGTAACGCATAGACTTTGGACTTTCCTTTTCTGTTATTCATATTCTTTTTTTTTTTTTTTCCTGAACACCTTGAATTCAATAAGGTGAGTTTCATATGATCCATGCAGCTCTGCCTCCAAGTTTGATATGAAAAAAAAAAAAAAAAGCTAAACTGCATTCTGCACAAAATGATAAAAGGGCAACACGTCATTGGAAATTTTTGCTTATGGTTTATATAGAATACAATCAATACAATCTATTTAATTTTTACATATTTGTTATCTGAGACTGTGTTCAAACTATAACAATAATCATAACAAATAATGACATTGTGAGTATCGAAATAAAACTGAAAAATAACCCAAAACATACATTATTACGGCTTACAGTTTTTTCAGAGAGTGGTCGGCATGTGTACATGTTTGTTGATTTTTATGCGATCCCGTTTAATCTTTGGGCTTTATCTGCTTCCTAAATCCCGTCATGTCCCAGATTGTCAGCGTCCCTACACCAACCATAGCACAACATCAGGGGACCATCGGCCACTCATTATTTTAAAGCATTTCTTTCTATGTTAATCTCAATAATTACAATGCCAGACATTTCAAATAAGATTTCGGACTGATTCGCAGATCACTTATTGAGATAAACGAGCTGTAGACATCGCGGCGCGGCGCTGAAATTGAATGTGAGTCAGGATGGAGTTTTTTGGGATTCTTTGATTGATTCTCTGCACTATGTCTTCCATCAGACCAAAATGATGACCAAGCCATTTAGAAAGAGCAGTAATATGAGTGAGCTGGTGGGCTCCCTTGCCTGGCTGGATGAAGACGGCAGCTCTCAGGATGGCGAGGGAAGCCCAGAGATGAGGGTGCACGACGTCCTGATGGAAGGAGGCAGACACTCCTGCTCCGAGCTGGGCAGCGAGGACATGGAAGAGGAAGAGGAAGAAGATGAGGGGGTGAACGGCCCCAATGGAGAGATGGCTCCCAAGAGGAGGGGCCCCAAGAAGAAGAAGATGACCAAAGCTCGCCAGGAGAGGTTCCGCGCCCGCCGTATGAAGGCCAATGCCAGGGAACGCTCCCGCATGCACGGACTGAACGACGCACTGGACAATTTACGCAGAGTGATGCCTTGTTACTCTAAAACGCAGAAGCTCTCAAAGATTGAAACGTTACGGCTGGCCCGCAACTACATCTGGGCGCTCTCTGAGGTGCTGGAGAACGGTCAGTCTCCGGAGAGCCATGGCTTCATGGAGATGCTGTGTAAAGGCCTGTCACAGCCCACCAGCAACCTGGTGGCCGGCTGCCTGCAGCTGGGCCCCACGCCGTTGCTCTTCAACAAGCTGGATGAGAAATGCGGAGGTCCGGCGTTGGGTGCCGACCGGGCTCAGGCTGGCCATCCCCTCAGCTACCCATCCCCGGGGCTCCCCAGTCCCCCTTACGGCTCCCTGGAGGCATCCCACCTCATCCACATGAAGGGATTCAAAGCGTTTGACAACTCTTGCGCTAACGAGTGCAGCAGCGGCACCCCGCCGTACGACGGTCCTCTCACGCCCCCACTCAGCATCAGCGGCAACTTTGCCCTGAAGCAGGAGCCTTCACCCCAAGAATCCGAGGGGAACTACACGAGCCACCGCGCCCATTACCTGGCATCCCACCAATACTCTGCCTCCGCAACTGCCGGCCTAGCCGGGGGGCCTCAGGGCCACCCACTCTTTCAGGCGTCCCGTTTTGAGCTGCCCCTGGATGTGGCCTTTGACTCCTTCACTTCCTCACATCTATTGGCCTCTCAGATGGGCACCATGTGAAAATATCTCTGCAGACTAAAGCCATGAATGCTGTGTACGTCCATGTATGACGACTGCCGTGGTTTACGTTTTGATGTTGTGATAACCACAGAGAGCAGCTATCTTTCGGAGGGAGGGATTCCTCATCATACATTCATCTACCTGAAAACCGCCATCTTATATATTTTATTTATTTGGTTTTGTTACAATTTGTGGTTGATTTTGGGGTGATTGCCGCTGTTGGAAGCGACGGTCGAGCATCGCAAATAATTGAACAACGGGCAGGAAACAAACTTCAACTTTCCATCCGTTTTAAATTGTGCACCGAGGCCTACAGCTGTTGACTGCCTGAGCATAAGGAAGGCAATGAGTTTATTTATATTTGTATTTAATATTTATTTTGATCATGTCTTGTTAAAAACACTGTATTCTCTCAGCACTGTTTTTTGTTTTGTCTAGGTTTGTTATCAGACAGTCATTGGCAGCTGTACTGTATTTAAGCTATTTATTTGAGGTCTTTCAGGTACTTCTTCATTGGATATCACTATTTTTTTGTGTCATGGTTGTAAATATTTTCCTGTTTCGCACTTATTTGAATAAATATTCTTTTACACTAAAATGTGCTATTTCCATAGGGATATTTTGTTTGGCCCTGTGTGATGTTATTCAATGCAGTTGTATACATAAAAAAGTACAACAAAGTACAGCACTTACAATTTATATATATATATATATATATATATATATATATATATATATATATATATATATATATATATATATATATATATATATATATATATATATATATATATATATATATATATAATACATAAATGAGAACCATGCATTACTGTACCACATAATGTTATTTTTATGTGCTTGTAATGTATCCATAGCCCATTAAGATAATAATCTAGATTTTTTTAATGGAGACCAAAAACAACTAAAACACATGCAATTTTATTCATATTAACTCATTTACCACCAGCCATTTTAGAGAATTTTGGTATTTTCAATACCCGCACCATCTTTTGTTCAATGGTTATTCATTGACCGAATCTACCGAATGATAGCCTACGCTCCTTTTTCTAGATTTTCCCATTTCATTCCATACATCAGCGGTAGAATAAAAGGTAGTTTGACAAAATTCAGCTGTTTTTCCCATCGTTGTCATCTACTGGTGGTTGTCCATCTGTAAAGATAATTCCTTGTTAGACTTTTACTCTGGAGCACATCCCCCCTGGGTACTCTTCACCATTCCCTGTTGAAAAAAAAAAAAAAAGGTAATTCACAAATATACTTGTCCATGGCAGTGAATGAGTTAAGTGGATCCTTGATCTCTATAGTCATCAATGGCAACGAATGTGTTAAAAAAAAGCTGACTGTGGCATTCCTGTATTTTTGTCATTTTTGTCCCATTTTAAAGATTGCTTCTCACCACATTTATGAATATTTTCAAAGTGGAATTTTCCACAAGAAATCTTTTGCAGGATGTGTGAGCATGCACGATGCATTTCAGTTTTCCCTCACCTTTACTAGGTCAAGCAAGACCCTGTTGTGGGCCATGGGAAACAGCACAAGTGGAACAGGTGAATGTGGCACAGGCTTTTTCTCAGTCTCTGCCACATGTCCCAGTTTCCCATCGAACTCATGCCAAAACACTGTAGGGCAAAAAGTCATTTTTCATCCATCGCACAAAAAAAAAGTTCAAATTCATTTTTACATGTTCGTTATGGCGCCTTCCAAGCAGACCAACCAAAACAGAGGCGAAAACATGGATATGTGTTTTCAAACTGGGCGTGTATTATTAGCCCGAGTTCCCAGTACATTTATATCACTTCTCTAATGTCAAAAGGCTACGTTTTGACTTTAATGAGCACGGTGAGGGACTTGATGGCTCTTGAGAGGAACAAAGAGCAGGGTGGAAAAGTGGAACGGTACAGCGCTGAGAGCAAGCGCTCGGTGTGTACGACTGTGTTTATCCTTTGGTCCTTCAGGCAATTGTGGTGGAAGGTGCCTTGGAGGCTGTCGTCCAAAAGAATGTTCCCCCTCTTCAGATACCTCTCCAATGGTTTGTCTTTTCCAGTTCAGGCAACAAGGGTGAAAGGCTGGAGGAGAAAAAGGGAATGGTTGTTTTACAGGGCGCCACTGGTCTATTGTGAGTGCAGCCTGTTCTTTCTCTTGACCTGTGACCCCTATTGTTGTGGGGTTCTCTCGTTTGGGGAGCGCAGACAGCTGGGGGAACTGCGGGGGGGCTGACGGACAGCTGGGCCAATTTGGGAAGGGAGAGCGGGAGCATGCGAGTGGGATGGCAGAGAGAAAAGGGGATCAGTGTGCTGAGGGAAAATGTAGAAGGGGAAAGGGAGGTTGAGGGCAAAAGAGGTGACTGGGGTCCTTGCTCTTCATTCACAAGTTTGTCCTCTCTGCTCTTGTGTGTCAGCCTTGGCATATAGGAGTGACACATAGCTTTGCACACAGGCAGACGTTTGGCCTGTGAGAAAGTACTTGCAGAGTTAGTTGGCGCACACTCGCTTTGTGCTGTTTTGCCAATGGTGGGGGCAACGTGCATGGATTATTCCCCTAAATCCGAATAGGTAAGCCAAGTGGGTCGACGGGAACCATCCATAATATGGAACATAACGTATGAGACCACAAGACAATTACAAGGTTTTGCATCTGTATTGTCAATTGTCATCCCATGCATTTGTATGGCCGACTCTGTGCAAATGTCCACTAGGTAAAAAAAATAAAAAATAAAAAATAAAAAAAAATACTATCAAGTAAAACGCATGGCAGCAACTCCGGAGAGTGAGCCCCCTCAAATTGTTCAAGATTATACGCACAAGTTGAGGTTGCAGTAATATGGTAAACACAATGCAATGAGGAGACTCACTCTCTTATTTATTTACAATTTAACAGTTTCCTACTGCCTTAATAATGGTATTTTATCATTTTTGGTCACATACCACAAAGGATAAAGTACAACTACACGTTTGAAATCTCTTGGTTTTGGAGGGGCGGTACCAGGGTCTCAGGCAAATGAATCACTTCTCACTCCCTTCTCGCTCCCCTCCCCACAATACTGCAGGGCTATTGCAAGTAAGTAAGTCTTTTATCACCATGGTGACAAGGGCGAAGCCGAGGGGATTGCGACTATAGGTAAGAAGCTTTGTGTTTTCAAGAAGCCTAAAGTCTGGAGACAAATTTGTTTTTTTTTCCCTTAAATGGGCAGTACCCCAAAAAGAAATCCACCAAATGTGCCAAATCTGTTGTACGTCCACCCATCCCAGGTCAACAACTACAGTATTTCTAACTTGGAGTAAGTGCCAGTTAATACTGTTAGCTAACGGTATTTTTTGTGAATACTGCAGATCTGTTTACCATCTAGACTTGACATGGTAGACATGTAGTCCTCTTTTCTCAGCCTAGCTGTGCAGTGTTGAATTTTTGTTCAGGGTAGATGCCACTCCCCTGTTATCGCACGTAATTATTTGCATGTTCAATTAATCTCCGCTAAAGGGTCATAAATAAAACAATAATGCAACCAAGAGTCAAGGAAAACACTCACTGCAGAGTTCAATTTCGACCCGAGTTTCTAATACAGTATACAATCCGATATAGATCTGATCTGGGTGACTTCCCTCAACGCACAAATTTATCCCGCTAACGAGTCAGGCAGAAAAAGCCAAACAAAACATCCCGTCATTATATACTCAAACTTATTTAATGCTTTGATTATAACCTTGACAAAAAACACCCCTTGTTCAATGAATAGAGCACTAACAGTCAGCTAATTAAACATTACTGAATATTCCAAATCATAAAGTATATAATAAACAAAGACAAAATGCACTATAATGAAGGTAGACTAAATGTCACATATGAAAGTGGCATAAATGTGACATATGAGTATATAGTAACCAAAACATAAAAATAATCCAGAAGTAATGAAATGTACTGAAATTTGACAAAAGCAGGATCAATTTAGTGAGCTCATGCATATCCGGTCCAACAAAAGTCAGAGAAACCTGGTGGGACTGGTATGATTTGGCAACATTTGAATTAGGTCAAATAGGCAGCTAACAAAAATGTACTTCTGGTTTAAATTTCACACATGATGGGTGGCTAGCCACCAAACAAAGTATCTAGAAACAAGCAGTTATGAAGTAAAATTTGAAATTGAATATCTGCTTGGTGTAATATTTACTGAATAAACAAAAATCCAATAAAAGGTACTCTGAATTTGACTGTACAGGTAGTGCTCCCAATCCTCTTCATTTGATGACCGTAATCTAAAATACTGCATAAGGTGAAAAGCTTCCTTAGAGAAGGGAGAATGAGCTTTTAGAAGTCTCCTCAGCTCCGGTGACAGCAGAGTGACACCAGGAGGGAGGGGTCGTGTCAGATACCCGCTCTCACTCTTACAAGCAACAATACGAATCTGAAACCAGTTCTGATTTTTGTCGCGAAGCTTGCTATCCATCTTCTCCGGTTATGTTTTAGTTCCCGCGTGCAGCGCATGCTTAATCCATGATCCAAACAACAGTGGCTGCCCACTGAAATGAAAAGGCCCTGATCCATAGGAGCGAGATTGAAGGATAAAGCATTGTGATTAAGATTGTATTAATGGGACCATAGGAGGCTGGAAGGCTTTAATCAGTGTCTGTGTGCCAGTAATCCCCCAGCCTTTAAGCTGGGCAGAACACAGTGATCTCCTCCCTCCTCTTGGGGCACAAGCACACACAGTGACGTGAGGGCCCATGTTTTGAGGTGGAGAACCCTGAAATGGAGAAGCCTAAGGAGCAGGTGGCTGAGGAAAGACAGAGATGTGGACAATCACAAAGAGGAACACAATTTTTCGCACAAACTTTGACAGCCTGATTTCACTTTGACTTCGCAGTAAGATTCACAGCCAGAAGGACATTGAACAACTCGTGGATAATCTAAAACGCATTACCGATGGGTGGATGCAAGAAGTGACATTGTGTGCAAGAGGAGACGGGGAGGGCCTTCCCCATCTAGGGTTCTCTCAAAGTAGTATTAGCGTGTGGAAGTTAAAGAGCTTCTAATGGGATCTGGATGCTGTCGTGTTTACCCTGGCCCCCCTTTGCCCGCCCACCGCATTGTTGAAGTTGCCGGGCTTTGGCACTTCACAATAGGCCGGGTGCGGGGACAGATGGAGGTCCCTTTTGGTAGAGGGCACAAAAAACAGCCAAGGTAGGAGGGCCAGGGTGTCTGAGAGGCTGAGCAACTGCAGGGGATGTGGGATCACTTTAAAAAAGAAGGAGGGGGAGAAGAACAGAAACAGGAAGGCTATCGTCATCCTCTGTGTAATCCACCGAATATAGTGATAGTGGAAGTAGAAGTTGCACTAAATTGCCTTTCGCTACAGCGAGATCAAGCAAGGCACTTTTGTTTTTAGTTTTGCAATTCCTGTGCTCGTATGCCTGCGTCCCTGCGTCCTAGACGCCTCATTTTTGAAGAGGATGCATAGCTTCAAATCAACTTGCGTCAGTCAGACGCAGCACTTTTTGAAATTAAAATATGAATTATCATCCATCTACCCTTTCATTCAAAAAATGTGTTTTCACAACTTGGTCCGCAATATTTGTTTTGATCTCGCAGGAAAAAGAATGTCAATCGAGAAAAAAAAGAACAGAGCTTTACATCGAATGCTGCTCACGCTGTGAGCCTCACGCCGTAAGGTAAAGATATCAAGTATATGACAAAGAGATTGTTTTTGCGACCATGTGTCAGTGAGTAACTTCAAAATGAAAGTGTCCCAATGCCAATCGTTTCACCCATTACTTGAAACACCACCTTTCCATTCGAAACATTGTCTGGCTTTCTTTACAACCAGCGGCGCGGCCAGACAGAATTCACTGGGGCACATGCTGCAGTACTGACCTGCAGTGGCCTGGGAAACATTTTAGCAATAAAAGCAAATTCACTTCAGAGCACACATGCCATATATTATTTACTATAGTAATTCCATGCTACTGTATTAATTTCACATAAACAACGTGCATAGGCCTAACTAATATGGTAATTTATTCACGTGTAGCCACTTCGGCTGATATTTCTATTACTAGTCAGGGTCACTTTTTTCAAGTACCCCCGTTGAAAATGTTTGCGGAAATAAAACAAGGAAACAAAAAATTTAAGCCTAAGAAAGAGCCCATTTTATCCACCGACAGATTCAATTTGACAAGGAGTATATTTGTTACATTTCAGCCATTCTGAAGTCTACAAAATAAGAATTGCAAATTGCACGCTCCCTCATCACAAACTAGGTCAATTTCCTCCAAACAGGTTGCTGCCAATTATTTAGTCAAAAACAACAATATGAAATGAAAAGCTGCTGTAGCGGATCTGGCACCCGGGCCTTGAGTTTGACACCTGTGCCCTACAGGCAGGCCGCGGAGCCCACTTTGAGAACCACTCACTCAGTGAGCGCGCTAGGGAAGAGTGGGTGGTGAGAATGGCTGCAAAAAGTCAGTAGCTTTAACCGACAACGTGTTTAAAACATTCTTTTGAATAGACTTAAATTGTAACTCCAAGAAAGTTATTCGCCTGCAACAGGGATGAAGCAGCAAGGAGTAAGAGAGGTAAATGAAGTCCTAACTTGCTAGGCAACATCAGTCTGTCTTCCATGCTAAGTTGGCTAACGTTATTCATTTTGTCAAGAAAACCATATTCATTTGCTGTAGGAGCTGTCGTGGGAATTTCCAGTGAGTTTCATCAGCATAAAACAATGTTGTTTACGGTCTGTTGGCTAATGGATGAATGAATGGATGGATGACAGGTGTAGCCAATGGATGGTGCAGTGGTTTTAATATGGTCTCCCTTCAGGAGGAAAACCATTTTTTTTTTCTAACATCAAGTGGTGGGCCAAAGTTTTGATGAGGTTTATTTCACAGAAAAAATTACACGGTGGACTTGTTTGTCCTTACAAAGATTCTTGGATCTTTTTATCTGTTTTTTTTTCTTCAAAAACACCTTTTCAAAAAGTGCTTTTTTTAGGCCCGAAACATATTAACTCTGAATTTTTACATATAAATTCTTTCTATTTTAATAAATTTTAGTGTGACGTTTTATAATATCTGTTGTTGGTTTTTGCTACTCTTGTAAATGCAGTTTGAAGCTTAAGCTTACTTTATCCTTTTTACTACACAATTTTTGGGACATTTTTGTTGGGCCTTTTAGTACTGCGAGTCCTGGGTACCCAACAGTTTTTAGAGGTAAAATGCACATTGAAAATGCACAATCAATGTGCTTCGCCACAATGACAAAAGAATTTAAGACGTTTCAAAGTAAAGTAATTCACTAAAATGACTGAATTAATGTACTGTGCAAAAACATTCTTAAGAAAATATCTTTTTACACTTTACACTTTTCTGATCTCTTTGCTGTGGTCAAAACCAAAGTTGCAGTGCTCTGAATGCAGCTGTGCAAGTCTTGTTTTTTTTTTAGTTTTTTTTTAACATTGCTACTGCGCTGTAAATACTCATATTTTCTATGCCTCAATTTAAATATAATCCAATGATCCATCCATTTTTTTTTGCTACTTATCCTCAGTCGAGTCGCTGGCTAGCTGGTGCTTATCACAAAACCACAAATTTACCTCAAATCCAAATAGAAGTTTACGAATACTATAGTTTACCTGTGTGATTCCCAGCATGCGGTATAAGTACAAATACAAGTATTTTGGTACTTGAGAAACACTGGTTTCGATTTTTTAATTACATCTAAAACACCTGTAAGTTCGAAGTGGTTCCAGTGCGAATAACTTTTCAACTATATTCTCACAGGGTTTGCATTCAAAAGTAAAAGATCCACCTTCTGCCCACAGAATGGTATATATAACGTATTAACAAAGAGAAGTGGAGGAAAACGAACATCAAATTGTAAGATAATTGAGCTTGCGCTCACGTTATAATAAGCGGCTAATTGTCTTGAAAGGGTTAAAGCGGGTCAGGCAGGAGGTTAAATGGGGCCGCTCGGTTGGAGACGGGTGCAGTGATAGATGCTGATGAGAGAAACAAGAGAATAGGAATGGGCAGGCGGCGGAGGAGGGTAGAGGGAGGTACGGGGTTCAGAAGCAACAGATGGGCCTGATGGAAGACCCGGGTTGTAAACCTTCGGCTCGCAACATCTGTCCGTTTGTCCATCTGCTGCGCTTATTACTGTTTACAGTTTAACTCAAGCTAATTAATTACAAAAACGACGTTGTGAGCCCTTTATGCTGTTCCTTTGTAACTGTGTATCAATTATAGCGGGAAGAAATAAATGGTGACTGTTTAATGTGTGCGCACCGGGTGTTATTAAATCACATTTATGACTGGTAATTAATTGTGCAGGACATGCAAGGTTCTGTTCACAGTGGTGCGATGTACACTGCATGCAGTTGCATATGGAGAAGGAGCGCAAGAAGGGAGAAAAAAAATGGGCATCCACAAGTTATTTTGCTAATAACTTTTGTAAATATGCAGTATCGAATCCTTTGATTGAAATGATGCCTAAGAACAGTGGCGTCGCTGAACTTGGGGCCAGTGGGGCCTGGCCTCACTATTGGGTGCTACAATTATTTATGAAAATAATTGTCATCTCTTTATAGAGTAGAAATAAATAATATTTTATCGTGAACAATAATGCCCATGATTACGACTACCAATTATGTTACCAAGGCAATTCTGTCGGAAACATTTTGCACGAGCCAAAGGCTTTGCCATAGCCCAACACAATAACTCTCTCACCGCGACTCAAATAGGGCCGTCTCATGAGCGTTTGTTGTGTGCGACGAGCCACCGAAACCGTAGTGCGCGTAACTATAACCGCTGTCAGTAGACAGCCATGGGGCCCGGTCAATGCGGCCCGAGGGCGAAATCAGCCAACTAAAACACCGGAGTGACATACATCAGACGCGACACGTAACAAACTTGTTCAGTTCTGTCCAATAGCGGCAGCAAGTCAGTTATGAGAACAACTGGTAGCAACAACTGGTAACTGTATCAAAATGACTAACACAGCTTATTTAGGGGCAGCTCGTCTGTAACACCCTACCCCGGGTACAAAGACTTGAACAACAAACCTGTAAACATTGTGCAATAAATACTTAAGAAAAACAGATCACGCATTATCAGCACTTTCAACATTTTTCTACGTTTGTTCGTCTGTTAAGTATCAGACACGCCTTTTGGTCTGCGCCAAATGAAACAGTTTTGATCCCTAGTGAAGCAAAGGCGCACGTCACGTTTCTCAGAAAATGGTAGCTGTGTGGACTTTGCAGAGCCTTCAGCGGCCATGCTTTTTTCATTTCAGAGGACGGCGTGCAGCTCGGTGCGAGCAAAAACCATGGGGAACTCCTACATCGGGAACTTTGGGGATAATTCCAGGTGAGATGTGTCGCTGACGGTCGGAAGAATTTGAAATTTTCAATCCCTAAAGGGTGGGGTTTGCCCCTCACGTTTCGAGGCGATATCCAGAAATTGTTGGTAAAATCTTTCAACCGTGGCCGGTTCTTTCTACCCTCATCGTCTGCTCGCCTGCTTGATACTTCGGTGCTGTCGGGAAAATGCAAATTTGCCTGCGGGTTCCGAAAACAATTCGGTGACATGTCAGCATCCATGGCACATCTTGAGTCCTTTTTCCATTTTTGCTGTCAGTTGGCAAAGGCATTTCCAAGTAAAGACCAATAATCATTTCCAGTTATTTCACAACATTGTTGTGCTTTTCCGACTTTCTTACACTGTAAACATTGATCTGGTCTTTGGGTAATTCAAACATTTCAGTGATTTTATTTCGGAAGTACTCCAGAAGACCAAGATTGTCGAGAAGCATTCAAAACACTATAACATTCTTTTGGTTCCTTCACTCCTTTTGACAAGCAGAACAAACTTTATTGCATATAACAGATGAATTGGGTGTATTATGACTTTATTTGTTAGTGACAAATAGGTCAAGGGTGGCTCGGTGGAAGAGATGTTAGCAAGTCCCGAGTTCAAATCCAGCTGGCTCCACCCTTTTCTATGCGGAGTTTGCTTGTTCTGCTCAAGCCCGCGTATGTTCTCTCCAGGCACTCTGGCTTCCTCCAACACTCCACAAACATGCGCCACTTTAAATTGTCCTTAGGTGGGATTGGGAGGGTGAACGGTTGTTTGTATCCCCGTGCCTTGCGATCGGCCAGTTCAGATTGTCCTCCGCTGTAGACAGCTGGGATAGGCACCAGCTAGCCAGCCACCCTAATGAGGATGAGCGGCTACAGATAATGAACGAACGGACGGATGAACAAATAGGTCATATCACGCTCTTGGTTTTGATTTTGGGGCCGCAAGCCCAATGTAAAGTACAGTATGTGTCACAGCGATATTTCCACCTCTGGTCTGGTTTGAGATGACTTTTTTCCCATAAACATGATGAAACCGAGTTGAATGCAAGATAGGACACGCGTTCAAAGGATTGAAACTGTCACATGAGTTTGACATTATCCATGGTATCAAATAACACCTTTTTGAATTTGGCTGTTTTGCAGAAATAAGTACACCAGCAATACCACCGTTTGAGTGACCATTTCATGTCAGTCACATGATCTTCACTACCAGGTGTTCCATACACACCGCTTAGGGTTTTAATGAAGTCAGACAAAAGAATTATATTAAGGAGACTAAAGGGATTCCTGGTGTTTGTGACGCTGAAAACTCATGTTTAAATGCTCTATTTGATAGAAGGCACAATTAACCTCTCCCATACTTTGTGACCATTTTTGTGGTAAGTCAAAAGAATTTATGAAAAAGAAGCGTCTTGACTCAATAAAATGTCGGGAAATGCAGGGGTAGACATTTTATTATCAACTACGAGACAATGCAAATAGGACAATTTTGCCTGAAATAACAGAAGATTGGCTATGGTGGACAGTTGCAAACACCAAACCTGCAAATATATGGGCGCCTGACAATCCGTCGTCATCCAAACAAATGAACAGGTTTGGACCGTTCTCACGGCCAGATAAGACCTTCACTCAACATCTGTCCAGCCCAGAATGCAACCCCAGCGATTGTCACAGGGTGATTAGTGTCTCATTCGTGATTGTAAACACATTCTTTAATCCTCGCGTGTGAATTCCACAATCGTGAGCTGTACACACTATACTCTGATGCTCCTTGTACTTCAGCAGTCAGTGTTTTGTTTGTTTGTTCAGAAAATAGCGAGAATCACATCGTTTCAGATTCCCAAATAAACTACGAACTATGGAAATGTAACATTTGAATGTGCGGCTAAAAGAAGCGAGGGGTGGGGGGGTGAGTGAGTTGTGTTGATGTAGTCAGTCGCAAGCAGATATGAGAGAATTAAGAAGCTTATCTGATTTGAGTGGCCAGAGCGTTACATTGATCCAGAAGTGACGATCGGAGAAGACAGATAACATAGTTTTAATCCCGTCTGGCACTCTGCAAAATGAATCCAACTATGAGAAGCTGACACGGCCGACTTTAAAAAAAAAAAAATCCCCTAACCTTCAAACATGCCGTTATGAGCGGTAGTAGGTCATTACAATGACGAATGTGCCAGAACATAAACACGAGCACGCTTCCCATTTGCCATCTTTGCCTAAATGCCAACACTCCTCCCTGGGTTAGGAGAGCGTTGTGACTGGTCCCCTCAGCGAACATGGTCTCTTTCCATTAGTAACAGATGTTTCTGAGGCAACAGTTGGTATTGAAAGGGAGGGGCTTCAGGCCATCTGTCCAGGGTCAAGGTTTGAAAAGGGATGTTAGAGATGACGTTGACGAATACGGTAAGTATGTGTTTGAAAGGAGGGAATATAGACTACATTGTAATCAAACTCAATGCGCGCTTTCATTTAGGATCGCCTTTGTTGAGTTCGGGAGTTACAATAGTTTGTGACATACGTAAACTTTTAGCTTAAAAGCAATACCGCAACCATTAAATGTGTATTTATATTTGAAACAAAACAATTCATTGCATGCAGTAACATCTTAAAAATGATAACCTGACCATTTGTCATACGTAATTGAGTTCCGACAGGAAGCGTTTAAGAGCCACTGCGGCATCCAACATTTGGGCCATCTTCTTACTGCAAACCTTTCGCTACAAGGAAGGAAATCAAGTTATGAGATGCGCCGTCTCAAATCGAATGATGCAAGACAAGCACTCACAACAAAGACCTTGACCCGTTCACTCTCCAAGCGGAAAATCTCATCCACTGTCAGCTCATAGAAGTCCTTCTTCAGGTGAAGGAATTCACAAGTTGGGGAACGTTTTTGATGTTCGTGCCTGGTAGGGAAAGGGGAGGGGGGCATGTTATACATCTGAAGATGCACCTTTTAGCAAAGCATTTCCTATCACTAAAATCAAAATAGCCAAACTACCACTTATGGATAAGCAATAATACAATAATCATATTCCAGTACATATGAAGGAAGGAAACAAGATCTGTTACTGTATATAAAAAGAACGACAACATGTTTGATACATTTTTCACATAAGCTTTAAATGTAAATGTTTTAGAATCATATTTTCATATATGAATTCATACCATGAAGTATGGGTTTTCTACACAGAAAATATAAAATTGAAGTCAAATTATGCTGTTTGACAACATTCATAATTTTACAGTTTTATTCATTGCGCTTGTCTCACACAGGATTATCTCCTGAAAGTTAACACTTTCACATCTTCTTTCAAATGAAACTATGGGATACAAATATGTAGTCTAAGACTTTAGTTTGAAAATAAAAACTATCTTTACATTTTGAATATAAATGTATATCGTGGAACTTGAATTTTCCAAAACGCACAGTAGATGGGAAAGATACAAGTGCATAGTTTATTTTGTATGCAGTAATATACAAAGTCTGTCAAACTCTGACATTTACATAATGTGAATAACACTTTCAGCTTGGGAAAAAATACAAAAGCTTTTTTTTTTGCAATGCTACAAATTCATCTGTTCTTATTTACAGTCCTTTTTCACAGATGTTTTTTTTTTTTTTTAAAGGGCCTTTTGTGCATCTAAAATCTCCTTTCCTGGCTTTTGTTGAACAACAAGGGTATATCTGAAAAAAGTTGACATCCACAATGTTGGCTTCTGTTGTGGTGAAAGATAAGGTGCTTCTCAATCCCAGGTAATTGTATTTCAATATTTTATTGAGTAATTCCAACTCTTCTATACTACCACTTTAGGATGGCGGTAAGAGAATATCTGTTGGTCCCGCTATTTTTAACTACGACAGGACTTCATCTCACCATGTTAAAAGAGTTTCATGTAATCTAACCAGAGTTGCCACTTTTTATTTGAAATAGTCTCGACATCAAAATTCTGTTCTGGTGTGTAACCAAGCAGTCAAACAACACGAAGTAACAACGCCTTGCATGACAGCCATTTCAAGCAGGTACTTCAGGAAACACTAACTTTAAGCGCGCCTGCTGCGTGTGACACGACATTGCGGTGTCCTCAATGGGCTGTTTATGGGTTTACACGCGTAATGAGAGTACACAACACCTCTGACATTGCCCAGTTATCCATTTTCATTCATGGAGGTGACCCCAGGTCTGCAGGGGAAAACAAAGCATGTATGGCCAAAGGAAATTCTCTCATATAGGTTACAGCCACTGTTAGACGCTCCTGTGAAAAAATTGAGTAAATGATAGAAACTTGCTGATATTGATTCATTTGAAAAGAAAATTGCCTACATAGCCCTCAAAATATATTGAGGGTGCCTTGAATATTGCCTCATTCATTTAATGTTCATATATATATATATATATATATATATATATATATATATATATATATATATGTGCAGTCTTTATTTTTTCTTTTGATGAACATTCACTCTGCTTTTAATTTTTTTTTGCCACCACCCCTTTCCATTTGACTTTGACATGTATGGCAAGCCGATGTGATCATAACACATTTGCATTGATAGTCGTTTTTACATACATTTGCGCTTGCTTGCTGTTATCAAGTAGTTTGTGTAGTTCTAATGTACCTGTGACTTTATACTTAAATAGGTCAGTTTTACATGATGTCTATAGGTTCTTATTGTTTGGATACCATTATTGTTTGGATACCATTGTATTTAATGGTTTGTGTAATATTAAATACATGTACAAACAACCCGCGTGCCCTTTGCTGTCTATATCTTTAAACAGCGGTTCCCAATGGAAGGCACTTCAAGTTGTACGTTTGATTTTCACCAGGATTTCTGCAGGTATCGGAAAGTATAATTCATACTTTTGAACGCATTGACAATAACCATCAATTTATTCTAAAAAAAAAAAAAAGCGCAATCATTAGAAGATAAATCATCTTATTGCTAATTTGTGTTATAGTGACTTCTTTGTTTTGTTAAGTTTTACAGGATGCAGATTGTCAGTGATGTGAATCTTTGGCAGATAAATCAGATACAGATGATGTTACACAATATGCCAGTTGCAAGTCATTATTTTTCCTCAAATTGTTTTGCGCAGGTTAGTGGGTAGTTGGTGAGGGGAGAAAACAATAATTAAAGAAAATACTCTCTTTTAATGGAAGAAAACCACAATCCAACGACGATGATCAAATGATATAACAGTCCACTTTTTTTTTTTCTTCCAACCCTAGCCACTTCATGCTGACAACTCATTTACCTACTTATGACACAGTATCAGGACTGATCAACTGTTGAAAAGGATGTCGTGCGTGGACGAATGCAATGTTTAGCTTTTTTCAAAGGAGAGAAAAGAGTGACTGTATTAATTAATCCATTTGTCAAAATTCCACATAACAAACAAAACATGATTTCAATTGGATATTTAGACAAGAGATAGGCTAAAAACAAACAAAAATATTTGCAATAAGTTAATTTTTTAAGATACATTTTTGTACCAATATTTTTTTCTTAATTTTTGAATACCTTGTTTCTGTCTTCTTTACACTTTCTACAAATGTTTGATTGTTCATACTGTAGTTGATGGTCATACATTTCTTACTCTCTGTATTGAAGTTTTTGCAATTAAAAATGTGTCTTGCTCAAGGGTACTTCAACAAGGTAACAATGGTAGGGGAGAAGGAGACGTTCTTATTTCCCATGCCGCCCATATGAATCAAGACAGTTTTCAGTTAAACGCACCAGGGATCGTCATCAGGCTCCCAGCCCTCCAGCTCAATGAGACAGAAGAAACAACAAACGACATCGGGCTCGTTGTCAGCAGGGCAGTGCACAAATCCAGCCTTCGCCATCTGCATACAAAAAGCAACAGTCGTATTCATTTACACTTGCATCGTTAGGTATGTACTGCATAAAATATCCACTAGATGTCCCTGTTGGCCAAGATGATGTTCGAGGAGTCAGTTCCAACAATGTTGTCCTCGGGACTGCACGCTTTTCACATGTTAACGTTTCCGCTTCCGCTCAGCAAAACCAAAGTTATATTTTTAATAAATACAGTAACAATAATAGCAACTATGTTTATTGCACAATGGGAACATTTAAGTAGTATTAAGTAGCAAATAAGATTTTATGAGCTCTGTCCAATAGCACTGCATAACCCAAAGAGGCTTTAGCAGTCCATCAATCACAAAATGTGGACCGGCACGGGGCCTCGACACTAGACTTCTTTTAGAGCGAAACCAACCCAGGCACCTGCTTGTCTGCAAATCACAAAGTTCTTCTAGCCATGTATAACGTAGGTCAACGGTACATAGGCGAGTGCTACAGTAAATAAAGTATGAAATTGAGTTAATTAAAACAAATTAAAAAAAAAAAACATCATCACTGGCCTAGACAACTTCATGTGCATTACATTTAGAACCTCCTTTAGCCTAAGTTTCCGGTACAATTCCACTTCAATTGACATTTCAGTGCGAGAAGCCACTTTACCTTTTCTGGTGTGCAGTTACAATCTTCTCGAAAGGGCCAGTTGACAAAAGTTTGCTCGCGTGAATCACTGCTGTACATCACGCTATATGAGTGAAACCTATTCTTTATGACTTCTATACTGGCCATTTCTTAAACAGTATAGACTGATTTAATCCACAAAGAGGTGTACAAATAGACGCATACATGTAAACTCTCTCAGTCTCAACATACACAGGACTTTTCAGTTATCACTGATTGAGTGGGCGTGGTTATGATAAGCCTCAAGCAAGTTATTTCATTCATATGTACTGTTGGACACCACGCCGTTCACGTTCGACCTTTAAAATTAAAAGGCGTTTTAGATAACCTATATTGCATACATGTGACCACATGCTCATCACCTAAAATTTTGTGAACTTTGAACCTGCAATTTTAAATGATTTATAGACTGGTATTAATAAAGTAAGAGATGACCTACAGAATATGTGACGTTTTGGAAGATGCGTGAAGAACCCTGGGTTTGTCGTCACTCAATCACAGCGTACTTACTGTACTACAATACACAGATGGACAGCTGTTCACACCCATGAACATGACACTTGAGTAGGGCTGGACACTTGAGTAGGGCCAATTAAGTAGGTCGGGAGCTACCAGTAGCTTGCGAATAGTGTCAGCAGCTCTCGTGGCATTAACACAATCACTAATAAGCTACTATTCAATTTAAGCAAATCAAATTCCATATTTGTTGGTACTAGACAAATGAAACACCAAGTCAATATTACTGTAAATGGAAATAGAAAGAATAAATAACACAACATTTCTCAGAGTAATAATTGACAAAACATTTTGCTGGGAATCGCTTATAGATAATATTCTAAAACATATTGTTTAAAACAAATGATCTACTAAACAAGCAATCAACACAGACATTTTACCTTTCTCTATTGCTGCCATATCTGACATATTGTGTGGAGTTATGGGTTCATTCAGTTGTTTAAGCAAGGTACAGCAATTTATATTGCACATTATTTTACATATTAAAAAAATAGTAGTACGTTTCAAATAAATGAATGAATGAATGAATGACAGAATAAAAAACACAAATTTGGTATTTAAATTGTTTTTAGTCTTTTTCTAAGTATCTTGCAAGGAGAAAAAGTGTGGGCACCCCTGGTTCAGAGTTTTCAGTTAAACTTGACAATTCAATTGTTCTCTAATTAGAATGGTAATGGTTTCATTACATAGTAGCATCAGAAGTTTGTGTTTGTCTTCATTTTCAAATTTATCTGCAAACTCTGATCAGATACAAGGATGGTTAATGAAGATGGATCTCTAAATAAATGTTGAAGTGTTTATAAGAAGAAACAAATACCACAGTTTCCCTAGTGCAGTGCTTTTCAAATTGTAGAGCAGGCGCCCCTGGGATTTTTGTATTGTGAATTGTAATCGCAATGAAATATGAATTTTCATCTTTTTTTTTGTTATTTAGGTTCAGGCACTTGGTTATTTTTTTTCTGTTATAGACTAACCTGTAACCCATATAAACGCAATATAAATTGTATAGTTATACAATTTCTATAGGTAATAATCTTATTTATAGTCAGCACGTCAAGTGTGTGTGTGCGGATGTGTGTGTGTGTGGGGGGGGCATGGCAAAATATAATTGAGAAGCACTGCCCTAGTGGCATTTACAAACTGAAATGCAAATACTGTAGAACTGGCAAGTAAAGGAGGATTAGCTCTGAGTGTAATTTTCATTTACAGCATGTGTTTAGATATTCTTACATATCTTCAAAATTAATTGTCGGGTCTTTGAACTTAGTTCTGTACTTTTTTGGGGCTTCAGGATGTAATAGGTAGTTGCATTAAAAACGTGTGTCTTAATTGTTTAGATATGAACCAGCCATGAGGCAGTTACCAGCCGGATGTGGAAGAACTTAAAGAAATGTGCTTTTCAACCAACCAACTAACTTCAGTGAAGTTTAACACGTTATCTCTTCTGGCCAGTGGCCACCCAGCTGTACTCAGCCTGCCCCCTTTTTCCTCATCTAACACTTGCAATACCCTGTTGTAGATTTTTTTTCACACAGTGCTGCAAAAAAACGAAGGGGAGCAAGCAAGTGAGGGAGGGGAGGTGATAGCGCCGACATGTTTGTGGTCTCTGTCTGCACACCACCGCTGTATATTGCCATGTCCTTTACAATACCATCATAGATGTGAGGACTTACTCGCCTTGTGCAGGCCTTGAAATATTTTCAAAACAATGAAAGCATCTCTGTGGTCCATGTGTCAACTGCTTTAATGCAAGAAACTATTCCACGGGGGAGTTAGGTGTGTCCCAGTGACTCTACAGTGCGGGAGATTTGACTCACTCAGGAAGTGCAGCAGAGAGACAATTGATGTGGGGCACAGGTAGGAAAGAAACTCTTCTCTAGTAGTGTAAAATCTGCTTTAAATACAAATGGTATATATATATATATATATATATATATATATATATATATATATATATATATATATATATATATATATATATAACTCTGTAGATACATATTTAATTCCGGGTGTAATGCCTTGATTTGAAAAATTGGATTAGCTATTCTGGGATATGACGTCAGTACGTACGTTTGTGTTTTAGAGATGGATTGTTAAGATTTAGGTATACATCCATAGAAGAGTGCTGCAGTATATATGTGTCCAGGTTTAGCTACTTGTAGTAAACCAAGACACTCATGTAACATTCGGAAATCTCACAGCACACCATAACTGAAAGGTGGTCTTTGAAATGTTCTAAACATAACATTTTATTGGTATTAAATACTGTTTGTACATATGTGCATATTTAGACATTTATGTGTGAGAGATCTTCACAGATTATATTTCTGAGATCCATGACGCCAGCGTGCTACACCACCACGATGAGGAATGCCTTGATTTTTGGATTCTCATCTATTCATATGTGCATGCCCATTGTTGACATTAGTTGAATAAACAATAGAATTTGATTGGAGCACATAGCCTTGCAAAAAAAGGATGCACTGTTCTCCAGTGTGGGCAGAAAAATGTCATGAAGGTGTTAGAGTGTGACAGTCAACTTCAACATTCTTTTTCTCTTCTTCTCTGAGCAGACCAAACACCCGCAAGCACACAAACACATCATTTTTTTTCAAACACTGCATTCCATACTGTGTGTGCTCACACTTTAGTGTAGAAATATTAATAATGACAATAATGCTAACGTGCAATTGGCAGGCAACCACTTCAGGGTGTCCCCTGCCTACTGCCTGAAGATGGCATAGATTGCCACTAGTGAGCCGGTGACCCTCGTGAGGATAAGCGGCTATCGAAATGATGAATGTAAAATACAAACTAAATGTACTGTATGTATGTACAGTAAAACTCCTCTTCAACGAAACCTGCATGTGCAAAAAGACCTCCCAGTGTGAAAAAAAACTAACATGCATTGAAGCCTTTCCCTCTTATTTCCACATACAATGAAAAATCCACCTGTTGCATACTAAAACGTGTTTTTTTTTCTGAAATTGCTTTGAAATTCACTAGGGCAAAAACAAGCCTGCAGCAAAAGTCTAGCTTGGTTTATGCTCGATGTGCCGGTGCGTGTTTTTTCAACAGTGCGGCTTTCCACTGCAGTTAGACAATATTCTCCCGTTACCATAAGGGGCAGTAAATGGACTCTACACCACAAACAACACTACTCTATAACAGAGGTAGAGAATTCTAGTAGATTCAAACTCTAAAATTTCCCAAGCATTTTTAAACAGACTCTTCATCTCTGTCCAACGTGGTACTCGCCAGGAGTTGTTTACGGTGTTTAGGTCACAGAAGTCCTTTTCAGCCGAATCATCAAGGTGTTTGTACTGGTGAACTTCCATAAGCAATAGTTTGTCCGCCACGTTTTCCGCCCATAAAGAAATGTATACATATATGTATGTATGTATGTATGTATGTATGTATGTATGTAAGTATGTATGTATGTATGTACAGTGTTCCCTTATTGTTCACAGTTAATGGGCACTGAAACCCCCCGCGAAAAGTGAAATCGCCCCGATTGAATGGACCCCCAAACCCTCAGGAATTTTCATGCATGTCTATCTAGGTACCTAAAATTTTAAAACGTGAAAAGTATTTGTACACATTTAAGGCAAAAATATCGCACCTCAGATGTTGACTTAGAGTGGAGCCCAAAACTGACAAAACATGAAAACAGAGAAGCAGAGATTACACTTGAAATTCCAATTTATTACAACAGATTTTGTAACCTCTTCCCAAAGCTTTCTTTCATCATCACTGTACTTCTTCAGCCGTGTGTTGTGAGATTGGTTCCCGGCCCAACATCGACCAATGAGGTCAAGAGTTGTAATACACTCCTGCCCTCATTGTTTGATGTCTCACACACACACACACACACACACACACACACACACACACACATACTTCGCACACGCGCACACACGCACCCATGCCAGACTTGCACATGAGGAGGGAAAGTGCAACTCT
The DNA here is from genome assembly GCF_059441005.1 of Hippichthys cyanospilos. Lineage (NCBI taxonomy): Eukaryota > Metazoa > Chordata > Actinopteri > Syngnathiformes > Syngnathidae > Hippichthys > Hippichthys cyanospilos. The sequence goes on along the minus strand of NC_142370.1, from coordinate 26,666,694 downwards.
GCTGCTTGACTCTGCTCGCTTGGCACCCTCTCACCTTTGACCATAGTAGGAGGTTCTAAATTCACCACCACAGTGCCAGGATATACCCAAAGCCGTGATATATGACCTTGGTGTGTGTGCACACTGTATCAACATCAAACCTTACATCACACCGCACAAGGAGAGTGAAGGTAAACTAGCATATAGTTCTCTGCTGCAGGCTTTTGAAATACGACTGGGGCACAAGTTGCCTCTTGACATAGTATTTGACTTGTACATACTGTACTTCGATGTTGTAAGTGGAGATCTACCAAGTGAGGAAAGAATGCGGAAGATGGATGATCCTTTAGATTGAACACTTTAAGTCTGTTCAGTTTCCAAGATGTTGGTGGCTGGTTGCCTGCAATCAGCAAAATACTTATGATCTCAAACTTTGGCAAGGCATAGGTATTTCTTCTCACCAACTTTCCACAAAGGTTAAAGCTAAAGAAATATGATTATATCACTGTAACATTTGTTCCACCATCAGAGGGCAGCAAAGCTTAGTTAACACAGTCACCAGCTAGGGAAATGAGTACTTACCCTTTTTTTCATGTCTGTATGTTTCCTTTGATACAGGTTTAACACATCCACACTCAAATAATCACTACTGGGTTAAGACACTTGTATGATATCACTTCACATTTCATGTCTGTAGGTATTTCATGGTCATGCACTCAAAACAGTTGGGTCGAAAAAAACTCATCCATCCATTTTCTATAGCCGCTTGTCCTCACAAGGACTGCAGCCTTGCTGGTGCTGAGCCTAGCTGACTTTGGGCAGTAGGCGTGGACACCCTGAACTGCCAGCCTATTGCAGGAAAAATAATTCAGATATACAGTAAGTTAAAAAAAAAAAAAAAAAAAAAAGCAACCGAATATTTGGGCAATTTGGCCAAGTTTTTTTCGGTTTTTCAATTGCAAACCAAACCCATTTGTTGAGGTCGTCCTGAACAAAAACGACCCATTTGGGGGTTGTTTTGTGCAGAAGAACCCACCCAAAAAAAACAAAAAACAAACAAAAAAAACCCCCAAACAATGGTTTGGTCTTTTTTTGACCAAAATTTGGGTTATTTTTTTTAACGTAACTGTCTTAAGAGTGCAAGACCTGCTGTTGGAACAATAGTTAATAAATAAAGCGGTCATTTCAAGCAAAAGAGTAATTCAGGTTGGGATAACCTACACAAAACCTCAACTCTCTCAATGCAATTTCAGTAAGTGCACTGTAAGCAGCAATAAAAGAAACAGCTATAGAAATTGCTGTAGATGGACGTATGGATAAATAAGGCGACAGAGTTATGGACTGATTAGCACATCCGCCTTTCAGTTCAGAGGTCACGAGTTTGCATCCAGTTCTGTCCTTCCCATGTGGAGTTTGCTTGTTCGCCATGTGCCTATAACAGTTACCTACGGATAGTCCAAAAAAATGAAACAGGAAGTACAATATTTCAGCAGTCTTGTTTTTCATCAGCTGTAATAGTGTTCTTTATGCCAGCAGAAAGCAAAGCTTTAAGGTGAAATTAACCGCTCTTGACCTCAATATATTAAACATGTTTAAATGTGTTTGAATTATTCTAAATGTGTTTAAATACGTATAAAAACAACTAGGTGCTGAGTACAATTTATAAAGGGCGACATTTATACCACAAATATCACTAATTGCAGGGTCGCTCTGCAATATAGCCCTCATGGATGGGAGGAATTATGCTACGTATTGCTAAAATGATAACAAGAGAGCAACCAAGGTGTTTTATTGCCAATTCGCTTCACTGTAAGTAAATGTCTGCCCAGTGATTGATTGAGAGATAGCAGAACACAGCATATGAAAATGATTCAATTCCATTCTTCTGACATCCTTTAAAAAGTCATCTGTCATCGCAATGACACTGTTGTGAGCTCAATCCCTGATGCCCGCACAGGTCGGACAATGCCAATTTATTCTTCATAGAAAATGTTTCTTTGCGCGGTTCCTTGTGTGTTTTCCATGAGGTGAGAGAAGAAAGAGGCTAACGCATCATTGCCAGAAATAAATGGTTTTCAATCACTTGCAAACAAATACACCTAATTGCCCTGGCCCTCACCTTGTCCCTGTGCTCCCATCCCATACTGTGCAATGCCATCTGTCCTGTCCCCTCAGACATGCAGCCCACCGCTATCTCCTCGGCATCGCCGCTTCTCGCTGCACTTGTTCGTTGGTGACACTGGATCTCCGTGCTCACGTTTCACCTCCTCATCATGACATCCATTAAAGTGGCACTGGACCCCGGGCCCCCGTTGGCCCGACAGCACATTAGCACTCGGACCATTGAACGCAGACAAGGACCGCCTCTGAATTATTGATAGCAACACAACTAATGAGGAAACCCAATAACTTTGGTGCTCACACACAAGCTCACAGAGAGACCTTCACACATGCCCATATCGATCACTTTGACTGCTTTTGCTCATATCGAGCTTCAAATGGCAATATTTTTACTAGTTCTTTTGCGCTTGAGCAATTGCTTTCAACTTCCTGTATTATACTGGACTCAGTCCATTTCCAAGCAAGGAAACAATTCTGACAAAAGGGATGGAATACAGATGAAGAATTCTCTGAATTCTTGCATTAAAACGCCAGATACTTGTGGTATGGCATTTGTAAACGTGTGGAATTTTCAACCTAATTTTCAACCTAAATGTTTGCTCTATTTGTGGCCAGTCCGGTTATATCTACTTTAAAGTATTTCTTTAGTACGCTATTTCACTGAATACATGTGTTACTCCATTTTAACAGTTTGTTACCTGTGTGGTGACAAATCAAATTGATATCATATGAAATCACCCTAAATAGCACTACATGCAAATATATATATGCATGTGTTCTTAATGACCAACAGTATATTTTAAATATAATCCTAGGTCTAGTTACCATGAAATGAAATTAATTGATGACAAGAAATCACTGGAGATGATAACTCTTGGCTTCTGGGCTACAACCCAACCAAGCCCCTTGGAAAAGATACAGTAGTTGTAAAACTTTTCTTTGTGTCAGCAAGGGTGTAACGTATTGCCCCCTAGTGGCAAAGTCACATAAACCAGGATGGACTGCACAATTTGTTTTGTTCTTTGAATTCTTGTTATGATGTGTTATAAAGTATAAAATCCTAGTGTTATTTTACTTTTAGAAAAAAAAAAGTATTTTTTGGGGGAGACTTAAGCGAATTGATGACTTTTCAACTAATAGGGAATGATTTCAAATCTTAGCGTTTTGAGTTAAAGGCCTTGTCAAGTAATTTTTAACCCTACCTCAAAGCTCCACTCCAGTCATAGTCCAGTAAATTACACTTTGTTTGTTCAATTACCGGCTTATCTTTGTTAAGACTTTTAGGTGGAGATTGGCTGGGGGAAATTACTTGGCTTGCATAGTTTATCTTAAGATTTTCTGATCACTGGTGAATTTTTTGAGTTTTTGTGAGTGTGTTAGCTGTCAGTGTTTGCATACAACGACACTGTCGAAATCGTCGCAAAGCCTTGTTGGCATTCACTCCGGCACTCGGTGACTCATTGCTTTCACTTGCGAGCATGAGGAGGGTTGAGGCTGATAGAGAAGTCAGCGAGTGAGCAGGCGAGACTCGGGGAGGCGCTGTGAACATCAGGCCCAGTTTTCTATAGCCTCAGGCTCACATGTTTGTATCTTTGCGTTTCTAAGCGTGCACGCCCAAGGGGATTAATTTTTTGACAGCTTTGTTAAGCCTTCTCTTAAGCGCTGAGCATTGCAGTAACATTGCGCCAGTGTGCTTTTCGTAAGCCCCCCCTTGACTTTATCCTGCGATTCCTTTTCATTGTGAAACTGAAGACAGAGCATTGCTCTGTTGTCAGAGCGAAGGAGGTGGCTCTCGGTGAGAAGGATACCGCTAAAGGTATCCTCTTCAATATGTTACGACCTTCATTCTGTCGCACTAAGTCTGGTTTTCTGCTGCTGTTCTGGCGTGACTGACTTTGTCCCCGCTTTGCATCGTCTCTTCCCCGTCACTCCACATCTCTTCACCCCTCTGTCGCCTTGTATTTAGTCTAATCTCTACCCCCTCCCGCTCACCGCTTCCTGGGGTCTGTCGCCTTTTATTCCGTCTTTCCTTTTAGCGTGGCCACCCCCTCGTCTTGCTCATACAGGTAACCTTGCCTGAGTGGGTTAGGAGAAACGGTAGAAGCAAAGATTTAAATCGAGAAAAGGTTAATCCTTTGGCAAGTCCACAGACACACCAAGTTAAAGGACACAGAGAGGAGACGGCCAGGGGACAACAATTGCAGTAAACAGATGTGACAATCCAAGAGCCTCCAGGGAGGTGATGCGTGTGTGCGGGCAAAGGGGGGGTTGTGGGAAACCAATGTGAAAAACCGCGGTGGGAGGAGACAGCGTTCTCTGTCGAGCTCCTTCTCTCCTTCATGACTTCCACTCTGCATGATGACAAGTGTCTGCTGCGGCTCCCATTGGTGGTGAGTGCCACCAATCAGAGTGAAGGCATGCAAGGTGCCTTTAGGTTATACCCAAGCCCAAAATCAAGAGGCAGAGCTGATGTCAGAGTGGGTCCTACACAAAGAATGTGTCTGTGTGTTTGTACGTCTGGGAAAGGAGCATTTCTTCTCTGCGGCTGAAGCGTCTGTCTGCTTGAAATGATAATTGGGAAGAAGTTGTTTGCTGGCTGTTTCTGGATCACCACAATCCCTTCTGCCCGCTCAGAAGAAGAAGACGATCTTGGCTCTGTAGTCTCCCCCTCTGATTGGTTACCTCACTTTGGGTTCCCCCGCCTCCTCCAGACTCTCCTCTCCTCCCTCCCTTGCTCCCCTTTGCAACTAAACACCTTCATAGTGTCCTCCAGCTTACCTGAGCCACAGCTGCAGGAACACTGGACCCCCGCCCCTCTCCTCGCTGTACTCAAACGCGTGCTCTCTCTCCCTCTCACCTACACGCCTAGCTTTTCACCTGGAGAGCGCAGGCATACCGGACGGCATGTGCAGCAGCAGTTATCTCTCCTCACATCAGTCTCGCTGAGTTGCCTCCTGCTGGAGTGCAGGGGAGGAACTCTGAGGAAAGGCTTGGGAGCTATTTGTCCCGAGAGCCTCCAGAAGGGCTTGTTGGACGACCCACAGCCAGGACACAGAATGATATTGGGTGAGTTTGCAGATTTTTTTTATTTTTTATTTTTGAAGGGGATGTCAATCATTTGTTGGATCACTAATTACTTTGCTAAGCTTGCGGCTCTTCATTAGCAGTGCTGTATACGCCGCGTGATAATCATTCCACATCTGTCAACACAGACGGGCGGGATAAACCCTTAAATCGAGGCAAGGGCTTGTAATTATCATAATAGTATGCCATTAATACAGGAGGTGTGAGTGATGACAGAGACGGTTAAATTGTTTTGTGCTGAGTTGTATGCCTGTGCGATGTTTGCTCACGTGATTAGGATCAGATGTCCTGGCACAGAAGTTGGTTTTTGACAAACCAATAACTACACTCTTATTGATATACTGAGGGATTATCCACACTGTTGCAATTGCACAACCCACCAATAATAATGTCCATTTTGCAATCTTGTTTTCTATTGTTCTGACTTTTTACACTTAAGAGTGGGTCTTCATTATATTTAAGTGGAGAACAGAAGAGCAGTGATGTGGCAATGATGTCATAGCATAGCAAACAACATCCAAGCAGGTGGCTCTCCCATGCTGTTCACAGTCACTGTTTACTTGATTCGGGTGAGCTACTTTATTATGTTGTGAAGTATTTATTCTCAGTTCATTTCAGTCATACAACTGCAATATGTTGCATTTGTGTACATTAGCAATTTGGCAAGAGCGCACTTGAAAAGCTCATGTGAGAAGACTGAGTTGTGTGCTCGCTGCACAGTATAGCTTTGAGTTATTACGCAGTCTCGCTGTGTTCTGAGTCAGCCAGCACTTTCTTATTTAGTATTCTGGTCTCATAGTGGCCATGCCTGATGGTGGTATCCTGCGTGCTCCACATAGCTGGCTTGTGCACTCACACAGAGGATGGGAGCTTGCCACTGTAAGTCCTTATGACCAATCATGCATGACGTGCATAGGGTAGGATGGATATGTTTTTGCGTTTAACAAGCAACGTGATGCCCGCCAGCATCTGCAAGCATATTAATATGGGTATGCCTGCGCGTGTGAGAGTGTGTGTGCGTTAATTGCGTTGCAATGTGCTCTGCCGGAGACGCCACTTTGTGTTAACGCATGCCTGGACTGATTCAGGCATTGCCCTTCTGCTCTCTGGGCAGACATGTTTTTCAAGCAGGCGCCTGTAATGATTATAGCGACATATGCAGACTTTGAAAAGAGCAAGTTCACGTGGACCTGACTTTAGTTTCACTTATTTGTAAGTTTTACCGAGTTTACACATTTGTGTGTGTTTTTGTCAAGGCCTGCCGCTCCGTGGACAATCAAGTGACTGCTTCACAGTTGGACGTGGTTTGGTCTTGGCTTGGTTGCAGCTGGAGGCAGCTCTTCGAAATCATTTTAAGCTGGCACGTGCGAACATCAGTATTAACGCTCAGCTGTAAGAGTGACAAACTTAATCAGTGGGGAGATGACTGTTGAAGAAGCAGAAGCAAAACACAAATCAAAATATTGTGCAGCAAACTTGGGCCTTGCATTCCAATCAAGGACATTCCGTTTTAGTTTACTGCCTCCACAATTTTCACGCTCATCTGCGGCTGAGTCGCACAAAAAAAAAAAAAAAAAAAAAAATTATCTCGTCAAATTCCCCTTATAAATCTGTCATTCTAGATATGCATGCACCTACCGTTATTCTCCCTTGGGAGGACTTTCTTTCCAATTTGAAGCTTTTATATTTATTGTACATGGTAAAATGCGACTGCTGAGCGATTAAACATTTCTGACCTGAAAGGGCAATGTCATTGTAATGACCTTTGCATGGCTGATGCGGGCAGAGCAGGACCTTTGATCATCATATTCACTTGCCATACAAATCTGCAATGTTTCACATGCTTTTCTGACAAGAGTTGCTGGTCTGCTCACGCTGTTTTGTTTTGAATGACCTTAAACATAAACCCTTTATTTTAACCACAAACTTCCACTGTTTATTTTGCATTTTAGAGTCAAATTTTGAGGAAATAGTACATATTGCAGGTAGTCCAAGCCCTTGTTGCCAATCTTCAAATATGAAAGTCTTGATTATGATAATGCCAGTGGATGTGCACTTTGACTGACCCAGGGCTGCTCACAGAGCATAAATTGCATCTCAGTCTGACAATCAGTCCCATTTGACTGAGGGATTGTTCGGGTTTACAAGAATGAAGCAGCAGATGGCAAAGAAAGTCACTGAGAGAATGTAATGTAGCACACCATTGCAAAAACATAATAAGTTGATCTCAACAACACTATTTATAACATTTTTGACTGTATACACAGCACGATTCCCCACTCCCACATCCCCTTGTGACTACGTCTCACTTTTTTATACTGCTCGTAAAAATCTAAATAGATATATGTGGGTGACAAGACTGCCACAGAGTTGCTACTATTAGTACTGCAAAAATACTGATGCCTTGAGATATGAGTTCAATTCAATGACCACGCTTGAAACTTTAAACATATTCCAATAACCTTTCTCCACCGAAATAAATAAAAATGTCACTAACACATTGTAGACCCTCCAAATAACAAATAAGAAATGTAATGTGTATTTCATTAAAAAAAAACAAAAACAAAAATTAATACCATTAGTGAATCTACGATGTTTTGCATTGTGTGGTAGTATTAATCGTAGAAGACAAAGGTGTGTGATTGCTTCAAGTACACACAGAATAACTGTCGCTGTATTGTGTGTTGTTTGACAATAAACCTCAATTGCAAGAGGCAATCTACTCTTTTTTTTAATGATATGCTCTCTGTCAAAATTTCAGCCCCAGCGATCCTATGCAATATAGGGACTCACTAGACAATATTTTGACACAGAGAGTTTGATTATGAAACTTTTAGGTACAATGGCGCATGATGGGCATTTGACAAGCAAGAATCGTTCTTTCGATGTCGCGCTCACCTTGCCACGATGATTCGTTTACATACACTCGGACGACTCTTGATCTTGTTGCCTAAAGTGTCGTTAAAATAAAAAAAAAAAAAGAAAACTTCTTGTTGACCTGTCTTTATCGATGATGATCATTTCATTGTCATCCTCACATAAACCCCCAAACTATACGCCCCACGCTGCCCTCAACTGACTCCTGGAGAGCAACCTCAAAGTGAGCAGATTGGTACTTCTTCAACATTTTCTCAACTGCTCACATCCCTGTGTTTATGTCAAAGTGACACAGTAATTATAACGCTTTAATGAGCCAGTCATTTGATATGCGTGCTGGCACACTTCATCCCTTTGGGTTTCATTGCATATCCAGGATACTGTGTAACAGAATTAGACAGATGGACATTTGGGAATTCCGGATGAGAAAATGAAAGACGTGTCCAGTTGACCACAATTGTTTTTCTTTTGATTGTTCCCATTTATTTTACATATAAAATTTGAAACATGAATACTGTATGGGGGCAACTTAGTGGAAGACAGGTTAGTATGTCCACTTCACAGTTCAGAGTCCCAAGTTCAAATATGTGTGGACTTTGCGTGGGTCCTCTCCGGAAACACCAGCCTCCTCCCACCCTCCAAAATCATGCATAGCAGGTGTTCTGGACACTGTCCTAGGTGTGATTAGGCGCGTGAATAGTTGTTCGTTCCTATGTGCCCTGTAACAGACTGGCAACCAGTTCAGGGTGTGCCCCGCCCACTGGGATATTCACTAGCAAGCCAGCGACCCTAGTGAGGAATTTAAAATTCATTTGGATAATACCATCGGTTAATACTAACAAAAAATTGACAGAGTAGCAAATAACATTAATGTGGCAGAGCTATAGTGCATCAAACAATGGATGGTTGAACACAAATGGTGTATCAGCACTTTAGACTGAAACCATTCCCATGTGTTTTATAAAATTAAGGTAAAAATTATGGCAAAAACTGTCTTGTTACATTGTATTAAAATATGTTAAACACTGCATGTATTTGTTTAAAGTAAATCCTTATAGAGTGCTTGTTTTTTTTATCCGAAAACTCATCAAGTTAAACTCGTATCTCAAGGTTGGTCCTTTTATGCTCCCTTAGATAAAGTCTTACAAGAATCAGTAAGATTACTCATGATGACTTTTTGACTTCCGAAATATATTGCAACTTTAAATGTCTTAAGACACCAATGCACAAATACGGTATGTGAATTTTTAAATTATCCCTATATTACTACATGCTGTTTGTGATACAGAATTGTAGTGTGACAAATCATGTTGCATTGGACTTACTTCAATGGGCCAGTTTACTTTCGTCATCATACGTGAAATGAGGTCCGTGTCATGCGTGACCTGCGATGCAGGTCCGATGTAGACAGTTAAGTAAATGACAGATTGCGGGCCCAATTGAATAATAGTGTATTGTTTACATACCTTTGTGAAAGATTCTTGCGCGTTCGGGTATGAGCCGGGATAAACACACATGCACACGTTCATCACGTCAACAACACTTCGAAGATTTATTATTACCAAATTGTCTAAAGCAGTTTACAAGCCAATTGTCCAAATCAGAGATCTCTGCATCATTCCCGTGTCATGGTGAGAATGATGCCGGTTCCTCATCTGCCCTCCTCTTTTATATTTGCCGGTCCCTGAATGGTGGTTGTCGCCCGTCTATGTCATCATGTTGGGTTGTTTCCTGTCCTCTGTTGCCCCCTTTCGGTTAGAGGATTACAATCCAGACATTTCAGCAACTGTGTAGACGCTTTTGAACATACTCAAGTACACATTAGAAACGTTCTTCTTTTTACACCATTATATAGCCCTTACTTTTATTGTTACATTCATCTGATCTTCTAACTCCTACATCATAAGGTGCAATATTTCAGTATTTTATTGTTTGCGCCTGTATGTGTGTGTGTGCCCCCAACGTCCCAGACCTCTGGACGCCAATCACATCTGTGTGTTTGAGGTCGAGCATCGAACAATGCGTTCTGGAGGACTTTACCCCCACTCCTATCTTTTATGACGCCCGTCTCTTTTGTTATTGCCGCGGGTAAGTCCCTGACTGTCTAGTCCTCAATACGTATTATAATTTGTGCCCTATTGATACTTTGTGTCTTTTTTTTTACTGACTGTATCACAAAGACAAATGATTGCATTAAGTGTTGACCTCCTGGGCTGGCTCTACAGAAAGTTGCTGCTCTATATTTTACTTGCCAATCTACCTATGTGAAACTAAATTCCTTCAATATACAGTTTTTTGTTTGTTTTTTTCCCCAGGGGTTTTACATGCATTAGCTAATTAACACAGGTGTGGTTTGCCGACCATACGTCAAGTTTGCGTTACGATCCCAACCGTGGAAGGGATTAATGTCGTAAACCGCGGTCCTACTGTAATGTACTTTGGTACACCAACACAGAAACATTAAAACATCCATCCATCCGCCCAGCCATCTGTCCAGTTTTTTGCCATTCATCCTCACTGGAGTCATGGGCGAGCTAGAGCCGTCAACTGGCCAATTGCAGGGCGCACACGGACAAACAACCATTCACGATTCTCAAAAGTTTCTCAACTGGCTTTCTGTTGCTCAGACTTTATAACAGTTCCCCTTGTGTTGTAGTCTTGTCATGGTCTAGTGTCAAAGTATATTGCTGACTTTTTTTCAAACCTTCTCAGGCTTAGAAAACATCAGGGAGTTGGGCTCATGCTGGTGCTTAGAGTCAAGATTGAACACAGGGAGACTGTGTTTCAACTTTATATTGCTAAAATGTAGAATGCGCTTCCAAAAGATGTAAAGAGGCATTTCTTTCCTAATTTTTACGTAATCACTCCTTTTTTATAAACGTTTAACCTTACAAATGTGTTTTTAAAAATATATTGAGCCAGTCAGATATAGTGAGTTCCGCGACATGACTAAAAAGTCAAATATCTCAAACTGACCAGTCAAAGCGGTCAGATTGTCCCAATTGCCGTATGTGCCCGTGCTTTGTTCATTGTAACGTACTCTCCAATGTGCCTCATTTTGTGTGTGTAGGTGTGTGTGTGTGTGTGTGTGTGTGTGTGTGTGTGTGTGTGTTTTTGATCCCAACAGCCTCAACTATGATAATGATCAAATCCAGGTTTACAACATTTCTATGTCATTTTTTCATAAACGCAAAACACTTTGAGGTGCCTTCTATATAAATTGTGTTCTATACTTAAACTTACCTTATGTTGGTTTGGATATTACTGCATCAATCTCTGCTTTCCTCCGTGCCCTCCATCAAGGACCATGACAACATATAAGGTGAACGAGTGACTTTCACACACCAGCACTGCACACCTGCCTCCAGAGGCATGTTGCTGCTCCATGAAGCCAACATACACCTGCGTGTGATTATGGTGTCACATTTGTGCTTTCACTGGGGAATCCTCAGGCTAGATACAGTTGGAAGTTGAAGCCTGCGCAATGCTCACTATGCTTCAACAGGAATAGTGATCACAGTGAAAACAGACACAGATGATTCTTCAAATTACAACCCTGCAGTCTGTGCCAGTTAGCTTCTTTTTGTTGTCATTTTTTACAAGGAAACAAGAGCAACTTGATCAGCTAGGTAGGGTTCATTTGGCAACTCTCCAATGACAACTCGATAATAAACAAAAGTTCAGCTTCTCATGCATCTTGATATATATATATATATATATATATATATATATATATATATATATATATATATATATATATATATATATATATATATATATATATATATATATATATATATTAGGGTTTATTAGGGCTGCACAATTATGTCCAAAATAATAATCGTAATTATTTTGGTCGATATTGAAATAACGATTATTCGGCATGTTTGGTCATACATGTCTATTTATCGCATTTTTTTTTAAATAGCAGTATATAAACAGGGCTTCAAGGCTTGACAATTAAAAAAAATAAACAAAAATAAATCAAGGAAATAATAATTGAAACAAATTCACACAAGAAATGGCAAAAACTTGGCACACAGGGCAAGACAGCTAACTTACTTGCTGAGTGCACACCAATGAGAAAAACGAAGCCTACTTAGAACTAAGCACATATGACGACAACAACAGGCCTGTAAAAACACCTACAACAACCTCAACGTTTTTTGCAAGAAAAACAGTACAAAAGTACCAAAATCACACAAAGTGAGCATGGATTTAGCAGTGAAAATTGTCATTTTTGCTCATTCCAAACCAATATTTGCCTATGGGATTTTCCAAAAAGGGTCTCATTTGACATCTAGCAAGGTATATGTATATTTCGAATCAAGGCCATTTCACTCTGGTGCTGATGGGAGGCTGCTAAAAGTACCAGCATCACTCGAAGTGAGAATGGACTTAGCAGTCAAAATTTCAAAATGGGTCGCAATTGACAGCTAGCATAGTACATTAGAGGGTGAGAAAATCAGAGGCTTTTGTTATGTAAACAAGTGGGACACATTGCTATCTAATGGCTTCTAAGGTGGAATTGAAGGCAGAATGCACGCCCGCGAAGCCAACTTCAGTGTCATCATTGCATCCCACTCTCTTGCTGCATTCAGACTGAGCTCAAAATATTGCGTCACTACGGTAGGTAGTTGAAGGCTGCTGCTAATGCTACTGCCTCTCTAGCCGCTGCTGCAGGATTTGCTCGCATGCTCCCGTTGCGTTTGCCCCATGGTGGTAGGATTACTAAAAGTGCTTGATTTGACAGCCGTCTTTTTAAATGGTAAGATCGCCAGGGATCAGCTTAATTAATTGTGCCAGCCAATATCGAGATCATTAAAATTCCATTAATTGCCCAGCCCTAATACATAGTAGTGTATATAGAGCATGCGTGTGTGTATGTGTGTTACACTTGAACTTCTGGTTATAACAACAACATGCAGGGTGGTTTCCACTAGAAAGCAATGTTGCACTCAAAAGATTCGAATCAAGCACAAGAGACATTTTAGGAAATTTACTTTTCTGTTGATTTGTTCCTGTCTACTATGCAATGGTTGAAAGCCGAATTTTTTTTGTCTTTACGGATCATGTTCATGAAAAGTAAAAGCCCAGAGTGTTTTATCGATTAGCTAATTCAGTAACAGTGTGGGAGGGGGAATTAACAATCATTCCCCAAGCAGCAGCAGTCAAGCATAAAACGTTTGAGCAAGGCAAACATTTGGTGGGCAAAAATGATGCATTACTCATGGCTGATCTTTTACTGTGCACCCTGAAGACGATCAGGGTTAGGTCGAGAGAAAGGCAGACTGATACAATTCAGTGAAAAGTGTCTTCATGAAAGGGAATTAGCTCTTGGAGGAACGAGAGGAAATTCCTCTGAGTGCTATTGAGATAGGATTTCGCACAAAGCCTAAAAGAGAAATCCATTCTCCTTGAGACACGGCAAGGTCAAGATGGTGATCGTGGTTGCCATGTCCGGAGAGGAAGATGTGTGGTAAAGTATGGGAGTTTGCAAGAGAGAGAGAGAGAAATGGGACGAGTGGATAAAAGCAGCGAGGAAATGAACAATCGGCAAGATGATAGTTCAGTTTCAGTTAAAGCTGGCCTTCGGGAAGAAATGGATTCCTTTCCGCAACGCACACACGCGTACAACCTAAGCCTCTCTTGTATAATCTGACTCATGGAATCTGGCTGATATGAGCTTTACCCATGACACACTGCTGGGAATGTCGTCCTGACGCCACAAGGAGATCACCTCAATCAAAAGGCTATTTTCTTTTCCTTCTAAAGGGTAACTATGCATGCACACACGTTGTAGTAGCTTTTTTTGCCTCTAAGAAGCTCTGAGCTACTGTCCAGGTCTTAATCCTGAATGTTACAGGAACATTCTCAAAATAGCTAGAATCTCCGCGCAAAGACAGCAAACTAAATCTTGTGCTGTGTCTAAATAGTGTCCGTAATGTGCAAGTAATAAAAAGATGGCAGTAGCTCGAGTTTAAAGTAAGCCCTTTGTGTCGGCTGGCCCACAGACAGCCACCTAGGGAGTTATTTAGTTGTTCAGCTCAATGAGAAAGCCTTGCAGGGTGCAGTGCGGGCGTCTGGTATGCACACCTGTCTCCTTGAGAACTCTTGTCTGAGCTCCTTAAAGGGTGGAAGAGGGAGGAGAAGGGTTTTGCCAGGACCTGCCCCACACAGTTGCCCTGCCCCTGCCTGAGGCCGGAGGGAAGGGAGGAGCAGGGGAGGGAGATGCCAGAGGTGCAGATTAGAAGGCTGTCAGGGCCAAAGCGGGAGCTGGGGCCATCCATTGCCTCATCGTGTATGTGGTGTGTGTATGAGAGTACTGCGTTGTTTGTGTTCATCATACGAGTGAAGATACATTTTCTATTGCAGCATTTTCACCACATCGGGACATTTTAAAGCCACGTTTGTAGGGTTCTTGAATGCAACTGGGCTAGCACTAATACACATAATTTTCGCATATCATTTACATTTGAATGATGTGAATAATTGGGTCGGAAACAACAATTCATATCGCATACACTACACGATACATTAAGGATATGCCTCTTAGTTTCTGCTCCTTTTTGTTTGGGTTGTATTTGTACAGTGAGATAACATTTCAATATGTTTTGACGTTGTTTGCAGTGTTGTGGAGATAAATAGCACCATTCTGAGAGAGATTAGCGTATTTTATTTTATTTTTTTTAGTATAAATCGACCCCTCTATTTGGCTGCGCAACATACGGCACCAGACTGACAGTGAATGCAGGAGCTCCAGTCGACCTCTTTGCTTCCTCTTTGCTTCCTCCGCCAGGTCCTACATGACTGAAATTTCCAGACGCTGTGTACATTCCCAAAAGGGCCTCGGCTGTCTGTCCTTCAATGTCAGCGTAACATCTGACTTTGCCAATGATAAAATGAATGCAATTTACGATACGTTTCTTTTGTGGTGTCTATTCCTTTTCTTACTCGATGTGTCAAAAAAAATCAACAGCACAGCCTCATTTTTGACCATAAACAAGCAAGATGGTGGCACTTGACGAAACTGCACATTTAATGTTAGATGTAATCAAGACTAAATTATCATTTTAAGCCTTGTCCATGACATCATACAGCATTTTTTGCAATTGGATGAAACATGTTCAAACACAGATGTGTGAAGAATATTGGTTTGATTTGGAGTTGTGCGACTATAAATCGGCCTCCCCTAATATGGGGATTGAAACTTAGGAAAAAAACTCAACTTGTACTGAAAAACTACGGTACTTGTACTTTATGTCTCAATGGCATCAATAGCAAATAGAGCATATTCATAAACTGAACTCTTAAAAACCACCAATTATTTTAATTTATTTATTGGTCTATATTTTTACTTGAGGCAATTTGACCATTAACTTTTTATTTATTAACTTTTACATTTTAGGGCTGCAAGCACAGTGTCTTATTGAGAAATAGCCTACAGTATATTGGCGAACTACTTCACATTTTTTTGTGCACGTTTTGACTTTTACTTTTTAAGGTTGCATGGTGTCTTGCCTGTAATATCAGACATAAACATCTGTGTTCTTCACATGTTTTGACTATCAAAAGCTGAATTTATACTGTAAGTTCATTTGTCAGGCAGGTGAACACATGTACAAACTTGTTTTCAACACAGGCACCTGCCTTTTTCCATTTTGTCCATTTCTTCCAAAAACTAACCAAACAGAATTTTCTTATTTAAGCCTATGGTGACTTATCTTTTGAATGAGGTGTTGCGGTCTTGACGAGGCTTTTTTTTTTCCCCTAAAAGTTTTTATTTATTTATTTATTTTTTGCTTGGCCAGTAATCACCAGCCAGGCACTCCCACAAATTTTCATTTAGAGAATTAGCCAGCAGGGAGATCGCTTGTTTTTTTTTTTTTTTTTGCTTTTATTAGTTCCTCAGCAGCGCTCAGATCCCACGTTTCTCCCCTTCCTTCCTTTGATACAAACAACAACAACATGATCATATTTACATGTATATTCAAATAAATACAGTACACGCATCTTCCTCTTTACATCTCATTCCACATACAGTATGCACAGACATGCACATCATGCTCACACATTTTGTCAGCGTGTCCCCTTGGGGAGCATCAAGTGCCCGTTTGGCACGCCTACTCAAGACACAACAAATTAAGGTCACAGCAGGGATGGCCTGCAAAGGACAGCATGAGCTGCTATTCACTATGTGAGTAAGTGTATGAATATATTTTTTTCAACTCCGCTGACCTCTAAAAACTGACAAGACTCCAGAGAGTTGTCATCAAATGGCTCCTGTCCCACTCAGATAATAAAAAAAATACAAATAAAAAAAATAACTGACCCCCAGTGCCCCATTTTGCACAGTGTAAGGTGACATCGACCCTCCTTTGAATCCAGGTTAGAAGACAGACGTGAACGTTCTCCTGATTGATCATGCCTGAAAAGGAACTATAGTGCCTCATGCCTCATTCAGCTACTTGGTGACTCATCTTTTACTATACTGTCGTCGCTCCTACAAAGATGTTGTAACGTGAATAGTTTCTATGTTTGCAGTTAACTGCTCAAACATTTAAAAGACAGACAGTTATGTAATACTGTTTAATTTATTTCAGACATTTGTATTGTTTTACCGGTTTTGTTTTGCTATTTTTTTTTATGCAAAAAGAAAGTCCCATCGGTCACAGAAGAGCTGTCAAAAGACTCGATTCATTCATGAACATCATATCACTACAGCACAGTCGAGTTAAGTGAAGACAAACGCTGTCAGAAATGAATTTATATACAGTAGTTAAATATTTAATGTAAAATTATTCAAAGTTTTAGATATGGTTCAGTGCGTTTGATGGTGTTTGAAGGGCGCGTCACTGTCAAAACAGACTAGAAGAATTTTGTATAATAATTTCATGTGGTTGATTTTGGTTGGTTATCCATCCACTTCAGCTTACTTGCAGAGTGTGTGGCTGGCTTCATTAGTGCATGTTAAATTATGAGGGTATTATTGATATTTTGCAAAGTTATTCTACCTAAAAAGGTACAAAATGTCCTGGAGTCTAGAAGTTCCAGGAGGCTTGTCCTTACCAACGCAACCCTGGGACCTCCAGTGAAGGGCAGTATCATATTCTGCCTGAGTGTGCGCCTGTGTAATCCATAACTGCAGGGAGGGTGACCTTCACGGCAGGGAGGCAAGCAGGCGGGCAGGCGGGTTGCGACGAAAGCTGGGCGGGCAAAAAGATGAAGTATTCTACATTATGTTTGATAGTTACAGTCCTCTACAACAGATGAAACTCATGCAAGAATAAGCAACATAAATACAACCATCATCTATGTAATTCAATCCTAAGGTTTGGGGGAACAATTTGCTGTAGTGCCCTGAAGGTTGAATAAAGGTGAATCCAGTGACAGAGAATGTTATTGGAAGCGATGCAAGGACGACGACGCAGCCAAATAGACCCCTGCTCATGAATGATGCATGTCCCCATCGGCCCCCGTGGTGAGAGGGAGCTGGACAGCTGGGTTGCTGTGTGCGCATGGTGCAGAACAAGGTGCAGCTTTTTATGTCCCCCACCTACATCACACATCCACTCAAAATCTGTACCACGGGCTCTGCTCTCCATACACTCCCAACTTTGCCGCTGCTTGTCTCCTATTCCTTCCTCCAATTCTCTTCATGTCCTTGCGTTGTCATCCTATGACTCCGTCTCCCTCCCCCACTCAGCAAGCTCCACCATTTTCGTCAGCGACAATCACTGTATTTTCCGTTTCACTGCCCCGCACTGCCGCAGTCTGAGGCTCACATCATAGCAGGCTTGAAGGAGAGGGAAGGAGAAGGGAGTTGGTGCATGGATGCGCCCATCCATGCACCGATGCAGAGTAGAAGCTACACAACGGTGTGCTGTCGCCTTCACATCTGTCCGCTCCTTGGACGAGGAGATGAACACGCACTCCGTGACATTGCGTCGCATGTCAGTCGGCCTCTGATGCGAATCTACATAAAGCTTGATCAATCAAAGATTCTCAGGTAGATTAAGCATAGATAACTGCAAAGAAAATACTGTACACTATTGTGCCTTAATGCTAACCTTGCCCCAATGACAACATTGTTGAAATGTCGTCACAGCTTTATAGATATTTCATTTAGCAGTCATTCAGTATAAAGTGACCTTTGGACTGAATCAATGTAGTTCTAAAAGAAATATAGTGGGGCCTAGAGATATACTGTAAATTCATTTCCAGCACTGTTTGCATTTCAAACTGTCTTTCACTATGTCAATGACTAATTATAACAATCTCTTGCAACAGTACGGAAAAAAATATAAAAGTTCTTTTTACATATAATATAATCCATATCATTGTGTTTCACAACAATTTAATTAAATAATGACAAAATTAAAGAAACTTTAAACATTACATTTTTGTCACGTTTTGCTACATTTTTTCAGCCCTGTGCTGCTCCTTGTAGGCTGAAGGACCAACAGCTAGTATGCTAAAAAAACATGCACGTTGGGTCTGCTGTACCCCAATGTCCTAAGTACAATCAAAATTGTCGTTTTTTTAAATTGAATAAATAATTTAGTTTGTCCAATTTAGTTTGTACAATTTCAAAGTATTGAAACGTCATGGGTGAACTGAAGCCAAGCCAAACACCTTCAACTGGTTTCCTGTCAATAAAGGGATACATAGACAAACAATAATTCCAGTGATTCCCATTCAGCCGTATGGACTATTTAGATTCTTTATGCACCCAGCATGCATGTTTTTGAATTACCCACACAGGAAGGCTGTAGCCAAGATTTAAACCCCAAACCACAGAACTGTTAAGCAACTCTAGTAAAAATTGCCATTTGGACCTTTTAAGGCTGATATGCTTCTGATGTTCAACACTAGATTTCAGTTTAATAGAGTGGCATAATAATGGTGAAATATTTGTTATTTGCTAAACTGCTGCAACCACATCGCATTTATTTAAGTTTTCGTACCCATCAGAGAGATACAGAAAATGCAGTTTTTTGAGCATATCACACATTTGTTTGTCCTTTCACTTTCACTTATAATGTGAATGTCAACAATGATTGCATCTCAACACTCTAACATGTCCTGTTTGCTGGGTGCGTGACACATCAGAGAGTTGTACAAAGTATAACACCAGCACAATTTCTCTATTAAACAACCTCTTGTGGCTTGGAATGGTGGTGTTACAGGGAACTGTGATGTATGTAAGCACGATGCAATGCATGCAGCAAGCATTTAAGTAAAGCATACATTCCAGGGGATTATGCAGTTGTTTGGATAAAGCCATCTGCGCAATCTGCATAGTAAGCAACATTGAAATTGTTACTGAGCTAGTGCTGTACAACAAGCTGTTTATAAAGCTGCATTCAATTTTCACATCAATACTGCATAATAATAATAATAATAATAATCGTCGTCATCATCATCATCATCTTCATAAAAATAACAATAATAACAGTATAATTGTTTACTATTGTTGAATTTACCTGCAGACAGTGGACACATACTATAAAAATCCTCACATGCTTGCTGCAGTGAGTGAAAAGAATGTGTGTGCCAATATTTTATGATGTTTTTGGGACAATGAAACTGCTCTTATAAAAATCTTTCATTGTCACCCAATTGGCTCAAGAATGAAAATGTGCTATCATCACAGTGAAACACACACACGCACACACTGGTCTATGCTCCAGCATAAAGATAAAAAAAAAAAAACTGGGACTGCAAGCATGTCACCACAAACCAAAAGTGAATAGAGAGCAGCATCAAGACGGACAGAGGCAGCAAGCGGTGGGGGAAGGCGTATTGGCTCATTTCCAATCTATTGCATGTGTATAGCCATCTTTTCTGCCATCATGCTATTTGTTCAATCAACATTTACTGCAGGGTAGAGAGCACGAGGGTGAGAGAGGGAGAAAAAGCAACGTAAGCAAGGACGTTGCAGTTGAAGGTGAGGCAAAGAACATTGAAAGGGGGGGAACAATTAGCCAACCACTGTGCCAATTTCTTTTTTAGAATTTGTGCTAAAATTGTAGGCCCTGTTTGGGTCTAAGCATACCTTTAAAGACATGCTCCGATGAGTGTTCGGTTAACAGGCTCTATCTTAGTTGACAATATTTTGTGCGCTCAGCGGCAAAAATGGGCGCATATTCATTTGCCTGCAGGGGCAAGTCTAGTTTAGCATGTTTAGGAATTTAGATGCCTTTTTGGGCAGCCCATGTGCATTTTATGGAACCCTTTGCCGGTGCCCCTGCCAATTTGTTTACAAAAAGCACACTTTAGACCAGGTGAAAGCAGGTTTAGGTTGTGGAGGTGTAATGAGATTTTGGTGTATTTCGTAGAGGAGCAGACAGACCGTTTCTGTCAATACATTTTGTCAATACATTTTTCTTGACTAATTGATTTCCCCTTTTTGGGCTTGGGTTATGCATATTGCACTGTTATTTGGAATAAATTCTGATTCATCAACATAGGCGCGTGAACAGTGTGAAGAAATGGGCTGGTATTCACATGACATGAATCCCACTGTTATTTTGCACACTCTGTACAACTCAACTTGTGCTCAGAGTGATACTGATTTTGATTCTGATGAGGCTCCGGGAACTCCAGGGAAGTCCGGGAAGTCCAGGATTCCATTTCCTCAGTTGGCACATATTTTTCTTAACGAATATTCCTAGCACCCCATATGAAACCACAGGCATATAAAGAAATGCAGCTAATTTTCACCAGCCTCTCCTTTCTCACTGAATCCTCTTTTAAATCCTAATCCTCTCCCTCCCTTTTTCCAGCTCCCTCCTCTTTCGTGCTCCACGTGGCTCAGCCAGGCCAGCATTGGCTCCAGTGTAAAGGCGCAATTACAGAGATGATGGCCACTGTCAGTCAAAAGCTCACAGATGAAGCGGGGCCTCTTTAACATGCTAATGAGATGCCAGATTCAATCAAGCTTTTGTATTGCAGTCGGGAGGAGCGCACTGCTCATTATGAAAGAAATCATAACAACAATGAGACACTGACGCAGTGGCATGCAGCACCCACGACACGAGGGTAACTGTTTTATTTTTTAAAACAAAAAACCTAATTTCTTTTGTTTTCTTGGTCTAGTCCTTGAGATGCTGACATTGGTTTGAGGAGCAGTAAGATTAACTGTACACTGTTTTGTCAAGGGAAATTTTTAACTGTTTTGAAGAAAAGGGTAAAGCACATTTAAAATAATGAGGGATTTAATAAAGACATGCATGCAAGGAGACCTATTACACCTCTGGCGAGGTCATAAAGGTGCGGCAGCCTACTCTCAACCACAGAAATATTTTCACACATGATTTTAGAGTCAAGGAACACGGTCTGTTTTCCTATTATCACTCACAAAAAAATTAATAAATAAATAAAAGATTGGCTGAAATGAACAGAATGCGTTAGAACATATATCGTGTAAAAGAATATATTTCCCAGACATTTTTCAAACCATGAAGTATGTCTATATGTGTTAAGTCTGTTTAGCTCACTGCTCCTCAAATAGTGGGGCGGAGAGGCGCGAGATGATGCCGGGGGGGCGTGGATGACCCCAATACAATCATAAATTTCATCTTTTTTTTTTTTTTTTTTTTTTTTTAGTTTCAAGCACTTTGATGCACGTTTTTATTTTTTGCAGTTTTAGACTAAGCTGTAACCCATGTAAACGCTGTAAAACATAATCAACAGTTGTTATATTATATTGTACAATTATATTATTTTTATGTTTCAATCATATTGCTCCGATACTTTCGATTATATTACTCCGATTAAAGCTGACCTGCATTGGCTTGGAATACACCTGATGTGATTTGGAGGTGTTGTTAATTACCTAAAAAATTTTACACGGTTTAGCTCCTTCCTATCCCGTCGACCTAGCGTCACCATATGTTGCGTATGTTCCAACTTCGGTCACAAAATGCCAGTTTGTTACTGCCACGCGGGCTAAAAAGAAGTTCGCAAAATCAAAGGCTTTTTCCATTCGCCCGCCAGTACTCTGGAATGCCCTATGTATGGAAGTTCACGCATCCACCTAAGTAGAAATCTTTAAATCCTGACTAAAAACACATTTATGCTCGCAAGCATTTAGTTAATGGGTCTGTCTGCAGCTTTCTTCTTCTTTTTCCTTGGTACACACAGCATCCACTTCAACTTGCTGAGCCTGCTAAGGGGGCTCCTACCACCTCTGGTCCCTTCTCAAGGTTTCTTATTTTCCCCAAATTGGGGTTTTTGAGTTTTTCCTTCCCCTTCCGGGAGCTTTGAGCAGGGGATGCTGTTGTGTACCTACAATGAAAAGATGCCTCTGTATGACTTCTTTTTTTCAAAAGAAGTCTTAACATGACCTCTTTTCACCTGTGAAGCCCTTCGAGACTTTGGTGATTCAGAGCTATACAAAATTTATTTCTATATTAATTTACTGTAGAAGGGCTCATCTGTACATTAAACCTTGTGCAGATTTTTTGCAAACTATAGTCATCTCATCTCAACGATTGAAATTATAATAGTTTTCTATGGTCCAAAATTTGGAAAATAAGGCTTTTTGTTTACAAAGTCTCGCACGTCCAGCAGCAATCACATAGAAATGTCAGAATGGTTGCATTTTGAAGTTTTACATGTTTTAATCATCTGCTGGAAATTTCAACTCCCTGTGTTTTTTCCCCATCGATTTTTTTACAGTCAAAAAGAAATCAAAGTAATTTCTGAAATGTTGTTTGATCTTCACATCAAAGTGAATGCATTGCAAGAGAAGACACTAAGGAGCTGAAATTTCAACCAGATGTTAAAAACATTTCAATGTTCAACATGGCGCCATCACTTAGGTTTACACTACCAGGAATGTGCCATCCCTTGCTAAAGTACTTTAAGTAGAATGTGGACGAGATGTCCAAAAAATGGACACAATAATGCACAAGAGTTAAATGTCAAATCTGACAAGCATATTGCACCACATTCAGCATCTGATATGCTCATCAATGCTCATGAAGACGTTGCTTTCGATGGACTTTAAAAAGCTCTCGGCACACATTTCAAACAGTCTGCTTTGTTAGAAGAGCCTACCACTGGGATGCGATTGTGTTTGTTCATTTTGGTTTCATCAACGCTTATTAACATTTGGTGTGATCGCATGCACAGTCGTGCTTGCAGGACTGAGCGTAATCTCATCCAGTAACAACCACAGCATGTTAAATTATGCATTCTCTGCTCTCATGGGCAAATTCTAAGTTGGGGTGTGGAGAACTTTAAAACAACTGAAGTGAACATTTATCCAAACACAGTTTTATGGAGGATATGTTTTCATATATACAGAAATGACAGGGAAATTTAATTATAAGGCGTGTTTTAATTCTTCTCTTGGAGTGTAAGTTTTAGGGTACAATTTTTGGCCATATCATTGAATTGGGAGATTTACATAGTGGATTACCCCTTACACACTCACACACTTCCTAGCCTGCTGTTCTCATGAGGGATGACTGTGATGGATGCTGATTTGAATAGAAGTGTCGTTTGTGTTCGCTGCAATGACAACTGACATTACAGTAAAGCCACCCTCCATCCCTTATCCTGGCACTTAAAAAGATTGGGCTCTGATTGGGAGCTTTGTTAAAGGACACGCTTGCTTGCTAGGTAGGTCTACTCAAGATTCATCGAGGGTACACATCCAGCATCCTCCTCGTTCACACACACACACCCACGCACAGGGGGTTTTCTATCGCAGTGGGGACATGCCATTGTCATATTGCATTTCCTAGCCCCTAACCTTCACATCACAACGTAGAGCTTAACCCTCCTTTCTCTAATCCTCAACCAAACTTAAATTCAGACCTATGCTCAAAGCAACTCTTGATCATCAAAAAGAGGTGTGAGCTTGTGTAAACAGTCCTCACAAAAACAGTAAAACCCATGATTTGCTTCCCGTCATGAAGAAAAAAAATTAAGCCCCCCCCACACACACACACATACACACTCTATTAGGTTGATAGGAGGTTGCCCTCTACCCTCCGTGGGGAAGGGACAATGAAATGGAGTGATGAATACGGGAATTAGCGTTTTATTGCTAGTGCTCATCAAAAGAGTACAGATGTGTTTTTTTTCCATGCCATCAATCGCCCGCATTACATCCATCCAACTTTGTCTCGTCCCTTCCCTCAAGGCTGGGGGACTCATCTTGGGGAGAGAATTGGGTTGCTGTGTGACTGTCCACCCAAGTGTATTTGGGTTGGTCCAGCTGATAGAATTTCACACCTGAGGGCGCAGATTCATCGGAGTAAAGTTGCTGGCTATTGTTGCAGCAGGGTGGTGACCACCGACTCAAACAAGAGAAGGACAGCAGTGTTTTTTGGGGGTGGGGTGGCTGTGGAGCTATGGGGTGGAAAAAGGAACAATAGAAGGCAGATGGAAATAGTCAGGACGATCGGGCTGCTCTCCGGCTTATTTCACCTTCTCTTCCTCCCGAAACCACTCCTCGATTTTCTTCTATCATGTCGTTCATCATCCATGTCATCAAGTTTGATCCACTCATGCCGCACCTGATTGCTGTCTTGCAGCAGAAACAGCAAAGCAACACTCCCGTTTTTCTTGAACAGAATTCCATCAGTTCATCCATCATTGTCTTAGATGTTGTCTTCTGCCCGTGACATTCAAGCATGTCTTTAGGACAGCTCTGTGATCTTGTTAAAGAAAAACCTGTCTGGCCCCCAGCCAAAGGATAAGCATTTACGTGAGAAGGAACGTATTTAGACGAAACAAGCAACACACATCAAAACTGGCAGACCAAAAAAAGGTGTTCTGCGATTGTCTGGTGAACAGTCTAGAGGGTCCCCGTCTGCTGCCCGAAGACAACTGGGAGAGGCATCTGATGCCATCGGCAGGCTAGCGACCTTAGTCAGCATAAATGGCAAGAGAAAATGGATGGAAAGATGGAAAAAAGGTTTTGTTCGTACAAGCCAGTACTGTACCTCTTTTTACCGATCCACAGAAGTGGCGCGATACTAGCAAAGTATGGATGTCATCGCTAAATAGTTATGCCAAAGTCCCATGAGCCTTGGCAATGTTTTATTTTTCATTACTGATCTTAAACCAACACAAACACACACCTTCACTGCATACACAAAGCAACACAAGGGCGGAGCATTTTTTACACGACAAAATGATTTTGTGTCATGTCTGCGATTCTGCCTTGATTATACTTTGTGTTTCATAATATCATGAGGGAATGCTCTGGGACTGAGCCATTTCAAGCATATTTTCATTAAGTATATAAATCCTGCGCTGAGTGAGTGAATGCTTGTTGTGACATGCAGCCCAGCCACTCACGTAAAACCCCAGACACACATACATCCACTTTCACTGCGCTTGGCTTGTGCAGCGTTACCAAGTCAAAGAACTTGATTTTGCAAAGATTGATGCTTATCAGCAAATCAAGTTGCATTTGCCATCCACCAGATCTGCATGCATGTGCATGTCACAGTGCAAGCATGTGTTTCTGTGTTAGTGATAGTGCCCCTCCTCCCACCCGTGCACACACACGCACACACAATCCCTCAAGCCACAAGTCCAAAAGCCAACCACTTCTAAAGGTTCACTTGCTACCATCCCAGGAGCCAGCCAGCAAGAGATTTATCTCAAGGATTAACCGGGTGTGCATCTGTGGCTCACGTGCGTTAGCCCTCACATGGGTGCGTGCGTGTGTGTTCAAGACATTTTAGTTTGGGCAGGTGAGATAGGTCACAGGCAGACATTCCATGATTTGACATCATTGCTAATCATTGCTCCACTCTCTCTTCATCTGTTGTTTGAAGACTCTTGCACGTCTTTCCAAGTAACAGACTAGCAATTAAATCCTCCAAGCCTTGATTCAGTGACATAGTGGAAATCAAAGTAAGATGTTTCCGGGGGGGCTTTTGGGGGGCCTTTAAACTGTCATATTAATCCCACCAGGGTGTCATTACCATTGCAACAAGCCTTTCATAAAACTCACCCCATCAATTGACGGTCTAACCTGTCTCAAAATGAATAATTTCTATTCTTTATCTTTCCCATTTTGGAAGAACATCTCAGAGCTGAGAATAGAGTGTACAGGCGTTTTTCTTCATTGGCCAAAATGACATTTATGAATCCCACCACAGACAAAATCGTCATCTGCCCCGTCTTTTAAATTGCAATGACATTAGCCGAATTGTTGTTCTGCAAATTGGTAGCTTGGGTGTACACTAAAAGGAACTACTGTATGATTATCAAAGCATTTTCTGAATCAGACACGAATGCAAACTGCAATTCTTCATACCTTCGTTTTCTTCTCTACACCTATGTACTCTACATTTAAATGAGAACATGTTTGAGCGGAGATTGCTGGATTGTTTCAAAGTAACTTAGCCCCCGTGACCTTTTTGATGAGCCCTCACTGACACTGACAAACAGTGAGCGTACGCACATACTTTACATGCATCTTCTGATAGTATGAATGAAATGAAACATGTTCGAGCCTTCCCGGCATTCCCTGCATTGCCCTCATATTAATCAATAGCAATCCCAGGAAAAAAAAGATTTTTATCACGCTATCTACCAATATTGTACCAACCTTCACAGGGAAGCATTTATCGGAGAACAGGATTTCAAAAAGATGGTTTCATCTTCAGTGGTGATTTTCAGGTGTGAATAAGAGAACTCATAGGGTCATTAGCAGTACCCTCTTGTGGGCTATAAACGATTAACTTTGGTGCTTCACCAGCAGCTCTTGTGCTGACTCAAAGAAAGCGCAGGAACAGCTATATATAAGTTTGACTTGATGATAGCTGGCAGCTCAGAATGGATCTGGGGGACAAATGCAGTATGGCATCAGGTCATCTTTATGCCACTTGACGGGTTCTTTCGAAATGAAACGTGTCAAGGCCACGGGGTTTTCACATTGCCAGTTCAGGAATAATATATATTTTGAAGAATATTTGACTAAAGGTGGTCAGGGTTTTTAATGTCAGATTGGGGAGGGATGATTTGTCGTAATGATTTGTAATTTTTCAAGAGGATTTAAAAGAGCGTGAAAATGTTGCTGTGTGACTGATTGTGGGATAAGTTGCTTCATATTTGACATGAGTCTTAATCTTCAAAGACGTGCAAAATGTTGGATTTTGCTTGCCGAGCTTACCCACTATGTATGTGTCAGTCTACCACAGGATTTCTGACTGTGATGCATTTGTGTCTATACTGACATCAGTGCTTCGAAAGCAGCGAGAAGTAGGGGGTGAGGGGGGGAGACACCCTGAACAGGTTGCCGGACAATGGCAGCGCACATAGAGACAAACAAGCATTCACACTCTCAACCACACCTAAGAACAATTTAGAGGCTCCATTGCATCTACCAATGCATGTTTTGGGAATGTGGGAAGAAGCCGGAGTGCCTGAAGAAAACCCACGCGGATGCGGGGAGAACATGCAGCCACACAAGCATAATCAAGTTTGATGCACAAACTATGTATTGGGTTATTATTGCTTTTTTTTATAAAGTTCAATATTAGAGGCTGTTTTTTTTGTTGTTTTTGGGGGCAGAGGGCCTGAATGCATAAATGTAATTTCTATTCATTTTAATAGACAAAGATTATTTGAGTTTTATTGGGTTCAAGCATCCATTCCAAACCCATATCTCAGTGCACTACAATGTATGGCTAATTTGTTGGGAAGTACCGGGTGTAAGTGATGATTACGGTGAAGGTGTTACAAAAGCAACTGCTTTATATCAGTTAACAGATTACCTCACTAATGTATGCAATTGTGTAAGGCAGATTTTCGTTGGATCCAAAGCCAGCAGAAATCTCCAGTTGATAACATAAATTATGCATGCTTCACGGTTCATAACTAAGGCTTTTTACTTGGCAAAGAACTTAAAGAGAACACAAAACTATGTTTACGTGACTCTCTTGCATCATGCAAATCAAAGGAGGACGTTCTTAAATTTTATAAACCCGTCCTGTTTTCCATGAGCATCAAACATCTCAATCTGAGCACACCTACTCGCACAATGAGATGGAAAGGTGCCTGCTTGACTTTCTCACATAAAGGCAAGCTGGCACCTCCATCTTTTCCCTAATGCTGCTGCGATTGCTGCTGCTCCCAGAAGCTTCAGCAAATCTGTGTCCGCTTACCTACCTTTCCTTGACTGTCTCATCTTATATTAAAAAATCACCCCCCCCCCCCAACAACAACAAAAAAGCCTTCTGTTTGATTTGCTCAAGATTCATCTGCATAGGGTTCTCTTTCTGACATTACCTGCTGTAACATATTAGACAATATTGCTGCAAAGCAATTAAACCATGTAAAACATGTGTCTATATACACAAGATCTATTGAGACAGGGTGAAAAATCATTCCAAAATGGAAACTGTTACAATCCAGCATAGAGGGTGAGAAGGTGGAAGGTGTCACCTTGCACTCAGTAATATAATGGTTTAGTTAATTTGAAAAACGAAAAAAAGGTGGACGGACGAAAATAAAGTAACAAATTAAAACTCAGAAATGAACTACGACAAAATGAACTTGAACTCGGGAGAACACAAAAACAAAACTAACTGAGACTAGCAATATCTTCGGCAGACAGACAGTATGCAAGTAAGACAGAGCGATAACAAGAGTACAACAATAACCCAACACCAATTGAAAGGAAACTGAAAACTAAATACACTCACAACTAACTAGACAACATGACACATTTGAACAGGAAACAAATGGCAGAGGGAGCTGATTGGTCAACACACGGGGCCAGTTTAACACAGACAGGTGGCCAGAATCACACTGCCGAGGAAAGGCTCGAAAGAAACAACAAATAAATTTAACACATGAACTAAAACCCCACACCTCAAAAACACAACAAAAACCCAGAAACAGTCCACAACAGAAAAGAAGAGAAATCCCCCCAAACTGACCTACAACAAACAATAAAAGAACATGACAAAAAAGGTAGAGAATCCATTCCTTGTCAATTTGTGGGTCCTTTTTGGACGAAGTAGCACTGGAAGTCCTTACCGCGAGAAGTCATTTCAAAGAGGACTCCTGGTACATATTTCCCGTTAAAAGCTTTCTTTTTCTCCAAAATTGTAGGCTCATCACCTGTCTCCTGATTCTGCCTTTTCCCCTTCTTTGTGAGTGACATTTTGGCAATCAAGTGACTGAAAAAACTCCAAAAGACTCCATCCTGTTTTCAAAATAAAAGGTTTTAAAAATAAAAAAAAAAGCTTTCAGACTTGGATAATGGATAAAACATTATTTCGGGTGTGGCCCATGCGGCCAAGTACCAGTTGATGCACGGACCGGTACGGGGCTGCGGACCGGCGTTTGGGGAGCGCTGGTGTAATATGTGTATACGGAAAAGTACAAATAACCAATTCCTAAAACATAATGTATCACATTTGCTTGGGTATATTTGAATGATGAATCCAAATGCACAATAACATGTACTGACAAGAGAAGTCACCCAAGGGTACTGACCAATGTGGGAAGAGTCGGTGGTTGGACTACCTTCACTTCTCAGATAAATAAATGTTTTTCTATTTTGATACTGTACCTCCAATTTAATATTATTCTACATATTCACGAGATGACTGCACATATTTTTCTCATTGTAAATGTTTATCCTTTTCCCATACATCTTCATTTTCTATTCCAAAAAGTCCCATTGACTTATATTGGACGAAATGACATTTACCTATAAACATTTGCATAAAGCAGTTTATTAAACTTGACATAAGATCATTCATTATATTGAATACTTTATAATAGTCTGTCATAATTCCTAATTTATTAGGGCTAGTGACGCCCCTGGTATACACTAGGTCATTTCAGTTCGTCAAGTGGGTTGCCTGCAGGGATTTTTAACATCAAACTGGTTTCAGTATTTGATGACACAATATCCACACAGAATCAACACAACGGGCCAGTCTGGGGACACGCTCCATAACGCCTAAATTTCAGAAAACGCCTCATTTTGCTTGATTCAAAACCTTCGTTCGTGAAATTATGATCTGGTAAGACTGGCTTAAAAATGCAGGTTCACATACTGCTTGGTTAATCGGTTTCCCCTGGTGGTCATGGGCTGATGGGTTGCAATGCGATCAAACAGGTTTGTGAAGCAGAATGAGCTGGGTGGCCAGGCAGACTGTGATATGATATTTGTCTTAATTTTGATTTTCTAATGGCCAAATCATTAAACAGACCATGTGAGTGTGTTCACGTCTGCATAAATGTTTTTAGTGGCCACGTTTTTAGTGCTCAACGTGCTTAAGTAGAGGTAATGATGCAGTCCTCACCACCTCAAGGCCGACAGATGCGCAGCAGAAGGCAATCTGTACTTGACAGCACTTTTTCTCAGTCTGACAAAGTAACTCTCTCTAATCCAAATTTTGTGGAGAGCTTTGGTCGACATCCACGCAGAAGCTGCATTACTTCCTCTGATCTCATTCAGCTGACTTTAAGCTTGATGAAAATGCAGGGGTGTCGAAAAAGACTCAAATTACATCTTGCGAGTGCAGAGGCAGGTAGATGAAAAACCTCCAAGGGCAAGCGAGGGAAAAGAAAAGCAAAGGCTCGAGTAAGAGAATATACTGTAGCTCCGAGCGATCCCCGAAAGGAGAGCAGCAAAAGCTTTAAGTCAGAGAGGGAATTTGAACACCAGCGCAATCCGACGGCGGATATTAAAAGGCTTAATCCGAGAGCTTGCTGAGGTTGAGTTTTGCTGTGTGAGCCCCATCACTATCATCCTTGACGGAGGTTAAAGAGGAGACAAGGCGGGAAGAGTACAGATGATGGGCACAGGGAGCCATGTATCACTATGTCAGCCTTGCATTTATTTTTAGGGAAATTAAACGCCGGCAGGATACGTTCCTAACTACACGAAACCTATAAAGGCTGGTAGACCTTTTTACAGTGTCACACATACCTCCGGGAGGCAATGGCTTCAATGGCACCACTGGTTTAGAAAAAAAAGCAAAAAAGCAGAGCGGTTGAGCAAACATTTTAAATGGTTGTAGTCATGGTTTTAAGCTTTCTCTTCTGCTAGACTTTGAATGTGTGACGCGTCAGTTGAGAAGAGGTACATGTTACATGCCACATAAGATTAATTGCTTGCACTGGCTGGGATTTACACTGTAACGGATACATTCATTCATAATTCGACATGGTGGAAATTGACACTTCATGATCATAATTGTTTAGGTATGGTTAACTAGTTGGTTTTTAACTTGCTCTGATTAATGTCAAAGCCATGCTCTTTTGGCTGTATTAGACTCACTTACAGCAGATTATGTTTTGGTGATATACTCCACAATCCAAGCTAAATTGTCATTAAATGTCTTCCACAGACTCAAAAACAGGTGTTTGATTTACAGTTTATCACCTTAAATTCTGCTTGTTCTGTGCTTTGTGTGATTGGCTAATTTTTGTTTCTAGGGTGCAGCTATAACATTTGCAAACAATGGGTGATTAGGTACAAAAGTGTGTTTGGCTGAAATTGAAAATTAATACAATGGAACTGTAGGGCAGCAGAGTAAATTATATGGGTGTCATAAATGTACAAAGATCACAAAATGTGGGTTTGAATAAAGAAGCGTATCCACGTTTAAGGTCACAGGCGAGCTGGAGTCTATCCCAGATGACTTTGGTATACATCCTGTACTTGTCACCAGCCAATCGCAGAGCACTTCTAGACAAACAAGCACCCACATTCACATTCACACCACCTTTTAAGCTAATGTTTGTTTGGAAAGTGGCAGGAAGCAAGAGAGCAGGAAAGACAAAAATCCAAACTAACACAAGATTCATACTTCAAATCTTCCACAGTCTTGCCTATCATGCACCCACTGACAAATAGTTGCTTATGGAATGATATTGAAGTTCATTCCGAACCAAACTCTGGGGGACACACGTGCAAACCAGCACAGTCAAGGTTTTTTCTTGGATCATATCCACATCACGGGTTAAAAAATTACAAAAATATAAATATGTCATTTCTGTGTACAGGAGGTATAAATCGTGCCGGGGCTGCGGTACCAGCATTCTTGCGGACCTCAACAGTAATCCAGCCTCACCTGGACATGAAGCCCTTCCTTCAGTTCCCCATGGAGACTCCTCCACCACCACCTCCTCCCCCAAATCCTCACACCATTAGCCTCTTCCACAACTTCAGTGCGGTAAGAAGCAAAAGAGAAATTGAGACCACTTTGAATGGACCCAAGCTATTGCTGCAGCGTGCTGTTTGGGAGGATTAAATCCACTGTCAGAATGTAATTGCATTGAAGATGATGCACTGGTGTCACTGTTATTTTCATTACTACAAAGGGACAGGAGCCAATCTATGATGTGACACACACACACACACACACACACACACTTAAATGCAAACATATGACACACCTTTACATACTTTTATACACAATACATATATACAAATGCATGTGTATAGATGTATGTACATGCATACACTACATCTGTACAATCCGTGTATAAGTAATGTTTTATGTGATTTTAATAGGAATACTTTTTATGTTACTTTTTCAGTTCCTCAAGTTTAGAAAAAAATATATCATTACTATTGCCAGTAATATTTTAGGTTTGCCTCAATGAAATAAGTCTTCTTGTATGGGTCGAAGATAACAAATGAAAGGTAGGGCCAGAGCGCTATACTTCAAATTGCACAGTTTGTTTGATTCTGTGTTTATTGTGACAGCGGTACTTTCCTTTTTTCCCCCTGGCCTAGAAAAGGTGTTCATAATTCAAAGCAGATCTTGGAGGCATTCAACACGTCATCAATTCAGCTAATGTTGCTCCTCCAAACTACATTTGAGAATGTCAACACATTTCTCATCAATATGTTAAACCACAAAAGCTATGTTTGAAGTGGGGAGCGATAAGCCTGATAAGCATTTCACCACACAGTCGCCCCTTGATTGTCCAAGGCAAATAGGTAAAAACGTTCTGTACTGTAGCTGTAGTGTTTGACTTATTAAATAAGTAGCTTCTGATTTCATACAATAACATTTCATGACAAATGGCAAACATTGTTATCTTAATTTGTTTTGAATGGTTGAAATGATTACAGGTTGTTCAAAGTGAGGTTAAGAACAGGCCAAATCTTTACTCAAGCTAGAAAAGATGGGAGTTGGATTAATTGTGAAAAGCATTTGAAATGGTTGGGATGTTTTATTATTATTATTATTATTATTATTATTATTATTATTATTATTATTATTATTATTATTATTATTATTATTATTATGGAAGTTGCTGTCGTTATTCTATAGTAGCTCCGTAAGATTTCTTACAGTTCAGTTAAAAGATGCATTTACCAAATAGAAATGCAGTTCATTCATTGTTTGGCCTGGGTTTGACTAATATGAAATTTAACCAGTGACTTCCGAAAATTATTGTATGGGTGACCCACCCCGCAACGGCCATAAAAGATCCGGTAAATAATTACTGTTTCATTCTTTTAGTTTCAGCTTCTTTCATAACACTTTTACCCCAGTATTGCTTGAGAAAAGCACAACAAGCTATTATGAGGTCAACATTTTTTTAAATTGGTGCCGACCTGTTGCCACTCTTTTCCTTCTCATTTAGTTTCAAAATACGCAATCCAGCAGCAATTGAATCAGAAAAATCTCTGAAAGGTGTTATATGACCCTTCAGCCAGGAGAGGGAACCATAGAAAAGAAAAGAAACAAGTTTGACTGCACTGACACATTCGTACTTATATTGTATAATGCAGTTAGATTCGTTTTTTTCTTGTCTCATTTTAGTGCTGTAATGGAACAATGACAGGCCATATCAGTCTAGTGTTTCACTAGCTTATCTATCCAGTCAGGGTCTGTCCAGTTTCCACTAAGGGATAGTGTGAATGTTAATGGGAATTGTTGTTTTTGTTCCTTGTGATTGACTGAAGACCAGTTCAGAGTGTAGTTGGGCTTCAGCTCCAAATCAAGTGGGATAGATGGAGACTGTCTGTGACCCCGAACAACACATAGAGGAGGGCTGGAAGTAGATGAGACCGAAACTGATTGCAGCTGAGATTCCTGCTCGAATTTGAAGGCAGGGTCTCCCTAAAGTGCTATACATCATCCCGGAATGCATGCAATGCATGCTACGACTGTTTAGAAACTACAATTAAAAAAACAACAACTTTGAAATAGTCTGACGTTTTTACATAGAGGACTTTATTGCTTGCAGATGCCTCTGCCTTCTTTATGTATTTGATAGCTGCTTGTTGATGTTTACATCGATGCGGAAGCATCATTTAACACACTTTTGTTTTTGTTTTTTGCTTTTTCCTTCAGCGCTTTTGGATAACGTGCAAAATCTGAATAGTGTTTGAGAGTCCTCAACGTCTGCTGGTGTCTTTCTGCCGATTGAGCACTTTACTGTTATATAACATGAAGATTAAGAAATATCCTTATACATTAAGCTGGCAAAATGTCTCTATTCATCTCTCTTGGTATTTGAGCCCACTGTGTTTGTACATCTTAATTAGCCCTACATTAACATTGAGGGTTATTACCTCTATAACAGAGGAAAGGCCTCTCCTACATCACCTCTCTCTATATACAGCTTTAATGGTCCTGTAATATGATTTGTACTCTACATTCCTGTCACTGCCAATGGGGTCTTGGATAGAGATGGAGCTGGTTTACTGTATACTATGTGTTGGTCCCAATATAGACCACATGCACATGCTTCTTCAAAGATAGCCGAAAGGTCAGGAAATGGCAATCGTAAGTCTCATCAGGCGAATTTCAAAATGATCAGCTTGTTAGAATAATTGGTTTGGTCATAGATTTATTTATAACACCCTCAAAAATGTGAAGATGTATTCATGTCTTTATTATATTCATATTGATCTACCGGTATGTCCTCCTGTGAATCATATTATTGAACTTATCACACTGCATAATAATCACTGTACCATTTTCACTGGTTGATGGTATTTGAAGGAACATATGATGAAAACAAATCTAAATAAAAATCCCTTAAGTACTCATAAGTCGTAAAGTTCTATAGTCGGGGTAAAAATATTGTAATCTTCGGAGTCAGTTTGTCATTTCCACAGAAAAAAAGTAATGCAACACAAATACTGTATCTTGGAGCAGCAGGTTCCATTTCTCCCTAGATGAATGTCAAATATTACACAAACCAAATCAATCAACATTTGATCAAAAAAAGCAAACAAACACATTTTTGGGTGATAAGTGAATCATTAGGACTCAGCAATATAGACACAGAGATGAAGCTATTACCAATTACCAATACACTAGCGATGTGTGTGTTTTTTTGTTTTTTTTTTAAGACATAGACAACTATGGTTCCAGCTTGCATTATCATCACACATTCTTGTAATTTTCATTGTCTTTTTATTATTTTATTGTTTTCATTTTTTTGATTGATTGATTTTTTTGGCATCTGGCAAAAATGCATTTCAGGCCTGAAGCAGAACAATGTCTCAAAGGACTTAACAGGCCCACTGTTACCAAATACATCGAAATCGCCACCTAGCCTCTCTCCAAGGAAGAAAGGAGGCCGGGCCAAGGGAGGAGGCCAAACGCTATATGTCATGTGTTGAGGAGGGGCAAGAGGCTTGTAGCCTGCTAGTAAAGATGAAAATATTTCTACTGCTGTAGCTGCTCTCATTTTCACAAAGAGCGAGCATTCTTCGGAAACTGGAAGCCCGATAGAAAATGCCTTTGTCCGGGCTGACCACTTGGAGTTAGCAACTCTTACGCACAATGACGAATGAGTACCATCTTATACAGAGAAAAGATCTCTACTGGGTGGCGAAAATTCACAGTGCACGAAACACAGTTCCGTATATGATACTTGGTACACATGTGCCACCTGGTTCTGTACATATATAAGTATGCGCTGACTTGGCAAACAAGCGTAAAGCATGTCATTAGTTTTGCTTGTCCGACCGAGATGGTGGGAAAAGCTGAACATTGGCAAGCAGGGGGGTAAGTGGAACACTCTCATAATCCTTCAAGCACATCCAGAGAGAGCAAATATGCATGAGAAGGAGGGGAGAGCGAAGGAGAAGGGGAGGAGACACTGCAGTGCAGCTTGAGGGTCTCACCATGGCAAGCATTAGGGCATGGTGAAGGAAAGTTGAGCGCAAGAGGAGGACGCAAGACAGAAGGTGTGGAAACACTTGCGGAGTTTGGCGAGAGCATCCCAACATCTCGAAAAAGGACAACCCAAGGCGCCATTGACGACAATGTACCAAGAGGCAAAAGTTCTATAAGTTTGTCTCTATTCATCTTTGACAAGTGAGCGGGAAGGTAGATAAGGGAGGAAAGTGCATTACGCACTTTTAGCCTCACACACTCTGAGATCCAAACACACACCTGTGACAGCAGTACACACACACATGCAAAGGAAAATGCAGCTCCAAGCTTCCACAGACATTGAAGAGAAAAAGGTGAGTACGCAGTTCCTTGGCAATGTTTTTTTGTCTTCTTCCTCTTTCACCCCGCTGTGTCTTAATCTGGCCTCCAGTCAAGCACAACGTGTGCTTCAAAGACTGTGTTACATCCACTTCAGTGCAGATTACACTCCGGGTGCAAGAGTGGTGCCCCTTGGAGCATTCCCCGCTGCTCAAGTTCGACATGATGAAAACAATTTGCTGTCGAGAATTGATCAAACACAGCAAGGACCTGAAGTGAAAAGAAATGTTTGAGAATATAGACACGACGGGAAATGAGACAGCGATATATGATATATGACAAAAGGGCATGAGAAAGGCTTGCCGGGATAGTGAAAGAAAACAGTGTACTTCATTCCTTTTGAGAGATAAGAAAAAATGCTTTGATGGCCTGTTAGGAACTTTGCATGCAGCCCGGTCACACACTTCTGGATGGCATTTCATTCCTTCAACACGCTTGTGACCCTTGCTCAAGCGTGAACGCGACACCTGAATGGATCCTACTTGTTGGCATCAGGTCAGCACTGTTGGCAGGCTGCTCCATTCTTTCTACTCCTAAAATGTGGTGGTCATCTCTGATGAACGCCACTGTGTAAGGGCAAGTGTTGCCATTTGAGAGGATGAAGTTCCATCCATGAGTGAGGAGGTATGAGATTTCCTTCAATGATGACAAGCAGAGTTTTTCCAGTGACAAATGCTGCCCCACGACAATCAGGCACCATTTAATCAACAAGAGAATCAATAATAGAGGCCAAAAAAGCTGTCAAGTAATGGCAGTGACGAGTTGACATGTTTTGGGTACACTGTAATCAAGGTAGCATTTAAAAGGAAAATACTGTACATTCAAATATCTATTGGCAATGTTACACGAGAAATACTCTACCTAATACAAATATACAAATTCATGTTTTATGATTATAACTCCGGTCACAGGCAAGAAAGGTTTCTTTTCTAAAGCACATTTCATATGGTCAACCAAAGTGCTATACAGTAAAATAACTTTGCAAATAAAACAGAAAACAAGCAAACGCGCAGAAACACAGTGAAGTACAACGATGATGTCAATATTCAAAGCATTTTAAACGAAGGCAAGAAAAAGTGGGTCTTTAAGAGACATTTCAATCTAAATTCAAATCTGACAGAGAGGCAAACTATCCCAAAGCCAGAACGTATATAAAAGCAGGGAGTGTGAGTTCATTCCCTTTCAGTGATGGTGAAAATGTGAGTGTGCATTATTGTCTGTTTCTATAGGTGCTCTGTGATTGGTTGTTATTGCAGACCAATCCAAGGTGCTTACTTTTTATTGCTTGAGGTCAACCCGGACTTACTCGAGCTTCCTCTGATCCTGGACAAGATAAATATTTTATTTTGTAGGTACAGTGGGCCCCCGCTTTACGAGATTAATTCGTTCTACGTTTGGGATCATACCGCAAATTCCCTGTATGGCGGGCAGCACAAGCCTATGTGAATTAGCTAATGCGTGTAAAACCCCAGGTAAAAACATCAAAATTGTATATACAGTTAAAAACGTTGGTAACAAAATAGTATAGTAAGTGCTACTTATGTATAATATGCACATATAAAATTAAATAACATCATAAATAAAAATATATATAAAGGATTTATTTACCTTTGAGTGACGAGCTTGTTATGGCCCACAGGCTAGTGAGGGTAGCCTAATCCAAGGCTAGGCTACTTTAGCCTTCTTCGTATTTCTTGGTTATCTCCAGCTTCGTTTCCGTACTAATCATCATCTTACTTCGCTCTTTAACATCACTTGCAATCTTGGGACCCATGGCTAGCTAACCAATTCAAGTTTGAATTAAGCACTAAAATGCACAATAAATACGATATTGTAAGCACTCCGACCAGATGTAGCATGCCACCATCTTTGTGACCCCATTACCAAGTGCAGACCAGCATCTTACCGACCCCGCGACGCGGAACAATAGCAGACCAGTATCTTAGGGAGTCGTGACGCTGTCCGATAGCAGTCCAGCATTCTAGTGACGTAATTAGTGACGCATGAGCGCGGTACCTCTAGTAGACCTGACCGCCATATTTGAGAAGAGACGGTGTTGTTTTATGAAGGCAGGGGCGACGTAAACCGGGGGTAGTTATGTTTACTTGACAAGTGTAACAGAAAACAGCATCAGAAAAAATAAATGCTGTACTCCGGTAAAATACGAACCCTTGAAAAATTGCTTCATTGGGGTAAGGAAGTATTTCTACTTTGTGACTTGGCACCACAGGAGATAGGAAGGTAGCACAACAGAGGTTAGAAAGGGATCAATTACAAAGAATCAAGTTAGTAATCAAGTTATAAGTTGCTGAGAAATAATTGAACAGTAATCGTGATCCATGCATAAATGAATGGAGTTCTTTACCAGTGGTGGGCAATTCCGGCCCTCGAGGGCCGGTGTCCTGCATGTTTTCCAGTTTTCTCTCCCTAACACATCTGATTTAAACCATTAGCTCATCAACAAGCTCAGCTGAAACTTGAAAATAATCCTAATCATTTGAATCTGCTGTGTTTGAGAGAGAAAACAAAAAAAACATGCAGGACACTGGCCCCCGAGGCCTGGAATTGCCCAGCCCTGTTCCATACCAACAGGGTTATGGCAGATGCAAAAATAAAAGATAGCGTTTGCCTATTGAGATGCGATGCTCAACTTACAATTTTTTTTTTAAGACAGATGTTTTGCTGTCTTGGGTTCTCTCTGGGCACTCCAGCTTCCTCCCACACTCCAAAAACATGCATGACAGGTGACGTAGACAGAAAGAATTGTCCTCGGGTGTGATTGAGTGCGTGAATGGTTGTTTGTCTCAGTGTGCCCTGCGATTGGCTAGCAAGCAGTTCAGGATGTTCCCCGTCTACTGCCCGAAGCCAGCTGAGATAGGCGCCAGCATGCCTGCGACCCCTGTGGGAATAAGAGTCTCTAAAAAATGGATGGATGAATGTTTTGCTTTCGCTTGCAAAACGTTGACTTAGTGGAAGATATTACTGGCATGTCAGTTTCTTTCAATAGGGAAATATATGAGCCACAGGTATCACAATAAAATTAAATTGGATCTCTGTGCACGAGTGTAATTGGAATTCTTGTCAACATCAAAGCTTTTGGATTTTCAGACTGTCAAGGACCAGCTGACATTATCACAGAGTGTTTACTTGCCCGAGCTTAGAGGGAGTTTGGGTTGGTTTCTGTTTGAGCCTCCCTCCCACAAAGGCCTCTTGGCAGCTGCACTGTGTTTTTAACAGCTGAATCGACTGGCTGGATCGTAGCTGACCTCCACCCAGGGAACTGGACTCAAGCCCATAATTCATGTGCACAGTTACCTCAGCTCTTGTTAAACGCTCTCCAGAGGGGCAACGGCCGGTCACAGCGCAAGCTCCCTCGTTCAGCGTGTAACGCACACCTGCACCATGCTGCTTGGAATACCGCATGTAACATCTGAAGGCAGCTTGGAGGCTTGCTGGAAACTGTGGTGTCCAATGCAAAACATTGGGCTAATCACATTTCAAATCATGAAGGCTGCAATTTTTTTTGTTTTTGGGAGGGGGGGGGGGTGTCTGTGGTATACAATGTACATCTATTGTAGCTTGCTGTGGTTGTTCCTTTTCTATTTTATGTGGTGCTCATGTTCACTATATATATATATATATATATATATATATATATATATATATATATATATATATATATATATATATATATATATATATATATATATATAAATATTAGCCCAGTTGTTCTCCACCACCTTTTGAGGTGTGGGCCGTTCAGTTATGCTACTCCACTCCATGTATGCCTTTCCCGCCAGCATCTTACACCCTGCTGTGATAAGTTGTAAGGTCTTTGGGGCTTCTTTGCACAGCCTGCACCTGTGAGCCTACCTGGTGGTAGACCACGGCCTCTATTGATATTGTGTTTAGGGCCTGTTCTTGTGCTGCCATGATTAGTTCCGCCATGGTGTCTTTCAGCCCAGCCTTAACCAGCCACTGGTATGGTTTCTCGACGTCAGCTACTCCCGTAATTCGATAACGGTACATGCCATGGAGAACTGTTCCTTCCATAACAGTCCTTCCGGCTCCTACTCCTTACTGGGCTTATGCTGTCTGAGGCATTCACCAAGCAGTTTGCCCGCGGGGGCCGTCATCTTGATATATTCTTGGAGGCCTCCCGCATAGTGTCTTGGACCCTCAGTAGTCCATGGCCCCCCTCTTTCTGCTTTGGGTACAGCTTAAGGGTGCTGGATTTAGGGTGGAGCCCACCATGTATTGTAAAGAGCTTCCTTGTCTTGATATTAGTGACTTGCATCTCCTCCAAAGGCCAAGGAAGTAGGGCAGCAGGACATTCACTTTTCCTTGTTTTTTTTTTCAACATTAAAACATTGACCCAACACGGGGAACTGGAGTTAGAATCCTGGTCAAGGAGAATGGAAATATTCGGTTTGGTCCTTAGGCAAGCCCCTTTGTGCAATATAAATTCCTGCTCACCATTATTGGCATTCTCTTCATTTTTTTTTCACAATCTCTGCAAAGGCATCAGAATAAAATTAAATGTACCACATTTATATGATCAGGTTCTTTTAATTGGATGCTCAAGTAGTTTTTAAAAAAACATGTTTTTCAACTTATACTTTGTCATTTCAACGAAACAGGAAACACAGCATTTGCAGCAAAAATGGCACCCTTCTTTATTATTTGGTTGCGTAACCTTTGGCAGAAATGACAATTTCCAAACATTTCTCGTAGCTATCTATAAGTTTCTTGCTCTTCTCAGATGTTTTTTTCCCACTCTTTCTTGGCAAAAATTTGAAGCCCTTTACTATTTGCAGGTTTCCTTTCCCCTTGGTGAACCACCTCATACAAAAGATTTTAAAAATGATTGAGATCAAGACCCATTTCTGAGCATTGTAAAACAATCCATTATTTTCATTCTCAACCGTTCTTGCATGTTTTTGAATGTGTGCTTTAGGTCTTTGTCATTGTCTGGACCCCATGACCTTCCACTCAAACCAGCTTTTCTCACACTGGGTAGGATATGTCGCACTAGAATATCTTGAAAATTCTCTGATTTCATGGTTCCTGTGATATGATCAAGGCCTCCAGTACCAAATGTAGCAAAGCAGCCCCAAAGCTTGATGGATCCTCGACCATCCCAAGGGTGCACCTTTTCTTATAGGCTAGCACCGTCTATAAACAAACTGTTGGTGTGCAGTCCCATAAAGCAACATTCTTGTTTTATCCATCCACAGTACATTCTCCCAAAAGGATTGTGGTTTGTCCAGGTACTACTTGGCAAAGGATAGTTGTTTCCTTTTATGTCTTTGGCACAGCAAAGGTGTCTTCCTTAGCCTTCACCCATTAAGCACTGTTTGGTTTAGAGTGCGGTGAATGGTACTTGCTGAAGCCATAACCCCTGACCATTCTAGGTTTGCCTTCAGTCTTTGGATATTAGATGTGATGTTTTTTCCACTATTTACCCTTATAACCCTCCGAGACTTCTGGCATCAACTTTCTCTTTCACACATGTCCAGGAAGGTTCTCGACAGTTCCATGCTGGCAGAACGTTTTGATACCGTTACGTATTGTTCGTACGAGAATAGCAAGAACTTGGAGATGGCCTTCCAACTGTTATACTGTAGGTCTTGTGTTATCACACTTCCGATGTCCTCAGACTGTTCCTTTGTATTCACCATTTTAACAAAGGAACAAGGGATAACAGGTGGCTGTTTAAAACATTGAAAGGAGATTCATGGTACCAGGGCACAGAGAGTTTATCAGAGGTGTTTCTCATTTGTGATTCACCAAATATAAGTCAAAATGTGATTTACAGGAAACAGTGCCAATACCAGTGGTACAGGATGCTATAATATGTTCAATGTTTTCTTCCATTTCTTATTATTTGTTAAAAATGGCTGTTTAGCATTTGCCCTTTTGTGCCAAAAAGAAGCTCTCTATAGAATTAATATGTTGAACTTGATTCAATTTTTTTCAGTAGATATTTCACATTATGTACATTGACTTTGATCACAGTTCAGGTTTCTCTCATCTACCTTACTGCTTATCCAGATGATTTATTTCTATGACTTTCTGACTCCCAGATAAGCATCTACAGTAAGGTATCATTTTCTGTTTACTCTGTTTCACTGGAACTTAAGACATGCAGAGGTTCACGTTGTTTATATGAGCAGTCATAAAGGAAATTCTCTTCTTGAGGATGACTTTATAATCGATGCTGTGACAGTGGGTGTGAGATGACTTA
This sequence comes from Hippichthys cyanospilos, assembly GCF_059441005.1. NCBI lineage: Eukaryota > Metazoa > Chordata > Actinopteri > Syngnathiformes > Syngnathidae > Hippichthys > Hippichthys cyanospilos. The sequence continues at coordinate 26,623,911 of NC_142370.1, read as the reverse complement.
AGGGAAAGCTTGACACATGGCCAAACTCAATACAAAGTTTGGCCAAATTGAGTAATTTCTTGTCTGTGAACCTTCCCAAAGCAGTACACTTGCATCACATTTGGAAGGCGCTTTGGAACATTCTGTCAATGTCTTACGATTTTTAAAACGCATAACAAAAAATTCTTTTTTTTTCTTTTCAGGCCTTGACTTGGCTTTTCCTCCCCCCATATAGACAAACAATGCCACATCCAAATTCATTCACCTCAGATTGTGGCTTGTAAAGTATGGGAATGGATTCAAGTACCTAACCTGAGTCAATTGTGTATGATGAGTTGACCAGCAAAGTTTGAATGATAGAGCAGCTGCAGAAAAGTCACATGGCAATAATCTAATCTAATCTAATCTAATCACAGCCACAAAGTTAGTTTGATTGCAGCGACTGCTTTAGGTTGTTGCCAATTGAACGACTTTCTTTATACCAGGCATGCTCATTTTCTACCAACACTGTGTGGATTTCATTTATTTATTAATACAGTACACAAAAAAGCAACTCTTCGAGTTATGAGTGTGGTAGTGAAAGACACGGTAATTATCTTCATTGAGCACTTCCAGAATTTGAATATGCATTTATTTTAAGGTGAGACAGGAGCATTTTGGCCTCTGCATTCTCGGAAAAAGTAACAAAAAACCTTCCCCTGTAAAAAGGAAAAGTCACAATTTTTTTTAAATTCTCTTTTCTCTCTTCCCATTTTCCATGCTTCCCACCTTGTTCCATGGCAGTTGGACCCAGTCCAGAAGGCGGTGATCAACCACACGTTTGGTGTTCCACTGGTCAAGACCAAGCGGCCAGTCATTTCCTGTAACGTCTGTCAGATTCGCTTCAACTCAGAGGTACTGTACACTATCCTTATAGTCAGAAAATTGGAAGGCTTCTCCTCTGTTTTCTCACCGGTGAGCGGATATTGACAGACACTGTGGTACAGTTCCCTCCCTTGTTTTGGCAGTTTTGACCCCAATGGAATTTAATTTGTTTCAAAGTATTGTAGCATCAAACTAAGCAATAAAGAATGTGTAAGAAAGCTGCAAGATCTGTCTGAGCGCAAATATTTATACACTGTACATATATATATATATATATATATATATATATATATATATATATATATATATATATATATATATATATATATATATATATATATATATATATATGGGCTGTGTACACGGTGGTACATAATTTTTGGTCGGACACACAGACCACACAAAGGACTGTGCCGGTGCTAAATATACTTGCTAAGTCTGCAATTATGGCTTTCATGCGATTGAGCGGCTACAAGGTTATAATCTTGAAACCTGCTCTCCTTAGTTCTTCATACCGAACAGATATTTTTCTGTGAATATTTATGTGATTAAGCACTTGAGTCACATTAGTCAGGATTCAGGGTACACTGAAACATATACAGTGTGGACAAAAATGTGAAGTAGAATTTTACACCCACAGGAAGTGAAGGTGGAAGAAAATATACAAGACTAAGAATGTTGAAATATTATTGGTTGGAACTTTTCAAGAGCTGCTCAAGCAAAAAAAAAAAAATGTGCATATGAAGTTGTCTTCCAAAACATTTAGTACGTTCGCATTTTGTTTTGCAAATGTTTGATTGTCAAGTAACCAGTTTTTGTCTATCCACCATGTTGGAGCTGTTGGAGTTGTAGACTGACTTGTGTTAGTTCGTTCAGGAGCAACAATAGACCGATATCCACAGTAAAATACTGTTTTACCTTAATCGTTACTACTACTAATATGAATCTTTTGTAAGTAGAGAAACAATTTACTTTTAAATGGCCTAATTTGTCCCCAAAAAATGCTCCCAAACCCTTTAAATTATTTCACATTGATTGTAGCAGTTGATAATATGAATGTAGTTCTTTTTTTTGTATTGGTGGTGCATGCAGCGAACTTTGTTTTGGTCACTTTATCTGTAAGCTTTTATTTTACATTTTCATTGATCTAGGCATTATAAGTGTTTATTTGGAATTTTCATTTCCTGAATTTTCCCTGGTAGCAAGAGAAAATATTTTTCTGAAGGTGTTTTGCACCCTGAACTTTTCATAACGAAAGACATTTTGCTCTTTATGTTTTAAAGATGGCTAATATAAAATATGAACACTGAAAAGAGAGATGCTGTATTTACTGTATATTAAGTGTGAAGCATGACTTTTCTATTGTACTATGTGGTATAATTTTGAAGAAGTGTTAAGGACAAACACAGATGTATGGACATGCAGTTGCTTGACGAAAGCTTTGCAACAATACAGCAAAAGGTCTATTTACTGTATAAAAAAACATTTCAGATGCACGTTTAACTGACAATTCATTTGTTATAATGTAAGTATTTGTATAATGTTACTATTTGTCAAGTCTAATCAGCTAAATTGATGTGATTGATAACTTATGCACAGTATCGTTCTTATTTAGTTTTCATTTTGCTAATTGTGAGCCGGTTGCACTTGTGTTTCAGTCGCAACTCATGTTCAGACTCATATGACTTATTTATTTTGTGAAGTAGACATGAAGGAAATTGCGGATTGATTTAGACAGAAGGTGCTCGTTTGTCCGCTCAATAAGGTTTAACTTTCCCCCATAAACTACAAGTAATAGCTTGCTAAAGATAATCTGTGGAGATAGTTGTAACTTTATGTTTGGAATTGTTCGTTTTGGAAGTTAACTTTGCTGAAAAGACTTGACCTCATTACATTATGGATTATTGCGCGGCCATCGAGGTATGTTTTCTGCTGCTAGTAATATGTTTGCACTCAATCATAGTTTTCCTTTGAATTTAATGGTAAACATTGCATCATGTAGTTGTGTATTGTCTATTTACTGTGAGTTCTCGTGTATGTCTTATAGTTTGATGGGGACAACTGAATAAACGTCAGATGTGTATGAACATTTGTGGCATGTGGTCGATAAACTGGAGGGAGTGACACAATGTACACAAAGATTTTTGTATATTTATATTTATTTGTGGGTCATCTAGGCTTTAAAGTACTTAGAAAATAAACGTTCCCTTCTATGACTTTCTGCTACACATTCATTAATAATAGGTCATCAACTACCATAGGCTTGATTAGTTCATCTTACAGAACAATGGTATTGATTACTTATTACATGGTCTATAAATAAATAGATTTGCTCTTAATAAATGAATACATTTACTCTAATCACAGTAACGGGATTGTGGGTATCGGGGTTACATTTCTGTGCTAATAGTAGTTTTCTCTAAGAAGTAGACAATATCTGTTTAGATAGCAGTTACTGCTGACCAAGAGGACAAACTCATATACATAAGAAAAAAAAAAATCATATTCTGTTTATACACTATGCATGACAGGGTTGCATGAGGAAGAGTGAGACATTCAAGTGAAGCGTACGACAGGTATTTTACAGTATAATAATACTGGTAATAATAATAATAATGAAACGTAAAAGAGATGCCACACCTTTGCTTGACCCATTTTATTGGAAAACCGTTTGATGATGTCAAGTTCAGCATATCATGTGATTCACGGCTTTCTTGTTCTTCTACCATGCTAAGATGGTAAGCGGATTTTGTGAGCATTTGGGTTAAAGAATGTCTTGGCCAAGTATTTGCCATTGGCATTTATCTTGTGATAGGAGCTTGTCTGAGATGGTCGAGGAAATGTCTTCGCAACCAGAAAGCTGTGCATGTAAGCCCCTGATGCCCTGCAGCCCTCCTTCTACAGGGAAATTGAAAGCCCAGTTATCAATTGATACATCCCTATGACGTTGTGAATATCTGGTACTAATATTGTTTATTTCAGAACAAATCATACCAACAATTAACTCAACATACCGAATAAGCACTTAGTACATAGATTGCAGCCCATCGTTTAAATGTATACAATACCTAGACACACACGCACGCACACACTCCCACATGCACCCGCACTATGTCCATCAAAGCTGGCAGGCTCAGACACTCACTGCAGAGGAGCAGCAGCGCCTCTGCTGTCACCCTCATGAGAACTGAGAACATATTGCAGAATGTTAGCTCAAACAAAGCTGCGTCGTCTACTTAGCTGAGCTCACCATATTGTTCACATTTTCCACCGCTCTTCTACAAGACATTAAATCAGATGTTGCTTTAGCTGTCAATTATTAATTGATTGTCTGCATGAAATCATAAAAGCAACAGAGATGCTTGGAGGATATAATCTTACGATACTCTTCATGTTTTTAAAGGGCTACATTTTGTCCCATGGTATGGTGTTTTTCATACACATTTCTCATATTTGGTCTTTCGCCGATGTTTGATCCTTTCTCACCTTCAGCATCTTGCCCTTACAGTGCAGCTCTCTCTGTCTCTCATGGCGGATTTTTTCCAATGCAAAAATTGTCTCCCTCTACTTGTAGTAAAATACATTTGTCCCAGTTCTAGTAAAGAAAAATCCATAACCAGCTGTTTTGTAGGTGTGTGGGGGGCTAAATTGTAGCCAATGCCTTGGTGGTGTGCTGCATAGGTAACATCACAGGTTCTTTCATTGGAGTGAGCAATGTCACAACTATTGCACTTTAAGTGTACGTTTTGCAGGAACACGTGAAAAATCAGATTTCAACAGACAGCTATTTGGCATTTCAAATCCCTCTGAAAACTGTATTTGCATCATTTATATTAATTGATAAGTTGAAATTCCCCTTTACGATCGCCATGGGTCAAATGTGACCCAAAATGAAAGTGTACACAACCATCATAGTATGAGAGAATGGAATTTTCAAAAATGTCATGTCATGCTTCTGTAAATTCGGTCACTTTAAGCAGTTTCACTTTGTAAGGTTGACACTTGAGGCATTATTTATTGCTGTCAAATGCTAAAACTTGTCAAATTTGACGGCAAATGTTTTCAAGGGCTCGGAAAGTCAGCTCTGTTGGCATGAGTAAAGACAATAAATGGAGGCTAAAGAAGAATACAATACATTATTTTTCACGCTAAGAATGAACACTGTTCAAAGTATTGTACTTTTACATGGGAATGTTATGCAATACTGTGGAACTGGACACAAGGAATGGTTAAAACAGGATAGTTTTCTGTTAAAAGAAAGAAAAAAAAAAGAAGTGTCCAAGTGACCCTGAAGTCTCTATCCGCATGTCCCTCTTCTTGTTTGCTAGGTCCTAGTATTAGATGCCTTTTATTCTGAGCGGGGCTTACCACCGACACTCAGCTGCCAGGCAGTTGATCCCTTTGGCTCAGCGGGAGAGCTTAAGAAAGCCTTGATGGCCGCCTCCACATGGTCCGCCAAATACTTCTCTATCTGTTCTTATAACCACCTTCATCTCAGAGGTCACGTCTTCTACTTTCCACACCTATGTCCACGCGCCGCTCTATCGTGGTCTGGGCTTTGCCCATTCTCAGGGCTGCTCTACTAGGCATGGGAGGCAGATCTTCACCTGCATCAATTTAAATTTTCTGGGATGAGCTTTACATCGGACCACCCTTTGAATCCAACAGTGTCCAAGATTTCATGATCAAAATTGCTGAATTGGCATCTTTCCTCTTCAAATACACAGGCAAATATGGCAGGGAGCTGCCTTGCCTCTCCTCAGATTGTGCAATCACCCACTAATTCACTTGGCAATTAGTAAGTACCTTTATTCATTTCTTTCCAACTCTCTGAACCAATTTTCACAGACACCTTTCATATGCACTCCTTTGACTGGCTCCAAAGACACCCTGCCATACAGGCGGAGACCCTGCCACAGAGTAATACATTAGACACCATTGTGCAAGTGTCCACCCACTCCTTGGTTACATTGACGTATTGCAGCAGTCAGGGCCACCCAGTTAAACTGTATATATGACTGCAAATAGAACTAACATACTACATTTATAGGGCTGGAAGGAACCTCCAGGATTCAATAATTTTCAATTATCACTGTAGCATATTGTACAGTAGAGCAGCATGGAAAAATGGGGGAAAAACAGTCGAATGAATGCTGACACCGCAGTCAGCTTTGTGAGCTGTACCATGATGTAATCTATGACATACGTATGGCGTTTTGACATATTTACCCATAATTACATGTCTCTGTATTTATGACAGCAACTGATTAAACTATTGAGATAGTTTATTACCTTTTTAACCAACAAATCATAGAAAAAGGACTGTCAGGCACAGGTTAATCACAAATGACCAATTTATGGTTTTTGTGTTCTCATTTTATCCACGTGATGGAATCTCACTATATGAAAAAATGAAAGTAAAGCCCAAAATAGTGGCTGTCCTTGATAAGCCCCCTATGAAAAAAATGTCCTATGCTCTGATGTGTGCATGGAAAAAAAGAAAACAGTTAAGAGAGGACAACTGACTGTCAAATAAAACATTCTGCAGATGTGATGACCCTGACTGTCTGCTTAGAAGGAATTTTTAGCCGTCCTCTCTTCTTGAGTCAAGCAAACTTACTGGTAGCTCTAAATGTTAAAAAAAATAACCTTTATAAATCACCACTGATCATTTGAATGCAAATGATTTGGTATGAAATCTCACATTTAATGCAGTGCAACAAATTTAAGTCCAAAATTAGCAGACAACCTTGAGCAAGGGAATAGGGATCATTTCTTAGGATTCTATTTGATATTCTTCCCAAATTAATTTTACATGGGATACATACGGAACAAGTATTAAAGGAAAGCCCGCCCCTAAACTTTATTGAGAGCTATATTCTGATTAATATTGTATTCACAGAATATAATTTAAGCAGCCAAATCCACCCGTTTTTACCCATGTCAAAGTGTGCCACTTACAGTCAATGCAAATTGACTTGCTCATGGTGCAGGTAGCAACCTTCTATGGATAATCTTGCCAACATCACATGAAAGGCTGAAAACCTGAGATGCCTGATCAGTCATGCCCCGAGCAACAGTGATGTCATTTTCAGTCAATGGCAAGTGGTAAAATGACCACCCCATGAGATGGCTAAAAACAGGTGAGTCATATTCCACAAACACAATATTATTCAGACAGCCGTGTTTAGACTAGTCGGGACGCACAGGAACATATTATTTTGAAGAACATTTTTGGGTTGACGTCCCCTGTGATATTATTTAATTTGACTAATTATTGACAGTTTGATGATTAGTGCAACCACAACCAGGACTTTGAGTCAGCACCATTACTAAAGTCCATTTAAATTCCTGTCACAAGATAGTGGACACCTTGATATATCCTGCCAATTTGTGATACATCTTGAGCACATGTCTGTGGGGACGATCTACCTGGAAAATGAAGACGCTCATATAAGACGCACCAACCCTTTGGCAAGTTGGCAACAATGTAAGAAGTAATGTATTGCAAGATTGAATAAACAGCTAAAGAAAACCTGAAGATACGAAGATAACCTTTGAAAAGAAGAGTACAAAGTGGTGCACAGCAGGAGGCACATGTGGCAAAAAGCAACCTCTGTATTTCTGCCATCTGAAAGCGCATTCCTAACCGCTGGGGACATATTAACACAGTTGAGGGCATGCTTGAAATTAAAAAATGTGGACATGCTTATTTTTAAAAACAATGTTTACTGTGCTCATAGATGTCAATGATGTGTGGCTTCTGAAAAGTAATGAATAGAATGTGTCCATTTTAATAAGTTCCTTCTATTTTTTCAGTCATTGTTAATATATTTGCCATGGATTTTATTTTTTTCACAAACATTGTCCAATATATTGCAATACCTATCGCAATGTGCCTTTGCTGTATCGCAATATATCGCAATGCACTTTTAAAACCCAATACCCAGAGCGAGTGTTCAATCAGCTGGAGACATCATAACTTTTACATGATCCACTTGGTTTTAGTACTATTCCTGTATGTTAACCAGGATGGACTCGAACATTGACTCAGACTGCTCGCTTCTTTTATTATTCTGACTAGATGTTAAAGCCATCATTTAATGCGAGCCGCGCACCTCATCACACATTACTACTGCCAGTTTAAAGAATGTTACAGAGGGCCCACAAAGTCCAGAGTGATATCAAACAAAATGTGCAGCCACTGCCTTCGCTTTGCCAAATTATGCTTGTTGTACAGCAAACAAACACAAGTGGGAACACAAACCCAGCTGGTATATCTGTGCAGTGGTCAATGGCCTAAGTGTCAGAAAAAAAATGTCTAAGCCTTTCAACACTTGTGGCAGCTGCTGGCTGTCCGTCCAAGACCCCAGGGGGGCATTGACTGTAAGCCAGCCACTTAAAAAAAAAAGAAAAAAAAAATCATCTTCTTGAGTTTCCCCTTGATACTATTTTATAAACACACAGCATTACATATCTGCTCACTCCACCTACTTTTGGCCACTAAAACAAGCACTTCTCTGAAATGTTGCACTTGAATCTCTGCTCATGTTGCCTTTTTAATTGTTGGGACATATAAACCTAGATGGTGTGGATAATAAAGAAAGGATCAAATGAATGAGATGGGAAAATGCCCTGTTTCCATGTATTTGTATATCAGTGTGCTTTTATCACACTTCAGACTGCTGGTAACAGCTCGATATAGCAACCTTGTGTCTCATCCCTCATGTTGCGCCAGCCTCACATTCCTTTCTGCAGATACCCAAACAAAGATTCCCCTGATGTCCTCTTGATGAATGGTTCACCTTGCTTGTTTACACTCAGTGCAAACATATTACTGTAGTTAGTGGTGAGTGTTTCAAAAAGTGTTTAGCTCCTGCAATAAATCTCAGAAACATTATCGCTTGTAATACAGGATATTTTTTTTTCTTTCTGAAAACACTCACACTTGCAGCTGACATTAGGTTGATGTTTTGGTTTTTGGATGTTATTGTGATCATTGATGCTTTTCACATCCAATGAGCAAGCATGCCTCACTGTGATCAACCAAGATAAGTAATGGCTTTATATCTTTGGAAAAAAGAAAAGCCTGAAACCTACTGGTTAAATGCGGTGTAAGAACATGCATTATTTAGGAAAGGATCTGGGAGTACTTCATGCACCTACCAGTACAACGGCATCTCAGTGGCCTGCAGTTTTAATCCCACTGGCATTATCAGTCTGGTAATAATGAAAGCTGGAGCCAGTAACTGTCGGGGAGTTGAGACTTATACATGATGTATCTGAGAGCGTTGACTGATGATTCACAATCATGTACACTACAGTAAGTGTTCCCAGCAATCATTTCCATTTGGGCCCCTTGAGGGTTTTAACATGGTCATATGGGCATGGGTTTTGCTCCTGGGTTCTGCTAGGGGCACACCTGTGTTAGTGTTACTTAGGGCTTACACATTTACGCCCACATTTTTTTTTTTACTGGGTCTTAGGTGGGTTCTGACAGGGCAATTTTACACCAGGACTAAATATGTTCTACCTAAATTTGCTCATATAGACTTGAACTGGTTTCTGCATGAGCCTTAAGTGGGTTCTAGCTAGGTGAATTACTGTATATGTGGTCCTTGTAGGTCACACCAGTGTTAACCCATTATGGGTTCCATCTGGTTTTGCTCCTGCGTTCCAGGTTGCCACTTGTCAGGTTTCTGACTTGGTGTAAAGTTTATTGTAAAAGGATAATTGTATGCCTCTATCACATTACCTCTAAATGTGTTTGCCTATACTGGCTTGAATTGGGATCCAAACGGTCCTTCTGTAGGAATTATATGCATTTCATGTAGGCCATAGTTGTGTTTGCCAGTTTGGGGCTCCGGGTGATTTTGGTTGGTCATATGTACCACCAAAAGCAACAATATATGTGATAAATATTTATCAAAAAATGGGGTTCTGTGCTTTGGCTCTTTTTATCACACGTATTTCAGGGTTGTAAAATTGGTGCAGTTTTACATATCAGTTGTCCAGTATACACCCAGATAAGGACCATTCAGATCCCTTTTCAAGCCCACATAAACAAACACATCAGGGGCAAACATGTTCCAGACATATAATAGAAAAAACCCCCAAAATAAATTGTATACACTTTACGCATATTATGCCGTCAACCTAACGGAGACCTAAAAGAAATATATAAGTATATAGTTTATAAATAAAATAAAGTGCAAAAGGATTGCACTGCTAGGATCTGAATGAAACTATTATAAAGTGCAAAAGTATTCAGTACAGTAGAGAAATTATTTGCCTTTGAACTGGTTGTTCTGCAACTAACTGCACGTTGTAGTGTGCTTACTCATTGTGAACATAAATAATATTATACCAAACAATTTCCAAAAATGAAAACCTTGGACTAAGGACATCCATTGGTTGCACTCAGCAACCAGCAAAATTGCTGTTAGAGGACCGATAAATGCTGACCAGTTCAAGTCATGCCTGCTTAGCTCGCATGTATCCCATATAGAACCCAGACATGGTTAACCAGTTCTAACCCATGCCCACTTAGCCCAGACATGGGTGACCAGTTATACCCCATGCCCATTTAGTCAACGCATAACCCAGAGAGGACCGATAAATCAGGGGTGGGCAATTCCAGGCCTCGGGGGCCGGTGTCCTGCATGTTTTCCTGTTTTCTCTCTCAAACACACCTGATTCAAATGATTAGGATTATTCTCAAGCTCCAGCAGAGCTTGTTGATGAGCTAATGGTTTAAATCAGGTGTGTTAGGAGAGAAAACTGGAAAACATGCAGGACACCGGCCCTCGAGGGTTGGAGTTGCCCACCCCTGCAGTAAATGCTGACCAGTTGTAACCCATGTCCACTTAGCCCTCATGTATCCCATACAGAACCCAGACATGGTTAACCAGTTCTAACCCATGCCCACTTAGCCCACAATACTGTAACTCAATGCAGGCCCAGGATACGGTTAACCAGTTCTAAGCCACACCCACTTTGCACACATACAAGCCATACAAGACTCAGACATGGCTTACCAGTTCTAACCCAGGCCCATTTAGCCCATAAATAAACATTATTGCCCCCACAACATTTGGCTGGTCCAAGCCCAAGCCAACAAAGCCCAAATGGTACCTACATGGAACCTGTACCATTGCTCATTTCTAGTCCATGAGGCCCAGATGGAAACATTGGCTGGCTTCATATACATTTACGTTTAATTGGGAAACTGCAAGTAAGTTTACAAATAAGTGATGAGCGAGGAACAAAGGGAGCCACCATGGTCTCGGGTGTCTGTCTCTCCAGGTTTTTGGTCCCGTGCTTGCAAACCTCTCTCTCCTTTCACTATAAAGCAGCTGTCATCTGTAACATAATCCAACTCTGTGCATAGATTAATGTGCAATGCCTTCAAATTATTGATCACAATAATAAGTTTACCAACTATGTCAATTGTTGCGTTTTGTCCATATTTATATTCCTAGCAGTTGCCATATGTTTTTCTGTAACAATTTGTACAAAATATTCCAAATGAGAAATTTTGTGGATTAAATTCACTTGGGCCTCAACTTTCAATGTGCACCAACATGCAGCTCTGTGTTATTTAATTCCGTTTTGTATCATTGTATCATGTTCTTCGCCTGAAGTATTGTGTTATCTATGTTACCACATTAATAAGGCGTCTAATGTGAAAACACGGCACCCATGACCGTTTCCAGAGGCGGGCAGTCCATTTGGACCGACATGATTGTTCGCTGGTCTGTCACAGACAAATTTTGCTAACATCTGATTAAAAAGAAAAAGAAAAAAAAGTTAAATGTTCACCTCTGCCTGTTAGGAAATGATAATGGAAGCATAAATAGAATGGACTGATTATTCCAGTTGTGTGTAGACTGACAAAAATTGGGCACCAAGGGAGATGCGTAGAATGTGAACTTATTCTCAATTACTGTCTGTTCTCATGTCCCAAAGACCTTGTAAATTGCCATCAGCCGCAGCCCAAGTACTGTAAAATTTAAAGTGCGCACAAGTCATGTCCACATAATCACCAAATATTGTTCTGATCATCTATTTTAAACCAAAGATGTGTCAATCCATACTTGTGGACTGCAAATAACAAACACACAGTCACTCTCATTTTCAAAGACATGAGAGATGTTGGGAAGTACGTTCTTTGAGTTTGTTCTGAGGAAGACCAAACTTTGTGAGTTTACAAAGTAATTTGAGTTAATTTACAGATTGGAAATATTGATATTGTTTGAAATCTTTGTGGTAACTGTATTTTTGATTTGACTGAGATCCTAGTCTTCCTGACAAAATCAAACTATACTTGACAAATGATGAAGGGTTAACAACAATCTGATGTGTTTTTTTGATATCAAAGATGAACCAATAACCTGCCTCTCCAAAGATAAATAATTCTCACATTTGTTAGACCCTTTTGAATGTATTAAATATGTGTATCTGTGGTTGAAATCCAAAGTGTAGTATAACATTGACTCCTTCATGATTAAGAAATATTTAATAATATTATGCTCCCCTGGAATGTTGTAAACAATGCTAGAAAACTGCTATTTAATTAGGTTTGGGCGGCAAGATGGAAGAGTGTTCAGCATGTCCGCCTCACAGTTCGGAATCCCGAGTTGCATTTCAGCTCGCTTCGGCCTTCCTGTGTGTAGTTTGCATGCCTGTGTGGCTTCTCTCCGGACATTCCATTTTTCTCCCACACTCCAAAAATCATTCATGGCAGGTGTCTTGGACACTCTAAATTGTCGTAGGTGTGATTGGGTGTATGAATGGTTGTTCGTCCCTGTGTGCCCTGCAATTGGCTGGCAACCAGTTCAGGGTGTCCCCCGCCTACTGCCTGAAGATGGCTGACATAGGATCCAGCGACCCTAGCGAGGATAAGCGACTATAGCCAATGAATGGATTAATGGAAATGACGTCTGTTTACAACCTGGCTTAGTCACCTCATTCACAGGCCGCAGATAACCATTAATTCAAACCTGCAGTCACTAAGAGGGAACCAAACTCACTCTGGATATATAAAAGTCAGTAATGAATTAGCGTATTGTAAGAATCAGTAGTGGACGTGCTAGAAGTTTAATTGTTCACCTTCCATGTTTACTGTTCTGTTTTGGTATATAGAACCAAGCTGAAGCCCACTACAAAGGAAACCGCCATGCCAGAAGAATCAAAGGCATTGAGACCTCCAAGGGCCGTTGTCAAGATAGCGACAAGTCCCAGACCGCGACCCCCATCACCTCTCCATCCCCTCCAGGAGCCCTGGGTACTTCCTCTGATAGCGAGACCAGTAAACAAGGTGACAGCAGAAAATACTTCACACAATCGCAGACAGACATAGCAGTGGCATTTATCTTTTGAAAGAAAATGACACGGAAACTAATACAAACTCAGTGCCGCTGAGGCAAATTACCCAAGATTCTGTGGGGATTTCCTCCTTGCTTTCGATTTATAAACGTTTATTCACCAACAATTTACTCGAATGAGTCTTTGTTTTGTTTTCTCTATAAAGTAGGAGACCCACAAAGAGCTGGACATGGGCATTTTGGCAAAATGTATTGATTTCGATTGATATCCCCTCCACACACATACGCTCACACACACGAGCACACACATTTCGACTCGTGACGGCCAAGGTCGAAAGTAATCGAACTAAAATTTGGTCCAAGTATTCGCTGCCCACGGCAGGCCAGCCTTTCTATATGTACTTGTCTGTGGTATTATCAATGTTCAAGTCTAACCTGCATTCAGACAAAAATATGCCATGTGCCAGGCGGGATAAAATAATGTGAATTTATTTTGGGAACAAGGACGGATTCTAGAGAGTAGGTGCAATTCTGATACAGTGAAGAAAACTGATGCAAATAATTGTTTTCTGATACTGCAAACAGCTGGAAATGATCACAAAACTCATACCAGTCGAATGCCATTACAGCAAAGATATGAGCAAAAATCTGAAAGGGGCTTTACTCTCTGTTGTAGTCTGGCCACCATTTGTACCGGGGTGTTCAAAGCGGTCAAAACACAAGTGTGCCAAAAATAATATCTTCTTTTAATCAAGTCTAACCACAGTTATGTTCTCCATCTGGTAAATGTAAACATGTTTTGAACATGAGCTGCAGGACATTCCCTTGGCATGTCTTCAAGAAGTAGAGTGAACGTTTGTTTTGTCCAAATAGTTAGTTTTGTGACATGTTGCAAGATAAACTGTTAATGTATTCAATAATTACTATTTTCTTTATTTTCTTTTTAGTTGATGTGATGCATTGATCAAAGGCATGACTATAAAAAACCTTTTTAGCAAAATTGTCTGCTTCCCCCTAACATTTTTGGCTAATCTATTCAGTCACGCACGAGGCACTTCTCTCCCCTCGACTGGTTTCTGTTTAAGTTCCAGCTCCCTGTGCAGTATGTCTGACTGTATACTGTCATTGCCTGGCTTTTTAGACACTGTTGATATATCACTCAACAATATTTGACATTAGTCACTCTAAAATCACCTCTGGTCGACTGGCCGTCACTCAATGTGGCATATGGAATATAACTGGCATTTAAAGCTCTTTTTGTAATGGCGCAGTTTATTTAAGGTTAGATGATAAAAATAGAGGAGACCAATTTATATACTACATATATATATATATATATATATATATATATATATATATATATATATATATATATATATATATATATATATATATATATATATATATAGAGAGAGAGAGAGAGAGAGAGAGAGAGAGAGAGAGACTGAGAGAGATATGTATGTACCTACTGTACTTGTATTACATTTTGAAAGTAGGATAGCACTTTTGAAAAAATCATAAGCGGTAGTTGGACAGGAACGAGAGCCATGTTCCAAGTTTCCCCTCATCCAGTTGTTAGTTTTCTCAGAATCTCTTCATCCATCAGCTCATCTAAGCTCATCTTTGTATTTCTAGCTTTAACCTTGAGGCTGCGTGTCCCCTTTTTTCTTCATGCTGCATTTTCCATTCCATCAGCATCACTATTTGTCCTTGGATCAAACACCAGGCGACAGCGCTGCCATGTTTTTGTGACATCTACAAAGGTTCCTAAACGTGGCTTGTGGTTTACCAGACATTTTCACCTTAGTAAGTGGCGCAAACATGATGGTCGGATCAAGGCTTCAATAGGCTAAATTGTAAAATAGTACAAAGTCATGAACTTATAATTGTCTTTGACTTTATTTGGCCTACAATACCTCTTTACGAGTGAAGGTTGTTTGTTACCAATTACAGAATAGGGTGAGGTTTGTTTGGGATGCTCTTGGTCCCTCAAGGGGATTTGAAACTGCCATTAGAGAACATTCCAGCATGGTGAGCCAAAGAAAGCCTGCTATTATTGGCATCACAAAAGAGAAACATGTGAAGGAATCCGCTTCTTGTGACCATAAACATTGTGCCTTTATGTTTTGCCTGTTGCATGTGAATGTAATTTTATATGGTTTGAGTTTGGTTCATCCCACTCGACCTGGAACAGTGTGGTAGCATTTTAGCTTTTCTTGTGTGTGTGTAAGTATAGTTTTGAATTAAAAAAACAACATGTAGTAAACAATTTTCATTGTAGCTTGTGAATTGGTGACATGTGTGCAGAGCAAGAACTCATTCACCTTTGCTGCATATCCTGATAAAATTCAAATAAAGGAATGTATTTGTAGTTTTAGCTCAATTATGGGGCATTTCATGACTAGACATCAGACATGACACAAAACAGTCCATACATACATCTGACACTGACAGACATACAGTAACGTGAGGGGACACACATTACAATACGCTACAATACGCTATGTTACCTTGAGTCTGTCCAGACCATCTGGATATGTCCTATTTAAACAGATTTAAAGTCTCTGTAATGTGAAAACAAATCAAGGGAATGAAATGAGGCTTCAAAATCATGCGATATTAAATGGTTATCGCCACTGTCAGGCGCGACAGAATTTTTGCTGAATGCTCTGAAATAATTCATTGAACTGTCGAATGTCAATCAAATGCTTCAACCGCCTTGAAGAAAAAATAGTCAACTCCATATTTCAATTAATAACTGACAATCTCATTACTTGCAACACTAAGACATTTTGTAGTTTAAAATAAGTATTTCAAAATGAGGTTTGTTATTTGTCTCTCTCAACTGTCTGTCTTTATCAATAGGTGAAACTTTGGGTAATGTTATTCCAAGTTACTTCCTGGTAGTTGTGACGTTGCTCTTACTTTTTCGGCTTCAGCTGCATTTTCAAATTAGCAGATGAATTATATAAAAACACTTACAATAAAAACAAAATAAAACATTTTGATAATAACATAAACAAAAAAGTGGCGTAATTGAAAAGTGCATTTAACAGATCAATCCATAAGTTATTTTATCGATTTTAGTCGAGTACAATGCCAAGGGATTCATCTCCCTCTTTTAACTGTCATGAAGAGTTTTGCGCCAGGGCAAGTGGTGGATCCAAATGCAGGGAAGCAAAGCAGTGGTGCAGTGCAGGCATTCTCTCCGAACGTATTTATTAAAAAAAAAAAAAAAAAAAAAAAAAAAAGAGAAGAAGCAAGTTGATGAGACACCGAACTACACCAGGACAAGACACGAGTGACTGGAGGAACCTCATTTGCAGAACAGGTAAAAACAAAACAAACAAACAAAAAGTTAGCCCAAGACGAGTCAATAAAGAAAAGGTCGATGAAGGAAATTCAGCATATGAAACGAAATCAAATAGAATAGAATAGATTGTATTTACTGTCATTGCACTCAGGTGTGCGACGGAATTGGGAGCACTGCTTCACTTGATGCATAGTATTAAAATCAACAATAAACAAATTCAATAACATATAAATAAAGAATGAATAGAATATAATGCTTGTGTTGACTCATGTTTAAATGAGTGGGTGAACCCCTGTATTGAGGTTGGTGCAAACTGGCTGCTGGAGGGTCAATAAAACTTGTTCATTGCCATCAACTGCTTCATTCTTGTCGAGCGCCTGCCGCTGACTTCTGTTGGATGCTAAGATGCGGTTGAGAAAAAAAAAAAAAAAAAAACATATGTTGGAGGTCCTATTGTGTAGTTTGCATACTTTTGAGGCAAAGAAATGTATTCAACATGTACTGTCCGTCCAGCAGTGATTACTTCAATACCCTTCTTAGGGAGAGAACAAGAGATTTGTTGTGTTTATTTTTTTTCTTTCATGGTGTTGACCTACCTGAGAAGTTCTTCTGCTGAAGAGCTACTCTGCTTTGAGTGATTTGCTGTAGTGAGCTGAATGTTTGACTCTGTGGGTGATGGAGAGGCAGCCGCTAACTTGAGCCGTCAACTTCACCTTCTTCCACCCGCTGCACTGTTGGGCCTTGTTATGTGTGCAAACGTTGCTCAGACAGCCTTGCGAGCACACAGACACATTCAAGGTCAATTAAACAGATGACTTTCATGTGAGAGCTAGAGTTGCCTGTCTTTGGCCTCACTATAGTATTTAGTTACACACGGTTGATAGTGTTTTATTTGGGTACTAAATGGGATCAAATCAATAGAGGGAAAATTTGTCCATGAATTTTGTTACAGAATCATCATAGATTAAAAGTATGTATGTTCCATAAATGTCCATGTTTGCCAGAGTGCCTTGGGGTTTGCAGACAGACATGCTAAGGTAAAGCGATTCTGCCTGCATTTTGAATGAGGATCAGCTCTCTCAAGCTGAGCATCGAGTTTCAGAGCTCATCCGTCATGAACAATTAAGTGATCTATAATATCCTCGCTGATAGCAAGCTAAACAAGCGAATGTAACCAGCTCCCGATTGCGACAGTTGCACAGACAGATACTCCTCTGTTAAATGTCTATGGGATGAGCTGTCACATTAGCGATGGGGGAAGGTCGTAATGAAATTCCCAGTTCAGAAGAATTTCTTATGATGCAATTGTATGCCGATATGGGGTATTGAGGAAGATATTTATAATGGCTGAAATGTTATCAGCGTAACCCTTTCAGTTTTTGATCGTTTTGGCTTTGGCTAAAATGGTGCCGTTTAATCTAGAATGGATTCTGGCATGAGTCCTCTCTACTACATAAGAATGTAGCCCCTCTGTTCGCATCAGTGCTTATCCGGTTCGCGTCAGTGCTTATCCGTATTAAGTATTTGGTCCATTTCCACCAAAGGTCATGCAGCTGCCCGGCTAACTAGCTTCCTAACCTAGTTTATGATTGTTGTATATGCCAAAAGACCACAATAAACAAACGAGTCAAATGGAATGACTTTCTGTGTTCTCTAATCGGTGCACTCTTAGTTGAAACAGTTAAAGACATTTTAACGTGCACAGTACATGATCCTCTCCGTTTCAGTAATATTCCTGTGTGCGAACAAGGATAGACTTGGACGTCGGTGCAGTCTGCTTGAAAATAAAACCGTAACACCCTCAGCTAACATGAGTTGTTGTTCGCTGCAACAGGCACTGGCTGCCAACAGCCAACTGGCGTCCGCCCTCTCGCTCATCCCGTTATGGTAAATATTGTAAGTAAGAATAAGGCAGATATAACAATGCATTTGTGCCTCAAAACTCAGTTTATGTGGCTCACAATTCAATCTTCCTTGGACATTCTGTCTCATATTTGGGTAACTATGGTTACACTTGAAGAGGTCTTGGTTTCAACACATTTAGCAAACTTCTTTGCGGCTATTAAAAGAGGACAAAATTACTTTATGTTTTTCATAAACCTTATCTATTTAGAGATTGTTTTAAGCATTCGAAATAGTCAGAGTTAACATTTTTCTGTTGCATCGAATGTTGTTGTTGACAATTATTTTTAATTTATAGGTACGTACTTAAACATGTCACACTATGATACTGAGGCACACAATTTTATTTTTCCCCCCATCATTGAGTTCTGTTTTCGCCATTTTTTTTTTTTTTTTACTCTCAGCAAACAAGAGACATTCCTTCAGGTCAATCTAAAAGGCTTTCCTAAAAATCCTATGACTTTATAAACAACCAACAGCGCATGATACCTAACTTTAATTTCCTGACATGGATTAAGTATGCAGACAAACCAGACTACTGCATCTGGACTGAGTTAACTCACTTTGTTGACCTCCACATTCACGTCCCTTCATGAATATTTCTGCTCTTTGGAGTTGAGGCAGACTATCAGGAAGGAAGGTCACTTCACAATGTTTAATTGGTGCTGTCGGTGCTTTCTGGAGAACATGCAGTCACTGACAGACACATTCTCACATTAAGCAAACATACGGTAATTATCACAAATCCTGAGATAATCCACTGCATAGCCAATGACAGACAAAGAAGCACTGCTGTGAGCGTCCCTGAGAGGAGTTTAGCCTTTGGACGACCTGGTGTATAGGTGAGGAGGCATTTATCTGTGGTATGACCTTGACCAGATGTTTGACCAGAGGTTTGGTATGGCACTGTTCCGTGGATCCCATATCAATAGTCCTCCCAAGTTTAATTCAAATCACATTTTATGGATTGAGAATTTTGATATGTCCGTGGGTAACATGCTCTCAATTTAGATTACAATCTTCTCAAGCTTCCGCCTTGGTTGATTTGCAGTGCAACCACTCCGAAGCTCGCAAGCAGCCTGCTTACATTTGCCATGTAAAGGGTGTCAAGCGCCTGCTCACAGCATGAGACAAATGAGAGGGCTCTATTTCTATCAAAACAGAGGGAGAAATAAGCTCTCTCCAAAAGAACATCTGTTTGACACTACCCTGCAGGCAGCAGCACTGCAGCTGGAAACCTCCAAACCTGTTTGGAAAAGAGAAGATTGTGATTTTGGAAGGCTCTGGAATGGAAAGCTTGCATGATGGCATGTTCATCAGATGTGATGTAATGAAAGTGTGGATGTAGTTTCCTTTTACATAACTCCAAAATGATCTCATGGAATATAAATATATGGGCTTGATGGGCTGTCATGACAAAGCATGCAGCAAACTTTAAAAAGCCATTGAGTAATTGAAATCAGCATTTGCTTTCTTACCACAAATATCTCATAATATCCTTTTAATGCCATAATCTGGTCGAGGGCTTTACTGCAGCGCTGAATTTGGCTCTACATCCAGGGGAATTTGGAGACGGGCCTAATGGTCCCTCCTTTTTGATGGTGGGGGTGAGTAACCCACCCAAATTTAGGGCGTCTTATTCAGACAACACCCAGGATGAATACCACAGGCATGGCGTAGGCTGATCTAAAACATGTGTGAATCTGTATACATATCAGTGTTAACAGGTTCACAAACATCCATAGAAAGAAAGGAAAAGAAACACATCAAGAGGAAGAAATGTGAACCAACGGATGCCTTCATTATGTTTTCTTTGTACTTTGTGCCTTGGCCGGTGACAAAGTGTGTGCCATTCCTCAGCTTCAGCTTGGCCCACACCAACAACTACGTGGGAACAAACCAAAGTGGACGAGCTGCAGTATTAGCTTTCTACCACAAATATTTTTTCCCATCACGTAAAACATACACCCCCCACCATCTCAAAGTCATCCCTGTGACGTGCTAATCCCTACCCGATTTCAAATTGCATGTAAAGAAGGTTTTTCATTACTTTGGCATGTGCAGTCAGAAATAAAGCTATTCAACTTGCACCTGCCAGTGCTTTACTCTGGTTTATTGTGGTTTCACCTGATACTTTTTTCACTACATTTAAACTCGCTAAGCCTAAAGTCAAACACTTTAATGTTGACCCTTTTGATAACATTGTTAATGGCATCTCACCGCTGCATTTAATATACCTGTCTCTGCAGATGAAACTCAACCTTTGGTAAACGTGCCCCTGCTTGCCCCAGGACCTCTTCACCCTCAGACCACCCCAACAACAGCATCCATAGACCTACCCTCTGTATGTGCTACCCTGCCCACTACCACCCCTACCACAAGCTCCACTTCTTCCTCTTCGTCGGCCAACAGCAGCATCCCCAATTTAGAGCCTCCCCTGGTCTCCGGAGCCACTGGGCCCACGGCCTCCGGCAGCCCATCCAGCCCGGAGACAGAAGAGGACAAGGCAAAGAAGCTGCTGTACTGCTCCTTGTGCAAGGTGGCTGTCAACTCCTTGTCACAACTGGAGGCTCACAACAAAGGTAGGTGTTGTATTCAGCAAGCGTCTATATAGAAGTCTCATAAAAAACTTTCAGTATCTAGCGTTAGTACCTCCTTATGTACTGTAGATAGAACAAGGGCCAATAGAAGTGTAACCACCTGTAGCCACCAATAAAGTACTGTATTTTCCGCACTATAAGGCGCACTGTATTATAAGGCGCACCCTCAATTAATGACATATTTTAAAACTTTTGCCATATATAAGGCGCACCCTCAATTTATGACATATTTTAAAGTGTTTTCAATCACAATATAGTAATACTCAAAGTAATAACAATAATAACTCAAATAATAACTAAACTCTCAATAGCATAATCACTAAATGTCAATATAACCAACCTTGTTCAACACACAAAAACACACAAAAGAAACAGGTAAAGTTTACTTTGTCAGTTCATTCCCCATCTACGAATCCCAATCTAAATATTGATCAATATATAATGTGCACCTGATTATAAGGCGCACCATCAGCTCTTTTTTTAAAAAAATATGGCTTTTAGGTACGCTTTATAGTGCCGAAAATACGGTAAGATGTGGCTCCTTGTGAATGCGTGAATTTTATACCCAATAAAAAATAACACATGAGAAACTTCCATCATTATTATCTCAGAATTAGCTTTGTGACAGTATTATTTGATGCTGGGTCATTATGTAAAATAGGTGCAGTGGCCCTAATGTTGGGAAACACTGTGATGGACTAGTGAAAATGAACAAAACTATTTTCCTCTGTCCTTGGCTAAATGCAGCTTGCCCTCTGCAGCCAAAGGCCTGCTGCTTGAATTGGTACTGTTAGAGATGTTTATTTATGTTTTTCTGCGTGCAGCAACATGTCACGTTCTCAGCGTCTGTCTCTTTTATTACATCTTGCACTCCCTCTGACCCTTTTTGCCTGTGAGACAAGACTTTGTATCTGTCAAATGTGCACATTAGTACCACGCAGCACATGTACTCGCGTGCTTGTGTTTTTCTTAGGCTTTGATTGATACTGACAGTCAGTTTTGTGGGTGTTCAACTGAAATATATTACATTTACCTATTATGTACTTATTTACTTATTGTATAATTGTAAAATTTTACAGTTGACAAGTCTCAGCAACCATAAATGAGAAAATTAGACGAAAATATTTAAAAGTATGTTTCAATGTATTTTCAATGTATTTTCAATGCCAACATTTGGTCTACGCAACCATGTTAAACAAAAAAAAAGTAATCATTTTTATCAGTAATTGTAAAGGTTTTCCTCTTAACGTTCACCCAAATTAACTTTCAGACGTTCTTGCAAATTTGTTTGAAGGAATTTACAAATATGTTTCAAAGTTAATCTAATTATGTTCAAACACGCTTGCAGTCTAAAGTTTTTACTCCATGTTGGCAGCTCCACGCTTCTGTACAAATGTGCAGTAGGCCTAAGTGTAATCAAATGTAAGGGCCTACAACATGTTGAGGTTTTTGTTTTTCTGATAACCCCGGGCAGTAAGGAGAGGCAGGTTACACCTTTAAATATCAGTGTAAATGGTGATTCAGTAGTATTAGCCTATAAATTGGTTTGCAGTGTCAGTATTTCGAGGACGGTTAAAGGCAAAACCAGATCATAAAGTACAGTCTCCTTGAAATGGGTTGGAATGTTCTGGAATCCCTGACCTACACTGATTCTCCAAAACAAAACTGTGCATGTTTGCCGGGTCTAAAAATAAAGACGAGTAGCAGCACGGCCAGAAGAGAGAGTGCACGTAAGTGAATCGAAGAGTGACAGGAAAGAGAGCACGTGTAACGCTGTTGAACATTTAGGCAAACACACTGGCTGAGTTTTTATTTACAGAAATGTGCTTGAGGGCGTGTTTGACTGTGCTGGTTTCCACATCTGAGTCGGGCTTGCAAAGGCAACAAATCCGCCGCACTATCCATTTTCCCACCAAAATAGAAGAAAGGCGAGAAGAGACATCCCGAGAGAACATTTCTGCCCCTGAGTGAAAGCAGCCTTCGTCGTCCTCAGTGGAGCCACCAAGCATCTCACCCCTAACCCCTCGCCTTCCATCATTCTGTAACCTTAACTCTCTTCAAAGGGCTTTGGGAGAGTGAAGTCTGAGCCAGTGGCTTTCCTTTAAGGGTAGGGTGGGCATAGCATGGAGGGGGTGGGTATGTAAGCTGGTTTAGTAGGAGGATGACACAAACATGATAAGTGATCGACACTGACAGACTATAAAGAGTCGACAACATTACACTGTGTATATTCGTAGTGGCGACATTGCTCTACAATACAAATGTAACGCAAACACGCTGCCTCGCTTTGATCCCGCTTTTTCTGAGGTGCAATGTATTTCATTTTCACAGTCCATGAATGCATTGTTTGATTGGTTTGACTGCATGTCAGAGCATTTCAAGTTTGAAGTCCACGTAGCGGTGCGGAGCTTCTCAGTTATTGTCTGACACCCCGGAAGAAGAATTTTTTGGCCGCAGGCGACCCTCCTCACTGATAGTGCCTTTTGTCACTGAAATTGTTATAATTACACCAATGCACATTATTAACAAAACAAACACTCAGATGTTTTAACCAACGCACAACAAATCTAGCTATTGAAATTGTATTTAGGCTGTAACAGAATTGCAATTAAAGTGCATCAATGAGCCAGCCCAAAGACAAAAGCGAAATAATGGCTGTCAAGTTGGGCATTTCTGTTTAATCACATTTTCTGAAAAGAAAGCCATTTTTCTGGTGAAGGCATAGCGAACTGCACATCATAATTGTTTCAGATAGTCATTGAATTAATTTTGATGTACTGGTGGAGGGGTGGCTCATGCAAGACTTCAAAGTGCATCATGTGGTGCAAAAAAAAAGTAAAAAATAAAACACCAGGGAAATAAAAAAAAACCTTTTTGTGCTTTATTTCCACAATTGAGCACTAGGTAGCTCTCGTAGTTTAAATGTTTTCAGCAATTCAAACATGAATACATTTAGAGACAAGTTTTCTAATTCTAATTAATAATGAATTCTAATTAACCCTAACCCTCATGTTTACTGTATGTTTTTAATTGTTATGACTGTATTTTTCAATGCATGTGAAATTGGTTTAAATTACATTTTCACACTAATAAACATAGTCAGAACCTGAAACATTAACTAGAGTAGTAAGAGCATCATGAGTCTGAAGTCGTAGTGCTGGATAGTGGATACAAACACCAAAGGCCTTCATCCAGACTCCAGTTCATACTGAAATGCAATAAAATGCAATAATATGATCGTTCAATAAAGAATGGATGCAATGATCTTATGTATGCATGCACACATGGGACAATTTTTACAATATACATTAACCTCCACCCGATGGAACATCAATCGGCAGTTGTAATAAAAATCACATGGAAGATGAACTTGAGTACATCTCTTGGGGCACACCTGCTGCACAGCTGTATGTCCTTTCATCGACATGTTTAGTATGACATGTGCGACTGGCTTTGTTGCTGCAACTCTGACTTCCTCACAAAAGAGAAATCTTGTCCATACATTTTCCATCATGCGTGCCTCTCGAAAGCGTTACAAAGTATCGTTTGAAAATGGTTGATAGTATTACTGATGTGTGCACGTGTGTGTGTGTCTGTGTGTGCGTGCATGCACAGGTACCAAACACAAAACTATTTTGGAAGCTCGGAGTGGGCTGGGCCCCATCAAGGCATATCCACGCCTGGGTCCCAGGCCCAGTGGAGAGCAAGGAGGAGGCCCAGTGGACCCCAACACTCAGGAAAGAACCTTCCACTGTGAGATCTGCAATGTGCGGGTCAATTCAGAACTTCAGCTTAAACAGGTATGTGGAAAAGGCTATGCTGTAGATGACACTATATGAAGTACTATATGAAGAAAAGTAACCTACCAACAATATGACTTCAGGCCTGACTCACAGTTTAGAGTTAATCACAGAGGATTTTAATGGAGGTTTCTTTGTGCATTCGGCACACACAACTTGGCTGAGCTCTTTCCAATAATACAGCGCAAATAAGGAGCTTTGCTCAACCCCTGATAGATTCATTAAGATGTATCCCAAGATTTCTGTCTAGAATTTAGCAGACACACAGTGGTACCTTAAAATACAACTTCAATTTGTTCTGTGGCCACTCTCAGAACACTTGTATCTTAATATGTCTTTTCCTATTGAAGTGAATGGAAATCCAATTTCGACTCCCCCCCTAAATGTTGTTTGTAAAAAAAATAATAGTCCGTAGCATTGCATTGTATAAAACCAGACAATAATGACATAAATAAATGATTCACATAGATTTTTGCCAAATGTTTTGCTTTACTTTAAAGGGAATATGTGTCATTTTCCACATGCTTCAGTTGAACCTTTAGGGGAATCTCGGTAAATGCAGCAATACACACTGTTCCTCTGGCTGTCCATAGCTATAACAGACATGGCGATGTCCGGAGGAGTGCCACCCCCATGGTAATATAATTTAATGATAACTTGACCTACAGTTATATGTAAAACATACTGTTGGTTGTTAAGAAGAGGTTTATTTCACTGTTTTTTAAACTTGTCAGAGCAAAACATTTGTCCGAACAAAAGAGTCGTGTCTCTCAAGTCTCAAAGCACCGCACAATAATTCCGACAGAACAATATTGGGTGGTTTTATTTCCTCCAATTCTCACTTCTTGATTTTCTTCTTCATGTTGTTTTCCAACTAAATGAGTGGCGTGTCATTAGTCCGGTTTTGCTCTGCATTAATCTGTTACAGCACATATCAAGTCGAAGGCACCGGGATGGCATGGCAGGAAAACCAAACCCCCTCCTCAGCCGGCACAAGAAGCACAAGGGAGCTGATTTGACGGTACCTTTCAAGCGTTTCATTCTTACTATTCCTGTGTTCCCGTTAGCACATTTGTAGACCCACGCTTGACGGTGTAAATCTACAAGTTCTCCAAACTCCCAAAAAAGTCTTAGCTTTGTTTAACTGTATCTCCGAAAAGTCAGCTTTGACGTTCATAGACTGGAACTAATCATTTTATCTTTTCCCTTCTTTGCCCTGCCCTACATCTGTTCTCGGGGATCCTTGTGGCATTCAGTCTTCTCTGACTTTCTCCAAGGGTCTTACCAAAGCTTTGGGGGCCGGCCTGCTACCCAGTCCCTTAGCTGTGGCTGCAGCCATGGCTGCGGCTGCTTCCACAAACCCGCTAGCTCTCCGGGCAGCGGCTCCGGCACCCCTCCCGCATCACCACCTTCTCCAAGGACCGCCCCTCAGCCATGCCATCCTGAGACCGGCTCCGGGGCCCATCCGCACCACCCATGGCCCCATTCTCTTCTCTCCTTACTGACACTTTACCCGCTGACATGGGCCCGGTTGGGATCAGCCACTCCAAAAGCACACTGTGAAGAGACAAACATGATCCACAGACAGCAACTGATCCAAACTTATTTAAATATGTACTGAGAAGAAAAAACAAAACAAAACAACAACAACAATGAGGGAGGAACAGTCTCTCGTATTTCCCTTTACCTAAAACTCTTCCTCCATTTCTTAAACTTCTGTGTGACCTGCAGATGTAATGGACGGAGAAAAGATAATTATTCATTATGTATTGAACTCCCCGGTACATCCCTTACCTTCCTGAATCCCCTCTCTCGTTCCCTTGCACTGTGCCCCAATCAGTCATGGTTGCCTGAATAGCTATAAAAGAAACACATGTGCACCATCAGAGCCACATACATCATCATGACAAAATGTGCTCTTTTCATCATATGCACTTAAAAATCAACGTTGTTTTGTTAGTAGCTTTGCCGAAATACTCATCTTTTTCTACGTGGGACTATAAGTATGACGGTGGTTGCTAGTAATAATGCACCCCCAGCAGTAACAGTAACAAGATACAGTATAGTATCTTCTGGCAGTCTGTGCTCCCTTGTGATACCCTGAGAAGTGGTGGTGAAAACGTGTCAGCGCAAGTTGTTGGATGAGTTGACCTCGGACAAATATGTATTGCTAAGTGCACTAACAAAGAGTTTTCTACAATGCAAATCTCAGATAGAACACAACCAGAAGCTTGGGATGTACAGTACCTCCAAACGTAATCGATACAGGTCGACTTCCAAATTGTTAACTTTAAAACATAAATAAACCACACATTTACAGCTCACAAAAAGTATGGATTTGGGGCAAACGGTTAGAATGCATTTTAGGTTCATCCGGAAAGTTGACCCAATATTGAACTGAAACTTGTTTGTGCTACCTTTAGTGCTAAAATTACCATCATTGAACCTAGTTTAACTCCACGGATGAGTTAGGTTACATATGAACATTCCGCACTGGCATACAAGTGCAAAGAGATGATAACCATAGAGTAATCAAGGAGAACAGAGTGAAACTCTTAATGTTCCCCTGCCCTTAACTCGTTCATGAAGACTGAACACGATGTTGTCTGCAAGTGTATGCTGCCACCTAGCAGCTTTTCTAAGTACTGTTGTCAGTGCGTTGCTCCAAACATGCAACAGCGGATGCTGCCTTGAAGCCTGAGTGCATTTTGGCAAAGTAAAAATGTACACGTGACAGGCTTCCACGCCGTTATACTTTCAGCTACATGCTAATTGTTTTCGCCTCTGCGTGGCAAAGTAATGTATAGGCATGTAAATGATTTGTGTTGCTCATATACTCAACGGTCAGGGACAATAAGTTTCACTTCCCTTCCGATGACTATTCTTTCTTTTCAAATTGAGCAGAAGTGTAGTATGATGGTTGCCATTATGTTGACCACGATTATGTTTTTTTTTTTTTATATAGAGACATATTTTTTTCCCCTGATTTGATAACCAAATTGTATTAGTTTAGGAATAAGTATGTTTGATTACAGAGTTTCTGCTGTACTTTAGCTGTAGCATTTACACAATGATCTCTTAGAGAGAGCTCAGAAAAGTCTTTCGAGAAGAGAATTCTCTCACATCTCATCAACACACGTCTTGACACAGTGAGTGGTGAGGTTGGACCCTGTGTACTTAGGTAACGGAGTTGTTTATACTTGCGCCCATGTGTTGTGTCTTGCAAGGTCATTCTTGATTGTGCTGATGTTTCGCCCACCTCACATTCTCTTTCATATGGTTCTACAAGAGCGAGCACATTAGTACTGAAAATCTATTTAACAAAACTAGATTAATGCCAAATACATGACTAGCGCAATGACCTCCAGTCAGATTGACGGTCCAGCCAGCTACCAAAAACTGAAAGCCATGAAATGCACCATGTTTTGTTTTCCTTCACTAAGAGCGGTGAGCACTTTGTTTAACGGTTTACACTGGTAGCTTTCACCTCATCCAATATAATAAAAGCAACACCATGATTATCGTGTGTAATCCGCAAAGATTTAAGGACTCAAAAAGAAGGACTTTATGAAGTGTTGACCGAAACGTGAGCAACGCCACAACGGAGCTATCGAGATGTACACTGTGCCCTTTCATTGAGAGGCAATGAGTTCTAATGTCTTACCTTTTTGTCTGAATATTGCAATGCAATGAGCATTTTTTTTTTGTTAGCTTTGTGACATGTTGTTTGGAGTTGTACATGTCAACTGGAGGCACAGAAGTCTACTTTTTCTTCCATAAGGATCATGAATCCTCCCCAGGGCCCCTAAAGTGGACTGAGAGAAAGGGAGGCAAACCAAGGTGGAATTTTGGGAGTGACCCTTCATATTAAAGGGCCTTTTATTTTTTTGCTTGGGTAATCTGTGCTTTGGGAACAGGGTATAACACCAGAGGTCTTGAGACAAAAGCTATAGACTCACAACATCGACAGAGCAATTTTGTAGTTCTGTTCATTGCTGAGCTGAAAACCTTGAGGATCATCATTTTCAGAAAGTGACTGGCATTGTCGTCAGTGTCCACCACCGTGCTCTTTTCGTTGCAGAAGCAAAAATGTTCTTCGTGAGTTCTTGCAAGTGAGGAGCTGTTCCAGGCTCCGTGCTCTCCCTCCTGTCGGTGTGTGTAGCATACTGTACCGTATGTGTTCTCGTGTGTGCTGGACCTGATCGCTCCCTTCTGTCTAATGCCACATGGAGTTTAAAAGTGGCCTAACATAATACTGGAAGAAGAAACCTTCACATTTGGGAGCTGTTCCACCACTTGATCCAGTGTACTGCAAACAAGACATTTGAAACAATAACCCTGAATCATATTCATTATCCACAAATGGGAAACAAACAAAAAAAAACAAAAAAAACATGGTTAGATTCTTATGTTCAGAGCTGTTGTTTCATGTTAGCTGTGTTTAGGCTGCTAGCCTTAGCCTTATTCTGCCCTCCCTCTCTCCTGCAGTGGCAGAGGGACAGAGGGGTTATGATGTAACTTTGTCTCGCCAATAAAGTTATTTTTGAAATTCATTGTCGGATGGTCGAAGAGTCTGTGTGATGAACTGTAGCAATACCTGACTCGCTCCGGCTATTCTTGTTTACTGCAATAAGATGAAATTGAATATAATGTGTGTGTGGGAGTAAATCATTATAGATGTAATTTAAAATGGAATAATACACTTTATGGTGAATAATGTTGATATAAAGAGAAACCATGTTGGAGAAAAGAAAATGTCAATAAATCATTACTCAAACAAGTGGGGTGTTTCTGTGTGAGTGAGATCTGTCTCTCGTTGACACCGAAAAAGATAAGGAAACATGTCTCACAAGGCCTCTCTCTAATGGCCTTTAGTGTAATATTAATACTGTGAAACACAAAACGACAGAGATTCAAAAGGGCACACAATGGAAAAGAACTTTTCAAGCCATTTGGTTATGTATGTGAAATTGGAAAAATGCAGAATCTGACACAATCTTTTTTCAAGACCCTCATTTCTTGTATATTTAACAACCATGAAAACAGCTATTTTCTTTGCATAGGCTTAATATTCTTAATACATATAATATTCTTAACATATATATAGTGTGCATCCTTTGATTGTTTTCAAGGAAAAGGGGTGGAAGTTACATCCGTTCGCAGTATTTTAATGACGTGGTCAGTGTCCACTTTGAGGAACAGTCTTCCTTGTGTTCAGTCTGATGAGGAGCAGTATTGTTCTCCAATAGAAGAAAGCGTTCATGCTCTTTTTTTCAAGCATAGCTGAGATGACTGCAGCTTTCAGGAATCTTACAAACAATACCAGGTATGGCCGTTAGATGGCCATACTGTACTGAATGCGGCTCGTTCTTGCATCCTCCATGACGTCTGTTGCGTGTTTCTTTCAGTCTGAGACGACTGTCATAATTGTTGCCTATTCAAAAAAAAAAAAAAGCACTACCAAACTAAATCCTGCTTACAAAAACAAACAAACAAACAAAAAAAACCCACACCCAAACAAATTTCTCGCAAAACGTGGACACACATGACACGGGTTTCCTCCTACTGTCCAAAGACTGCGGGTATAGGCACCAGCGGCTACAGATAGCGGATGGATGGATGGATTTTGTCAGATTCTGCTATTTGCTGTTTTGTTTTACATTTTTACAATTTTCACATAGCCCAAAGGTCCCAAAGCTCTCCTAAACATTGTGCACCCATGCCCATGCACATGCTAATTGTTTGTCATTTTTGTGTCTTTATTGGACCTCCATGTTTCTATTCTTTTGTCATTTCCTGTGTCAGGTGGCCAATGTGCAAGTAGTTTTTCGTTCATTTTGTGTTATACAGTGGTAAACTTTACTTTGCATTTCAGTTACTAGTGTTAAAATGCTTCTCTAAATATTGTGTAAAGTTCAAGAATTTTTTCTGCAGATGCCAGCGCTGTGGCTAGACCAGATGTTGGCCCTTTATACAATTTTCAATGACAATATTTGTTCTTAAGAACAATTTAAAAGTCAACCAGCAAGCCAGAATGCATCGTCTTCAACTTTGGTGCTTCCACATCTCTCACAAACTAAACTTGCATTTAATACAGATGTGTTTTTTTCTGAAATTTCTTGAGATTGCAGTTTTTGTAAGCTATAAGAACTGGCGGATCTGCCTGGTGGCGAGACATATGTAGTTTTAAATCATCACCATTATAAAACTGTGAAATTGTGAAAAATGAAAATACATTGTGAAGGCTATAGCAAAGAGTAAGCGTAAAAAATGTACAGGCGACACTACCTTTAATAACATAATCAAAAATCGACTCCAACAAGTGCCGCCCTTGGCCTCCTGTTTAGAACACTGAATTGAGACTTCAGTTCTCATCATCGCCTCGAAATAGGACACCGTGTAAGACCTCAAGAGTCTTTTTGCTCTGAAGAGTCACTATCTCAGATGATGTAAACAACTCAAATCAAGACTCAATCTGGAACTTAATCTTACTTTCATAGACAGAATGCAACCCATGCTTTCTAGTTCAGTGTCATCTCCAATTGGTTTGCGGTATCTGATGATGGATCACTTGACTCAGATGGCTTCTACTGTGAAATCTGAAAGTTGTACCCAGCAAAGTTTTTAAAAACCTACATACAAATTGTTACACGCACATTCTAACTGTTTCTAGACATTGAAAGGCATAACAAAAAAAACTGGACAGTGTTATCTTCTTACTACAGCGCTCTTGCCCCTGACAATCTTGCCCCTGTTGGCTCTCTGAGGTCGTCGTGCCGCCTAAACAATAAAGGTTCTGAAGATTCTGGAGAATGTTATTGTCATTGCAACTGCAAAAGTACACCACAAAATTTAAAAAAAAAAAAAAAAAATTGAAAGAGATTTTTAAAGAGAATAGATCAAATGGCGATTCACTGTTCTATAAATTAAAAAGAACAAAACATGTATTTTTACGGCTGGGAACAAGCACTTCATCAAAGAAGCCATGCAAAGTATTACTGCGGCATCTGTGAGCCCCCAGAGTTCAACATTTTAAAATCCTCTTTCCAACATGAAAAGACTTTACATGAGGATAGTGCAATCCGTTTTAGCATACATTTCACATTTGCAATCAACACTCAGCCCTTCTTTTTACCACTTGGAAACGATTATATTCCCGGCTGACATTGCCTGTGTCGCACACAAAGCCAATTGGCCTTGACCACCCACTCCACCATGAAGGGCTGCAGCTCATTCGCTCACAATTGTGCTTCTTGTCCTCAGCCGCTGCCATGCCAACAAGTTAGCCGCTTGCCTTCTGCCATCCGGCTCCGCAAATGACTGAGACATTTCAGACATTTCTTTGATGTCAGCTCAAGGTTTCATCAAATAAATGCTTTGTTAAAATCATCAGGAGGGACCGGAGCTCTTTTGTGCAACTCTGAAGAGGGAGGTTTGTTTATTGTGAGAATGGCTGCGCCTTTATTTCCCTGAAGGAGACTGGAGATTATTGGAGGCACAGGCATCCTTTCCTGCAGTAGATAGTACAGATATACAATCATGTGTCATTCAATGTTTAAAGAAAAGTCAGTCTGCTTGAATTGACTTTTCATTCCATTACAATGAACTTCCGGCTTGTCAAATGCCCACCGTGTCTTTCTGCAACATCAATATCCATTTTCATGGCTGAAAAGCTTCAGTAAACCCTTTGCTACGTTGAACTCTGAGGAACACACACCCAGCGAACATTTCCACCTGGGTTCCAAGTGGGGCACCTGTGGGTCTCCTGGTTACCGAGTGGGCATGGGCTAGAGGTGGGCAATGGTCCTGGTTTACATATGTGCGGTGGCCCTGAAGTGCAAATCACATAAACAAAAATCGAAGCAAACAAAAAAGGTAATCAACAAATAAAAAAACAAAAACACAAGCACGCAATAAAAAGGAGCATGTAAGAAGAAGCCCACAATGAAAATAGCTTGTGAAAAAGAGGCACACAATAAAAAGAGCATGCAAAAATGAGGCACGCAAAAAAAGAAGCACGCGAAAAAGGAGCATGAAAAAAAGCGCACCCAAAATAAAACGAAACACAGAAAAACGCAGCACAAAAAAAAAGTTCATAAGCAAAAAGGAGCACACTACCTTTCCCCACCGGAAGTAGTTGGTGTGGGTGGGGGACAGGGGCATGGACTTGATTGGACGTAAACAACGTTCCTCTTTGAGCAGGACATCAAGTTCTTTATATATTTTTTTTCTCTTTTGAAAAATGAGCACTACCAGCGATTCAAATGTTGTTGCTGTTATCAAAATGGTGGCCTTGTGAGATTGCTTCCCAGGAACCAGTCAATACGGTAAATGAAACACTTAAGGTTTCTAATTGTTGTAGAAATGGGGAAAAGTCAACTTCTTCAAGTGGCGTTGTGGGTTAAGCATCTCAGCGTCCCCGGTTTGAGTCTCGCTGATGGCACGTGTGTGTGTGTGTGTGTGTGTGTGTGTGTGTGTGTTTTGCGATTGCG
Organism: Hippichthys cyanospilos; assembly: GCF_059441005.1. Lineage (NCBI taxonomy): Eukaryota > Metazoa > Chordata > Actinopteri > Syngnathiformes > Syngnathidae > Hippichthys > Hippichthys cyanospilos. The sequence continues at coordinate 26,590,635 of NC_142370.1, read as the reverse complement.
ACATTGAAACTTTTATTTTTTGGCAGGCGAGTATTGCCGCAAAGAATAAAGGTGCTGTCAGTGAAAATATCGGCTCTGTCACGTCCCAGAAAAGTGAAAGTTCTCAGCAATGCTCTTTTTTCCGGATCTACCGTAAATCCGTTTCGGTAAGGTAAAAACAGGAAACCGAAATATAGCTAAGCCTTCGAAATTAAAAACACACATTTTAAAGTAAGATATAACTAGAAGAGAACTTTGGAGTGAAAACGAACCCATCTGTTGCATTATTCGCCAATCTCCAATAATATAGTAAGGTTATCGTCAGAAAATATCAGATATTTTAAAATGATATTTTTAGTAAAATTATGACATTGTTTTTATTACAATTTTGATTGCAAATTTTAATTGCACACGCATTTACACATACACATTTCTCTGTAATACAAGCCTTTTTAGCAGATGTCTTGTAATGTTTTTGTTATTATGAAAGCTTCCTGTTTATTTCTCTCTAGGACCACTCAAGAAGAACGCGACCACCAAAGATATTAAATAGAAGGATGCCAAGACGGCTCTGTCTAATTGATTTACGGGAGGGTCTGATTGAGCTTGGAAGAGGGCTCTTTAAAGCTTTGTCAATCACACAGCAACACTCGGGACAATGGGACATGTGTACAAAGAACCAAAACAAATAAATAAATAAATACATAAGAGTGAAAATACAAATTGCGCTGCCATTATGACCATGCCTCTCACCAATCACATTTGTTGGAACCTTTGACTTTGATAGTTTTAACAACGTTGTATTACTAGTTGCCATGTGAAGTGTAAAGACTTACTTCGTTTTTGCACAATATGAAAAAAATATATAATAAAACCATAATACAAATATATTAATATAAATGGAAAAAAAATAAAAAAAATAGGCATTTATTCAAGAAAAAGCTAAAATTATTCAAAAATGTTGACGTTTACTTCACCACATATGTATCTCAGGCTTGTAATTTAGTTGTACAATTAGCTTGCCATATGAGGCACTGCAGTGAAAGCAGTATAGAAAAGCACTACCATTTAGATACCGTAAGTGTCTTTGCACAAACTTACATACTTGGACCCCTAAAAGTACAATGAAAATAGAATTGATTTCATGAGATTGCAACAGTAGTTGTATTAGTATAAACACAGCAAGCCAAAATGCTCATCTTAACACCGTGCAGCTCGCAATGTTTTTGCTATATCATCAAAGGCAGCAGGACTAATGATCTCATCTTGAAAGCATCTCATAATGCTGTAATAATGTTACTAGCTATGTGCTTGAAGACTAGATTGAGTGCACATGTCTCAATTAACCTCAGCTCAGACACTGAGAGAGATAGGTCTTCATATTGATGATGTTGAATTTGTATGATGTGGCCTTGTGAGAATTTGCATGTGATTGTTTGGCTCTAATGGTTGACTTCTAATGCTGTTTTGGAGTTTTTCTTTGAAGTTATTTATTAATGTGAAGTTATTTATTAATGTGAAAGATTAGCTGCATCAAAACTTCAATCAGCTCATCAGCAAATCACTAACATATTGGCAATTGTATGTACTGTGTATATATATATATATATATATATATATATATATATATATATATATATATATATATATATATATATATATATATATATATATATATATATATATATGCGCACACATAAAAAATGATTCACATAATCATGATTCTCATTTACTACTATTTAAATTCATTTAAAATGTCCCAAAATCAATATTATCGATAACGGGAATCAGAGCATCACCACACAGCCCGTTCTGGAAGGTCAAGTTTGCTAGGCAGGGCTTGCAAAAATAAACTATGGAAAAAATTCAACCAACCTGTCCTGGCGCTAGAAATTGTTGAAAATGTTGCAGAGAGCAAAGCCAAGCTATTCTATACCATCTCGCTTTACAAAGTGACTAAAAGGAAAGTGGCCACTGCCTTGCCTGAAACGAGCCGAGTGGCACTGGTGTGATGCATGGACATTGAGAGAAATGCAATCTTGTTTCGCACACTTGTGTGATTTGCAGCGACTGGCTTTGCAATGACAATCACAATCATCTTTTCATCTTCAGGTTTCTTATTTCATACCTCATGTTTGATTTATATTTCATCCCAAATAAAGATGCATGATAGTGGGAATTTACGGTGGTAGCTCATGGATGGTGTGTCACAGGAACAAAATGTTATGTGAATGATGACATTGTGGAGCGATCAAAATTTACACCATATCATTAGAATAGATAATTACATAAAACACATTTAAAAACTTTTAGACTTGTTATTCTCTAAACTTGTGGGAGAGGCATGCTCTCATTGTGAAAAAACTTCGAATGCCGTCAATTTGCATTAAGGCATTAATGAAAGCATCAAATTAAGAGTAGATACGGTCTAATATTTCAAATATGAGTTCTTCTATCCAAATGTAATTCACAGTACTGCCACTAAATTACATTTGGATAATTTGCCCATGTTGGACGACATGATGATCTGCCATAAGGTAAGGAAGAGCATGCATGTTGTATAAATGTACAGTTGTGTTGGTAATCTGGCAATTATATATATGTGTGTGTGTGTGTGTGTATATATATATATATATATATATATATATATATATATATATATATATATATATATATATATATATATATATATATATATATATATATATATATATATATATATTCGGGATGGGAAAAGATCTTGTGAAACATCATTTTGGTAACACACATCAGTACATACAAACAGTGTACAAAAACAGCACATGCAGGTGTTGCCCCCGTAGGATTTAAATACGTGTCTTGGTTGCGGATTTGAAGCACGTTCTTTTCCCAAGCTTTTCTCGCAAGCTCACTACAGTTCTTGTTCACACAGCTTGCGGCAAAATGAAAGTATAGCTTCAAAACAAGAGTCGGCTATAACAAATTAATTGAAAATCACCTGAAAGGCAGCAAAGAAACATTTAAACTTGCGGCCGTATGAAAGTGACAACACTGTGGTTTCAAGCAGCGCACGCTTGACCATTTCGAACAAGCTGTGTGGCGACGCCATGGCACAGTGCGAAGTACGGAGGTTGACAGGAAGCGTATCGATCCTTTTTTATTTTATTTTATTTTATTATCAATTATATTATATAAAATGTATATTATTATATAATTTTGTTTGTATGTGTGTGTACACGTGCGTGTGTGCGCGTGTGTGTGCATGTAAGTGTGAGACATCGAAGTACATTTTTTTCTCCAGGTGCAGACACCCACTTAAGGATAAGTGTTAAAATATACCCACCTCTTCAGATTCCATTTGCCTAAAAATTGAGTCTGAGTTTCTCTTCACTGTCACCCCACCATGCTAGAGGTATTCAGGGTAAGGACCTCAGGGCTGCACACCATACCACACATCCAAAAGTATAGCTCTTTTTCGTCAGGTCTTGCATGAAATTTCCTTGGTCAGTACAGGTAAATGTCTGGCAACATCTGGTGACCGTCTAGTGACTCTCTGGCAAACATTTGTGACCTTAAACAAACTGACGGATTAAATAAATAAAAATAAACACCTTTGCCAAAACCTGCTCATCTTCACCCCTGAGTAGGATAGGGGTTATAAAAATTCATAGTAAGTTACGACCACCGTCACAAACCAATTTTTATTTATTTATTTATTTTTTTATGTTTCAATATTTTTACTTGATGATTTAGAGTGTCAACTTTCCAATGTAAGAGCTATGTAACACTACCACACCGTGAAAAAGAAAGAAAAAAAAACCACGACTACAATAAGAGTGCAAAACACTGGTTTCTTTAAAATGTGAAACATTTGCTGTACTTTTTCGGCTTTCAGAAAAAGTCTCGATTAACCAGCCAATCTACTATTCTACCCTCACATCTGGTCATGAGCAGTGGGTTGTGACCAAAAAGACAAGATTCCAGATGCACGCAGCTGAAATGCATTACAGTAGTACACCCTCAAGGGTGTGCAAACCTCTCTCTTAGTTATAGGGGACGAAGCTCTGTAAGCCACCCAGAGTTTTTGGGAAGGCATATCTCATCCTCAGGCATTGATTTTGCACTTTATAATAAAAACTTGGCTCCATTTTATTAATGTGCCCAAGCACAGACAATGATAGATAACCGTCAAACAAAATACGCTGACATCTAAATGAAATTCTACCAGCGTTTGTTTTACATTTACACGTGTCTTTTTAGAACACTTTTTGTTTATTGGTGTAGCAGACGCCTGCAGATTGATGGTGGTCATGTGAAAAGAATAAATCCCACACATCCAAGCAGGTAGGCAAAACTCCTGAGGCCGACATGAGTATATTTGTGGTGCGATCGGAATGAGTGTTTGCTTTGGGGTCTGATAAACATGCTGACAGGAACAAATGGCGGCTGAGGGTAATCACAAGGAAAGCAATCTTCCTACGGCACTTTAATCGCTGTCCAAACAGGGTCACCTCGTGCTTCATAATAATATTTGCTGCTTTGGACATTGCCTTGAGACACAAGCAACCTGACTTGGTAGATCAAAAAAAAAAAAGGTACATTTTTCCTTTGACTCATGAGCAAGCAATTGTGATATGAGCACTGTTTTGAGGTCGATGAACACAACTGACTTCAGAAATTTAGTGAGCAATTCTTCAAAAACGGGCTTGGAACTGTACAATAACAATAGAATAGAATAGAATAGAATAGAATAGAATAGAATGCCTGTCAGAAGGTGTTTTAAATCCCACCTCTGGTAGATTTTCTCCCACGTCCCAGGGGAGGACGGGGACATAGACATGTTTATCAAGGCGGCCTATCAGGTTATGGCTGTAAGGTGGTCAGTGCCTGTCCTGGCAGCAATCTTCTGGGATGACAGACAGTGGTGGTGGTCCCCTTTTTTAAGATGGGGGAACCAGCAGTTGTGTTACAATGGTGAAAGTTAAAGCTCGGATTCAGGATTGTTTGTTTTTTTTTTCCAGTCGTTTTGGTGCCCTTGCTTATTATATTTTCCATTATATTTATATTCCATTATATTTTAGACTAACTTGTAACACGTCTAAATGCTGTAAAAGGTTGCTAACGGTTGTTGAAAGTTGACTCATAGATTTTTTTTTCTTATGTTAATGTTAAAAAGGATACAGTTTTTGTATATGTATACAAGTTTTATGGATGATAATCGTATTTGTAGTAGGAGCAGTGAGTGGGCGGGGCACGAAAAGGTTTTCTTTTTCCAATATTTGAGAAGCACTGGTTTAAGACAAAATGTTCTGATACTCGACAGGCACGTACAGTACATTTACCAACTCAACACCATTTGATCACTTCTATTTGAGTTTCATTTGATACGGTGCAGTTGCAATTACATTTGGAGTTCCTTTTAATTGCAAGAATTACGACTGCTTAAACTTGAATTAAACATTACAAATAAATACTTTCCATTACATTAAAAAAAAACCAGTGTACATTTTAGTACTAGTATTAGTCGCATAATTCTGGCTGCGGCCAAGCTAATCTACCTTAAAGCCGTCTAAATGTGACTTTTGAAAAGCGAAGTGAGTCACAGATGTGTTCTCCAGAAGGTTCTATTTAAATCCCTCACAGTAAGTGCAATTTAAAGCCTGCAGCCTCGCAAGAAATGATGGTGTTGGTGAAACCCTGGATGGATGGAAAGTGAAGGAAGGGTTGCCACCTTTAATTAGATAATGAGTTACTGATGGAAGGGGACGATTCATGTAATTGCGCTGTTTCCTGTCGTGACTTGTTCTCTGAATCAGTTTCCTCTTTTCTTTAACATCATCTTCCTTTTCACATCATCATAACCATTCTTATTTCCTGTCATTTAAATATGAAGCAAAAAGAAAGATGTCTGTTTAATTTGCTGCCAACAATATATAACACAGTAAGGGTGAATGTGCTTTTCAAAGAAGAAGCAAGCAATTTATTCAATTCATTTATTTTAAGTTCTTTGAAGTTTAATGGAATAATTAAGATAATAATTGAAATTGCCCTGCAATTGGCTGGTAACCAGAGCAGGGTGTGCCCTTCTTACTGTCCGAAGACTGCTGGGATAGGCACCTGCAGCCCAGCAACCTTAGTGAGGATTGTAACGAGTTAACTTGAGAGCACGGACCGGAAAGGGATCCCAGTCAGACAGGAGGCTTTAATTGTTAATTAACTATTAATTATTAAACAAGGTTTAATAACAAAATGTGCATGTCCATTTTGGAAGAACACGCAAAAATGTTTGGAAATAACAAAGTATCAATGAAAAGGGGCAGAGCAGAGCAGATGATAACTAGGTTAGCCGGCTGGATTCACAGGGCTGGCAAACAACGGATGGCGAGGAATAAGCCGGCGTCTTTCTCCTGCTCTAGCCAAACTTAAGAAACCCCTTGTGACTGATGAGCTTCAGGCGTGAGGATGGTGACTCCGCCCCCTCATCAAGGAAAACCATCTCAAAAAACAAAACAGGGAGCAGTAAGCGAGAGACAGGACCCCTTCTCAATGGACGCCCCCAAACAAAGCCCCAGACCTATCCAAATGGGCCACGTGAAACTCTCTAATCTGAGGAGGTTGAAAGGTACAAAAATTAAAATCAATGAAAATATAAAAGCAAAAGCCCACAGGGCTCAGATTATGCCAGCTAACAATTTTAGGAAGAGATGTGACCATGTTACAGCAGCATTCCGGTCACAAGTCCAAGAATTATACACCTGTAATATATAAACTAAATGGAATTGCTCCACCATTGTTCAACACCTGTATGACTGGCAGTCTGCGAACAGTTATTTGAATACACTGATATTGTGACAATGATGTTACCAAACACACATCAGCTCTTCACTCGTATTTAAATACTGTGACAGTATGATAAACAAATCATTATAATAATCGAAGTGTAATGCTGACAGATAGAAATCTCATTAGCTAAGGCTTAGCAGATTTCAAATGACTCATGATGCATGTCATCATGAGATAGTGAAGCATAATGAGTTTATAATGTCTCTCAATAGACTTTATTGTCCCTCCTGCTATCTTATCGGCTTTTATCGTCCTTTTCCTTCCTGACGTCATCAGGCTGGGTCACAGTTGTCACAGTGAGGAAATAAAGATGAAGATCATCTTTGCACATTTGTGCGTGTATTGTCTATGAACACACTACGTCAAGAAAGAACTCAATGTACAATTTTACACACACTAAGCAATTTGAATTCATGTCAAGCATGACAGACGTGGTGCCAGCTGTGTTTGCCGGGACGCCAAACCCAATGCGCATAATCACTTTACCAGCCCCAGCCTGCCTGGATTGATGGCACTTGTCATTTACAGAGTGGAGCCCAGGGCCATCAGTCATCTGAATGTGTGAGCGCGTTTGTGTCTGTGTGTAAACCTGGCACAGCAGAGGGACTTGCGAAGGCTTTTTTTCCCCTCCCTGTGATGTCAAATGAGACAGGCAAAAAGGCTGGTCTCCATACATGCAATAAGAGGATGAAGAAATGTAATGATGTGCTGTATTGGGAGTAAACACAAGTGAAGTGTCAAAGTGCGTACAAGACACATGCGGCGTTTTTTCTCAAAGGATGCTGTCAATATCATGAAAGTACTACAATGTAATTGTCATTGCACAGCCACCCTTTTAAGTGATGTTTAACTTATCAGCTGTCTTTAAAAAACAAAACCTGGCATAATGAAAACACTAAAACTCCATTTAAAAACAAAAGCACACTTCAACAATAAAGAAAAGCCTGCGGCCTGCAAAGATTGTCAAGATATAAAGTATGCATATCTGTTTATCACATCCGTTTGTTCAGTGAAGTTGCCGCAAGACGTTAGTTGAGTGCCTTTTGCGTTGCTTTGACAAGTGTTACTTATGGGATTGACTAGTAGTGTGCAGGAAACCTATTTGCCCAAGAAGTTGGTCTTAAATGACTTCAGAAATAATAACCTCATGCAGTGACATCATTGACTTGACAAATAGCAAATGGCTAATGTGAGCATTGCAATTATGTCATCCGTCATGCAGCTGTCATGTCTGGGCATGGCGGCGAGCGTAAGGGGAAGGAATGGGACCAAGGATCCAGGAGGACGAAAAGATTGTGCTCAAAAAACAGGGTTTAATGACAATATAAGGCAGGATCGACACTTGCCAAAAACTGGGCAAAGTAGCAAATAAACCAGAAACAAAACTTAACTCACAAGAACTGCGATCGGCTGACGAGGGACGAGTAGGGGGGGAACACACAGTGCGTTAGGGAACACGAAGAAAGGACATCGGCAGGGTAAGAGGTGCAACGAGGAACAGTGGCTTAAATACATGAAAACTAATTACAGAAAACGCACCACAGCTGGACGGGAAAATGAGATAGGGGAACCGGATTGGCTAACACGCGAGGAGCAGGGAGACGTGGACAACAAGTGGACGAGATCAAACTTAACGAGACGGAGAAAAAGGCAGACGCAGGGGAAACCAACACGAATTTGACAGGTGAAAGAAACCAAAAACTACTTAAGATAAACCCAAAAACAGAAAAACCCAGACAGAGCGTGACAGCAGCATTGCACAGATTGTTCTACAAATGATTCATTGGTGTGGCTTTCTCCTCTAACTATTCCATGTTTCCACCCCTGGTAAAACTGTTATCAAACTTGTAAATCTATTATCACAGTCGGGCAACTTAGATTTTTTTCCTGGTTCGACATTCTGGTCAGCCCCCTTTCTGTCATCGTCGGTCAGTCATTTTTTTTCAAGCCAGAAGAAATTATAAACGTCGGTCCGTCAGTGTATTTTTGCCCAACCCTCCGCCACCTCTAGAGGGCGACATTTTGATTTTTTTTCTTGTCCACCATTCTTCAGGCGCTGTTCTACTTCTGTCTGCACTCATACAAATTCTTTTTTCCGGTTTAGTACTTACACTTAAAGTTAACACCGTGTCTGTGATTCTACAGTTACACTACAATTGAATCGTGACACGGTAATATAAGTGTAACACGAAAACAAAGCTAGCTAAGAGGTGTAACCCTAGGCTATAATACACCATCATTTTTAATGCAGGGGATGCATTTCCTTTTCAAGAGCCAATCAGAGAAAGAATTAGATTTTGCTCTGAATACTGTACATTCATAAATTGAAACGCTCCCCAGAAGGCTCTTATCAGCAAGACACCTGATACCAGGGCTAAGAAAGGGAGGAACTACAAATAAATCTCCGGTAAAGTCAGATGTGCTATAACTGTGAATGACTGGTCATGAATTGAATCAACCCAGTTCATTCACTCAAGTGAACATATTTCTCCACTGCTTGGTGGTACTGTAAATTTACTATTGTCACATTGACTACAGGCTGGTTGCAGTTTGTACTATAAAGATTCATATAGCAGATAATGATCCAAGTCAGATCAATTATATTTCAGTAAGCAAAAAGGGGCGTGGTGGACTGACGGACATGCGGCGGACATCTGACATTAAGTCTAGCCCGATGTTTACAACGACGGATGAAAATTGCCATTCCAACATTTTTATTTTTTTTGGAGCATTCCCGTCATTCATCAGTCCATCAGCAAAACGGGCGCCAGTCTGTGACGAACTGATGGACAATGCGTCAGTGCTGATGAAGTGCCCCCCTCTGTGAACAGCATCTCCTTCTAGTTCACTGCTGCTGCTTTTTTCAGAGAGGGAAAAAAGGGCTCAGTGGAGGTGTCACAAGTGATCAATAGCTGACTTTCATGCCACGAAAGCAATAAAAGTCGTTACTTGAAGGTACGTGGCAAGCTACGTGAATGCTCCATGAATAATGGCTTTCATTGGCTCAGGTTCAGTTTTGGACAGAGACAAACACATGACTACAAGGCCAGCGGCCACCCAAAGATGTTTTTGTCTTACATTCATGTAAGACTCACTTTCAGTTCTCCTTCTGAATTCGCCTTGTACTTACTTGTTTTGCGCCTAACATTTGAACCTAATGATCTTATTAATAGTTGTTGAGCAAACAATTACTTCAGTTACCTGAAGAAATAACAAGATCATTGTGGAAATGGTTTATTCTTTGCAGATAAATGTTTTACTTTGTACACCTGAAAATTTGTTTTCAAATTGTGACATGACATGTGTCTAAATTAGTTTTGCATTTTTCATTTCAACTATTTGAAGTATGTCCATGAAAATCTACAAATCACAGGTTGTTGCCCCTAAAATGTAAAATTACAGTAGACAGTGAACCCTCGCTACTTCCACATCGTGGATTTTTTTTTCCATTATGCAGATTCTCGACTTAGCGATTTTTTTTTCGTAACGCATTAGCTATTTAACACAGGTTTGGATTGCCCGTCATACGACGAATTCATCATACGAACGGATTAATATCTGCACGATTACTGCACGAAATGCAACGTGTGTTATTTTTTATGTTGCCACAAGTTTCCTCGAAACTGACTACTTGATTTGAAAAGAAATCATGTTAGAACTTACCGGTAAGTTACTTTATTAGTCACTCTACACGTTCTTGCAAATGGGCAGCAAATGTCACCGGTTTGCCCTAGCTTCTATATGAAAAAGGTCTGTAAATACACCAACCAAAGTGGAGATTTGCCAAATTCTCCAGATCTGCATTTGCATATTGCAATCATAACTGGAGTTTTTTATCATGATTCAGCGACACCCATGCTCAGACACATGTGTGACTTGGGTTTGAGAATGACCATCGATCCCGATCCTCTCAAAGCATTCTCTGGGTACTATCTGCTTGCTTATTCTTGCAAGCCCAACTACGGAGTCAATTTGAAGCGCTCAAGCAAAAGATGGCTGTACCGTTGGCTCTTTGTTGGCACATAGCAACAGTGCAGCCAAGACATATTCCCCTCCAAAGAAGCCGGTGACATTTGGCACAGCTACAGAATGTGGTTAAACTATTGCTGCCTCATAGCTCGGCATGAATGTAAATCAATTTAATTAGCGTATTCGTGTCGAGAATAATGCAGGTTTAAACAACTTCGGTCATGTGTAGACAAGGCCTCAGTTAATTTCAGCAGACCCCAACAAATTTAGAATTCCACTGAACATAAATGGTAGAAACTGGAATGGACTTCCTACATAGCTTTTCCTACAACATATGGTGCTCAAAAGGCTTTACAAAGAGCCCAATTAATTATTCACCTATTCACGCACATATTTATATTCTTCTGAAGGTTGCAGCTATGCAGGATGCAGCCATGTCCAGCTCGCTGTCTTGCTCAAAGACACTTTTTTAATGTATTCAATTCAGAGAATGGTTTTTGTTGTTGGGGTTAAGCGGAGCCAAGAACGGATTGAGGGCTTTCCAATTTATTTCAATAGGGACAGATAATTTAAAAGTGACTTTAAGAGATTTCAATTGTGGTGGTCACGGAATTAAATAAACGTCACGGTATATAGTTCATGTAGGACTGCATCATAACTTTGTGAAGTACGCAATTAATGTACATCCTCATAACTGTACATGTGATGAAACAAAACACTGCATGTGGTTGAAAATTCATATTATTTGATTTCCTCCTTTGATGTCATTTTGGGAGCAAAGATGAGCGGCAGGAAAATAGCAAATGAGTGCACACGTCGGTCAGTTTAAAACGTTGGCTATGTCATCCCTCTGCCACCATCACATGCATAATGCTAATGAGAAAGTGCTCATCCAAAACTATAAAAACAATCTGCTACAGCTCTCTTCCTTGCAAGTGGTGTTTAGTATTTTAGTGTGCGATTAACCAGGTGGACTATCACTCTTCAATCTTCCGTCAGTGAGGGCTTTTAGCATTCGAATGGTTTGTTTGATTTTTATTAAAGAGAGTATTGCTTTTCTCTTGCACTTACAATGTCGATGTAATCATTCTCCAATTAAATAAAGCAATCAGTTTTATTTCATCACGGATGCCTTTTGAAATAATCACTGTGCAAGAGACGCAAAGAATCTTCTCGCACTGGTGCTTGAATTTGACAGCAATTAACAGAAAATATTCAAAGAGAATGCGAGACATAAAGCATGTGTTTTATAACTCGACAGCGGCTAAATAGTAGCAGCTGAAATAAATCTGGAGTGAGGGGAAACATCAATTGTGAAACACAAAACAACTAGGGCAGACCAGGCATCCATCCATAACAGTTTTCATCCTGTTTCAAGGGTTGCATATGAGCTGGAGTTTATCTCAGATATCTTGAAGCAAAAGCTGGAAAACATCCTGGAATGGTTACCACCAGTCAACCACAAGCCATTTAATGAGACAGACGACCAGCAGAGCCAGCAGACGCATCAGTCGGCGACTTTGTCCCCATTTATACCTTTCGTTGTTGAAGCAAACTGTTCTAGTGCCCCCAAATATTCACAAGAGTAGACACAGAGCTGAGTCACCGATGGAAGCGCATTCAGCGAGCCTCCAGATATGCCCTCCACCGAGCAAAGCCCACGTCCGACCGGAGCACACTTATGTCTGGGATTAGAAACCCGCCGCAGCTGGCGCCCAGTCCGTGGCGTGCACTCCACTAAAAGCTCCGCATCTCAAAGTACATGCGGAGGGGAGATGGAAGCGCTTGCCGGCGCTCGCATTAGCCAAGTTCTTTCGTGTCCTCCGGCAAGCTCTCCATGATGCAGGTCCCCCAAAAGAACATGAATTGAGCACAAACTCCCCCATCTGCTTTACATCATCCACTGTATATATAAATGTATATATATATATATATATATATATATATATATATATATATATATATATATATATATATATATATATATATATATATATATATATGTGTGTGTGTGTGTGTGTGTGTGTATAATATATGTATTTTTTTTTTTTACATACTAAAAGTGTGCCCCCTTATCTTTATAAAGTAAGCATTACTAAAACAAACCTGACCAAAACACTTCTGTGCGCTTTTCTGCAAATGTAGGGTGAAACAAGGGAAAAAATAGTGCAAGCTGATGCAGTGTGTCGTATTTTCTCCAAGAGATGTTCGGAATACTGAAACGTGCGAAAACAACTCTTGGGATTGCTTTGAAACACTGAAAAGATGATGCCATTTGGCTCAGCACATCTCACAGTTTTACTTCCAAAACACATGGTACCACCCCCAGCCTCCAAAAAAGAATAAAACTACCTTCAAAATTTACATTTAGATGGAAAGTATGGATGAGGACCTCCCTGGTCAAATCCCAAGGAGGTGGGCGGAGAAACTGGAGGGGTATCCATCCATCAAAGTCATTTATCATGTCTCCAAGAAAAAGCCGAAGACGCATCAATGTTATATTTTACCAAAAGATGTGAGCCCATTAACTCAATTATTGACAGGTACATCTTAGGGTCTGGTGGGGCTTGATATGATTATAATGTGTTTATTTTTGTCCGCATGTCGCCACAAGCAAGATTAAACAGCAGGGATGGCCTGTGAATGTCAGCACCTGCTTTCCTCCACACATGTAGAATCCACATTGGTCTTCGGAACTCCAAACACGCCCATGCAACATTAAAAATACCGTGACATTTAACGTTTTTTCATACATTATTATTGTTTCACAATGTACGCGTCACATTCCAGCTTCTCTTTGTTGACACGTTTTTTTTCATTACTCCTCCCTCTCAAACTGTGGCGTCACTCTGCCCTGTCAACTCCAGGCTGGAACTCACTTGATATTCTCCCTCTCAGGCGATGGCAGCGTGAATAAATTCATGATTGGCAGCTTCCTCAGATATGCGGCACGACAGGACTGCGGGCTGCTCGCTTTCAAAGGCGCAAAACGGCGTGTGCGCTTCCATGAGTTCTATTTCGCCCGTTTACGTTGATCCAGAACAGACTGCGTGCCTTTGGCATGTCTTCAGAAAGTTTATCTTAGCTTTTAGAGGTTTGTTTACAAGCACATGTTGCATTTGTGTACAAGTTACAGCGGTGCCATGACCAATGAGTTTTTTTGTTTTGTTTTTTTTTAATTAAAAGGTGACATGGCACAACACTTATTTTGACAAGACCAAAAATACCTCCAAGCTAATGTTCATCTTTGGACACAGAAGCAGTGACGGCAGGTTTATACCATGAAAGATAAAGTTAATACACAGAAAAATATCAAATCATTAAAACATATCCAAAGCACCAGCGAAAACCCATTTACCTGACTACCGAAACACAACACGAAACACCACAAGGGGTGTTATAAACGTATAAAATTTTAAGAAATTGATGCTTGCTTACAAATGGTGAAGCAAATCATGTAGAAGGGTAATCAGGTGTATATTCTTTATACCCTGCTGAGAATACATTTGATGTTGATATTATAGGCAGAAAGTGAGAGAAAGTGAGACCATCTTTATTTACAGTGTACAATATGTGTGCATTATACTGCCCCTTGGTGGCCAAGATTCACACTCCAAAGGATCAGCACAATGCCCATTCAAAGCAAAAAATGTTTAATTGTTTTACGTTTCATTGAATTATGTCACTAAAGTTTGATGTTGCATGTTATAATATTATACTGTGATATGTTTCATGTTAAATAGCACATTGTTGGTTTATTTGGGGGGGCTAGAACAAATTAATGGCATTTATTTAAGTGTGAAAGGTGATTTGAGAATTCTTATTTCAAGGCAACTCTCTATGAATACCATCCATTTTCCTCTGTTGCATTAACACTTTGAATGGCGTTGACATGAAAGGACGTCAAAAGGAACCTTAGAAATCTGTTGACATCAGTTTATATCAGAATGATGTCAACTCTGTTTTGGGTTTTTTTTTTTTAATAGGAAAGGTGGGGAAAATGTTTGAGGAGGTCTTGTTTGATCATGAAAATGTGAAAATTAAAATTAAATAACTATGGTCAAGCAATTGGTTCGGAATGGTTCTCTTAAAAAAAAAAAAAAATGGATGGCTGCCTTTCAAAGAAATAAATGACCACAAACTTTCTTTGTGAAAAACGCTTGAGTGAAATTGCCATGATTATCTTTTAAAAGCCTTTTCTCACCACCTATGATGATAAAGTGTGTTGAAGAGGGAAAAGACAGCGTGACATATGCTGACTGCATCGACTTGCATGTCCTCATGCGCAATTCTATTCAGTGAGCTCAGCATGGTGGAGCGCTTTGTCTCCCGCCCTCTGTTCCCTTCAGTTATAACTGCGTGCACCCTCCCACTGTTACTGGTCAAGGAAAGAACATCGTTACAGTGTGAGAAATATCCAGTCACTTCTGAGAACAGCTAAGGCTTGCACTGAAACATATAAATCAGAGATTTATCTGGAAGAAAGGTGTCATGTTCTAATTGGTTTGCACGTCGACTAAGACCACTTTGTGTTTTTGGGGCTGGGAGTACTTCAACTTTGTTCCACATTCAAATAACATGCAAGGTCGGTAAAGAAGTCGGTCAAACTCAAAGCCTGGTGGCCAGAGCCACATACCGTACACACACACACACACACACATATATATATTATATATAAATATATATATATATATATATATATATATATATATATATATATATATATATATATATATATATATATATATATATATATATATATATATATATATATGAGCGTGGACCACGGAGATTTTTGTCCCCTAATTACGAGCAAAACTTTGGTCTTTCGAACAATCCAACATGCCGACCATTGTGTATAAAAATATATTTTCGCTTAGTTGCGTCAACAAAATCAGCAGTTGACGCTTGTGACAGTTACGTGAACGCTATGGCTCTTACAACGTCACAGTCGCTGTCTCAGTCACGGTGTCAGTCACGGAGTCAGTCACGGAGATGCCATATGCTATTGGTCGATTAAGGTCACCCGGTCTCACTCACGGAGATGCTATTGGCCGGCGTCACGTCAATCACAGAAATGCCGATATGCTATTGGCCGAACGCCTTTATCTAGCTTGATGGCACAGCTGGTCGGGATGGAAGGAAGGAGAGAAAATGAGTGAAAAACGGAAGGAAGGAATGTTGTGAAGACTGCAAACTTTATCTGTTAGACATGGCAAAGAAAATAAATAAATACATTTTGCGGGTTGGTCTCTGCTCACCTCCGTCTCCACTCAGCCATGTGCCATCAAGCTAGATAAAGGCGTTCGGCCAATAGCATATCGGCATTTCTGTGATTGACGAGTTACGAGCGTAGCCGCTGAACGGATTAAGTTCGTAACACGGGGGCCCACTGTATATATATATATATATATATATATATATATATATATATATATATATATATATATATATATATATATATATATATATATAATGTGTGTGTGTGTGTGTGTGTGTGTGTGTGTGTGTGTGTGTGTGTGTGTGTGTGTGTGCGCGTGTGTATACGGTATCTGCACTGACATCAATCGATAGGTGTTGGCCCTCTTGCAGTTGGTGCTCGGTTGTTCTTTTCAGGGCTTGCATCAAGAAGAGCTTGCCGGAGGACATGGAAGTGCTTCATCGAGCACCTCGGCTTTGAGATGCGGAGCTTTTAGGGGAGTGCGCACCCCGGACTGGGCGCCAGTGCTCGGTTTCTGATCTCGATCGATGGGACATAAATCCGCCAGCTACAGTGGGTGCTTGATCTGTGTTTTGTTTTTTTTTTTTTAGGCTTTGCTTCGGTCATCAGTGAGTGCGTCCACCGGTGAGTCAGCTCTGTGTCTACTCTTGTGAGTATGTGAGAGGACTAGGTCATCCAACGCCAGTTTGAGCGAGGGAGTAGACAGAGAGTGAAGTACCTGAAGGATGCTTTTGCTGAAGCCCGCCTTTGGCTAGTGCTTCCGTTGTTGTTTACGTCAAAAAGATCAATGCATGAAAAGAATGCATGAACGGAGCACCATAGCAGGTTTCTGATACAGATTCTCTGGGTGTAAATCTGCTTCAGTCAGTGGTTGGTCAGTGTGTTTTATATATATATATATATATATATATATATATATATATATATATATATATATATATATATATATATATATATATATATATATATATATATATATATGTATTTATTTATTTATTTTTTTTTTAAAGCTTCGCATCAAAAAGCGCCCGCTTACAGTGGATGTTCAATCAGCGACTTGCAAATTAGCACTGGATGTCCTCTTCCCCATAAATACTCGGTAGAGTCTGTTCCAGAGCTTCCGTCCACCTATCAGTTTTCTCTTCATCTATGAGTTCATTATTTCAAAATACTAATCTAGCCACAGTGAAAACAACTGCTGAACTGCATAATGGCGGCTGCTGATACCTGTACAACACACCCCCAAGTTCAACCAACCAATCAGCGTTAGTTATCACAATGAGCCCCGCCTCAAGATACCTCGATAGGTAGCCGAAGACCTTGCTCGTGACTAGGTACTTAAATCCGCTCTGGTAGATGGTAGGGGAAGGATGGGCAATTCTGGCCCTGGAGGGCCGGTGTCCTGCATGTTTTTCAATTTTATCTCCCAACACACCTGATTTAAATCATTAGCTCATCAAGAAGCTCTGCTGGAGGTTGAAAATAATCCTAACCATTGGAAACAACCAGGGTACCACAGCTAGTCCCTGATAAAGTTCCTGCAGTCTGAAAGGGACTTTTGAGTACTCACCAGCTCATCCTGTAGCGATGAGTTTTGCAGAACAATTGTTTAGACTTAGGATCAATTATAGCAGGTCTCCTTGTATTGCTCCTCCATCATCTTGGCACTTGAACATTGAATCTCTAAAGTTCATAATATGCTGCAAGCTGAATATGTTTCTTTAGGGTAGACATCCAGCCACTTTGCAGACTTTCAAAATTGAAAACAAAAAAGGCTATCTTAAAAGACAACAGATTTAACACAAAATAGCACGTTTAATTGTCATACATATGGAACATACACCAACTATTTTAGAAAAGTATTATGACGTATGAATATATTATTAGTATTTTGAAATAGGGACTTACAGGGAGTTTCCGTTTCACCCTACAGCTATTTATTAGGGTCCCAGTGCATATGCAGTGGCTGTGTCGGGCATGGCTTGTACTTCAACTATGAATCATGTCATATTGCTGAAGTTGCTGCATATGACTGTCTGTGACATCCATTTGGCCCAGAGAGTATGTTGGCATGTTGAGAAAAACAGCCCCTGGCTTCAGCTTCTTCTGCTTTGATTAGTGAGATTGACAAAAACAGGCATCAATAATGTAAAAGCACAATTAATGACTTCCTCACTTCTGTCAGTTCTGCCATCACCAGCCCCACCCTTGCACTGCTACCATCCCCTTGTTCCGACATGCAGCGACAGGATCAACATAGAAAGTAGAGGTCCTCATGAAGTATAGCAATGGTGGTTAACCGTTGATAATTTGACACTTTGCGATCTTCTTTCAGGCTATAATAGTTTATAGAGAGCAAAAGGAGCCGTGGTGTGCCGTTGTAGAGCCTGCTTTTTATCTGTGATCACCAACTTTGATTTGATGAAATATTCATGATTCTTTGCATTTTAAACAGGCGCAACAAAGAGTAATTGCTTGTGTAATTGCACGATAAATGGTGGGTTTAGTGCAAGCATGAAATCTGAATGTTTGAAGCTGCTACGGAGAGGAGAAATGGATACATTTGATTTACATAATGAGCGAGTGACCCATATAATGACAACACTCAGAAATGTTGTCGTCTTCTCTGGGTCTGAGCTCATCCGGGATTGACCAACACAAAATTCATACGTGCGCTGTGGTATGAGAGTAGTAGTAAGTAGAAAAGTACCATAAGGATTGTTATCAACGCAAAGTTCAAATGTTAGCTTCTGTGGTGGTATAGGGATACATTAGTGCCGTTGGCATGGGTACCTTGCACATACATATGTGAAGGAACCATTATCACTGATAGGGTTTCAATGATATCCCTGCTTATTTCAACACGACACTATCAAGGCGCGTTCTGCTTGTGTTACAACAGTGTGGCTTTTTAGGAAGTCCGAGTACTTGACCGGCATTCCAGTAGTCCAGACCTGTCTCCCAATGAAAAACGGTGGCGCATCACGAAGCGTAAAATACATCAATAGCGACACGGAATGTTAAAAATGTTGCCTTTTGCATCAAAGGAGAACGAGAAAGGATTCCATCCCATCTTAGAACGTCAATAATTAGTATCCATTCTCCATTCTGAAATGCATATGAGTGTTATTAACGGGAAGGTGCTGTAATACAGTGGTAAATCTTTCCGCGTCTCATCTTTACTGTTCTATGTGGTCCAAGTCTGGTGGGCAAGTCATCTCCACGCGCAGCTGTGCTGCCCAACTCGTCACATTCATCACCATCTTGCATATTGACATGCAGAGGCAGCTGCTATCTTTATAATGACTTCCTAAAAAGATTAGGATCATGACAGTGACCATGTCAACTGGTCGGTGGAGTGGAAAGGCACCAAAGGGAGCATCGCAGAGCATCGCGTCAGAGATGACAGGAAAGAAGAGAAAATTGACTTTCTCATGATTGTACTGTTCTTGTGCCTTAATTATCCTTCCACAAATGTGTGTAGGCTTTGTGTTTCTGTCTGTGGATATACATATGTGTGAGTGTGTGTGTGCGTGTGACAGGGGGCGGGGAGAATCCATCAATGAGCAGATAAGCTACCATCCTTTTCAGCCCAGCATGATAAAAGACCTTCAACTCCACCTACGTTCCACTTGCTGATTGGCGTTACGCAGGTATCAAGCTCTTTTTTTACTGCCCACAAAAGGGGAGACCTCCTCCCATATATCCGAGAAGCTCCCACTGCACTCGGCACTCCAGCACCTTCTCTCAAAATAACAGGTAAGAAAAACAACTGCGTATAGGCGCTGTAAGTGCGCTCAATTGTAGCTGATTCCTGGATCAAAGAACACTAATCAGCAACTACCTGTTTTTTTTTTTGTTTGTTTGTTTTTTTTTGGGGGGGGGGTAGAAAAACAAGATAGGGTTCTTTTTCCAGGCATTGCTGAGAAAATGAGAAGAAGTTCTTTACTGGTGTTTCTCCTCCTTGTCGTCAAACTTCGATCCAGTCACTCTAGATGCGAGGATCCAGAGTCACGCAAGCCTACATCACTTGTACTTTTTTTCAATCCCCAGATATTATCCATGCCTTTTTTATGCGCCTTGGGTGATTTGTTTTATGTGACTGATCTTTCTTTACAGCAGGAAAGTTTGGGATTAAATAACCCCAAACGGAACCTTATGAGGAGGTATAGTGATTTGGATTATGACAGCTTTGTGGGTTTGATGGGCAGAAGAGATGCTGCCAGTGAGTTTTTATTTATGTATTTAAATCATATTTGGTGGCTTATGTTTG
This sequence comes from Hippichthys cyanospilos, assembly GCF_059441005.1. Taxonomy (NCBI): domain Eukaryota; kingdom Metazoa; phylum Chordata; class Actinopteri; order Syngnathiformes; family Syngnathidae; genus Hippichthys; species Hippichthys cyanospilos. The sequence continues at coordinate 26,570,371 of NC_142370.1, read as the reverse complement.
TTGCTTCACGCCAATAAATGTTGTTTGGTTTATTGTTTCAGATGTGCAACTCCCACATAAAAGTAAGTACTTTTTGCATAGTTAAAGTATTTTTATATAGTGAGAATTGTATAATCAAATGTAGTTGTGTCTCATTTCAGGGGAAATGCATGACATATTTGTTGGATTAATGGGAAGAAGAAATTCTGAACCTGGTGAGTGTACCATATCAGACTTAAATGGTCATTTGGGACCATATATATATATATATATATATATATATATATATATATATATATATATATATATATATATATATATATATATATATATATATATATATATATATATAAATCTACTTTTGAAGTGCTTTTATTTCGTGCTACTGCTTGATGAAATAAGATCGAGGTAAATGAATGCAACACTCTGTGGTTGGCTGGCAACCAGTTCAGGGTGTCCCCCGCCTCCTGCCCGGAAATGGCTGGGATAGGCACCCTAATGAGAATGTATTTCTTTTATGTGCTGCAAATAAGATGTACTAGCGCTAATTCATATTCTTCAGTCAATACTTCTCTGATAATGTCAAAATTTAAAACCATTATTATCAGGCAGTTTGTATTTTGTTTGTGCAGGCTTGCTTTATATTGTGTCCAATGTTTCTATGGAATTTTTTGTTTTCCAACCAGACAATGCTCCCTGGAGGAGAGCATACCCTGAAAGGAGAGGGATCTTTGTGGACAAGTGTCGGCAGAGGTGAGGGACTTTTTCTCTTTTAGCGCGCTTACAGAATATGCATCATCATTCACTGAAGCTTTCCATTGAAAGGTAAAATCATCCATCCATCAATGCATTTTCTCTTGCATTTTTCCTAATGGGCTTTGTAGGTGAGCTAGAGCCTACCTTAAACAGATTTTGAAGGAACATTAAACACATCAACCAACCATTTGTGAACATTGTTTTACACTGTTTAAATTGTCAAAGTAAAAAGAAATCCATCCATCCGTCCGTCGACTTAACTCTCAAATTCAAACTGTCTGGCGTGTTTTGCCGCAGGTTTCTTCAGGGCCTGTGATAGAACAGAAAGCAACAACATCCACATAGGCTAGGAGTCGCCTGATGAAGAACATCAATCGTGTCATAATTCTGCCAAGTGGCCAATGAAAAAGAACATGGATTCTTCTTTATTACTTGATTCAAAAGGAAAATAAAATTACTTTTGTACACATGCTCTTTTTCTGTGATGATGAATATTGAATATGATTAAATGAAATATATATATATATATATATATATATATATATATATATATATATATATATATATATATATATATATATATATATATATATATATATATATATTATTTTTTTGTGTGTGTGTGCGTGTGCGTATGTGGGTGTTTAAATGGTTTGTGTCCTGAATTAATGCCATTAAACATAGTTTGAATGTAAATTCCTTAGTAGTAGTGGTATTCTGAAAGTAGGGACATCTCCAGTTGCAATCATGTTACTTCGCATGGGACACTCTGGTGATCCTGTGATTAAAGGAATACATTAGCTCTGCTTTCTGAGGAAAAGAAACGTTGTGTTAAACAATTAAACAATATTTGCCAATTTCCACATTTCTGTTTTGCTTACCCCTTGCAAAGGTTTCATTTCTTCTAACTAATTTTACTATCACAGTGAGATATCCCAAGGATATACTGTAAAATTTAAAATGCAATTTCTACATTTTTTTTAAACTAAGGAGGGAAAATATACAACCCTATCTAATCCTATGTGATAAAAGCAATGGTGACCACAGTTTTGGGAAAGCTGAGTTCACGTTCTCAGGCCACATCCAAAGCTGATGGCCACACCTGCTACCTTCTAACAAAATTCCAGAAGAAACAAGGAAAAAAAGTGATTGAAATCTATCAGTATAGAAATTGTTACAAAGCCATTTTCCACGGTGTGTGGCTCCAGAAAACTGGCGCTCAGAGCAATTATCCACTTTTGGAGAAAACTGGCAACAGTGGCCAAAATACATTACTTCAAGAGTGCACATCAATTCATACAAGAGGCAGTGCTCATTTTACCTCATGAAACTGTTGGAACCCCGGGACTCGCAATACTAAAGATTTAGGGGTCCCAAAAGAAATATTTGGAGTTCCAAAAACTGCGCAATAAAAAGGACACAGTAAGTCTAAGTTTCAAACTGCAACAACAAGAAGTGAGCAAAAACAGCAGATATTAACAAATATCATAGTAACATTGATTATAGAATGAAAGTACATGTTGGTAGTAAGACCTCTATTTACTTTGAGTGTTCAGCTTCAATATGTCTGCTTTGTTGCTCTTCTCCATCTTTCAAAACATTCTATTTTCACTTCTTACTCTCTGGCTTATTGTTACCTGGTTGTATATTATTTGACTTGTCATTGAAACCGAAAAAAAAACAAAAAAACAAAAGCAGACTTGATGTTTCATGCCCAAAGTTAGCATGCAAAAGATGGCTTTTTTTTCATAATCAGATCCTGCAGATATCTCACCAAACGGGACCTTTGATACAAAACAGAAGTGACCTGCAAGATCAAAACAAGCGTGGTGGACGAAGTTGTAAAAACTGTTCATGAGTGGTCAGGTTTTACTGAATAAGAGTGAATGGATGGATGATGATTAATATTTTGATGTCAAAATAATCTTTGACTGTCTCACGATTCGATTTTGGGGTCTCCGATTCAATTCTCAATCGATATTCAATTCAAAACGATTTTTAATTCAAAATGGTTCTGTTTGATTCAATTAAAAATGATTTCTGCTTCAATCTATAGATGTGCAAAGAATCATCTTACAACTTTAGCCTGCTTTGCAAGACGAAATAACAATGGGCAAGTGTCTTTTTTTTTTTTTTACATTTACTAAGGTGATTTGAAAGCAACATGCCTTTTTTCTCGAAAGATAAGTGGTAACTGCTAGTCTTTGAAGTCTCTTATAATATAAATTATAAAATAATATTTAAAGGTTAAACAGGAGACATAGTCATTTAGAAGGAAGTTACAGTATCAAAATATGTGAAAAACTGCTGCTCATATGAAAAATACGAATATTTCTCAGAACATTCAAAGGAGATATCAAAATAAACTTTTTCGAATGAACAGCTAAATTGTATTGGACAAAGCATGAACTGGCATATTGGGAGCATTATCGGTCACAATAAATATGTAGGTGAGCGATATGTGTGGATGAATTCATTTGGCGTTTGCATACCTTGTTTGTGTTTGTATACATTGTTTTGTGTTTTATTTTGTTTGTCTATTATGTGTCAATTCTCAAGTTTTGTGTCGAGTTGATTATAGGCCATTTGCTTTCTGTTCTGTACGACTATTTCTTCCTGGGTATAGCTAACTTTATTCACGTAGGCTACGTGCGCGAGAGAGAAAAGTTGAGTGAAGAGACTGGCGGGGACTGACCGCGACTCCTGTCGTTGTTAATCTACTTAGTAGTAAGGCAGCTAAAACATTCGTGCAAAACGTTGCACTCACAGTCGTGCGTCACACAAGTTTACAGAACGCGACAAGACTGCTTTCAGGTAAATTTCTTCCATTGTTTTTGTGTGTCGTGCCGCTGCCGTTTATGACTTTCTAGAATGGGTTGCATGGTGATGTCTTTGCACATTGCGTCTCTGACGTCGTACGGCAGCGGACAGAAAAAAAAATAAAAACAACAAAAGAGGACAGGAAGCGTTTTGATTTGTTTTTTAATTTCAATATTGAAAAAGTGACATTATAAATCCATTTTTAAAAGTACCTATTTAGAAAGTACCTATTCTTCTTCTAAACATTTTTTTGGCACACTCAGAAACCCTGGCAAAAATCATGCGTCAGGGAAGTGGGCACACAGACTTCCAGGGGCACTGCAGGAGGTCATAAAATAAACCCGAAAATCGTCCAAAGAACTGCAGGCCTTGCTGGCCTCAGTTCATGTCAGTGTTCACAACTCCAGTATAAGAAAGACACCGACCAAAACTGGCATTCATGGGAGGGTTCCAAAGCAAAACCCAATTATTTCACAAAAGAGCACAAACGTTCACCTTACCTTTGTCAAAAAGCAACTTGATGATCCTCAAGACTTTTGGAGAAACATTCTGTGACCTGATGAGAAAAGTGAAATTTGTAGAAAGTGTGCCACCCGTTACACCTAGCGTAAAAATGTCACAGCATTTGATGAGAAGTACATGATGCCCACAATAAAACATTGTGCTGCCGGTGTGATGGTCCGGGGCTGCTTTAATTCCTCAGTACAAAGGCAACTTTCCGGAAAAATGAATGCTGCTGTTTACCAGAAGTTCCTGAAGTTCCCTTGTGTTCACTTGGATAATGCAGCAGGACAAAGATCCAAAACACACCAGCACGTTCACTTCAGAAAGGCTCGAAAAGAACACATTTAAATTCAATTGAGATTCTGTGGTGTGATCTTAAATGGGCAGTTCATGCTAGAAACCTTACAATTAGGCAGAGTTTAAACCATCACGCATTGAATACTAGTCTGAAATTCCTCCACAGCGGATGGAAAGACTCATTACCAATTATCACAAGCGTTTGATTTCAGTTATTGCTGCCTAGGTTAAGGCATTTTTCTCCCCTTGGTAAATAAAATAATCATTTACAAAGCACATCTTATATATCTTTGGGTTGTCTCAGTGTGATCTCAATATTGGTTTGATGAAAAGTAACCTTTACGAGTGATGAATATGCAAGAAACACAGAAATCCGGGTGGGGGCAACTCCTTATTCACAGCACTGTACAAAAATTGACACTTTGTCTCCCTTTGTTATTCAGTCTTGCAAAGCAGACTGAAGCAGTAGTAGTAGTATGATGATTCTTTGCACGTCTACCGAATTTTGGAGACCCCAAAATTGAATCTAATCATGGGACAGTCAAAGATTCCCATCCCTAGACTTTGCCTTATGTTTTAAATAATAATTTAACGACAAAAAACAATTTATGCCTTCTTATCTTTTCTTCAGGTTTGGCAGGACAAATAAACTGGCAGTTCGGTGGATGACAGGATCAGGAATGGATCTGCCTCATTGGAATTGCTAATGTATTTAGCTGCATCATCAACAATAAATTGACCAATTATCCCTTTGTTGACAAAGAATTGTGTGTGCTGCAATCATCTACTTTCAAATAAACTCATGTCCATTTCAATGACTGGGTTCTAAGGTGCAGGTCAGGTGCACAATTTAAATGCATCAGAAACTCACAAGTTAAAATAATCCGTTGTTCTGTTGTAGCAAACTAATATGCTGTTTAATATAATAGTTATAGTAATATTATAGACGCAATATGCGTATCGCAGTAAAAGTTTCAGAACATTTTTTGATGGGTAAATTCTAACTATCCATTTCTTTATGGTTTTTGTCATATTTATGTTTGATGTTGTCTCTCCCCCTTTCGTGGCTCATCAAGTAAAAACAAGAGATGAATGAGCAAAGTTCAACAGATTTACTATATAAATGGGATTAAAAAAAAAAAAAAAAAAAAAACTTAGTCCAAATTTGGAACAAACTCCACAAACTGTTCAAGCAAGATGGATTTCTTTGGCCAATACTCCTTTATGGAAAAACAGACAGCTATCAATGCTTTTTCTGAATAGTAACTTCAGGTCATAGTCGGAGAAAGGCATTTGCTGCTTGGAGCACTGCTACAATGAGGAGGGAGGAATATTTAAGTCTCTTTAACAGTCTAAACAAAAATAAAAAAATTCCTGTTATCTCCCGGCACGTGATTTTATTAGCGTTAACCAGAAAGGCCGGTGGGATTTGCCTTTGTTGAACATCTGTACCATACTGTTCAACCTTTATTGAGAATCACTGTATCTCTATGGGTGTATATGGAGCTCTTATGTCGACTTTATTAATGCCTGATATGGATAGACCAAGACGAAAATGTGAGAAAAATCTGGGTATAAATCTGGATGGCCAATTATGGAGTGACTTGTTCAAGGACGGCGTTATTTTAAATGCAAGATATAGATGAATAGAAGTCTGCTTTTTGAATCAGCTCTATATGCCTCCATTCAAATTGCACAACTACAATTCCAAGTCATCTGATTGTTTTAGATGTGGCTTGGAAGAAAGAACGTGTGTCCACTCCATTTGGCAATGCTGTAAGCTGCAGGGGTTTTGGCAGGGTATGTGTGACACTTTATCTAACTTGTGAGTTTCTGATGCATTTAAATTGTGCACCTGACCTGCACCTTAGAACCCAGTCATTGAAATGGACATGAGTTTATTGCTAAATTTAACCTAAAATCTAAGCACACCAAAAAGTTCACACAGATTTTGTTAGCAATTGCTAAGAAGTATGTTGCATTAAAGAGGAAATCAGATGCCCTCTCCCAATTACGATGGGGATCTCTTACATTAATAGCTGTATAAAATCCATCTTGCTTGAAAGATCCCTTGAGAAGTGGGTGTGCTCCAAATTTCACCCTTCTTTTAAGTAGTAAAAAAAAAAATTGCAGTTTTGGAACCAGTGACATATAACACAATTCTAACTAAAAATCTGTCATGTCTACCAACGACTACAAAATTATCACGACTTAATTAGGAGAATGTTCTTCTTCAGTATTACTGGTCACACAAGCACAATGGATGGATGTAAAATGTATTCATCATGAGGTAAAACTTAAGCACATTTAGGTTTTGTCACACCCCTGGCTTATCTTTTTTTTTTGTTGTAGGCGAGGTCCTCCTGCCACGATGAGAGGGCAGGGACACTGGCCGCGCACCTGACGACCATCGTCATCAAGGCCTTACCTAAGACGGCTGGCCCAGGAGGACAATCGCTGGGTTATTCCATGAGCCACTCTTCATTGAAGCCTTAGTCGTTCCCAGTGTTTTTCTCATCCCGAGTCTCTGTAGTCGCGCATTTTGATTTGTACTTTGCCTTGTGCGTTTTGCTTCGTTGCTCGTTTGCCTTTTGCTACTCCTCCGGGCTCTTTTGTTGTTCCTAGTTTTTTGATTGTCCTCCTGCTGACCTCGTCCCCTTGTGCTGGCCTACTTAATCGTTTAGACCCGTTTGGTCTCTCTTTTTGTTGCACCTTTTTCCCCCAGGCTTGCCGTGCGATTTTTGTTAATAAATCCGTGAAGCTGAACCCTGCGTGTCGTGTCGCTGTCCTCAACCCACTCGTGTATCAGGGTTATACTTAACAGGTTTGAGACATATTTTGGAATTAATCCATTTGTTTTGCACTCCACAGGCCTGGAGATTCATTATAGATTTCTACATAAAACAGAAACCATAAATGACGCATCTCCCTGTAACTCTCACACACACAACACTGATCACAATAGTCATCAGCAAGATATGGCCCCTGTTAGAAAGCCCACATTGTTTATATGTTTGTACTTTCGTCCGATGCTAATTATGCTAATAGCGTTTCGTTCATATGAGGAAGCATTTATTTGTGTTTGGCTAGAGCTGATTACAGTGAGTTTAGAAGTTATGAATGTTATGCTGCTTGTTGAGTAGTGGATTGAATGGTGTATGTACTGTATGTATGTATGTTAACATTTGTTCTTTGTCTGTATTATTGCAGACCACAGTTAATAAATGTGCTGAATGGAGCAACAGTACATGTTCTTTAACCGGAGCATATCCATCCATATTTTGCCACTCAAAAGGGAACTAGCTGGAGACATCATAGTAAACCCTGAACCCCACGTTTTATGATCCTCTCCGTTTTAGCCCCCATTAACCATTAACAATCTACTTCACCAAGTGGAAATAGTTTCAGCAAGATGAAGCATACAGGAGGTTAGTGAATGAAATACCATTATTCCCCGAATATAAGAAGCCTTGTATAATCTATATGACACACCCTTAATTTTGCGGTCAAATTCCGGTATTTTCTCTATTACCGTGTATAAGATGCACCAACACTTGGAAAACAATGTAAAAGCTGTAGTAAAACAGAATAAATATCCTCTTTTGTAAACTCTATATTTTTTGTGTTCATATCTATAATTTTTTATGTGTTCTGCGTTAAGGTCGATCAGATTTCCCACATTGTGAGCGGTCAAGTGAACGCCTCGCCAGCGTTGAATTCGTTGGAAGCTTTTGCTTATCTTCGCGACGCGGTTCGAGTTCATTTGACCATAAATACCCGAACTTGAACAGCATCCGTGTTACACCTAGGTTATAATTGTGAGTGTATGCCAAAAGACCTCAGTTAATAAACGAGTCGAAATGAATATCTTTCCGTACACTCTTATTTGAACTGGCTGGAGACAAAGTGTTACTTTTACATCCTCTAGCTCGACCCATTACGATAATTGTTGTTAGAATACGGCCGATATAAAAGAAATGCACATTTAATCGTCAAAACTCTGCTTATGTGGCTGACAGATCAATCTTCATATTCCTCCCTTATTCCTGTGGGGAAAGATGCACCGAAAGGTGCGCATCGGGGGAGGTTAGAAGTGCGCATACGCAATGCTTTAAGTGGGTGTACGCCGCATACCCTCCACTACACCACTGTCTGTATACCCCTGGAAAAAAGAACTTACTGGATAAGGGAAAAAAGTAAAACATTCTACAATATTTGGCAGCGCTTCTTAAAAAACTTCCCACTGCATCATATTTAGTGATTGTATTATGTTTGGTTTCTGAAAAATAAAATATTCTAAAACAAAAGGCGAGAGAGAGTGTGTATGTGTGAGAGAAAGAGAGAGCGAGAGAAAGGCTAACAACAATTTGAGTACAGTAAGTCAGACCATCCATCCATCTATTTTCACTCACAATCAGTCAAGACAAGCCAAGCTTTTTTTTTCCTTGTTTTTTGTTTGTTTGTTTGTTTGTTTGGTTGATTGATTTTACATCCTGAAGGTACCATAATCCAGTTCACATGTTTTCTTCCAACTGCATGTTAGGGGAAAGAGCATGGAAGGGAAATTCCATAACAGCTTTTAAATGAAGCAGCAGATACAAGTTACTTGGCAGTGGTTTCAGTCTTTCCTCTTCCTGTGCAGGGAGCTGCACGATGACCTGTTGAAAGGAAGGTTAGTAGGATTTCCGGGAAAATTACACCAAGGTTGTTTTGTTTTGTTTTGTGTTTTAAGTTTTTTTTAATGGAAAGGAAAACTGTGAGGGAAAAGTGTTTTGTTTCGTCCGGTGGTTTTACAAAATACTGTAAAATCATCTGGCTCCAGATAGAAACATTTTTAGGTATACTTTTAAGGCTGCAACAAAAAAAATACAGTGCTTTAATTTCAGTTGTCTGTAAGCTTATTTTTTTTTTAAATGCACATAATATCTTATAATGCACAATATATCTTATTTACTTGTTTAAATAGCGTTCCGTTGCAAGGACGTTTAGTCTATGGGTTTCTATTGTTGCATGAAACACCAAATGTTAAAGTGAAACCACACATTTCTTTGCTTCCGGCTCCAAATCATGCTTGTCGCATGATAAGATCGAAGACCTTGAAGAAAAAACAAATAAATGTCATTTATACTTATGAGGGGTAAAAAAAAAAAAAAAAAAAAAACATAGGGTACGTCTCGAATTTTTTGCCCATTTGTTAATTTCTTAACGGCTTATGGGAACTTTCCCTTAAGTTGTATTTTTAATTTTATTTTTTTTTATAGTGCCATTATTTTTTCTGTGATTTTACAGGTTCGTCCTGACTTTGTTTTCATGGGTTACACAGGGTTCTAAAAACGGCTCCGCTTCCGGTTCTTGCCCTCGCCAACCGAAGTCACGTTTGCGCCACATGCATGCGCCAGAGAGCAGCCGCTTTTCAAACTAACCGCCACCGGAACATAGCCTACTTATTTTGCAACGCACCTGTTAGTGTTAGGAGTAGTCAAATTGTCAACGAAGTTGCACCGACTTCCGCAGCGGTTGCTGACGAGCCCCCACCCACGGACTGCAACACTTTTGCACTTGTAGGAACTGCCTCATTTGCGCACACATTTGCACGTTCAAGTTGGATAACGAGACTGGACAAGTTTTCCAGCTGCAGCCCACGGTAAGACTGCCTTACGAGCCTCACAAATCCTACTCTGGGACAACGCACACCGGTTCGAAACGCTCATGTTATTCATTTATTTTTATTACTATCTGTATGGACTGCAAAGGCAAGGAAACTATTAATACTGCACATTTTATAAACAAGGCAACACAAATGGGCACCACTGCACATCTAACAGTTTTAACATCCGCTGAAGACATTTGCAAACCAAGGAGGGTAAAAGTTGCTTTAACTACAAGTTCTAAAATAAGGTACATTGACACTTTTAAGTACATTTACAAACAAAACAAAACAAAAAATCAGCCGGAACAAATTGACTGTACCAACGCCTAAAAGATCTTAGTTTAAAAAAATGTGTGGGGGATTAAAAAAATAAATAAATAAAGCATAGTTTTATACCTGGAAGAATCCACCTCTATTGATGTATTTTTGATTAAGAACGTATAATAACAGGTTTGGTATGTCGGGAAGCAAAACTATGGTTTGCCGCAGGCCATGACGCAAATCTTGATAGAAATGTACGGTTCAATATTTACTCATTTTTACATCATTGGAAAACGTTAAGAATGTTTGTGGCATGTTTGTAAGACATTGACCTGTGCCGAAATTGACCTGTGTGTGATTGGGTGCGTGAATGGTTGTTCATCCCTTTGTGCCCTGGAATTGGCTGGCAAACAGTTCAGGGTGTCCCCCGCCTACTGCCCGTAGAGAGCTGTGCTAGACACCAGCAAGCTCGCGACCCTAGTGAGGGAATGTGGCTTTAGAAAATAATGAATGGATGGATGGATAAGCACGGGCATAGGATAGCTTCAGGCAAAGTAAATGAGTTATTTTTAACCGATATGTTTTGATTTTGGTTTTTAAAAGAGAAAAGGAATGATTTTATGAAAAATTTCCAAAGGTGGGGAGCAGAGCAGCGTGTGTGCTGGTGTCGTGTCCTTTTGATCAGAGTAAATTGGTGTATCAAATTAGCAAGTGAACATGATTTTGCTTGTGCTGATGTTAGTGCAGAAGGATATCTGATCGCAGCATTAAGTTATCTGGCACTTTAATTTCCAACAAAGAAGTCATTTTGGAGATACTGTACAAGGATTCCGCCAGACAGCGACAATATATACTTTGACAACTTTCTTCCAGATGCGTGTCCCCTACAAGAAGTTTCTTGGACTACTCGTGATCAGCGGTTTCCTGCTGTTTGTGTTAAATACATGGAGGTCAGCAGGCAGCTCCGGACTCGACCTAAGGCCAGGCAGGACCAGTGAAATGGAGATGGCAATCATGGAGAAAATTCAAAACCTCTTTAATGACTATAATGACATTTCCTATCAAATAAAAGAGGATGTAGCAAGGTGGGTTTTTATAAATTCATTTTGTTCGACAAGAGTTGATCCTGATCTTCATGCATTTTTTCTCCAGTCGCTTGGCAAGAAATGGGTGTGCCTGCGTGGCTGATAAGGAGACTTTTCAGTTGCCTTTCTCCAACCTGTTCTTCCCACGTGTAAAGGCTCACAACCTGAACTTAAAATTTTTACAATCACAACCTGACCCCGAAGGTGTGAAGCATCGCAGGGCTCGGGAATACAGCAGTGTTCAAATGAGGTAAAGTCCTATTTTTGACAACGTAAATGAGCTCACTGCATGGATTCACCCTTTGAGTGGCTTTTTAACATACATTTATGATTTAGTGTTGATAAACCTTATAATTCCTTCTAAAACTAAATGCTTACTTTAAATTTGTCTCATATTTACAACAACTGCGACAGGTTCATGTTTAAAAAAGTGTTTGATTACTTATGGCAACAGTAGAGTAAGCATATTGGAACCAATGACACAAATTGCTTTGTAAGCAGAATTATTTTTCCACACTGGTTTGATGTACAATTTCAGTTGCTCATCAGCCTAGCGTTGCCATTGTCATATACTGTACTGTATTATAATGGGTCACACGTTTTCAACGGAAGACATACTCGAATTGCTAAAAAAGCCAGTCTTGTACTCACACTGTTTTACTGCGTACTACTAATTTTATAACGTGTGCACTATGTCGTCTGACTTAAGCCTTGTGCCTTTTGTCTTCTAATCATTTTTTGGTCATTTTCTTCCACACCATTCTGTCAGTATTTTAGCCAGTGGATGGCACACTCACGGTATTGTGATAACTGTGTGCTTGTGTATTTTGTCATTTTGTCACCATCTGGGTGAAATTTCAGCTCCCTAGTGACTTCTTACAATGCTGTCCTTATGATGTGAAATGTCTTTGATGTAGATATAAAAGGGCTGGGCAAAATCAGTTTAAAATGGAGACTCGTCATGCAATAGCCCACTCGTTCACATTGTGTCAGTCGTTCTTAGAAGAACATAGACCCGAAGAAATCGTTTAGGGGTGTTCTTTATATATTGTTTTTGCGTGGTGTGGTACAGTTTTAACTTGCAATTGTAGATGTTGAGAAACTTTTGGGAGGGCTAACTTTGGTACTTATGTTTTTTAAAGACGTATTTTGGGGTCTTGAATTATGTAAATGTTCAAAAACAGGTAATATGGGGAACATTACCAGCTTGGATTATGGCTGGCAGTAAATAAGTTTATTATCATTCATTTACATGGAAAATAGACAACTGAATATTTCCACATCTCTGAACCCTGACATGGAAAGTAAGTTTTAGTTTAAACGAAAATGCTTGACCCATTTGCCACACTATGGATGGAACCACAGCACTATAAACTAAATTGTATCTTTCTTAAGGCAGTTTTGATTATTATTAATTAGTTCATTTAAAGTGGACACTGCGTGTTTGAGTTTGTGGTTTGGTACCTAAAACTTGGAATGTTCATATCAAGCCAGCACCTACATCAATTGTTCGACGATTAGGAAACGATTAGGAAATGGTACAGCAACTTTTTACATTTGAAATGAGACCGAAACCAAAACCAAAAGTCATGGAAAACCTGATCTTGAAATTCTGCAAAATGCAAGTTTCTTGCCTATCTTGAGTTTACTCATGGCCGGTGGTTGTCTGTTGCTTAGTACAGAGCTCTTCTGCTGCCAGGGTATGAAAAAAGAAACGTCTGCTCTAATCCGTACCCTCAGTTTACTAATTTGCACCTTCAGTTTACTACTCCATTCCCTAGGTTTACTAATCTGTACCTTGAATTTACTAATCCATTCCCTCAATTTACTAATGCGTACTATCAATTTAGCAATCTGTATCCCCAGTGTCGTAATCATCACCCTCAGTTTAGTTTTCTAAATTGAGGGTACGAATTTCTAAAGTGAGGGTAAGTATCGCTAAATTGAGGGAACAAATTAGTAAACTGTGTGTATAGATTCGTAATCTGAGTTAACAGATGACGAAATTGAGGGAAGGGATTAGTAAACCAAGAGTACAGATAAGTAAAATCAGTGCATGGATTAATGCAAATATTTTTTTATACCCTTGCACCAGAGGAACTCCGACGCTTAGTACTTTGAAAGATGTTTTAAATATGTCATCAAGTCATTCACAGTCAAGAGTTGTCGAGTTTGTTGGCCACTGATGATGTTTTTTCTTCAATGACTAACATACAGTACTTTCAATGAAGGTCCTCCAGTCCTGCAGATGTGCTGATTGTAAACCAAGCTAACAGTCCTCTTCAGTTTCCCTCCCAGGGTGTGGCAGTGCGACCACTCAACACAATCATCATACCCGGTAATGCCGAGCCTCCCAAACCGTAGTGCATTTTGCAGGGTGTATTGGCAGCTAAAATGTGTTTTGGCAGCTGATGTCATGAATTACACACACGCTTACTTCATCCAATGCAAAAGCAGATGCTGTGTGATACGAGACCGGGTTCCGAATTGGAACGCTTCAATGTTTTCACTGTGCTTGAACTTCTGTTCATAAAAGTAATGAACAGAATCGATGGCAAAGGTCAGCCTTGAATTTGTCCAAGCCTCAATGGAAACAAATCGGACTTACTGCTGGCAATGCGGCCCAAACCCTGATATTTGTGGTACGGAGACCGAACGACCCGTATTACAATCAAGGACCCTGCCAAGGGTTTAGCGCCGGTCCTGAATCTGAGATTCGGAAACTCCAAAGTACAGTCTCCGAGGCGGCGGGCGGCAAACGGGATACCCACACTTGCTCTGTGCCTCTGGGCAACCCCAGAGCGGAAAAGAGTCCAACGCCTCTCGAGAAGGCTGATACCGACATGTGTTGAGACGAGTCCGACTACAGCTAGTCGGAACTTCTCAGCCTCGCACAGAAGCTCGTTCTCCTCCCTGCCAGAGAGGTGCAAATAGCATATCATATACATAGGATGCTATTTTGTGATTCTCACCATAGTTCTGTACTTGTAAAGACATACTTAGAGGAGTTCGTTGCGGAATAATTTGAATGTACTCATCCTTATCTGAAGTCACAGTATACCTTTTTTTTGTTTTCTTTGTATTTTAGGTCTGGGTCTTATTGAAGAAGCAACATCAAATCATACGGTATGTCCAACATTCCCCCAAGACTGCATCTTTTCAAGCTTCACAAAAAGTTGATTTAAAGTGATCTTTATGAATGATCATAGCCCCTCTCTTATGAAATGGCATCACAGGTATATTTGACCGCCATGCTGGGGACTTTTGACATCGCTGCTACAGTGGAGAGGGTGTCAGTCAAAGGAGAAGGAAAGACGCGCATGAGCCTCTCAAGTGATTTTCTCTCTGCTCTGAACAGGCAGCTGCAGTTTATCACCTACACAAACACCGTGTTCCATCCCAGGACTTCAGACACAGGTGCAGTTGGTTCACATGTGAATGATGTCATGTATTTCCATGAAATCGCTTTTCTAAACAAATCTAAACAAATGCCTTTGGTCACAAAGCTATGCTGGTTTTACTCTTAATTTACATCATTATTCTCATTCCATTTACGCTGGCCCAGAGAAGATAGAGACAGTGTGACTGTTCACCTCACAGCTATATAGTTAATGATCAGCCTTTGGGCTGAGGATAACAAATTGAGCAGAACGGCACACACCAGCTTCTCCATTCTCACCTGAACATATCAGAAAGTCAATAAAAGGACTTTGGCCCTCTTATGTCTCGTTAAACTTTGGCCACAAAAGAGCAGTGGGATGGATGCTAAGAAATGGGAAACAGATACTTGCTAGTGCTTTCAAGCACTATTCTCCATCTGCCAAAATACAAAATAGGTAAGGGAAATATGAATAACAATATGACAGGTCTGTTCGGCTAAGAAAAGGGGAATAAACAAAAAAGAAATTTTTTTTTTGGAACTTTTAGAAAAACCAGCTTTTCAGAGTGAAACTAAAATCGCCAATGAAATATTGTGGTTGCACAAGTCTACACACTCAGTTACAGCTGGTGATGTGATACAATCGCTGTTAAATGGGGTTTGCCTATCATAAATTAAAGTGGTTCTGATCAACACTATTATTGCGATGCTTTAGAACAGTGGTTCACAACCCCCTGTCCGCGGACCGGTACGTGGATCAACTGGTACCGGGCCGCGTGGGCTGCACACGAAATAATGTTTTGCAGATGATTTCGTTTAATGGTACGCGTGCACCGAACGCACTCTCATTGTTCAAAGGAGAAAGGTACAAAACAGTTTGGTCCTAAGGCCTTAAACATACTCTACAATAGTTTTCAGGCAAAAGCTTGAAAGCAAAAACTCATTAAAAGAGCAGCTGAACTTTAATTCTTTAATTGAAGGCTGTTGTCTTCTTACTTTTGTTTAATGTGGTTTTGAATGTGATTGGTTACTTCTGAACACGGGTTTTTACATAGTACTTATGATGACATCACCTCTGCATAGTTTAAATATCACAAATAAATAAATCCCAGTGGTGAGATTATTCATCTTGGCCTTATTTAGAGCCACTGGCTCTATGACAGGGACGTATATGAGAAGCAAAGCAATTAGTTTTTTTCTCCCACTCTTTACCAAAGGTACACTTACGTGTTGACGTTTTTTATTCAGTTGGAACGAGCTCAGTTACTGTAGTCTTATTTTTTTTTTTTGACAATTTTATTTGGTGGGAATTGAAAATATGTGCCTTGGCACAGCAAGGTTGAGATAGATACTAATTGCACTTGCTTCTGCACTGGGCTGCGGTTACGCCCTGCTTGTGGTTTGATGTAAGATATGACTTGACCTGAAATCACTCTCGGTAGGCGTGCCACATGCATACTTGCATTGTACTCCCTTTGTAAACAGTGAAGATGGCAGCAATGAGGAAGTGCATCAGACCCTTTAGTTATCCAAAGAATGGGAATTGTGTGTGAACAAATTCTGAGAGCTGGTTTTATTGCCGCTGTTTTTTTTTTTCTTCTCCACAGTTCAGTTTGCGACTGAAGGTCACAGCGCATTTTTCACCATAAAAATTGGACATCCCGCCATACCAAGACTTTACAACTCAGGCTATCCAAAAGGTTTTTGAGCATTTAATACCGTCACGCTAGATTTGTTTTTGTTAGCTTGTTTTTTCTTAATGTCATCTTCAGAAACATAATCAATTCTTTTGTGTTTTCTCCCAAGAGAGCAATATTAGCACTATTGTGACCATTGTGACAAAGACCTTTCTACGTTACGACAAACTCAAAGATCTTATTGACAGCATACGGAAATACTATCCAACCATCACAATAGTGATAGCAGATGATAATGAGCATCCTCAGCAAGTGACTGGACCACACATTGAGCAGTTCATTATGCCGTTTGGAAAGGTAAATATTTATTGAGCTAATTCTCACATGACACAAAAAATAATTGCAGGAACTTGTTTGATCATCAGGGTTGGTTTGCCGGACGAAATTTAGCAGTGTCTCAGGTGACCACCAAATATGTGCTTTGGGTGGATGACGATTTCATCTTCACCGCAGACACCAAGTTGGAAAAAATGGTGGACATACTTGAGAGGACCAGTCTGGATCTGGTAAGATCAATGCTGGTAAATAAGAGCATGTTTGACAGCATCATGCAGATAGATACCAGTCCTCCAGAAGAGCTTTATTTTTCTTCAACAAAGACTCCAGAACTAGACAACAGCAAACTCAAATAGAATACTGGATAAAGGCCAAATGAATGAGTCTATTTTCATGGTGGGTGATGACACAAGAGATTTCACAGGCAAAAGGAAAATCCCAGAAAAACAATTTAACAAAGGCAAATATCTTTAGATTTTCATGAGCGATTTTCACACACGTTGCAAAACATTTGCGCATTGCAGACATTACTTTCGCTGAACCCGGGTGTCGGCAACCCCCGGCTCCGGAGCCACATGTGGTTCTTTCATCCTTATGCTTCGGCTCTGTGTGGCTTGGTAAAATAAATAACGCTTTGTTCAGACCGACTACGGAAAGCGTAACAAGTTTGCGCAGCCTCGGTTAACACAAACACCGCTGAGAGCTGAATGACAAATGGAAAACCTAAACAGGAAATAAAGCGTGGCCTTACAATAGCAAAGCACAAATTTCAAAACAAGCTTCGCGTGTTTCCATTTGACTAACTTCACGTTCCTATGGCACCACTCGAAATGTTTGACAAATTATGGTGCTATTTGGCAAAGTGCACAGCTCTTACGGTGCTGCGCACAAAGTCCACCTAGCTATTATATTCTTCTTGTCTCCATCACTGACAAACTGAAAGTAATCGGCGTGTGTCCATCTTGTATACGTATTGTCCATATTTAACCTGTTGTCTGCTGCCGCACTCATCCAGGAAGTAAACATTCTGCCCCAAACCTTTCTCCTAGGATCTTGTTTTTTGCGAATTGGGGGGAAAAAAATGCAATCTGATGTATTGTGTTCCTCTCATTTGTTCCGACTAAAATAATTCTATGTGTGTGTGTGTAATGCATTACACTTCTGAGTTACAGCAAAAAGTAATGCATTACAGTAATTACATTACTTTTGTAAAGCATTACCCCCAACACTGATGAGAAATGTGTTGACATTTAAAATAATTCCCAAAACTCAAATTTGTGGTGCGATTTTAATGGATATCAAATAGCAGCCCGATTATTGGTTTCTTTTTTTTCTGTGAACCTTTTCATCGTACATTTTCAAGAAAACTCACCAACCTGTTGTTTTTATGCGCTCCAAAAAGCTGTAAAATGACACAAATATATCAGTGTCCAGGATGTATATTTCAGTGATCCGGCTTCACTTGGGGACAGGACAAGCTTTGTATCTTGGGAGGAGCTAAGTTTAGCGTGGCCATTTCGTGGAAGTGAAAAGTACGTTTTTACATCCACGAGTCAATTCTATTAAGGTTTCTGGACCTCATAACTTGTAGCATCATTTGAGTTTCATGTACTAGTATAGGCAATTATAACTCTTAGAGGTAGGAGAAATAACTTTTTGTTTTTCACGAGCTGATGTGCCAATGCTAAGATTGAAGGTTTTGTTTAGTTGTGCCTCTTCTGTAATTCTTGGCACATCACCTGAGTCAGACTTTATTAATCTAATCTTATTTTCTGATACAGAGGGCCCCCGTGTTACGACAATAATTCGTTCCGTGGTTGTGGTCGTAAGGCGAATTCGTCGTATGACGGCCAATCCAAACCTATGTTAAATAGCTAATGCGTTTAGAACCCCAAATTGTACAAACATATTTAAAATTGGTACCAAAACAGTATAGTGCTACGTATATATAATATATATGTTTACAATCAGAAAACATCATAAATATAGAAATGATTTATTTACCTTTGAGTGCCGCTTGTTATGCCCAAATTCCCTAATAAGGGTTATCTCCAGCATCGTTTCCATTTAAATCATCTTCTCACTTCTCTCTTCATGAGCTAGTGGTTCAAATCAGGGAAAACTGAAAAACATGCAAGACACCGGCCCTCGAGGGCCAGATTCGCCCACCCCCGCCTTAGGGTCATGAGTTATTTTGGTCGCATAACCGGGAAAATGTCATAAAGAGGGGATGAAAAAACTCAGAATTCCACGTCGCAACATGAAAATGACGTAAATCAGGGACGTTGTAACATGGGGGTCAATTGTATCCTTATCTCTATATAAGGTACAGCTTCTATACGTATAAATGAATATGGTTGTTACCTAGACCCAGAGCAGAAATATAAAACAACACCGACTGTAACTTCAATTGGTCAGAGATCAATGCAGAGCTGATGATATTGATGCTACAGTATATCATCTTTCACAATCCCCCCAAAATAGCAATTTGTTCACGAAAAGTTGTTTTTCATTCATGTAGCATTTTAGTCGACCTGGTCATGCTAATCCACAGAGGTTGAATCAAGGCCACTGAACCTGTTTATTAACTTTGTTTGGCAACCGTGCTATTATGCTAAGGACATTGCCGTTTGGTTCTCGGTCGGTATCTTTGGTCAACTTCAAAATCTTACATCTGTCATTGCACCTTCATTACTTCTTAACATTGCCCTTTTAAATATTCCAGGTTGGAGGTGCGGTTCGCGAGGTAACCGGCTGGACTGCAACATTCCGTCACACCATTTCAGTCCAATCAGGGGGAGAGGACGGTGACTGTATACATATCAGGCGCGGCTACTATCATGCAATTGAGGGATTTCCCAATTGTGTGCTTGCTGATGCTGTAATCAATTTCTTCATGGGGAGAACTGACAAAGTGCAGCAGGTGGGCTTTAACCCCCGCCTGGCTCGCCGCGGCCATCTGGGTGAGTATCATTTGGGGGTGCCATGAACAGTTGAGCTGCATCAAAATGCCGTCACAAAACAAATCGAGCGTTGACTTTGGTATGAGTAGAATTTGTTCTCTGACTAGATTCGTGATTCAAAACGCTTGTACCACAAATCATGTACCCTGCTACGTAGTGCCTAACTACGAATAACTACTAATAATCAGTATCCGCACTTGCAAAACCATCAGTCCATCTCCAGTTTGAAGCATACAGTCTAAGACAACTCGTAGAAAAAGAACTTTTCCCACAACATTTTTTTTTTTTTTTATCCCCACAGAGTTCTTCATCGATGGGCTGGGCTCTCTTCACATTGGCTCCTGCAGTGATGTCATTGTAAACCATGCGTCAAAGATCAAACTGCCATGGAGTGGAACACAATCTGAAAAGGCCTATAAAAAATTTCGATACTCTAACAGCGAAAACGAAAATCACATTCATGATGAAGTCTTTTACTTCACAAACAGGTTCAAATGTATGACCTTGCAATGAGGTCTGCTCCCCCTTTTGATGCCAATAGCAATGTTTATTTATTATTTTTCTGAGTCAACTTGGTATTTATTTATTTTTATCTCTGGCAAATCATGTTGATTTTGAAGTGACAATAGATCATATTGATTTTACAGCAAAGTACAAGGTCTTACTTGTCCTCTCTAAAAGATATCAACTGCTACAGGCCAAATGTATTCTAATGAAATATTTGTTTGGTTACGCCCTGGGGCATGAGTCCTCTGACCAGGGTTTTACGTTGAACAAGTGTATTTCCATGTTTGACTTCTGACTATTGCGTCATCTTGTGGTTGATTTCTGTAGCACATGTTGTGTGGCGTGAAGTCTCCAATGTCATACGCCATCGTGTCAAAGGAGCACAATTTAAACGCTTTAAGTACACGTGAGGCTTACATAACCATTCTAACTAGACCCACCCGTCCTACAAATGTTAAAATAAACAATCTGCTATTTAATATTCTGTACGCTATGTAAAATAAATAAATAAAATGACTATAATTACAAAGACACCTTAGTTGATGAGCACATATGCACCTCACTGATTTCAAATTATGACACATAGCGCTGTGCCTCCTACAGCGCAAAAGAAATTACATTGCTATCAGTGACTGTTATTACTGTGTACTGTGAACTTGGCAGTTCCAAAGGCAAAGGAAAATATTCAAATTGTTTTATCAGCCAGAATGTGCAATGACTACCGGTTGACTAATCGGGTGAATATGCTTAAAGCCTAATAATGTGATCGGCAACGTCATTTTGCTGTGGTTCATTATCATGGGCCTGGGTCACAACCAGAAAGCACAGGGGCGAGACTTACTCTTTATCTTCCTCAAGCATACCTACAGTATAAATGGCGCCTCTCAAAGCACCAGTGGTAAGTTGCCTTGTTTTTTATACCTTTACTTAAGTTGAAGGTGCTACAAAATGAGGCAGTCAGCATCACCTGAAGGAAACAAAACTTGCTATAAATTGAGTTCTCTTAGAACTAGCTGACATTCAGTTGTGCGATTAACACTGCATATGACTGAAGTTTTTATATTGTTCTACTAAAACTCCTCTCCCTCTCATGTGCAGCACTGTTATACCTCATGGATATTCTAAAGTGCTCTGTCAATAAAGCTGAGAACTATTTTTCTAAAAATTGTTTGATTTTATTGGTACCTAGCTTGTCTGTTTTGCAAGTTCTCAATGTGTGTGTATGTATACTGTACACACACACACACATACACGTGTGTATATATATATATATATATATATATATATATATATATATATATATATATATATATATATATATATATATATATATATAAAAAGGACCCACAGCTGACGAAGGAGGGTGTATTTGCTTGTTGCAGTGGTTTGTATAAAATGTAAAACTGGTGGAGTGCATTTTAGTAGGTCTTTCCTGTAGAATCTGGCTTGTAAATAGTTGGCCAGAACCTTGTGTACCATCCAATAAGCAGAGTGGTCTAGTTCCTGCCAATTAGTGAAACACTCCTTGAGCTTAAAAGGGAAAATCCACAGGGTGTAGTGTCTGGAGGCCTCTTTGAAAAATGCACTGAAAAAATAAAAATAATAATTTGGCTATCTAACATCAAGCGAGAACATAATTATATTTGTGTCTTTTCTCTCCTGGTTTAGTGCAGTTTTATTAGGTCAAGGTTACAGACTGTGCGAGAAGCCGCCTCTTTTGACCGCCAGAGTGCGTTAGAGTGATTGGGTAACGTTTACTCGGCCTTTTCAAAAATTGCCTTGATAAAGATGTTTCCTTCAAGGTACCGCTGTAAAGGTTATTTATTTTTGCTCAGGCTTTCCGTGTCACAATCATCCGGATATTGTAGTGAAGTAGGCTTGTCTGTTTTTCATCAGGTTTTCAATCTTGTCTCACAATATAATCCAAGAACCTGGCATACTTCACATTCCTAACCTGTAATAAAATGTTAAACACAGACACACATACACAGAGAGAAACCAAGACAAAATATTGATGAGAAAACGTTACTTCCTTTAATAAAATATTGTCTCATAAATCTTGAATAGGGATATACTGTACTGTATCTGTTTTGAGAACAGCCACTATCAGCCAGGTGCAGACAAATACCAAACAGTATTGTCTGGCATGTCCTGTACGCGTGGTCTTATTTAAGCACAAATAAAATATAGAAATTCAGCTCAGTGCACATTTCGCTAGATTTGTTTCTGTACTTCAAACAAATATTATTTTTTGTTAAGAACAACATTGCCATTGATTTTTAAGTAAAATAGTTAACACTGTGAAAGCCTCAATAATGCTACAATAGGCTACTGCTTCTTTGCAACACATCTACAGGTAACATGCACCCGATGGTCGGCTGGCAAGTCCAAGCCCATTTTTTTTTCCAAAACACTTTAATGAGGAACCGGAGTCTTCATCGGTGTGTGCGCATCCGTCTCACACCCAAACAGTCGTGGTGTTGTCTGGATGTTTTTCCTGCAATGAATGGCAATAGTTACGGCATATTAAACATGCTTGGATCCAGTATGTGGCTGTTTGTATTGTACCGTCTGCTGCTGAATGTACATCACAGCATCATGCACTGTGACGAAAATATGCTGAGGGTTCATGTAGTTCATGAGGCCGCTTGATGTGAGGATCTTTAAAACACCCTCTAGGAAGGTCACAAATTAGACATTTCCTAGACTATCATGCACAGTTATCTTCGAAAACGAATTCCATCGACAACATTCAAAAAAAATACATGCCATATATAGTACATATGTATTTATACATACCATTACAGCTGGACAAAAACACATGAACTCCAATTTTCTGGCATTCAATGCACATCTGCAAACCAAATAAGACATGTTGGCATACGACACTGCCAGGAGACACTTTAGTTGCTTTTGCGCACAAACCTGAGTAAAGAGTCTCGCTCCTGCAACATCAACAAAAATCACGCTACTGCAGTCGATCAGTACAGCCTGGACCTCATGCTTGGTTGTCTCTGCGAACAGCAGCAAAAATAATCACTTGCAATTAAAAAGTAGACTTAAATTACAACACTCAAAACATTGCGTGTACAGTAGCTACACTATGGTATCCTACGAATCAAACTATGTAGATTGCCACAACTTACCAGATTGAAAGAACTCATTTTCTGAGGAAAAAGATGCATTAGCAATGCCTCCTTCCTGAAGAATGACAAAAGGCCAAAAAATAAGAAATACTTTTTCACGTAGCTTTACTGCATTATAGGGGACTTTTCGATGAAAAAAAAACAATATTCTATCATATATGTTCAAAAAAAAGGGAGTAGAACTTGACATATGTGTTGGCCTGTTACCTTGTTACCCCACACACACACAAAAAAACACTGTATTCATAACGTAGTTTTACTCTTACTATAAGTTTTCAGTTTGATGGGGTTTTTTTTTTGGGGGGGGGGCAGCATCCGACCGCTGTGCCCATTGTGCGTGTGCACAATGCAAATGTGTTTAAAAAAGATTGAAACTTCGTAGACCAGACGTGAGGTTGGAGACTTTACACAGCAGAGTGATCAGCTGTTTTTGTCGCTTTTTTTTTAAAAGACCTTTTCTACGGAGGCCTATTTAGAACACCTAGTGAAAAAAAAATACTCAGTGCAATGGCCCAATGACTGACTTGACGTCACATCCGGTCTTAACATGGCGCAGCAAATTAAATTATTATTTTTAATTATTTAAATTATTTTAGCAAACGTGAGATTAGACACAAAAATGAGAACACTAGCTATTTATCAAACTAGATATTTGTCAAACTTTAAAACAGTGCTGAATTAACTCCATCGAGACCTTAATATGGGACAAGTGATGTTCAATTCATTACACTTGCTATAACTTTAGAAAAGGTAGGTCTTTCTTTAAAATGGTCAGAGTTTTTAGAAAGGAAATTTTGTGTATCAAAAGTACTAGTGGTATCTGTACTTGTTATCAGTACTAGTGACTACCCAAGAGGGGCATACTCGCACTGATGTTAATATGAAACAAAGTGGTATAGAACATCCTTACTATAGTTACAAATGTGTTGGGGGCAGGGGCGTAAAGTATGTTCTTAATGAGAAGCACTAAATTAGTGACACATGATTGGGCCACAGACCGCTGTTCTTTTTTAAATTTACTTCACAGTTCACTTGTGTATTACGATGATTAATTTTTGATTTTTGAAACTCCCCATTTAAGCGTATACATTGACTAAGGTGATTTGGTGTATTCGGCAGACGTACCACCGTGTTCACACTGGTCTCTCTTTTACGCTTCTCCAGAACTTTTCTGGCCTTCTCTCGGCTGCGGATCTTCTCTGGCGTCAGGCCCAACAACTGGCTCATTTGCTCCCGAAAGAAGCTACGGTTTCCATAGTAAATAGGTCCGTTGTATGTCAGGATCTTCATCCCTGGTACCTCATAGCACTGAAAGCAACACAGGATGTCATTTACTTTCTGAGTTTACTTCACTGGCTTTACATCGAGTTACAAAAGTAGACTGAAATGTCGTAAAGTGAATTCAGAGATAAGTTTCTAAATACATTTTACAGGTTTTAAGATAATTGCTGACAACATGTTTAAAGCCTTAGACTTTTTTCACAATTTATCTTTCCTAATTAGTTGGGGTGCGTCTGAAATGGCATCTAATTGCACACCCGGACAATGGGCTTCAGTCACTAATAAAAACTCGAGCAACTTTATGCTGGAAAGCTAAGCCCATATCCCAAAAATGAATGTTTACCTTTTGGCAGAACTTGCAGAGAAGATCGGAGTCATTCCGTAATTTTCCAAGTGAGTTACACTTGGTTACATTGCGGACGAACCACCCAATCATGAGTATAAATGAGCCACCGGATGGGTGAAATGGGCATATTTTCGCAACTCAAATGTGGTTTTAGGAAGACAAAAATTGCATTCTTTTTTCTGCTAGCATCTTTTCACGCGTTCGCAGTTGTTGAGAAAGGCTTGGTTGGTTTTTCAAAATTTGGAAGCATTATTTTTGATATACTTGCTGTTTTTTTTTTTAATTATTCGGAATTGACTTTGGCACTGACGACACCATTCTCTGTGGTGCACATTTAGAAAAGAAGTTTTAACTTCACAGGGACTTAAAGAAGAATGCTTGATAATTTAGCATCTACTCACCTTACTATGATTCTCCAGAGGTCTATAAATTTCTGTGTTGCTGGCCCTGCCGAGCACGGAGCAACCAGCCCTGATGAATGAACCATGGTTCAGAGGATGCAATGAACATGCCTGATGGACATTAGGTAAGCTTGATCATTTTACTAATGAGCCACAACATTCGGTACAACAGCAATCGGTAAGCTATGGCTACATTGGCTGTTACGAGATTAAGATGTGCATAAAATTATAATAGACAGCTGTAAAGGTATTGAAATGCTGAGTGAAAAAAAATATACCTTTGCGTGCGGCAGATTACAGTCATCATTGAAAACACCACCCCGATAGCTAAGCCAAGATCCACATTGAGAACCACAACCGACAGCCAGGTCACCACCCAAACCATCTGCATATATTCAACAATATTCATGAAAAGATACTTGGACACATTTCACATCACAAGACAAAACAGTAGCTAGAAGTTATGGGAGGCGGTTGATCCTGTGTCCCAACAGAAAGATGACCGCTGTTTCTAGTCAAAGTTGAAAAAGACCAATTCGCCTGCTTGATCAAATGGTGTTCATAAGATTTCTTCAATCTTCCCTTACGGGAGTCTTGTCTGGGGATTACAACCCAGAAAAGATCCAATAACTTTTAGTCTGTCGCCATTCTGCGGACTTACAAAGTCAATTTTGCTGATTCTCCACAGATGCGGTAATTCCTGGAACTGCAAGAACATTTGCCTGAGGCTCGTCACGTTGATACATGCCAGTACCGCCTGTGGACAAACATACCGAGAAGAATGAGAGCAGGTTCGTCTCTGCTCCTTAACCTCTGATGCTACACTTTAACACACCTTAGGTAGGAAGTGGAAGAGGGGTCCAATAACCAGCAGAACTATTAGTACAACGAGACTGGTGAACAAGCCAGAAAACTGCAGAAACAAACACACATGAGGGGATGCAACAGGGGATGCTGTTGTGTACCCTATACTGAAAAGATGTCTCTGTATGACCTCTTTTCATTCTGTGAAGCCCTTTGAGACTTCGGTGATTTAGGGCTATATAAATAAAATTTGATTGATTGATTGATTGACATGACAAACCATTGACTGACAGTCCTGGCAAAATATAATTGAGAAGCACTTAGCAAGGACGATGACAAGATTTTATAAAAATAAAAACTGGGACACGGCAAACTCGCTGAAAATGAAACTTGCAAAATAGTCCCACCAGGAAATACTTGTAACAAACTTAATTAATAGTTTGTGGTCACGGTTGTGTTAATACTTTGGTAATGCTATAAAGTAAATGCTATCTTGTATAAGGTCAAATGCGCAAAACAACTCAATGCAATTACAGTGGACCCCAGTTTACGACGTCCCGGCCTTGCGCTTTTTTCACCTTATGACGTGGACCGCAACGTTTTTTTGTCCCCTCTTTATGCCATTTCTTTCGGCTTATGACATAGCCAACAATGCTGTCAGTGTCCATGTGTGACCGCCATGTTGGATGTGTCAGCGCTCATCCATTTATATATATATATATATATATATATATATATATATATATATATATATATATATATATATATATATGTCACCACTTACGTCACTACAATGCTGGTCTGCTATTGGTCGGCGTCACGGTCAAAATGGCCGCATGCTAAAGACTGGATCTCGTTTTGAGTGCTTAAAATAACGTATTTATTGTGCATTTTACTGCTTAATTCAAACTTGAATGGGTTAGCCATGGGTTCCAAGATTGCTAGTGATGTTAAATAGGGAAGCAAAAAGATGATTTTTACAAAAACGAAGCTGGAGATAATCAAAAAATAGATAAGATAAAAAATAGATAAGAAAAAAATAGAAAGATAGACTAGCCTAGGCTAGGCTACTCTCACTAGGGAATACGGCCATGACGAGCTCGTCACTCAGTCAAACGTAAATAAATCCTTTCCATATTTTTCATTTAAGATGTTATTCAATTGTATGCACGTATATTAAATATACATAGCACTAACTATACTATTTTGATACCAATTTAT
Organism: Hippichthys cyanospilos; assembly: GCF_059441005.1. Lineage (NCBI taxonomy): Eukaryota > Metazoa > Chordata > Actinopteri > Syngnathiformes > Syngnathidae > Hippichthys > Hippichthys cyanospilos. The sequence goes on along the minus strand of NC_142370.1, from coordinate 26,542,998 downwards.
GTATATTCAATTTTGATGTTTTTTACCTGAGGTTTTACATGCATTAGCTATTTAACATAGTTTCGGATTGCCCACAATACAGTGAATTCACGTTATTATCCCAACCGCGGAACTTATTAATCTCATAAACCCACTGTACCATGATCCAACAATTTTTGCTCAGTCATGATGTTGTGCCAATGTAGTAAAATGTTTTTTTCCTGCCTGCAACTTGAAATGACATGGAGCTGTTATAGTTTTGGCTTCCATCCATCCATTAGCTTAACCACCTATCCTCACAAGGGTCGCGGACTTGCTGGTGACGGACCAATCACACTCACAAACACACCTAAGGGCAATTTGGAGTGTCTATTATATTTGCCATACATGTTTTGGGGATTGTGGGAAAAGAAAGAAAGCCCACAGAGGCACGGGAGAAAATCCAAACGCCAAGCAGGAGGGCTGGAGTCAGAAGCAAACCGGCTACTGCAGAACTCTAAGGCGGACATGCTAACGGGTCTGCCACTGTGAGGCCCTGATTTTGGCTTGTCAAATAAATAAACAAACGTTTCCATGTTCCCTCTGCAATGTGTTCACAGACTAGTCATTGATTTTTGGTACACTGCATTAGTATTTCTATAGATTATATATATAGCTAGTTTGAGATGTCCCACTTTGTAAGTAGTCACTGAATGCACCTTCGATCAACTGCGCAAGCACAGTACTTCTGTACTGTATGCAGTTCTCTATGTAGTTATTGAACGTTTAATGTAAGCACTTTTCTTTCTTCAAAATCTTGAAGAATCAAATGGACTTTGTAGCAGAAGGCACGCCGACCAATATCCTTCTTAGGTGTGGGGACATTTATTTGTGGGGACATTGTTGTATTTCTTCGGTTATATCCTGTATTGTGGAGGATGTAGATATTGTTCCGAATAAAAAGACAGATTCAAGAAATAAAACTTAAAGTTAAACTGCAGTCAATGCAAGAACAGTCTATATTTTGTTGTGAACCAGTCAAGCAGATCATACATAACACAATAATCTGTCACGTTAGGGCATCTTCAGAGGAACCTAGCCAGGCTATTATGAGTAATGTTAAGATGCTCGTATCAAACAAGGTGATTATATCATTGAGGAATTTAAGTAAAGTAGTGGCTGTGAAAAGGTTCGATCTAAAGCCTGACTGGAAAGGAGATAGTATATTAAAAGTGTTTATATACTGTGACAACTACTTAAAAATCAATTCTTCAAATATTTTTGCCACACTATTAATAATAGAAATGGGTCTTTAATTTCTGAGGTTGTCAGGCTCACCAACTTTATACGATAGCCTTTATACTCCGGCCTGTTTCCAGTTAAGTGGTACAAAAAAACGATAGATTGGATTTTTACCCGAATTCAATTCACAAATGTCTTTTTGCATATCATTAGGGTAGACTTTTTTTTTTTTTTTTTTAAGAGAAAGAGCTGGTACATCTTGAATGAACTAAGAGAACATAGGCATGTAGAGATTCAAAGAGTGGGGAACTACATACAGATGAAAAATGCTCACTAAAAGCACTGGCCATTCTAATAGGATCCTTAATAGTAACATTATCACTATTAATATATCAGCTTGTTGTAGTGTATGCTATTGAGTCTTTTCTAAAATTATTTAGCACTATTGAAATTATTGCTTTGGGCAATCCTTGTAATAATTTGCCATGACATTCCGAGTTTTAGATGTACAAGTATTCCTCATCCAATGATACATTATTAATCGTCAAGAGTGAATATAATTTAACAGCTAAACAGCAAGCAGCTGTATCTAAAAACCATAAATGACTTGCCACGGTACTCTTCAAAAGTACTAGCATTATAGGTTTTAAAACTATTGCAATGTATAACATAACCGTGAAGTTATTCAACCGTGATATGAATTTTATGACCATCATCACCCAGCCCTGGGTATATCCTACCTGTGTGTATCCTCCAGCACTTTCCAATATGTTTGTTGTAGCGAGAGTAGCTGAACTTGGAAAACATGTGAAAAAAGAAGACACTGTGTTGGAGATACCATGAGCCAGCAGCTCCTGCAAAAACAAGTTCAAATCACCAGACTGGTAAGAAGCTTCAGCGAGCATTTCCAGACTCTACCTGGTTTGGATGGATGGAATATCCATGCTTGTCAGCATAGATCATTGCCAGTGAGACAGACACAGCATACCCAACAAATGTGATGGCAACTGTGTCCCCAGCAATGTCAGGAAATGTGTAGATGGCAGGCAACTGAGGCTTAGGGAATCTCAAGAAAGGAAGTATACATTTAAAAAATGCATTTGTTGGGTTGTTGGTGCTGTTAGTGAGTTGTACTGCTGAATAATTACCCTGCTGGAATGTGGCCAACAATCTCAATGTCATAAATGGAGTCCAGAGAGAAAGCATAGGCCACACTGGTGGCAATGATCACCTAAAGAAGCATACAAAATAACACTAATTGCTACTGTATGTAGACGTTGGCAAGGCAAAGTTTGTAAACAACTTGTTTCAGTGGTGATTATGGTTAAAAGATGTGCATAGAGCAACTATACGAGTGCTTTAGTGCTGTGTTACAAATCTGGTGTATAAACTGTGATGAAGAAATCTTAGCCAGCTAAATGTTACGTGGTGAGCTACATATTCCTCCATAGGTACCATTTTTCTACCAAACCTGAAAAGAAACAATTGATTGCACAAGAAAAATTAAGTAAATGTTTTGCTTTCGCGGGCCACATAAAATGATGATTTGCCCGGTCCCGAGAATCAGAGTTTGACTCTTGGGCATTAAGAACAAGATTCCAACTGACCGTTAGGATCTCCACTGGGATGGGTGTACGCAATCGTTGCCGGTAACGTGTGTTGATCTCTTTCACTGGAACCAGCACCGCCAAACACACAAATGAGATCAGCAGCTCTGCCCTGTTAGTCTGAGGCAGGTTCTCCATCACGGAGGCTAAAGTCTGAACAGATAAATTGTTGTGCGTCAACCAATCTCATTCTGGAGCCCCTTTTACAGGGCCCAACATTTAACAAAAGTGGTACACCACCTTTGTATACAGTGAGGCCCCCCACCCACCCATTCCACGAGAATTAAGGTGGACCCTTGCCGAGTAACAAAATATAAAAAAAAAAAAAACTGCACCTCCCCTAATAGGGGTTTGTCATTTTTTATGGGTTCAATGCTGCAGTGCCATACTTTATACTTTCACGTCTGACTGTGCATGAGGTGCATTAAAGGAGAGCTCCCCAACCATCGGTCCACGGCTGAGTACCAGTCTGTGGATCAACTGATACCAGGCCGCGTGGGCCGCAACCGAAATAATGCACTTTTTCCATTTTATGTATTATTCGTGTATGAAAAACATTTTTTTTGAAAAACCTCTTATTTTGATAACTTGCTGGATTCTCTTAGATTTTTTTTTGGTCACTTGAGTGCCAAAGGTTCACTCACAAATAAGTTAAAGGAGTAAAAAAACAAACGTCTTTGGGAAGGAGAGAAGGCCCAGTCGAGGGACAGGTGACGAGCCCACAACTTCAAAGAAAAAGAACACTTTTGCAGGCAACGCACCAGGGGTCCTACTTGCCATATCGATTTTTCACGGTAAGTAGCCAAAAAGGACCCATATATTGACAAGGAATGGACTCTCTACCTTTTTATTACAACCGATGTCTTTGCAAATGGCGGCAGCTTAAAAAATGTGTTCAAAACTCCTCACACACGCATTTGTGTGAAGAATGAATCTAGCTGAGAGCTCCCATTAGTTTGGAGTTAATTTCGGGTTCGTATTTTATGTGAGCAATATATTGGCAAACTTTCATACTAGCCATTTGAGGCCATATTGTGGCATCTTAGAGCATTATATACAAAGTTACTATCCTTTCTGAATCAGAGCTCCACTGTCATCTTTTCTCACCTTGAAAAAGGAGAACGTCCCAGTGTGGCGGTTGAGATGAAGCCCCAGCATGCTTTGCAGCTGAGAACTTGTAACATGGAAGGCAGCAGCACTTGTGAAAGCTTTAACAATTGGCTCTGACAGATATGTGGAGAGGAACCCCAACTGAAGAGCAAACATACAGAGCTGGAACACAGAATAATTAACTTGGGTTACATTTTATGTGTGAGTCAAACAGCAAGGCCTCTGCTATCCATTATGGTGCACAAACATCCTCACACCACATTACCATAATAATTCCCGAGAGAAGTGCTACAGCTGAGGCCACGCTGATTCTCTGTAGCTCAATGTCGACCCATTCAGGCGAACTGGAGTTGAACTTCAAAGGCGTGGGGACCAGTTGCTCCACAACAGAACCAGTCATGAGACTCACCACAGCAAACGTACCTGGGAGAAGTCCTTGACCTCAGTGACAGTCTCAATGCAGCTAATAAATAATATTTCTTGGAAGATGGACTGTACCTGTGGATACGTGCCGACCAGTGCCAAAAATCATATAGAGGACCACAGGGAAAAAGGATGTGTACAGACCAAAAATCGGGGCTACAGATGTGAGTAGTGCAAAAGCCATGCCTGTGTTGAGGAAAACAATGGAAATGCTCAATCTTTTGTGCAGTGCATCTTGTGGATTTAATTAAATAAAGCTGTAATACTGTACTTATTTGTTACAGGAACTCACCCCAGTGGCCAAACGGCTACTCCGCAAAAAAACTTTTAAAAATTAAATTGGGGAAACGATACACTTTTAATAAAGCTATATAGAAAATTTCAATAGCGTGTTAATGCAAAAGGAATAATTTGTTGTCCTCATGTTTGTATTATTTCTCCAAATTTAAAATCCATCCATCCACCCAGCCATCTTTACTGTTTATCAACATGAAGGGCACACATGCGTTAGAGCCTATCCTGGTACACCATGGACGGGCACATACTGTACAGTATAGACAAATGAGTATTTACACTCACAGTCATACAGGTTGCAGTCAATGAAAGAAACAAAACTGGTAGATGTGAGTCAGAATAAGTAAACCACTAACCCACTGGGCTGCGCTGAATATAAAATATGATATATACAGCGAATAAAATAAAACAGTATTGTATCATGACTATAGCAGTAAGATAAATAAATAACATTAAATACACGGTTCTAGAAATTGGATGGATGGATTAATCCTGGCAGCATGATGGTCAATTCGTTGGCATATGCAATATATGCGGTTTAGATTTGGGTTCCAGAGAAGGTCAGTACGAGAGGATTCAGTTCAATTGTGACCCCATGAGGGCAAGTACAGTAAAAATGGACACTTTACTCAAAACACAGTACAAATTTAGATCTTACATAGACATACATTAAAACATCCATCCATTCATTATCGTAACTGATTATCCTTACTGTAATGCCCAGCATACAGTTAACAGTAGTATTTTTAGTACTCATAATGCTGCAGTTTGATTGACATTGTTTTTGTCATAGTTTTTACTATATCTTTTTTTCGCATGACAATAAACGTCTTATTCAACTGTGATTGTATTATTACTATCGCGACTGACCTTGTGGGATATGAAGAATGCCAACTGTCAGTCCCGCGATCGTGTCTCCTAGAAAGTATTTCTTAAATCGGTATCTTGGCAGCCAGTTCAAAATGGGAACTCTCTGACGGAACAGGTGGAAGCAGCCCCCCCGTGAACACCTGCACCTCCTGGCAAGCTTGTCCCACAGCCGCAAATTTCCACTCGGGTTGTCCTCTTCGGAGCCGTAGGCTTGTTTGAAGCGGTCCTCGGTGAAGATGCTCCGATACACGGCCACGGAGGCGCTCATGTTGTCCCGAAGGAAGGTGGGATGGGGAGGAGAGTGTGACCCGATGACCAAATCCCGTCTACACCCGTACACGTGTGGATTGCTTCATGACTTTTATAGCAAAGTCTGCCACAGCTGTCTCGACGATCGCCTGCGAGCCAATGGCACGCTCAACTTTTTTTGTTGTTTCACACTTGACTTTTTTGTCAAGTGGAGGCCGGTTGGAGACGCACGCACACACACAAAAGTGAGCGGCTGCAGGTTGTCATCAGGTTGTCAGACTTGAAAATCCCCTGGGTCCTATTGCCCAAAGGGTTCACAGACTTTAAGGACACACCTATGGAACGAAGGCAAATTTGAATACAGAATTTGGTTTGGTTTGATGACTCAAGTAACTCCCTGGCATTTTCTTCCTTGGATTGTTGTGGGGTTTATCCAGGTATCCTGCATGCCTCCCATATTTTAAAAACATGTGAGTTAAGTTCAGTGAAAACAAATGAACAGAGTCAAACAGGCCCTGGTTCTGGTTTCAGGTTAAGTCAAGGAAAATTATACCATGAAAATACAGCAGACATGTGACATGCTTGTTCACGATGCAATTGTTTTATTTATTGATTTAAACTCAAAGCACTTATGTCATGTCCAAAGTCATCAAAGTAGTACTGTTCACGGCGCTGCAGTGTAACCTCAAACCACGTCTGTTAGCGAGGAGTTCATTTCCGAGAAGGATGGATGTCCCCAATCGGTGGGTGTTTAAAGTGAGCAGCCTCAGGGGAAGCGTCTGGTACCCATGAGACCCCTGTGAAACTCAGTCACACATGTCTGGTTGCTTCATGGATCAAACTACACCTTGACTCTGATCAGAAGTTGACGGCCATGATTTGGAGTTCTGTTCTTTGTCAGGATGCAGCGATTGCAATCCTGGATAAATATTCGATAGAATACATAGAAATAGGGTCTCTGTGTGGTTTAGTATAGGGCTGCCATTTCGCATATTTTATTTTTCAGAATGGCTGCACTTCATAATCTTTGAGGGCTGGTGCGCCGGGCATTAAAACGTGCTTTAGGCAATGTTACTAGAATGTTGATGTCCTTAGAAATGTCCAGATTCAGATATAAGGGACTTCCGTTCAATTTCAGGAATGCAGGCCATTGTGTTGATCAGCACTTGGAGGATTTATGAACATACAGTACCAACAGTGCAGTGTGTCTGCAAGCTGTTTAAACAAGATGTTAATCAGTGGTAAATGGAACAATGTGCTGAATGGAAAAGGACATGGAATGTTAGCCCCAAACAAGAAGAAACCCTTGCTGCTCCATCATAACACAGACAGCATTCTGAAGATGAAATTAAAACAACAGAAATTTGAATACCAGTCAAATATTGGAATCGTGCCAATAATGCACATGCAAATTGCGCAGTCAAGAGTGCAGTCATTCTTGGCAAATTGCATACGAAGTGGGTGATCCCGCACACTTTGGTACAAGATAAAGGGCACATTTTGAATTGGGGTCAGCGTAGTTCACGCAACTTGTGAATGTGGAAACGGCGAAACAAGCGACGCGGTTGAATTGCATTCAGTGTAGTTGGCGCAACGTGACGCAAAAGCTCATCGAGCAATGCAAAGGACGTGCAAGCAGACATGCTTATTTCGCCTGTTCACAAAAGTGAAAAAATGTTACCTTTTGTTGCTCGCTGCGTTGCGACAACCAAACCGCTTCAGCGACATTTAATATCACACACAGGGAGCAGGAATACATCATGGCGGCCGGGTTGATGAGCTGATGGAAGATGAACTCGGGTTACCTGATATGTACAGTATTTACTTCCGCTTTTCCCTCACTTGCCCGCCAAGTGAGGGACACACGAAGCAAAACGAATAAAGGTGCTGTCGGAGAAAAGAGTGGTTCCACTACATCCCATTTCTTTTTTTTTTTTCTATAGCCACTCATCCTCACTAGGGTCATTGGCTTGCTGGTGCCTATCCCAGCTGTCTACGGGCAGTAGGTGGGGGACACCCTGGACCGGTTGCTCGCCAATCGCAGTCGCTGCAATCCAAGTATGTATGGTATAGTAAAAAGAAATGGTGGGTTCACGCGCCCTTGGGGTACACCGGTGGGGTACACAGTCTTGACCTGGAGAGAATTTAATCGACCATTTCCTATTAGGATCTGTTAGCGCTGAATAGAACCGGAACGAAATTATTCACACAGAAGTCGATATATTTTGTGATGGAATCGAATATAACACCTGAGTGAGTAGATTTAGAAATGACCAAATTTATGTTGCAGCTCCTTGGCAGACAATACGCTGTTTTAAGGCAAGTGTTGTTATTTTTGGCACGTGACTTTGTGACACTGCTTTTCTTGCCGCATTGAAGTTCACCCCGTCGTCTTCATGCCAAGTGTATGCTGGTCTTTCTATTCTTCTCATCCAAGGAGAGGCTCCACTCCTGTTGTTCCTGGAATTGTTCTTTATCTGCTTTATGGGATGCTTGTCTCGGCCCCCCTCTGGCATGTTGGAAATGACCTTGTCTCGAAGGCTGAGTGCTGCTTGCGTCCCTGTCTCCTTACCTCTCCCATCCCTTTCCGCTGACTGCGGCTATTTGTCTATCAGCCACTCTTCTCATGCTGTTGAGCTATTTACCGTATGTTGTTGCACTTCAGAAGTTTGTCTCTTGCCCAACAATGAAATGAAAAAAGAAAACCATAGGCCTCGTGCGTTTGTTGCAATTAAAAGCCACAACACACAAAGGTTCTGCCGGGCTTAAGAATAGAAGTTCGACAGCCCTTTAATGTTAATAAAAAGAAAAAGACTTATTTCCTTATCAGGGCTAGAGTAGTCCAAATAGGGCTTTTTGACCCTGAAAAAGGGGAAAACAGTCACATCTTTAGTCTAAAGGGATTTACTGTGACTTTTAAAAATGGAAACATACGTCACATGAGTGTCAAGGTATTTCCTTCATGCCACAGACACATCCATCCATTTTAAAACAGCCTATATGAATGAATGTGACTCACACATGCACCGACTCCATTTTTGAACACGAGGGGTCCACAATCTCTTAACAAACTAAGGTCATCACCAAAATATAATCCTTAAATAACCTTAAATAAAAGCCCATTTTTCTCAAGTTACTCAAAAATCTTTTTTTTTCATGTTTTCATTCAAATCAGTTCCAAAGTAACTGCCCTCTTATGGGTAAGAACATTTAGGGCCTAAACTTGCCTAAATTTTAGGCAATCATGATTGGTTGACCAGTTTTGACCAGGAATTGACTAGTGTATCTCAACTCATGTTCGTTGCCCCACTGTGAATTGAACCAAACTGTACAGCTTGGTTGGTCATTAAAATGTAAATGATGACAAAAATAAACAATGTGCAATGTTGCAGGTAAAATAAATAAATAAATAAATAAAATAATCACTCTATGGCCAGGGTTCAATAATGTAATGGAATGAAGTGTTGCACAATAGTACAGTGAGTCGTTCCTCCAAACGGATACAATGCAGCATAAAAAGAAATCCCTACCATTGTTTGCATCAGCTCTTGATTTCAGGGCAACATACAGTAGAGTAACACAAAATGCATATTTAAAAAATATATTTTTCACCTTTGTTGTCTGGCCTCATTTGTATTTGTGTGTGTGTTCTTGAGCACTGGCATTGTACAAGCCGGAAGGCGAGCCTGGCATTGATCACGAGCACAGTTCCGAGATCACGTCTTCATGTTCTGCACCCGGCGTGGTGCACGTACCATGTGGAGGGTGCGCACTGATGCAGCACTTCCCTTGCACGCAGGAGCAGAGAAGTCAAACTGCAGTTCCACACACTACAGTATTAGCAAGCTTCATAGGGCATTAGGATTCCACTAAGGAGTGTGATTATTTTCGCTGTGTTTGTGACGGATCATTTTCGTGTTTTTAACTTTGCATTTAGTTAATGTTAAATGCGAGCGTGGTTGACAGTTCAACAGAACATTTGAACTGAACAACGCACTCATGAGCTCACATTTATTGTGGTAAGAGAATAAAATTTGTATTCCCTGGCCCTGTTAACTTGAGTTGACATGCGGCTGTTCTGATTTTAGTTTGTCAAATGTTAAAATGTTTCCACATATCCCCTGCAATGTGCTCACTGACTGCTGTAACCCTATTTTAAATGAACAATTGGGATGTCCTACCGTCTGAGTGGTCAATGGAGGCATCTCCAGTCAACAGCTATACCAAGGGTGTCAAACTGATTTTTATCGTGGGCCACATTGCACTTAAAGTGTCTGTTAGAGGGCCGGAATAAATCTAAAAATAGTCTAAAAAAAGCCTCAATTTTAACGTACCCCTTTAATTTCTCTAAAATCCTGAAAATTTAGGACTCAAAAATAGAAAAACATGTGTCTAATAAACGCCATTTTCGCTGGTTTACATCTTTCCCTAGTTTTGAAAACAGAGGCCGATTAAAAACTGTTCAGAAGATAGATCTGGAACAGAAAATGGTTATTTTTGAAGACAATCTGCAAGTTTAGCTAGGAACTTGAAATCAAATCAGCATTTGGCGGGCCACATAAAATGGTGTGGCGGGCCGGTTCTGGCCCCCGGGCCTTGAGTTTGACATCTATGAGCTATACAATGCTGAATGAGCACTTAAAAAAAAAAGAATAAATAAAGCAAAACTTTGTTGATAAAACTGAAAATCAATTGGCACGACATACTTCACTATCCCACACAGGGGACGCATCACCAAAAAGCTCAATTCGTCTGACATCATTTCCCATAGTTCATTGAAACAGAAGCAAGAAGTAGTTTTAGTTCCAGTATTACTTGAACGTGGGAGTAAACAGTTTTGATTTCTGTTTGATTCATTTGTTTCATATAGTCAAATTGCGATGACAACTACATAATTGATGTGCACATGGCCCCCCAAAACAATAAAAAAAAAAATAAAAAATGGGACGTCGCGACGCTTTAATCCAGATCAAACAGTAATGCTGGCAAGAAATGTCATGACTTGGGGCACAGGTCTCAAAATCAGGACTTATCTGGTTAAAACAGGACCATTTGTCAGTTTATTTTATTTGCCATGTGATTGACTAGTGATCAATCACGAAAGCAGTTTCCTTCTCACCCATTGTCATCTGGGATGGGCCTCAAGCATCTCCTCAGTACCTGCTAAGACATATTAAAATTGGGTAGATTTAAATAAAAACTCTAAAAAAAAATAAAAAAAAAAAACAGTAAGCAGCGCAAAATCATGCCCTATAAATTTTGCCTTGCAACAAGTGGTCATTCAAAATTGTATCATAAGCTCATTAGAAATGTTTGCATTTGTAAAACGTATATTTACCAATGTTACTTTCTAATGTTTGTCAGCAGCTAATCACGGATGTTTTTGTAAGAATCATTAAATTCAAGGAAACATTTTTGCATGTTCTTATTTCTATGGCAGCCAAAACTTTCACGTAGCCCCTATGAAGTATAAAGAGGCCCCACCGTGCCACCTCTTTACGAAAGCTAATTTTGTTCAATAGAGGATTTCTACAAAAACACTTAACAAAATAAACCATTACAAATCTTAAAACAGGGTGGGATTGTGGAATGAAAATATGTTTAGGATGGAGATTTTGACATTGTCAGTAACACATTGATTACACAGAGAAGTCCAGCCTTTCGAATTAGTGCATTTAGGTGCTCAAAAACGCTTAGGGAAACAAGAACAACACAACATAGCCACCCCGAACTCTGTCAAGTGAGAGTAGCCGCACTAGTGGCTTTTAAGCATCCACTCCAACAAAGTCTCACGCACAAGACCAAATACTGAACTCATTATAGTGAAACGTGACTAAATCCATTTGGTTTTGTTGTACTTATTGTGTCGTGAGAGCAAGGTCTTTTCCGATGACACTCTCATGTCAAACAAATATTTAAAACAATTAACTTTGCGATAAAAAAATGATTTGATGTCGTAATCTCACCTCTACATTTTTGAGGTAATCTCTCAACCACTTTTTTAAAATAAATCATATTGTTATGGCCGATGAAAAGATTGATATACTATGACACCAAAGTGGCTTCAGTCATCGATTTTCCTCGAGAGACATTAAAACATGCAGTTGTGAACATTTATCGTCTGCTGTATTTAAGACCGACCCAACCCAGCCCGAAGCCTCAAGTTTTGACCGTCGGGAGTGATGGTATCTTTTTCAATCACGGAATAATTTGAAAATGATACGAAAAATGAAAATTGTTCTGGAGTTTCATTTGGCAAAGATCTATTCTATGGCTACGTTAGTATCTTTGTTGCTATCGTTAGCTATGACTGCATTTACAGCTGGGTGCTTTGTATTTATGTGGTAGGCTAAACTTGAGCTGCTTCCGTTGTAGGCAAGCATGTTTGACCATTTCTTCTTGACTTTCGTCAAATTCTCCATTTTAGCAATGACAACAATAATCTGGCATATCACTCCGTGGGGGTAAGGAATGGCAACAACAGCTTGACATCACATCCGTTCCCAAATTGCTGCCATCCTTTAAAACTAACTCGGGTGATTTGGTGCAAACTGAAAAACGGAAGAAACACCAGATATTTATCAAACTGTACAATGCATTACTCACTTTACCCACCAAGACCTCAATTTGGGATCTCCGGAGGTACGCTTTAAGTGATTCTTTTTTCAACAATCTACATTGGACCCCTGTGTCAATGCAGTTCAGCATTCACAATTTTGGGGTGGGAACAACTAAACTGTTATATATATATATATATATATATATATATATATATATATATATATATATATATATATATATATATATATATATATATATATATATATATATATATATATATATAAAAATTATTTTCCTTTCATGCCAAAACACTGTTTACCGTATTATATTATTTGAAATACTGTAGAGCAAAGTTTGTTCACAAGTGTTAGTGGGTCCACTATATTCTATCTCATGGTAATGTCTGTGCTGTTTCTGGTAAATGAATATGTATGTTGGATACTTTTTTTTTTTTATGGCCAGTCAGATTAAGTGTCTGCCTTACAATTTGTCTGCCTTGAAATACAGCAAAACTGACCCATATAACATTTACTTTTTTTACCAATTAGATTTAAAAGAAAATGTTTTCTAAAAGACAGGAAATACCATTGCCAATTGCAATATTTTTCAACAACATGAGTGTCATTATGTCAGAGTGCCTGAGACTTGTTGTGACTCACTTTAAAAACTGGTGAGTCTTGCTGCAAGAAGCATAGTATTCACCTGACGTCACCCAAATGCACCACACGACCCAACGTCCACACTGTGGGGCTAACAAACATTTGCGGGCTGGTGAACAAATAGAAAAACTGAGGAGAGCGTGAGTTTCTATAGCATAACTTTCATTCTTTCATCCATTCTTTCATTCATTATTTTTTCAGTAACCGCTTTACAATGATACACACGTGCCATTCACAGGTGCAGCGATAGGATTAACAAGGTTGTGAATGGAAACCTCTTTGGAATAGCTACTGTCAGACCGGTCACCAAGGGCAGGCCATGCTCGCCCACGAAATTGCTTGCGCACCCCCACCGAAAGAACAAATCTCTAAAAATGGTTTATTTTATTTTAGAATTGTAGAAACGACAACTGATGGGTGTGGGTATGTTTGGGAGCATTGACAAAGGTCGAGGCGCGTTTGATCTCGTCAGGGTTCATTCAAGGTCGCAAATGTTTGACGTTTGTCAGACAGTCGTCAGACGTTTTCATGCACTTCTCTGGTCGCAAGGAAATTTTTGAAAATTCAAAATAATTAATCATCCATCATCATTCAGATGTATGTTGGATGAAATAAACTGTCAAATGTGCTAGTAATGCTCACAGCAAAAATTCTGAGGCAAGCCAGCTTAATTTTGGTGCAGTGCAGAATAAATGACTAAATGACAAAAAAAAGAAAAGAAAAAAAACCTTCACATTTGAATCAATATTCAGATTCAAATACAATAATGGTAGGTCAAACTTACTTCTTATCCTAGAACATATGTGAATGTTGTCCTGACACGTGACATTTGTAATCCAATGGATTTCATTGATCAAACAAAGTTTCATCATGTTCTGCTCCAAGGACTAACCCTAACCCTAACCACTTTAGAGAGGTAATGTCATAAAAATACAAGCATGAACTTTTCAATTAAAAAAAATATTTGGTGCAAACGGAATGCAATGGAGCGCAACAATTAAACACGGTTTGCAATCCATATGGATGGATGGATGGATGGATGGATGGATGGATGGATGGATGGATGGATGGATGGATGGATGGATGGATAGATAGATAGATAGATAGATAGATAGATAGATAGATAGATAGATAGATAGATAGATAGATAGATAGATAGATAGATAGATAGATAGATAGATAGATAGATAGATAAACCCAGGGGTCTGTGAACCCCACTTTGGCAACCACTGCTCTAAAGTATATTAGCAATATTTCACAGCTGTCTTAATTATAGTTTCTTGAAGGATTTTGTGGACTTTACATGATGCATTACGTCTTGGTGCAAAATCTTGCTAAATCTTATCATGTGAAATGGTCAGATCTTCATTGTCTATCATGCACACTAAATTTGTGAATAGTATGTCGCTTATATTGATATAGAGAATTGCGACCGTATTTGCACACTTCATTTTACGTTATCAGCCTTTTGCTTGTAACTTGCCATACTTCTCATGCTCAGCATCAAAGGGGGTCCATGGCTCCAGCTGGGTGGCCCGTAGCTTCTCATTTCCTCTCAGTGTCCACAGCTATTCAACATTGGCGTGCTCCGTCAGGGCTGAGCGGACCCCTGGGAGTCCCCCAGAAGCCTCGGAATAGGCACTCACCTCTCCTTCCTGCTCATTTTAGAGAGCCCTCAGAATGGAGCGCCATTGTCCTGCCTGTTATCTGATGGCCCCAACGAACATGCAGACAAAGCCTCGTGACCCCGCCGTATGTACACACCCACTTCACTGGGCTATGTCGGGGCTCTCCTGTGCCTGTCTACAAGAAAAAGTGCACGCCCGTGGATATAAAAAGGCACATACGGTACTAAATCAACCATATCCAACATTAGCAAATTAGCAATGAAAATATTCATTGTAATGAGTTTTATCTTTTTTTGTTGTTGTTTGTGTTATTAATGCAACCAAATATACAGTTTGCAAACACATCTTTAAACATGTAAAATGACATTACTATTATTGTATTTGCTGTTGTTGTTGTTAGTCCCTCAGCCATAATAATCATACAGTACTAACAGAAGAAGAAATTCTCATTCGAAGACCTGCTGGATTGGAACTATTATTTGTTTAATTGTAATTCATTTGTCAAAAATGTATAAAAACATTGTTAGCATTGTGAAACATTAAATTTGACATTTGAATGGTCTCTGTATCCCTTTTCAATTTAGAATAAACAATCAAACAATTACCATTACTCCAGATCACCTGTTCAGGGACTGTATTTCTTCCTTTGCAGTTTCTATACCATCATGAGAAAGACTGAAGAGCTACCTAAAGAGGTCAAGGACCCACTCCAAGGATGGAATGGGGTTGAAAAGCTCAGAAAAAAGCTGAGAGAAGGTGACAACTTCTGGTGCCATCACCAAAGACAAATAAAATGACTAACAATTGCTCTCAGTCTGAAGATCCATATGGATCTGATGCTTTGAATTTCCAAGCATCAGACAAAAAACGTGAAGGGGTTTACGTAAAGAATGAGTCAGAAAGGAAAAAAAAAAAGTGAAAATAAAAATCTACAAAAAGTTGTGCTTACACTAAAAACAATTTCTTTACCATGTACTGAATTGTCATTTGCTGATGTAATATATAATATATTTATTATATATAATATATTTATACCCAAAAAGTACATTTTGTGACCTTTTAAACAAATGTTATTACATTATTTTTTTTACACATTTTAAGAGATTTTGAGCTCTTTACTATCATCAGTTAAGAACCATAGGATCATAGATTGATATTATCATTACCTTGAAGATTTTATTTTATTTTTTCTTTTACCTGATCCAAGGAAATTCAGTACAGTGGTTGTATAAGCAGGTGCTAGCAAAATGCAATATGGAGGCAGTGTCCTCTTGTGGGTGAGAGCAGTACAACAAGCATAGAAAACTGCCTAAAAACTTTTTGTGTCACCCATCCATCCTCCCATCCATTTTCTAGAGCTGCTTATCCTCACAAGGTTCGCAGGCTTGCTGGCACCTATCTAAGCTGGCTTCTGGCAGTAGGTGGGGGGACAGCCTGAACTGGTTTCCAGCCAATCACAGGCCACACAGAGGCGAACAACATGTTACTACATATTTCTTTCTGTCATTTCAAAGTAATTACTTTACAACATTTTTGTATTTGAAATGTAAGGCATTACACTACTATTGCATTACTTTTCTATTATGCTAAACACAATAACTGGAAATATGAATTTGCCATTCTAAATGTAGCTTATTACTCCCATTATACATCCAGTGGAAGGCTGGCTTAAGCCTAAACACAGTACAAATCATTTATTCTGAACAGGCTGAAACAGGCCGAGCATTCTACAATTTCAATGTTAATACTGTATTCAAATTCAAGGTCAGTCGGCTAGATTAGGGACAGACGTTTCAAAAGATAGATGGTTTTCGGTGGGGCTAACGCTAGCAGCTGGCCTGCGTCATCGTTATTGTGTTTAACATACTGTTGAATTACACATTGACCAGAACTATTAATAGAAAATAGCAATTGTACGGTGAAACTTAGCGTCAGCTCATTTTGTTATTATTGCGAGTTGCAACAAGGATCTCGCTGACAAGGTTTCGAAATGTACATTTGTAATGCGTTACTCCCAACACTGCATGTGAAAGGGTTAGAAACTTAATAAAGGGAAAAGGCAAACTTGCTTTTCGATAGACATCATATGCTGAATCACTGAGATTCAAAAGACTGCTTTGGTGTTTCTTAGCTGATTCCATTCACTCCCTTGCACGCCGATGAAGGGTTCACAAGTCTCATAATAGAATAGAATAGAATAGAATAGAATAGAATAGAATGCCTGTATTGTCATTGCCCAGCAACGAAACTGGAAGTGATGAGCTGATTGGCGCATATTAAAAAAAGATGAACCATAACTAGCATAAATAAAATACATTCAAAGAATTTAATAGAAATCCTAGTTTCCCAGGAGTGCACTCAATATGATTATTTTCAGTGTGCTCTTGCTATGTTGTTACTCAGAGGGTTAAAATCTCCAAATCTTCCAAACCAGGAGTAAACTTCTCATCAAATAAAATGCAGCCACAATCATGCTCATTTTAGGACAAAATGATTTTTTTCATACTCTATGTGTCTATAAAAGCAATGTAACATTAGTGCGCTAATCCTGATGACCTTTTGGTAATGATACTGATAATACTCTTGATTTTGATCTTGAAAAAGATACACTTAATTGAATAAAATATTTTTGAAATAATAAAAAAAAAAGGATTATACTCTTGATGATGATGATAATCATTATCAACATCATCATCATCATCATCATCATCATCATCATCATCATCATCATAAATAATAATGGACTTAAATAGTTCCTTCTATAACATATGGTGTTATAATTAGAACAACACAGTGAACATTTTTTTTTTTTCCTGTGATCATTTTTTCTCTTTTAACCTAATTGCATCTCGCCAGGCAGTACAAATTGGCTCCAAAAATTAGTTGATTTGTAAAGCAGTCATTCCAGCCTTGCACAACTATGTGGCTGTATTTGTCAAGTTAATCTTGGTTGAATTGATGTTTTTTTCAGGCCACAGGTTATTTTCTTTTTTGATTTCTCATGTTGTTGTGTGTCATTGCACCAGTTTTGAGAATGATGTACTTTATATTTGCTCCAACCTCATAATAACTGGAATAACTACAACAGTGGCAACAAAAAAAGCAACACTCCAAAACAAACTTCTTCTATCTTATTTTATCTTATTTCTAGTTTTCCCAGGAAATAATCCCATCCTGAAAAAACATTATTGTGGCTTTTATCGTGGCTACCATTTACTATCTATGTATATAGAGCATTGTGCCTATCCGGGCTGTCTTTGGGCAGGAGGCAGGGACACACCCTGGAATGACTGCCAGCCAATCGCAGGGCACGCTGAGACAAACAACCATTCACACTTACAATCACATAAAAGGCGATGATCACAAACACCTACTACGACTGAGAGCGCAGACTCAGCACTGAATCTTTAGAAATGCATCAAAAACATAAAATAGCACTTTGATAAATAACAACATAAATAATAAATAAATATCAAAATAAAAATAGCGCAGAAAATTCAACCATCAATTTGTACTTGTTTACTTATCTTCATTGGGCGCGTGGGTAAGATGGAGCCTATCCAACCCGACTTTTTATCATTATGCAAATTACATTCTTGACCGGGTGCCTGCCAATCGTAGAACATTTGTTGGTGAAAAACTGTTCAGGTGTATAATGAACCTAATGATTTTTGCAAGGTGGAAGATTGACAGCCCAAGTAGCCAGATAAAAACAATGCAAAACAGTGCAAAACACCCACAAATTCAACACTGAGACCGGAGCTACAAGGTGACTCTTAAAAACTCTTCAAACTTAAAATGATGAGGTCAGTGTGCTGAACGTCAATTTAGACACGCGTCATCCTGAGTGGAAGAAAAAACAAAAAACGTTCATAGAACCACCACAGCTTACCCTTAACTCAAACCGATTCATCCATCTTGATCCTCCCTACTTTTTCTTGCCTTTTTTTGAAGATCAAGCAATGGCAAAAAGTTGAATAATTCTGCTTCTTTGATCTGCACACACACATATACAAACGCACGCACACGCACACACTCACAAGTGAGAGTTCATTTCCATTTTTGATTTCTCCCTTCCTTTCTGTGAGAGTGCCAGCATCAAGATTTACCTTGGTGTGCAAATGTGCTGGAATAGGTTAAAAGGAAAACTCGCTGCTCTCTCAAAGCACAAGTGCAGATGTTATGAAGTTAATTAAAAATTTAGTGATTCCTTTCTCCCATCCCAATTTAGGTTGCATTAAATAGGAGAAAACAGACGGAAAAATGACTTGTGGGAGAAGTCCGTGCATACGCTCGCTCTTGTTACACGTGTGGCAACAGCTTCTGTCGTGTCAAATTCAGCAAAGGAAATTTATCCTTAGACACAAGTTTGATTAATCAGTAATTTCAACGACCTTAACATTCCTAAGTGCACATTAATAAAATGGGATTCAATGCAAAAAATAACAATGTTTTATATGACAGAAAATTAAGTGTTGTACAATAAATTATGCCAACCTCATGTGGTGATGCTGTTGCTATTTGAGTTTGTATGAAATTACTGACATTTTTGCATCACTGTTTCATCAGACTATTAAACAATGGAAATATTATCATGTGATATTTATTTAAGATAGCGTTTTTTTTTCCAATCGTTTCACCTTTATGGCTAATTTACTTGCATGCATCAAACAAATTGATTAGCCCTTTCATTTGTATAATTATGTTCAGCATTTTTCTTTGGCAAAATTGCAAAAATATTTGATTACAAATAACGCTAACACTGCATATTACACGATGGTAAATACACTGTATTTCCAATTTTTTGTTCCATTAAATTGAGCCATTTTCATTCAGGCATTTTGTAATATTTATTTCTTTTTACATTGTACAGGTGTACCTAAAGTTATAGCATACCAACATATCAACCTTTCTGTCCACTCTGCGCTGTTTCTCCTAAAGTGTGAAACGTAATCTTGCAAAAAGATCAACCAAAAGTTTTTGACAATTCTTGACATGCCCTGAGTAATGTAAGCGATAAATAAGACAAACACATTGAAAAGACCCGTGCGCCCCACCTCCCACCCCCAAAGCCCTCCCCATCATCCATTCTTCACCAACAAGTAGCGGCTTCACGTGTTTCTGAAAATTGCGTCAGTGTGTTGACACAGGCAACAAACCTACTAACTCTTCCATCTCCTCCCAAATCATCCAGCCATCCAAAAGAAAGGATGTCAAGTCTCAAGGTGCTGCCCACCCCTCTTTCCGGCCCCCCTTTGTGTGTGGATGACGCTCCAGCAGCGGATGGATTGGTGGGGGGTTAGTGTCAGCACAGGTGCTGCAGCTGCATCGGTACATCATTCCTCTCTGTGTAGGCAGCCTCCATGTGCTACCTGCCCCCAATGGGACACCCCCCCCCCACACACACACACACACACACACTCACATGCACACATGCACAAATAGACACACATAGACGCGTTCCCCGCTCTTCCTTCCAGTGAGTGATATTACAAGCAGCAGCCTTGCGCCTCTGATCTGCATGCAGCAGGCCCCCTCCCGATCCTAGGTGAATAGCGCTTGACTTGTTCAATTTGTTTAGAAGGCTCGTTTGGCGCTTTGAAGCCACACGTTTTAGCATAAATCATAACCTGTCTCCTCGCGCACAACTGCTTTGAAATGCAACATCTGCTTCTGAATCCCCCGCTTTACAATTAGTTCAGCAACATCAATAGATTGACTCCCCGTCGTTTTTCTTGATGAACCTCTTTCAATTAGCACAGCGGCTTGAGGAGAAGACCTCGTTCGGTATCCAACGTCCTGGAGGTTACGTCTGGGTCACCACGCCAGGACGATGTGCACTTTTTAATCCCGACACGTCAAAATGTTAACCTACTTGGGAGGTGTCGTGGCGGGCCACGTTAGCGGCCCGGGTTGTTTACTCTTTCATCGCGCTCTTCAGGTTGCCTGTTTGTTGGTTTGTTTTGCAAAGCGCAGCCTTCTGTTCAGCCGTGGGACCAGCGCGGCATCCGAGTCCCAGAGAGAACCCCGACTGTGACGCCGAGAAGCTCGAAATGTCACTCTCCGTTTGTCTGAATGGCGTGTGACGCGCGGCCTGCTGGAAGTAGAACACGCCGGAACCAGGTGCTCGTTGCTGGGAAGTGTTCTCACGTGAACTCTCTTCGAGTTCGCCCGATAAAGTTTGCCTAGCTCAAATCTTAAACTAATTTCAAATAAAGACAGTAAATATCGCCATGTATATCTGTGAGAGATGTGTGGGAACGCGCAAAGCTTTCAGAACATCAGGTAAGTGCATTAAAAATTCTTTTTGCCCATTGAAGAGGAAAATAGCAGACCCAATCCTATTTTTTCTTTCCTCCAAATATGAGTATTTGATCAGTAGTCATCAATTAAACTTAGTGAGGTGAAAATGTGCGCCACAAGGATTAGATGAAAGAGCCCGCTTGTCATTTGCGCCCCTCCTCCGTGGAGCTCGGCTGGGTTCACGGCACACGCGCACACACACTCACACACGCATACAGTCATAAACAGCAGGCTGATCCATGGTACAGCGCTGACAGGATGACACTTCCCCTCACATTACGCAGCCTGAGCTGACGGTGGGGCTTAACACATAGTGGCATCACAGGCCGGCATTTACAAATAAATCTAGCGCCGCACTGGCTGGGTGGCACTCCTCCGCCTCTGTAGCCCTTGTAGCTCAGCTCCTGCTTTGCATGCTTGATTTCAGCTGGAGTCCTGCCATGAGATCCTGTTAGCATGCCGAGTTTAGGCCCCCTACCCGAGCTGGCATGTTGGGGCGTCACATGTAATATTTAGACGTCTCAGTGTTTTGGCCTCCTATCATGGTTCTCCCTCTCCTTACCCCGACCAAGCATTAATGCGCAAGGATGAGAAGTATTATCTGGATCAGTGTTTGTTGCTTTGGCTAAGCCACATCTGATTTCAACAAAACTTTATACATACTAAAGCAGAGGACTTTCGGCTTTGGATAAAAGTGTGATTACGGTAATGTACTGGCGCTGTTGTAGGTTGTTGTAGGTTGTGCCCTTTGACAAAAAAAAAAAAAAAAAAAGAATTATTTTTGTGGTTTGAGTCATTATTTTATAAATGGACGACACAATGTTCACAATCATAAATTATCCCGTGCCGAGCCACAGAGCTATTTAAAGCTTTCAAAAGTCAATGTCCACCGGCACACCTTTGCATGCTCTAATGTAAGCAATGTACAGTACTTGTTTTTATGCTTGAGAAAAATATTATCATGTGGTAGCTTGTTAACTAGCATCCTAATGTCCTACAAAAAGTCATCATTTTACCAGTGAGAACCACCACTGAAAAAAAGTGATGCATTGAATTTACGGTACTCAATTTTGTTTTGTCACGTGGTTGTAAAAAAATCTGAATCAAGATTTTTAAAGAATATAAAATGAGTCTACATTTACACATACATTTTGTTCAAAACAGAATTGAGTAAATTCTGCAAGAAAATTATGTTTTTCTTTTAAATTTGAAATAAATTCTTCTTTTGGCCATTCAAAAAAAAAACAAAAAAACAATGTTCAATAGAGTGGAAGTCTCGTGGGCCAGGGCAACTGAGTGTGGAGGCTGTGGCCAGATTTGATCGACATGAGAGCACGCAGAGGCCGAAATTTGATTGTACGAAAAGAGTGTACGCATAGAATCTCGCGTGTAAATGTAGATCAGAGCTTCTGGCCCTGACAGGTCATCTCTTAAACATGTATCTCCGTTTTGTAATTTAACTTAAATATGCATCTATTTCCAAAGTAAGGCTTCTTTCAGTTTATTCATCAAGCACTGACCACTTTTACAGTATTTAATTTTCTTTGGTAATACTTAAGCATCCACCCATGTTTTTTTGTTTGTTTTTTTTTCATTTCTTCTTGTTGATTTGGTGATAATAAAAAATATATGAAGTCATTTCTGGTAACTCTTGCTTGTATCCACTGCATGTGGGAGCAGATTGAATCACACTGACAGGTGCTCCCATCGCCCAGCGCCAAAGAACAAAGCTATAAGATCAATTGGCACCACTCCCCTGATGCTACAATACCCACATTAACTTGATGGCTGTAAATGATATTGTCAAGCGTTACAGCTAATTATTCACCTTTGTTTGGCTTTGTCTAACTGTGTTCAGAGACACTTTATGATTGATAATCCCGTTGTCTGTTTTACCCCCCTTTTGTCTCTGTGTTTGCTTTTTTATTATTCATTCCATGTGGCGTTGCAGCGACAAGCAATTGTTGGGAATTCATCTTTTTAGGGAATTTATACAAAGCAAACCCTATGAATAAACAATTCCGCTTTTTCTCGATAAATTAGTTGTCATCAATTTTGAATGCCTGACTGGGGAAAAAGGATTAACATAGATATGGAGCACTTAGAAAAAGAAGAAGCAAAACACGCCGCTGTCTTGTTGGGTGAGATATTGTGTGATCTACTCGATATCTTTGGATCGGTCATGACAAAATTGATTTTTGACAATGGTAAATGAAGTGGAATTATGCGGCGCTTTCTACACCATATGGTGCTCAAACGGCTTTACAAAAGCTCATACACCGAGCTCGCACACACACGCATTCAATGGAGGCAGTAGTCAGGTCCACTGGGAGCAAATTGGTTTGGCATTCAGCCTCTTGCTCGAAGACACCGACATAGTCACCTTGGACCACCAGGGATCCAACCCACAACCTTCCGGTTTGAAGACAAATACCCCTCTGCCATGCCACGTCACATTTATATCTAATAATATTGGGTGATGTGTCATGAAATTGCTCAATCTGAATACATCTTTGTAGTGGTATTATGGCCCTTTTTCTTTGGAATCATCTTTCGGTAAAACCAAGAAAAGATTTTGGCAACTCATGAATAATCAGTTAATGTATTAATTGAATCGCACATTTTTATTGATTATTTTCCAGTATGTCAGTATATATTTTGGTTGATGGAGCATTCATTCATTCATGCATTGCAATAAAAGAGTTGACTTTTCAATTAATTAAGTTCTTCTTGATATGACTAAAATACTTTTGTATCATGTTAAATGAGAGCCTTTCATTTTGGGCCACTATCGTCGATACTGACGCGCTTTCAACTCTTACTGATATCATTCACTTAAAAAATGAATAGTGCCTAACTTTTAGACTGCAGCGAATTGCCTGTCTTTTCACACTTTTTCCGTACTATGTATCCGACTAAATAACAGCGGGATGAGGCTGGAGTGGCAGATTTACGTTGCATGAGAATCCAAATGCTTCACAATTATCTAGACCGCCACATCTTTTTCCACACTTGATCAGAAACTGAATACGAGAAGAGTATTTTTTTCCTTGGTTCTGGGGTGTATTAAAGCACATATCAGGAGGTACCTGTGTCACTCGTTGCAAGTTGCAAGACGGACTACAAGTGTACTCACACTTTTTGACATCAAACGTCCTGAAGCCTTCGTATCCTGTCGAGATGATGAAATGATTATGAAGCAGCATGAAAGTGACATGCGCCAGATGGACTGTGTTAGTCTTTATCGCAGTCAAGCCCCTGCGCTACTCGCCTTTGATAAAACATGAAACATATGCTCTGCTCACACTTTCAAGATTCACCAGGTTGCTTTTGTGGGGTTACTGGGAAATCTTTGATTTGCTTCAAAAAGCCCATGTCATTTTTCAGTGACACAACATTTCCAGTACAAACATCGTCCTGGGACAGCTGCCAACGAGATTCCAAATGTGCACAGCATTGTGAATGATATCTATGGTGGTTTTATTTGAGAAAGGGTTGAGAAGGCAGCATGATCTTGAATCTGTTTCCTTTTGCCGTCTTCACTCGCTTCCCTTTCGTCTTCCGTCTCTGGGAGTATGGCTGCATGTCAAGTGATTGTTGAATTGAAATATTGATGTGGCGTATCAAAGCGTGGCGTAGCACTCCTGTGTTTCCAGAACTAACCATGAAGCGCTTTGATCAGATACTCCTGTGATCTGACTTCTGAAGTTGTTAAGAGTGCTGGAAAACAAAATGCAAACAAACTTCAAGTGCTCTTGATATTGATAAAAGTTTCCTCTGACAAGTGGAGATGGGACCTGTCTGCCTGACTGGAGATTTTCTGGTGGGCACTGGGTGAAGGGGTGTGCACATGTTAATGGGCAGAAAATGAAGAACTTCTTGTACTTTTATGCCTCACATTCTTAGAGGAGGGAACACTGCAATGTCTTTAAAGAACTGCAAAAGTGCATCCCATTAGTGAGTTGAGTATTGAGTCGTTTTGACCATCAAGTGGTGCTCATCACCAATTAACAAAATTGTCTTAAAAACACTCATATATATTTTTTTATCCTCTTTAAAGAGTTGACTAACAGCTTTGAGGATTTTTGACCTGCTAGATGTATATGAGTATGTCCGTTTTATTAGGCCTCCTGGTGGCATGAACACCTGAAGCAGCAACTGACGGTCTGACATTTTATTGTTCTTGTCAATGTTGGAACATATGTGATCAGAAGCAAAAAAAAAAAAAAAAAAATCTGTATTTCCTCTTCTTAGAAAGAAAAAGACACTTCGCAGAGTACTATACCTCAAGACGGAACATAATTAGGAGCACAGGGACCTTGGTAATGAGTAAAAGAGCAGTTTGCAACCATTATAGGTTTTCCAGGACATGGCCGTTTTTAGATCCTCATTTGCCATTAAAAAAAAAAAAAAATCACTCACGAGTGGCTCTTGTAATGCATTTCTTCTCCAAACAATCCAAACTGCTACCGAGAAACAAAACACTTCAGTAATACTATGCATAGAAACAGGCTTTTTTCATTAATTCTAATGACAAGTAGAACAGAGACAGCCACACTAATAACATTGAGGAATAATGATCTAGAAGAAATAAAAAAATCTTATAATCGTTATAATTCATGAAAAATTATGCTGGAAGTCACATAGAAAATATCATGAGACAAATATTTAACACTACGGCTTTCCTGCATAAAACTAACAATCTGCTAAATAAGTAATCATCGTCTATATGATAATACTGAAAAGTTCATTATTACCATGTTCGTTATTTTCATACGTGGTATCCCAATCGAAGACCGGATCAAGGAGCATGCACATACGGGTAAAAGTTGAAACTGCCTTTTTATTGGCTTGCACTTGGGGACATGAGGTCCAAGAGTCAGGGAGACAGAACCAAGCCGAGGTAGATTGTCTGTTGAGGTAACTGGTTGAAACGTGAACAGGTAGGTGGGACAAGCCTTCTTACCAAAGCAGCTGGCAGGGGATTCGTCAGGGACACGCAGGGTCGAGGCGCCGGCAGGAATGGTCGGCAGGCAAGCGAGTGGTCGGGTACAGGCAGGTAGGGAAAAGTAGTTGCTGGAAGGCTTGGCATGGATACACAAGACAATCTGGCAAGTACTATTGGGGAGGGGGAAATTAGTAGCAGCTGGTGATAATTTGGCTTGATTGATTGGAATGAGGGAGCTGGACTGGCAGGCTGTGACATTATGTGGTGAAAAAAATGCTATACAAAGTGTTATTGTTTGAATCAAATAGAACCAACAAACCAATTATTTATCAAACTTAACACTATTAAATTCTACAAATTCATTGAATTTAAAACCGCACAATCAGTGTACAAAGTATACGACAATCTTGCCACAAGGTCCAAAAGATGTTCAAAATTAGGGAGGGTCATTACAGTCTATGAGGCAATGGTGTTAATTTATGGAATAATAGTGCAATAGAATTGAAATGTTGTTTGAAAAGAGGTGAAAAAATTACAATGCTACAAAGACAAATTTTAAAAAACTATTGTAAACAAGAAAAAATGCACAAAATCTTTTTTCATAAATTAGAGAACAAGAGGGGTAGGATATACTTTGTCTTCCTACTCCGCTTGAAAAAATGAATCGTACTTTAACTTTTTCCAATTTTATCTTCCAATCCTTTGATCTTTACGTCAAAAGCATTTTACATCAAAAGGAAAGCACTGAAAGAGCGCAATAGGAAGCTGAAATTTCAACACGTCAAAGTTCAAAATGGCACAACAACTCAGTTATCACATTACCAGGAGTGTGCCATCCAGTAGCTAAAATACTGCAAGAATGATGTGGAAGAAAATGACCTAAAAATGATCAAAATACTGCCATGAAAAGCAAGCACAGATAGATATATAGATCAAATCCCAGAGGACATGTCTCTTAAGTGCCCAAGTATACTTTTCAGATCTGATTTAAATTTTTATGAGGTAATTTCTTTGTTCAGAAAACACCTTTTAAAATGCATGCTGTTTATCTGTACACTCAACTGTGTCGCCGGGCTAGCTTGCTATCTGATGGTGCTGTGTAGGCTGCTTTTGAGGGTCAAAAACGTTTTGGGTGAACTTCAAGAGTTTGCGATCCATCAGGTACATAAATTAACATGTAAAACATTAATGGCATTAACGGCATCAGTTTCATATGAAATATTTAGTTTTTGAAAAAAGTGCAAACATTTTTCATTATTTGATAACACATATCGTTTTTAATAATGGCATTATCAGAACGCTTGATACAGATGTGCCTTGAGATGCAAGCGTAACGGAAAGAGAACACTCCAAAATGTATGTTTTTTTTATTTTTTTGCTTCCCATTCAATGAACAAATATTGTGCTGCTCCTTCTAGTGAGCCCATCATGGCCACCTGAGGGCAGTATAATACATATATTTGGTCCAAATCTACAGAAATATTACTCTTTCTTCACAGAGAAAAAATACCGGTAATATATCAATGTGAATGTTGTGTGAGTCTATATGCATTGCTCCATCATTTGTCAAATATCCATTACTTAAAGGGTTAGAACACCGTGATGCTGATGCGCTTTGGTGTCGATGACGTTTCATGTTGTTTGTTGAAATTATGATAAATAGATTTACCAAAAGCAATGCCGTCTACCGTATGTGTTTGTTTAAGTGCCCAAAGTGTAATTGCTTTTGTTCATGTTTTCTTTGGTAATCGATTGCAGTAAACAGCTAAACCTCTTTTTTGATGAACTGTTCTCTGTCAGTTTGCTCCTTGTTGTAAAAAGAATTAATTCACCATCACCACGAAGCACTTGTATCTCAAATTTTTGCTTATAATTCAAAGCAAAAAAAAAAAACAATCAAGCTGCATGGAGTAAGATCGCTGTGAAAAAGACATATGCATGTTTAACAATTCGTATAAGTATGGCTGTAAATTGTGTTGAGCTTGAATCGTTTTCACCTGAGTATGACTCTAAATCGCGTCAGGTTTATGAATTGCAAACTTGCAAGTGCAAGGTATTTTGAATACAACTCTCATTTGTACGACTATGAGCTCACGAGACACGACTTCACGTCTTTGCAGGAGTCTCTCCTTTGGATTTGTGGATCTTATCCTTTGCATGTGCGAGCCTTTGGATTTGAGTTGAATCTGCAAATTGAGAAGACATCCCGCCAAGCCATTGGCAAAGTCAGTCAATCTGCAAGTCATTCGCGCCGCGCATGCGTAAAGCAGAAAAAATTGGCAGAATTGCTCACGAACTGAATGCCAAAAACAAGCTGTCAATAGCTCATCAGGCTTTAATCTGAGGAATTATGTTTTCGCATTTTTAGTGATGCTCATATGAAACTTTCGTGGGGCATTTGTGGCCATTTAGGGCCAATTTCTTGGAAAATGGTGTCGTTTTGGGAAGGTTTTGTAGGAGCTAGTGACCTCTGCTGGCAGAAACAAGCACTGCAATGAATATTGAAAAACCCCTTTCGAGTTTGTCTTGACGCACACACAAATGCTGAAATTGAATCATACTATGAAATGAAGATTAATTAATAAAAAATAAAGATTTTTAAATTATGTATAGTTTGCTTATTTATCATTGAGATTATAAAGCAGTTAATCTCTTCAATATTTTGACAGACCCATTTATAATTTATATTAATGATTTTCAAACAGTATATGGTTTTGGAGTCACAGGTCATAACAAGCCTGTCGGTCCAATTTTATGAAACAATTCACGTATAAATTGGAGATTCACTTTGCAAACAATCAGCTGTTGTTGTACGGAGTATGATTGCAGCGGAAAAACTGTATTTGTGTTTACTAAAGGCTGTGCGGATGGTTTGCAGATCGACTGCCCGGTACCTTGGTGTGACGTCATTTTGCATGTTCGACTCAAATCCAAAACATCAGACCCACAAATCCAAAGACTCAAATCCACAAAATTCAAAAGATAGGATCCACAAGCAAGATCATAGTCGTGAAAACGAGTTGTATTCAAAATACCTTGCACTTTCAAGTTTTCAATTTGTAAACTCAACACAAAATATAGTCGAACTCATACAAAAACAATTCAAACTCAACACAATTTACAGTCATACGACTTGTCAAACATGCATACATCTTTTTGACAGCTGTCTTACGCCACAAAACTGTGGCTCTCTTTGAAAGGCCAAGTGTATCAGGTGACAGGTCCATTATCATATCATATCATAATAAACTGACTCTCTTTGATTGCTTTATGCTTCCTAAAAGCTTATTCATGCTCATTGTCTGACCAGCATGTCTCAAACAAACGCACACGCACGCATGCGCACGCACACACACACACACACACACACAGTTTAAGATCAATAGGAAGCAGGAAACAGACTCCACACAGAGGTATCAAATTGTTGCACTGTAAAGTCTAGCTGTTGATGTTGCTCCTTATCGCCATGAAACGGAGTGTCATGCTAATTAGGGCCCAGCTTGCCCTGTCCTGGAGCGCAATGGTTGAGGGTGAAGCACTCCACTCGCATGCTGTCTGTCTGATCCATTAGGCCACATTTGTCACATGAGGGTCGTTGAGTCAGCGGCGTGCTGTAAAATGGCTTCTTTGACGCAGCCACCAGCACAAAGGCTGCTCTCCGCTGTGGATCTTGTCCTTTTCTAGTGCAGATGGTCAAGACAGCTGGGACAATTTAGAGATGAGGCTTTTAAAACTTAAAACGGCCTCTAGGCATGATAAAAACAGCTTGACTACCCACTCCGATATTCAACGTTCTCTTCCGAGCGTGAAGAGTTCACATTATCGTCAGCCAAAATCTTGGTAGAACGGTGACTTTGATTTTTAGGGTTTCTCGTAATGTTTAAAACACATAACGTGGATGTACTGATATACTCCATCTGCTGCTAAGTGCATGTAGCATTTATCTGATCTATTTAACTTCTGTGTTTTACATACTGTTTCCATTCCACCGTTTGTCCTTCGCTTGTCAGCGATAGACAGTAAAAATACATCGTTTTGAATGAATTTTGAAAGAAAATATTAATCATAAACACGTGCTTATCATTTCATTGCACAGGAAAAGGATGTTTTGTATTTAAATGTTCAAATGATTAACTCTTAAGCCAATAAAGCAGGTAAATGCTTTCAAAGAGTTTTCTGTTCTTCACTTCACATTGTAATTTTTAGTTTCATATCAATAGCAAGATAAACACCAGCCATTCATACAACACGGCTAGGGACTATTTAGAATGTGCAGTAAATTTACATCTAATGCCGTTGCAGTGTGGGTGGAAACCAATGTATCGGAGACAACCCACACAGGTACGGGGAGAACATGCAAACTCCACACTGCAAGGCGGGAGCCTGAAATGAACCTGCAATCTCTATACGGTAAAGTGGATGTACTAAGCAATCTGCCGCAGCGCTGCAAGAGTACATGACACCTCTGATGATTTTAGCAACATTATAACCACATTTTCTGGATCCTGTCCACCGTCAGAGTAAAATGTCCATTCCTCAAAACATTTTACGGGAAAAAAACTAACAAAAATATATTTGTTAAACACTGTCAAATCTGACTAAATCCGTTTTCTAAGCTCCACTGTCAGCTCAGTTAATGCTGACATAATAGCCCATGCATATACATCATTGACTTAATTTCTTTCTTTTTTAAAGAGTGGAATAAAGGTCACTTGCTCAATTTAAAAATTACCAACGTTTCGAACAGCATGACATCTATTTCACACAATGGCTGGGATATTCAATGAAATCTCTCTTTTTTTTTGGGGGGGGGGGGATATTTCAAAGGCGTCTCGCTTCGCCTCATAAATTACTCAGCATATTCTCACACCTGATAGAAAGCATAACATTTAAGAAGCCGACCCCAGCATATTTTGTGTACATAAATATCCCAGTTGACACACGATGCCAATAAGGATAATATGGTGCAATAAATAAATGGCTCCTACAGGTAACATTGCAAGACACTTTGCTGACTCCCAGTAGCTCAGGAGCTTTTGGGGTAACGTTTGTAACAAAGTTGAAGTCATTTCAACAATACACAGATTTCCAAACTTGAGCTGCATAAGGTGCACAGGACCAAAAAATATATACCATAAGTGTTACACGAATTACACATTTCTATTGTGTTTTTTTTTTTGAAAAGTAAATTAAAATGGATGATTTAATGAGAAAACTCAAAAGAAAATATCAAGTAAAGGCTTCGAAAAATATTTTATAAACTTATCTCTGTCTCAAACATTTGATTTTAATGAATACTCTCCAGAGGTGGGGTTCTGTCATCCCTGTACCACTTGGTCGGTAGATTGACAACAAGAATTGCTTGTTGTGTTTGAGATCACTATCACATCCTTGGTGTCAGAGCTTTGACACAACACAATGAAGTGTAAAGTTGGCGAAAAGCAACATGCACTTTTGACCTCCAAACACTGGGCTCAAAATTCCTTTCAACTCAATAGGACTCTTGCTTTGAGACCGAATTGGATTTGGCAGTGATGGGCATCACAATGAGGAAGACATTCTCTGCCGGCCTAGACTATCAGAAGCGCTGACCTACATTAACGACCTTAATTTGAATATTTGTTCCATGAAGTTGTTTTAATTTATTCCCAGGGGTATTTCCTCTTCGTTTTGTAATGTTTGTATTTGCTTTAACTGCTTCCATCGCACAGCCCGGCCTCTGAGTGTGGTCACGTTAATCCGATCGGCCCAGAGCCTTCAAAATTTTGGTCTGTTGAGCGTCATCGATGTAAGCGTTTTTCCACCCCCCCCCGATTGTAGGGCACAGTCGCCTCAAGTTTCACATGGTATTGAGGCTTTCTTTTACCTTCATGTGAAAGCGTTGATCGCAAGAGGTAGATTAGATCAGGAAATTTCCTGCTGAAGATCTCAAAGGTATTGTATGTTATTACATGTATTGTAATGTATTGTATGATTTGGTGATTTTAATGCAAATTTCCCACGAGCATTTCCGTATTCCCTCTTGAGAAGGAGAATGAGCCGCTTCTTTCCCAGGGTGGTAGCATGGAAGGGTGCGGCAGCCCTATACAGTCGGTCAGAGCATACGGCAAATGTATGACGGCGCGGGCCTGATTAGCGGCCATCTCAGCAGCTGTTTAATGAACACAGGGACCTCTTCCTCTGGAAATGAGTTTTCCCTTGAAAACGCTGGAAGCCGTATTCAGGTCTATTTAAATGAGCTAACATGGGGAAGGTAAGCAGAGCCACATGAGCATTGTTTTCACAGTTCAAAGTGAGGAGAGAGTACTTTGCACTTCAAAGCCACTCATCTGGGAGGCAGCGCGCTGGGGGTGCGGGTGGGGGGTGCGTCGGAGGGTGGCGGGGGATATTTGGGATGGAGGAGGGGGTTGATGAGAAGGGACAGGAAATAAGAGTCGGGGTAATTAACAACTTCTGCTCCGTAATAAAGCCGAGACATAGTGCACGGCACCTCTGCCTTCCAGACGCGCTCTCGTGTCATCCTTCCTCATCCGCTGCGCTCTCTTTTATCATTTGGAATTAGACGCCTCACTTATATTAAAGTTGCTGAGAGGATCAAATATAATTACAGCTGTAGTGACCTTCACAGACGCTTCTGTTATATTACTAGAAAAACATTTAGAACAAGCCGACCTGTTTCTATTGGGTAACACGAGAAAGCAAAGTGTTCAAGATGCAACCGGGCAAATGTTGGACTCGTGTTGCAGGCGTTCTCGGAAAAAGGTGTGATTTTGCTTCCGGCGATATGTAACGTAAGCTTTGAGGTACCCAGAAAAAAAAAACAGCTTTTACATGTTTTATCCCCTCTTATCAAGTAATATTCAGAAAATCGATGAAACATTCAAGGCTATAGAGTGCTTTGCACCAAACCTTCCGTAGAGTAAAAATCCCAAACCTAAATTTCATCTGTAACTTTCTGCGGTGTGGTGCATGTTACGGAATCTATGTATGCAGAAAAGTGGGCCGAAAACACTTTAAAACTAGAGTAAGGTATCGTAATGTAATTTTTATCCATCTTATTCAACCGACGCGTGTGCTAAATCAGATCTCCAAAATTCACAAAAATGTATAATCGCTCGCGTTAATTTGATTGTAATACGAGTTTAGCCGCCTTCTGCTTGAGGTGTGTTTATTTAGGGAT
This sequence comes from Hippichthys cyanospilos, assembly GCF_059441005.1. Lineage (NCBI taxonomy): Eukaryota > Metazoa > Chordata > Actinopteri > Syngnathiformes > Syngnathidae > Hippichthys > Hippichthys cyanospilos. Next base: position 26,509,966 of record NC_142370.1, on the reverse strand, counting down.
TGCAGCCGGCGGAACAAGGAGCAGCAGATAGGTGCAGAGCTCTGAATTTACATGAGAAGCGGGTTCCCAGCCTGGATTCAAACTCCTAACATTGTAATGGTGAGCAGACTTACAGAATGAGATTAAGCCTCAATCTGCATTTAATGGAGCACATCTGAAGCGGCCTCCACTTGAACTCTCCAATGTGAGAATGTCACACAGGGCGGCCTATTTGATGTGTCACCTACTGGTGAGAACTCTCTTTGATTGAGTTATATCAATTAGCTTTGTGAGGGGGAGTGTGTGTCTGAGTGAGCGTGTGTGTGCAAGTGTGTGGGTGTGTGTGGGAGAAAAGTATTTATCCTTCAATTCCATGTAAAGTTCAGAATTCCGGCAGCCAATTTTGACAGTTAACAAGATGTGTGTTTCATTTCATACTGCCCAGAAAGCTGATGGAATAGATGACCGGATGTCGGTTTCTTTTTTTTCTCTGCCTGTTATGAAAAAAAAAAATGTTGTGTTCAATTCCTGCGCAAAAAGAGTGAACCAGTAATGGATCATATTCATGTTTAACTTGCTGACTGGAGAAATAATTTCACACTCTTTCCACTTTTAAAAATGTGCATCAGATACTGTTGTGTTCTGAATCTATTATTATTCAAAATCCCACGGTAGTGAAGCAATAGTTCTCGGGTTAAAAATAGTTTTTGACTGAGCTTCCATTATGTATGTTAGATGTCTTTTTTATTTAACAGACTAAGCAGGTTTTTGCTCCTCCGTGTAGACTTGGTAAAAGTTTCGGAACTTTCACATGCTGTGTGAGGTCACTCAAACAACGAGTGTTGGAGAGTAAAACATAACAGTAGTAACCCTGTTCAGTGGAATTTTTCTCCTTTTTTTTTTTGTAACACAGGAATGTAAGACAACATTTTGTCCACCTTCAATGACAGAGGCATGCCGCTGTGATTTTAAAAATCATCCATTTCCTCGGTCAGCTTTAATTACACTTATTCTTTTTTATTAAGTCAGACTGTCCCGCCAATCAACATCTAAATGTAAATTAATACAGAAGGAATGGTTAGTGGTTGTGCTGTTAATCAGGAACTTTTTAAAATTTGTTTGAGGCTATGCTTTAAGGTTATTGTAATTATTTGGCATATCAACAAAAACCCTGAAAAAGCATGTTAGAAGAACTGAAAGTACCGGTACATGCTTGGCTTGTGTTTTGTTCTTTTTCCTTTCCTCAAGTGACTTTTTATTTTATCAGTATTGAAACGTGTCTATTGAGTTCAGAATTTACGATTGTGACTGATTATTTTGGGGAACTATGAAAAAAGCTGCCTGTTGATACCCACTTATGAAATGATAAATTTGCTCAATGGTTGTTAATTTTGAAGTATATGCCAGGCCTGAAGGTGTGTTGTAAGTCAGAAAGTCACAGTGAAAAAAAGAAAAAAAAGAATAGTGTTAACATAGTCAGTATGAAACAAAACATTTTCATAGGCTGACAAGTGGAACCTCTGCTTCAGCCGGAACTCAGATCGTCGCCAGGTGACGAACATCTGACGTGCTGATTCTCAACTGATGTGCTGCTGTTTGCTACATAAAGTGTGACTATCATGCCATCATTTAGGAAAGATCCTACTGTAAGCATTTTGAGATGCTGTGATCATTTTCAGGCTGCTAAAAACCACCTAAAGTGGTTTGAAGTGCTTTCTCGAGTGGTACAGAAAATTGCAAAAAAAAACATTTTTTTCCACTTTTATGTACAGTATTGATTTATTTACATTCCATGTATAGTAGATTTAGCAGCTCAGTTGTGATGAACTCATATTTTCTGCAGAAAACATTTGCATTTAATCTTTAAGAACTGCATATTTTTATACCTTAGGTCAAGTGCAATTTTTACGTAACTTGTGTGAAACTCACCCAATTGAATCATTGTTCACATTTTAGTACAGTTTTCTTGTGCGTGAGTAATAATTTGGCTTGATAATACAGTGGTTGAAAAGAATAAATATGGTGCACAAATACGTAGAATCGTATAGATCAATTGAAACAAAAAAAACAAATATATGATGTGATGCGTAGTTGGAAAAAGTTTACAAGCATAAAGGACAGTCGATGAGGGGGTGAGGGTGGGGTTTCCTTACGACAGGTGCGTTCGTATCGCTGGAGGGGAGGAGCCGGTTGGGGTCATCTTTTGGCTGAAACAGAGTAAAATTATGAGTGGCCCACCCCTTCATCTTACGGCCCCCACCCCCAACAACCCCTTCCTCCCTCCCTCTCCATTGACTCGCTCTTCTACATCATACTGGAGACCCCGTTGAGCGGATATTTTGCCTCTATAAAGACCAGCAGCAGCTCAGCCCCAGACTCCTCAGGAGTTGGTCGCTGGGATTTCCAACGCGCATCTTCCCTCTTCCCACGCTCTGGATCACCGCGACCACCTTTCAGCAGACTCGCGTGGACTTTTTGAATGCGGCGGGATTGCCTCGGTGTGCTTCTCGCCAAGTGTGGAGGGCTGAGCCGAGTGAGAGTGTCACCGGTGTACTTTTTTGCCACGCGAGGACGTTTGCGTTGCACTAGTGTGAGAAGAAGCGACCCGAGGACTCATGGCCGCGCTCACCATACAAAGGACTGATAACTTTTTGCACACCTTTTTACAGGTTTGTGGCGCAGCCTTGCATTGAGTGTCACATTGTCTGATTAATGTAGCCACAGTATGTTTGGAACGTGCCTGTGCGCTTGTTCCTTAATGAGTAGACACGTTTCAACCACATGATGCACTACGTTTGTATATAGACAAGATCCAATTCATACATACATAATAATATGTATGTTTGCACTGCCAAATTTGGTATTTTTTTTTAGTACATGATGTGTTGATTGAATGTGAGGAAGTTGCGCTCAGTTGTTCAACATTAACTCGATTGCACTAACTTTGAGTGGTTGTGTTGAACCACACAAATACTTAGTTATGTGTGGGAGTAATAAGTTTGTTCATTCAGCACTATTCACATTTTAAAATAAAAAGCTACAGGTAAAAAAAGAATAAATAAAACTCATATAACGGACCGAAAGACAACATCAAAGCTATTAATCGTAAACTGAAAAAAACTTTCATTTCATTGAAGTTTTGTTTATAGTATGTGTGTGTGTGCGCGTGTGTGCGCGTGTGTATATAGAGGACTGACCCAAAGGAATGATTCCTTTTGATCACTCCAAGAAATTAAGACATGGGCCAATTAGGATTTTTTTTTTTCTCAACGAGCTTAACATAGGATTTATTTGACTTATTTCCAGAGTTACTGTTGGATTAATTTATTTATTTCGACAATAAAATGCAGTTTCATCAAAGCTAACAAATAATGTTATGGTATTACAGTATTTGCACTTGTCATCCTTTGTAATTTGCCCCAATACAGGACCGCACGCCCAGCTCCTCTCCAGAGGGGCCCCCCAACACCCTGTCCTTCCTGGCCACCACCTGCAGCCAAGCCTGGCAGGTGGGAAGCACCACAGGCGCCGAGGCCTCCCAGTTCCCCTACGAGGGTACCGTCAGCTCCGCTTCTGGCATGTTCCAGCTGTGGAGCAACGACATGACGCCCAGCGCAGCCCTCAGCACGCACCAAATGACCTTCACCGTGCCCAAGGTGCAATTTCCCGGACACGTGCAGTCGAGCCTGGGCCATCACCACCACCATCACCCCCACCACCACCACCATCACCATCATCCTCACCACGAGCTTCCTCTCACCCCTCCGGCCGAGCCCGCCTCATCGTACTCGTTCGAACTCTCTCCCGTCAAAGTGCTGTCGTCGCAGCCGCAGGCCAATGGCTCCTACTACCCGCAGCACAGCAGCGTAGGACAAAACTTCCCCGGCTTCCTCCAGAACTCCTCGGCCCGGCATCACCTGTCGGGAGGCCACGGGGAGGAAGGGCAGCAATGGTGGAGCCTGCCTCAAACCAACGCATCGCCCTCCAACCATCCCTTTGCCTTGGGCAGACAGCTGGTGTTGGGCCACCAGCCGCAGATAGCCGCTCTCCTTCAGGGGAGCTCCAAGGGCCTGCTCAGCTCCACGCGCCGCTGCAGGCGCTGCAAATGCCCCAACTGCCAAGCCAGCGGAGGCGGACTGGAGTTTGGCAAGAAGAGACTGCACATCTGCCACATTCCCGAGTGCGGCAAAGTCTACAAGAAGACCTCGCACCTGAAGGCCCATCTACGCTGGCACGCCGGCGAGAGGCCCTTCATCTGCAACTGGCTCTTCTGCGGCAAAAGCTTCACGCGGTCGGATGAGCTGCAGAGGCATCTGCGCACGCACACCGGGGAGAAACGTTTCGGGTGCCAGCAGTGCGGTAAGCGCTTCATGAGGAGTGACCACCTCTCCAAACACGTCAAGACCCACCAGACCAGGAAGACCAGGTCTGGGCAGCCGTCGCAGAGCTCGGAAACTCTGCTCACCAACATCAAGAGAGAGTAACGTCTGCCGTCCGTCTTTACAAAATCCCCCCCTCCCCAAGAACTTGTCGTGCTGGTTTTGCACAGCCGGGCAAGTGGCAAGCGCCCCATACAGCTAAAACAGGGAAGGAAAAAAAAAACTAGAACTTTACAAGTAATAGAGGATTCAGAAAATTGATGATACGCTTGTTCCCAATTATATTTGATGTGAAAATGGAAAAAAAAGAGAAAGAGGTATCGAAATACAGTATGTTTGCCACATATTGTAATGAGCAAAATTGCCATACCTATGTGCAATTAAAGATAAGCCATACTAGAAAGCCTTGAATGAAAGGAGAATTCCGAGATGTTGATTAGAACAAAGAGATTTTTATTCTTGTCCTGATTTGTTTGCTTTTCTTTGAAATTTCGAAACACATAAATGTGAATTGTCTGATTTTAAACTGTATGTAGAACATTCCAATTTCAGTGTAAATCATGTATAAATAAATGCAAGCTGTTCTCGGGTTAATTGCTGCATGTGTATTTTAATAAACAATCTCTGTCTTGAAAGGTGCACGATTCCTTAATGCTACTTCCTCACTCCTTACCGATTAAATATCCATGAAAATGGGTTGAACTTTTTTTTTTTTATTGGCTTGTTCACTAAATGTGTGAATCCCCTGAAGAGCTGACAAAAAAACCTAACATTTTATGTACATCTAAATGATTATTTGATCCCCTCCGAAATAGCAAAGCTGCCCCATTGTGCTGCTGGCGTGAGGAAGACCAACATGGTGGGCTGTTCAAAGACCTTCACACCTCCGAGTAAATACTCATCTCATTGATGGGTTGTTTGTCGCGCCTTCGGCCATCAAGTTCACAGTCATGTGGCCTTTTAATTGCTGTTTTTGTTTCTTTCCATGGAGAAGATTGAGTCAACAGATGCCTCAGAGGGCACTGGCGAGGAATTCCCTGTGAATGGGACCCCTGTTGTTCAGACCCCCTCGGCGGTGACAGAAACTCCCTTTGATTTTGCACCCTTGTGAAAGTTAATACCTCCCGACCCCCCTCCCCTGCAACCCGCAGCCGTATATCACAGTCGTGTTACGATAGGCTCTGCTTTACGGCCCAGAATAGACCTTTATTCAGAGACCAGCCAACCAGCCGTCCGCTCATCCAGGGGTTCCTTCTCTTTGTTTCAAAGTCTTTTTGAAACTTCTTCAATGAGGGCCTAGCCTGTATTCTTTGCAAAGGAGTCTACATCATAGCGGACTTAAATTGAGATGTTTGTTTTGAAGACTGAACATTTTGTTAGATATGCAATGATGAAACAGTCGATATGATAAGAGATGATGGAAGTAAACCTTGGCCGAAAAATTATATCATATCCAATATGTGGCAGCAGAAGGGATTATTTTATACGTGTGTAGAAATAATTTAGGGCAGTGGTTCTCAAAATTTTTGGAGTCAGGGATCCCTTTTGGAAAGCAAGATTTCCAAGTGCCTATTTTGTTCATCAACAGATTCAATTCAACAGAAAGTATATTTGTTACTATTCTGTTTAGAAGTTTGGAAAATAATAATTGCAAATTGCATGCCTCCTTATAAGAAACAGGGTCAATTTTCCCCCAAACAGGTTGCTGCCAATTATTTAGTCAAAAACAGCATTATCAAATAAAATGCAGATTTAGCTTTGTTAGCAAGCAAATGTGGACACAAAATATATTTGACGCATTTCAAAATTATTCCATTTTAAAAAATATAAGAAACTGGTTGAATTGATTGCTCTATTATCATCATGTACTTTCAAATTTAATTTAAAATAAAATAAAATTAACACAAATATATATATATATATATATATATATATATAGAGAGAGAGAGAGAGAGAGAGAGAGAGAGAGAGAGAGAGAGAGACTATGAAGTAATTTAAAATAGAGAAAGATGGAGCAGCAATTCCTTTTCCCTGTTGAAATAATCCTGAATTTAGAATTTTACCAGATGACGTTCTTGACAGCAAAAGTTTTTGATGGTTTTTGTTGACCACCGCATGTTTATAGCCATTGTCAAGGGGCACCCTCACCTGTATTGCGGAGCATCAATTTGTAAAAAAAAAAAAAAAAAAAAAAAAAACTGTCATCCACAAGTGTCCACTGAAGGTTCCTGTACCAAATGCACAGGTCACCAGTGCCAAAAAGTGTGCGTGCTTTAACAGCAGAAATAGCTACATGTATCAATATTTGATACATGTGAATCAATTCTGTATTTTAACACAAAAAAAAATGCAACACGTTGCAAAAAAGTATGATGTTTCTGTTATTTCTTAAAAAAAAATGTGTTACGGTCCAAAAATGGATGGATGGATGGATGGATGGATGGATGGATGGATGGATGGATGGATGGATGGATGGACGGATTCGGTGGGTAACTACTTCCCTATAGGTATGTAAGTACGTACGCAGATTTGGAGAGGAGGGAAGTGCTGTGTCGTCCTCTACTGCCCAAAAGGAAGAAGAGATCTAGAGGAAGCATATTCATTGCCTGGATGTTTCTTACGTTCAGATCCGACCATCTTAAAGGCGATTTAGTTTTGTTGTTGTCAGATTTTTTTTTTTTTTTAACTGAGATTGCCTCTACTAAATAATTCAACAAGTGTGGACTATATGGAAGTTGATAGTGGAAAAACTATAGACTTAAATGTGGAAGTTAAGCTTTTAAGCACCAAAATAGCAAAATTACAATAAACTTTTACAGAACTCCTTTATCGCTAACTATTTTCAAGCTACAACCTTTTCAAATAATAGTGATACAAAAACAATCTTTTATTGAAAAAGAGAAACTCTGTTGTCTAAAGAGTTAAACTGATTGTTTACTGTCACTTCATTATAGTTTCATTCATTACAGTTTTGATAAATTATTTAGCGCCAAAAAAATGACTAAACTATTCAACAAAAAATGAAGAAAAAACACTAGTATTTTAAAGTTAGGATTTCATAACAAAAACTGACGGATTATAGCTTGCCATAACACAACATAAGCACAACATTTGACTCCTTTTATCCCACAATAGTATACAACTTTCTTTAATCAGGCCAAAGATGGGGAATATCTTCATTCTAGGTTTAAAAATGTAACTGGCATATTTTGTCCAAGTATGGACTAAAAAGCAAACATTTTAATTTTACAAATGTAAGAAAGGTTATGAGGGAAAAAAATACTGAAATACTGAAATAAAGATAGAATTAAATAAACTGGAAAATCTAATCAAAGGTTTTCCATCACTGGTTGATGTAAGAATTAGGTGGGTAAAAAACAAGGGTGCAAATAACTGCTTACAGGTTTTTAATTTTTGGACATCACTTTAAAGTATATGACCTCTGAAATTTAAAAAAATCTGCCCTTCTTCTGCTTTGAAGAGAAGTTTGTAATAATAATAATAATAATAATAATAATAATAATAATAATAATAATAATAAAAGGTATACCAGAGAATTTTGCAGTGAACAGGTAAAACACAGCTTTACATTCTCTTGCAGCAGTGTCCGACGCTTGGCGTCCACCAGGGGTCTCTGTCTGTCCAGCTAAAGCATAATTAACGAAAAAAGCGTCCGAACAGTGTTTAAGATGCTCAGTGCTCTTCACTGCTCACACTTTGGCCTGTATTTACTTTTTCTTTTTTCTTTTTTATTAAAGAGACTGAAAAAAAAAAACAAAATATGCACATGCACCAAATGAGAGCTGTGTTGAACGTCAGCATATAGCATTGAGCAGAGAGACGTCATCTCTCACTGACTCTTGAATTTGGTATCAGGTTCACCATTAACTTGTTTCCTACTATTCTTCACCTCGTCAGCAGAGGAAACGCCAGATGTAATATTGTAGTTGTCTTATAAGGAAGAGGCCATGCAATCCTTGCAATTTCATGCAGGAAAAAGGTCCATACATCGGTGCATACAAAATGAAAGGCACAATCCAGTAACCTCCCCAAATAGGAATGAACATTTGATAGTCAAACCAACCCCGTCTCCAAAATCTCAAACAAGTACGAAGCAGAAATTGTCACCGAAATGATTGTCCTTCCTTTGATTGCCCCGATTTGCGTTTATGTGCACACAAAGTGGCCAGCGCTTGTCATCCAACGTCCGCTTTTGTTGTTGTTGATAATTTTTTAAAAATAAAAAAAAAGAAAGAAAGAAAAGAGTCATTTATAGGTGTGCCCAAAATGTCTTCATAGGTTCCTTCAAAATTCCCAGATCAGGTGTAAGTCCTGGAGCAACAGACATGTCTTCTTGTCTTCATGCTGTCCCTCAGGTTAAAAAGACAGAAGTTCACAGGTCATCTTCAGCAAGCTGGGCCAAGTTGCTCGGGCGTCGTCCAGCTGAGGGACCCGAAAACGAAGCCTGGCTTCCGGAATCCGCCACGTGACCCCTGCGGCAGTTGTCACCCACTCTCTGCAGGAGGGAGGGAACATTTGTCACGCCTGCAGAAAGCTTTTCAATATGCCAAATACTTTTCAGCATAAGCGAAACCTTTACCGCCTTTTTCTACTGATAAAAATGCAAATGGTTATATACAGTACATGTGAAAGAAAGTAATGCAGTTTTGTGTGAAGTTCCTCCTATTCACCCCAGGCCACACATGAGAAACAATTATCTACTTTTGATAGGCATCGCTTACCCACTTCCTTGTCTGGCTCAGGCCGCTTCCTGTTTGTTATGTATTAAGCCAATCCAGCTTGAGTCAAATGAGAAAGCGCTGGATGGCTACAGTAATGCCCTGTTACACCCGAGTCCCACAGAGTTGCTGACAGTGAAGTAAAAACCTTAAAACAAACCTTAAATTTTGAGGAAAACGTTTCCCTACTTTGTATTTGTAACATGATTAAAAATTTATATTCAGAATATGGTCAGGCTGCTGCAAAGAGTCTCTAAAGACACACCGGCTGCTCCAGAATTCTGTTGCTGGAGTACTGAAATATGTTGTTTTTGTGACACTCACTTTTTCAGGCTTTTGACTACGGCATATCTTTACATCATTGGGTACATTTTTTTTTATTTTATTTTTTCTGCCCAAGTGGGTCTGCTTATGTAGAGTTTCAAAATATTCTGTGGTTTGAAGAGCGGTCTGAGGAAAAAATTGAAAGGAATTACAGAAGCACAGTACAAAATCAAATACAACGTGCAAGCATCCTAAGAATCTCGTTTCTTTTTCAACCATTGAGAGGAATCTCATATCAAATGGATCTGTATTGCACATATGCGGGCATTCAAGGAGAGATGTCAGCAAGTACGGGGACAAGTGCTGCACCTTTGAATGCTGGGTGCTAGGGATGGGAAACTTGACAGTACTGGGAGGCAAGCCGGCATCTGTCTGACAACTAGCTCCAAAGTGGGGTTAAAATTACTTGGGTACATTGGGGTGGCATGGCTCGGTGGTAGAGTGGTCGTCTCCCAGTTGAGAGGCTGTGGGTTCGATCCCCCTACCATCAAGACCATGTCCATGTGTCCTTGAGCAAGACACTGAACCCCAATTGCTCCTGATGATCAGTAGGTAAATGACTAGTTAGTGTAAAACGCTTTGAGTACTTAAGGTAGAAAAGCACTATATAAGTGAAAGTCCATTTACATTACAATAATCATTGGTGATGCAGGGGTTCTCAAAAATTTTGGAGTCAGGTACCCCTTGTAGAAAGCAAAGTTTTTTGCATTGTAAATGCCGGAATCCTAACCCAAAACAAAACAAATAACATCATTTAAGCCAAACATGAGTGCCATTGGTATTCAACAACACATTCAATTTGACAACAAGTATATTTGTTACTTTCCAGTCATACTGAAGTTTAGAAAATAAAAATTGCAAATTGCACGACTCCTTATAACAAACCGCGTTGATTTCCCCCAAACAGGTTGCTGACAGTTATTTAGTCAAAAACAGCACTAACTTTGCCTGCTTCATCGCCTCGTTAGCTAGCAATTGTAGACACAAAACGCATTTTGACTTTTTTTTTAACATCTCAATGTTTGGGCCTTCCTTGATGTTACAATGGCTTCTATCTACAGTAGGTAGACAGACAGAGCACTATCAATGCACTATCAACAGCGGCCAGAGGCGACACTAAATAACAAAGACTAAGCCAAATAAGGCACAAATCTGTCGCTGGTCATAAGATGAACTCAAGAAATTCCAAAGGACACAAATAATTTCACGGACCCCCTGCAGTCAGGACACGGACCCCATTTTGAGATCCACTGCTCTAATGAGTTAAAATGTAAATCAGGAAGAAGGTCGGCCTTAAACACAGATACGTGTCAAGGCCAGCCAGTAAAATTTTATAATTGATGATCTCAAAGACAACGCAAAGGTCAAGTAAAAACTCTATCGTTGAGATCGTTGTGATGTTCACAGCTATAGCAAACAAAACACTGGTGAAGGTGCGTGATTGTCCCTGAATCAAGACTAAAACACAGTTAAATATCTTTTCTTGAAACAGTGTGATCATGTATTATTATTTTGAGAATTTTGGAGCTAAACAGATGATATGACATTTTTCTACAGTTGCTTAGACTCTCAGGGTCAAGCTTAAGTCTTTTGAGGAATGACTGACTAAAAAGCTAGATTTATGAATAAAATGACGTCTATCACACTATGTCAGAATGATTATGTTAACTGCTGAAAAACAGTAAATGGGAGTGGATTTCTATAGCGCCCTCCACACCATGCGGTGCTCAGAGCACTTAACAAAGGCTCACATTCAGCCATTCACACACACGTTGGAGTCATCTGCAATGCTGGGCCCTGCCAGGTCCACTGGGAGCAATTTAGGGTTCGGTGCAATATTAAGTGGCATGTTCTTTTAATGGCGTGTTAAAAAACTGTTAATTTCTGGGAGATTAAAAAATGTAATGTGAATGGGCGTATATGGCCCTACCTGTGTAGTTTGCGCGGATGGTGCGTACAGCCCATTTGAAACAGCAGTACAGGTGTGCGAATCAGACAAGGTCAGCTGCACGTGTGAGGACGTCATCGAGTCAGGAGGGCACGGCTGAAAATACAAAATATTGTAGGGCATTTAGGTCACATCATTGAGATAGTATGGTAAATACATGTGAAATTGCATACATCTTGTAGTACAGAGGTATCACTGGGTCTTCGAGCCGGGCCTTGACTGGGCAAATGAAGGGCGGGCAGGGACGTGTTACGGGAATGGAGAGAGGGCAGCCTGTGGCGGTCAATGGAAGCTGAGGAGTGGGGCCTTAGGGCGCTGGCGGCAGACACGGGGGGACTCATGCCGCGACCCAAACTATTAGACTTGCTCTCTCGCCGCTGGTACTCAATAGGTGACTGTAAGGCTGAAAGAAATGCAAGTAAAGACAGTTGATATTACATTACAAGACTCCAGATTTTGGAATGTAGGAGGAAGCTAGCCTATTTTCATTTGTGATTCAGATAATAATCTTCCAAAACTAAACTATTCATCTAGATAAAACAATGCATAAACTGTATAATTAAAGTGATCAAGTTCAGGATGTTACCGTGATTTTCTATTTGATCGATAACACGGGCGTAAACATGTTTTTGACAGTCATTCCCTTCCTCCCAGGATTCAATTTTTACAGAATGTCAACTATAACAGAGCTGAAACATGTTTCTAAGTGGAGGTGTTCACCGTTGAGGAAGTTGCGTTGCGTCTCCAAGATCTGAACCACGTCATTAACCCAGGCTCTGCACGTCTCTGGGGAGGAGGCCAGCAACTGGAAGCGCACCACGCTCCCATCAGGATTGCGCGATGTCAACACAAAACGTGCATCATCACCTTCCACAGCAGGCTCCACGCCCAAGCAGCTCACCTGGAACACAGTCCACATTGGAACTCCATCCGAATGACTTTTATCAAATAAAAACATTACAGGTACTCCAAAAATGTTACTTCTCAAAGCCTTCCTATCATGTCAACTGTGTGATACCTTATGTAATCCCACGCCTCACCCTCATATGGTCTTTGATGGCTGAGTGTTCAAGAGAATTTAGTACCGTATTTTCCGCACCATAAGGCGCACAGGATTATAAGGCGCACCTTCAATTAATGACATATCTTAAAACTTTTTCTATATATAAGGCACACCGGATTATAAGGCGCACCCTCAATTAATGACACATTTTAAAACTTTTTCTATATATCAGGCACACCCGATTATAAGGCGCACCCTCATTTAATGATATATTTTAAAACGTTTTCTATATATAAGGCACACCCGATTATAAGGCGCACCCTCAAAAAATGACATATTTTAAAACTTTTTCAATCACAATGTAGTAAGACTCAAAGTAATAACAATAATAACTCAAACAATGACTCTAAACTCTCAATGGCATAATAACTCAGTGTCAATATGACCAACCTTGTTCAACTGTAAACACACAAACGAAAACAGGTAAAGCTTAATTTATCACTTCATTCCCCATCTACAAATCCCAATCTCAATATTGATCCATATCCTGTATAAGGCGCACCTGATTATAGGACGCACCTGATTATAAGGCGTATCATCAGCTTTTAAAAAAAATTAAGGCTTTTTGGTGCACCTTACGGTAGGTTCTGATGACCTTACCTATGGCACTTCATTTGATCAAATGGATTCTCGTGCTGTTTTAAAGGGGAAGTCAATAAAAAAAAAAGTTTGATGCAGGGCGACTTGGTGTGCAGTGGTTAGCACGCCTGAGCACTCCGGCGTCCTCCCACAAGAACATGCATGCATTGAACATACTAATTGTCCTGAGGTGTGATTGGGTGCGTTATAGTTGTTTGTCTCTGCCTGTCCCGCAATCGGCTGGTAATCAATTCAAAGTGTCCCTCGCCTACTGGTCGGAGTCAGCTGGGATAGGCACCAACAATCCTGCGACCCTTGTGAGGATAAGAGGCTCTCGAAAGTGAATGGATGGATGGATGTTCTATGCCAGGCATGTCCAAACCCAGTCCTCGAGGGCCGTCGATGCAGCATGTTTTGGAGGTTTCTGTCCTCCTACCACACCTGATTCAAACAATCAGCTCATCAGCAAGCTCAGCGGAAGCCTGACAACAAACCTGATCATTGGAATCAGCTGCATTGGATGACGCAAACACCAAAAACATGCAGGATAGGCGGCTCTTTAGGACCGGGTTTAGACATGCCTGTTCTACGGAATGCCACTCATCTAAACAGGGCAATCTCATTAATATCGCATTTGTGGAATGTGCATTAAGTAGCAAAATCCCCTTTTTTTAGCCTCTTACTGTTGCATAGTTACTCAGAACTCAGGTAACAACCAGTCGCGGCTGAGCTTGTAAACGCTACATGTCCTAACTCAGAAAAGAGGAGAGTTTGTTGCCTGAGCGCTGAGCAAATAGAATGTTGTTTTAAGACAACAGCCAGTGACAAAATGCCATAGCCACCCTACAGGATGGACAAAAACAAGTGGATTTTGCTGTGTGACTGTGTTTACAAACACAATTGTAATCAAAATGAAATGTTTAGCTGGATGGCACAGTAGCAGGCTGGTTAGCACGTCACAGGTTCTTTTCCGGCTCCAGCCCTCCTGTGAGGAGTCGGTATGTTCTCTCAGTTCCTGCGTGGGGTTTCCTCCGGGTACTTTCTTCCCACATTCCAAAAACATATATATTGGACACTCCAAACTGTCCTATGGTGTGTTTGTGAGTGTTAATGGTTGTTTGTCTTTGTCTGCCCTACCACTGGCTGGCACCCATTTCAGTATGTACCCCTCCAACTGAAAACACCTGGGATAGGCCCCTGCATAACCACGAACCTTGTGAGGATAAGCAGTCAAGATGATGGATGGATGAATGGACAGACAAACGGTTGGACAGATGGATGTTGAGACTAGGGGGCGCAGAGAACATATTCTAGCAAAGAATAGTTTGGGGCTGACTTCTCTTTAATGGCTTTCATGACCAGTCTGCATCTATTTGGAAGGGGATTCAGCTATCTCTGATCCTTTCCTCCAAGTTCCCCCTTTTGTTCTCCAAATGGGTTTTCTGAGTTTTCGCTTGTCCAGTTGGAGTGGGGTTTTTTTCTTCTTTTTTGTGACCTGCAGGTTGTTGAAGCCCTCAGAGATTAAAGTTGTTTTTTATGCAGGCACTTACCTTGATACTGCTCTTAAAGATGTACCCAGGGAGTGAGAAGCCTTTCTTCCTGTCAATCGGCTCACTGAAGATGACCAGCTGCTCAAACAGGAAGACCCTTCTTTCCTTGGCTCGGGACAGGAAGCCACTGTCCTGCTCTGTAACGGTGAAGGTGTCCTGCTGGAGCAGCTTCCCCTGGGCTGTGATCTTCCCCTTGTACCCATACCACAAGAGAAACACAACAAAAAGAGGAAGTGGTTGTGCTAAAGTTAGTACATGGAGTGTGCTTTTGCCTTTGGACTTGCGTTCCGAATCCTTAGGACTTACCTCAAACCCTTGGAGTCGGCCCACATTCATCATGTCGTTGCAACGTTTTGGCACGAAGCACATTACTTCTACTGCTTTCTATATTAAAAAAAAAAAAAAAAGTGAGTCGGTAGCAAAAGTAAAATGAAACCATGAAATTTTGTCTCAGAGAAAACCCACCTCCAATTCCTCTGTGTCCATCCCAGCTTTGGTGTAATACTTCAGGAAGTCCTACTCAAATAAACACAGCACGGTCACCAGAACATTCCAGCTTTGCCACAACAGAGGTGACGATATTTGTACAAGCTTTTAGAGGTGCACAATGCATCTTTCATTGGTTTGATAAGCAAACGGTCATGGCGATTACGTCCTCATTCACTAGACACCTCCTTATGACGACTGCAATCTTACGGACGCCACTACTGTACAAGAGCTTTATATTCCTTTCAAGGAAAGTGGAAATGTATCAGAAATTTGATACAGCTCTCCCACTAGAATCTAATTCTATTCACCTTGAGTAGCAGCTGGTACTTCATGATCCTCTGGACAGGTTTGATGAGCAAGTCATTGAGCTGTAGCCTGTGACCCAGCTGCTGACGCAACTCCTTGAAGGAAAAAAAAAAAAAAGTGGGCACAACCAGAGTGACACCCTTGCCTTGAAGGTGACACAGAAACACAGCAGAAAGTACTTACTGTATGTTCAGATTTCTTTAGTTCTTTATTTTTTGTTTATCTTTTGCTACAATCACAGGTGCAAACGGCACAAAATAGAGTTAAGCATTTAATTTCACAATGAAGTTTGATCCAGATGCTTACATGAGGACATTGAATCCCTCTTTTAGCTTTGAGTGCAACTTGAACGCTTACCATGACCAAGTTTAAAAATTTGGAAGTATACTGAGTAGTCATCTTTGTGTGTCTTTTTTTCCGTAATTTTCTAATACAGGTACTTTAAATCTCCATCCATCCATCCATGTTCTATATGTAGCCGCTTGCCCTCACAAGCGTCGCAGACTGGCTGGTGCCTATCCCAGCTGTCTACGAGCATTAGGGGCACCAGCCAATCTCAAAGGTAGTTTGAATAGAAATCTATTATTTTACTCTGGAATTGACAGTGCTCAAGACAAATGAGTACATCTACATTGAAAAAAAAAATGACTTTGACGAGTTTTTCGATACAGGTGCGGATCAATTCTTGCGATTTGTTTTCCTCTAAAAAATACAATTCCCCAACTTCAATTATTTTTGGATTTTACAACATTAAATGAATCCGACAAGTTATTTGCGGGACTAATTTGTAGTAAAGTATGCCGTATCAATAAATTGATTCTGAAAGGAAACTCAAGGTTTTTTAATACATGATTTTGGGGCCTAAACATTCATGTAAAGGATTGCAGGTGCTCAAAAAGACTCATACAGTATTCAGAAAAGTCCAGCGTTTCGTACAAAAAGGTAACCCTAAACCTAACACATTAGTCTGTGAAGTGAGTGAGATAATCACCTCAAAGTAGGTTTCGATGTACTCTGAGACAATGTGCTCTGACTTGGGTTTGTTCTGACAGTACACCACGTACATATGCAGACGCCTCTCCTGCAGGGCAAACAAATGGCTTATTGGGTCAATCTTGATTCCAGCCTGCCATTTCACTCATTCTTTCACTCTGTGAAATGAGAGGAACTATTCAACTGAATTGCAAACATTCAAACAAAATGTGTGTAAAAGGACTGAAGAAGCCAGTGCTAGGATGAAAAGAAGCGTTGCGACAACAAATTTTAAAGCCAGTCTTTTGCAACTAATTGACTGTTGGGAGGTGTGGCTGTCCTAATGAAGCGTGTAGCTTATGCATCATTTACCTAGGTTAGCTTGTGTGCAACCGGAGCCTTTTTAAAGCCTGTTGACAGCACCAAGCTGATCCTAGCAACAAGCTTTTTTACTTAGAAACCGCCGAGCTTCTTCACCTGAAGATGGACATCTTGCCACACTGCATGGCCTGGATTACACTTACATTTGTAAGTATGCTAAGATGAGTGTTTGTGCATGCGCCCATGCGTTTTGGTGACGTAGTTGTTGCTGAAAGCAGACTGGATCCTCTGCTTTTCATTAGCTCTTCGTCTGCTTGTTTTCACTGTGTGACACCGGGCCCAGATTTAGTTACAAGTTTTTCTACTACACAGCAAGTCGATTTACTCACCTACTGAGCCGCATCGGATTGTTTCAACTGTTGGGAAGCAGCAACTTAGAAGCGACCTAAATTTATCTGTCAGTGTCCTGTTGACATGTGTTACCATTTAACCGCTACAAACACATCTAAATTTGGAACCTAGCGTTAACCCTTTAACTCCATAGCAGTCCAAACTCCTCTATGCAAATCAACAGATATGTTTTCGATAGAATATTACAGTTTCTCTTATTAATAAGTCATTTATTTAGTGGAAGTGAGCTTCTTCCTTAATGCCTAAAAGTTACAGTAACGAAGGGAAGGCTGCAAGACAGGTAAATAGTTATCAGTCAATCTATGTTCCCGCCAATGGTCACAAACAGAAGATCGTGACTGCTGGATATTCCCCTTCCTTCCTTACTAACCCATTCGACTCAAAAAGGCAGCGTTAATCCATCAACGCTGACGGGTAATATGATATGACGACGGCGCAAGCTCGAAGGTACCTACTACTCGAGTGTCAACAGAATGCCCGTTTGCATGCTTAGCTCTATCTACAGAATGCAGGCGCGGTTTTGTTCTGTGCATATGTCTTCATGTGTTTACAATGCAGCTGTACTCACGTGCTTAATGAAAAGCTGACCCAGTCGCTCTGGCTCTTCTACACACTTCTCCAGCTCTCCCAGGAAGTAGCTACAAAGGAAAGGCAAACATACACACATGCATGTGATCATTCCTGAGCCATTGTTCCTTTGTCCTCTTCTTAACACAACACAGCAGGCACGAGGAAACAAAATCAAGGGCTCACTCTTTATGCCAGTCAAATATTTGGTGAATGTTCCCAAAAACAATCTTGTCCTTTCCCTTCATGTCCTCCGATATACCTTTGGAATTCATTGTGGCCATGTAGCCCTGCAAGAGAATGACAGAGGTGTGAAGGTATGCTCAAAAATGGGGTACATGTTACAATAATTAGGCGGGAAAGTGAACATTCCATGCAAACCTCACATCCTCATGAGAGTACTTTTTAACTACTGGCCACCAAAGCCAAAGAAGATCACGTTACCATTTTCCAGTCATTGAAACTGCAAAAATCTGTGAGGTGCATATACCCTGGGCCCTAACTTGATGGAGCTCTGCTACAAGGAATCATGGAGGCTGCTTTGCGGTCACCCGGAGCTACCCAACAATCTACTCAAACAGCAGTCGCCCAAGTTGCCTTATCTGGTACGGCAAGTATAATACCAAAATTGTAACCACTTAACCCTCATCCCGAGTCCCAATTAAGTTAACTACCATATTTTTCAGACAATAAGACGCACCTTTTTTCTCATGATTTGAGCCCTGCGGTTTATCAACCAGTGCATCTTATCTGCAGGACTTTTTTTTTTTTTTTTGCTAACTACCAGGATTAAAGTAAATGTGTGTATCTTTCAATGTGTCAATTTATGGCACAATTATGAAATAGAACTAAAATGGTGTGAATCAACAGCTGCACTCAAAAAGGTCTTTAACAATCTAGGATTAAAAATAATGTACATACAGATTACATAAAAAAATCACTTTTTTTGTTTTGAATTGTCTGTATGTGCGACATGTTTAGATGTTCACTTTACTAATAAATCAGGATTGATTTTGAGTTTGAATATTTAACTGCGGTATTCTGTCGGTGTTATGTTGAAAATATCCATCCATCCATTTTCGATAAATATGTTGTTGCTAAACATGCAGGAATTTTCAGTCTGTAGAAGACAGGATGTTACTGTAAGCAGGCAATTAAAAAAAAGTTTAAAATAAAAATACAATTTTAAACTTAAAACTTCCATACACCATCTTTCTGCGTAAATTTCTAATGTTACAACCTGTGGCCGTTAGTCTGGTGCAGTTTTTTGCTCAATTTTTGCTGCTGCATCTTGTATGCCGTTGCGGCTTATAGTCCGAAAAACACTGCTTATAATAAAGATTTTATTCAAATTCACACATTCGTTATGCCAAAAGCAAAGTGCAATTCTTTTTCATGCAAAATTCTTCTACAGTCTCACGTCTGTGAACATAACGGTGCAGCAGTACGTAACACGTCAGCAAATATATTGCAGTATGATACTTTCAGAAGACGACAACCTCTATACGAACCGAAGTATTTCAAGCTGTCTGAGGCAGCGCAAGAGACATCGTCTTGATGCTTCCACCCAAGCTCATAATTCCTCAAATCTGTTTCATACGGGAGACAGCTCTGGCTGGAGAAAAATGCCAAAATTGTGATAAGGATTTTGAGTTCTTTTGGCTTTACCTCCACTATGAGGCCCAGGTCTGCTACATAATGCTTCTCCGTCTCAATAAGCTCCCTCAGTACATACCTGAAAAGAGATGAATGATGAAAGATAAGTGCATGACTGAGCTCATTTTTTCGCAGAGCTAATGCCTGGAATTGCTCTGAGCAGGTCATATACCGAGTAAACATTTGAAAGCAGAATGTTATTCGTTTGTAACTACTGTATATACTGTTCAAGTCTTCTGAACATGTATAAATTGCTGAGAATGGATTCAGATCTCAACTGAAGAAACCCATAACATGCTATATACGTTATATACAACCTATATGTTTTTATGTGTAAGATTTAGAGTGTGAATCTAAGTCTTTTTCATTTAAAAGTAATAAAATAAATGATTATAAATTTCAAAAACTAGCATATAAATGTGTTCTTAATGACCAACAGTAGGTCTAGTTATCATTAAATGATATTACATGGGGGGGTGGCACTCCTCCCGAGGCTGCCATGTTATAGCTACGGACAATGGTAAATGCAGCACCTGCAGCACCTCCTGCTGTCCATAATGAAAAATGGTTTAAATCTTTTGCCGCGTTCAGATGGAGCGCAAAGAGCGAACGGTTTTGTATTGTAGTCAATGACGCGTCGGGCGACGCGATGGAGCGACGCAGAGCGTCGCGCGACAGGCACGGCACGTTATTACACGTGACGCGAGAAGTTAAAAAATTTGAACTTTTGTCGTTTGTCGCGTCGCATCAGCCAACGAATCATGGCGGCTGCTTTGCGGTCACCCGGAGCTACCCAACACGGCCAGCTGAGCTTTTCATACAAAAACAGAGCCAAGCAAGAGCACTCACCTAGCTTGTGGAATGACGGAAGGGAGAACTTGGGACAACTGGTATTTGCAGCGTTTGCTTCCTTCCGTTGTTACTGTGCTAAGCTAACGATAGTGCAGCATTGACAGCACAGTATTTTTAGCACAGAATTGGCCACTTGATTGCGACATTGAAACTTTTTTTTTTCGGCAGACGAGTATTGCCGTAAAGCGAGGGACACGCAGTGTAAAAAAGAAGAATAAAGGTGCTGTCAGAGAAAATATTGTCTCTGCCACATCCCGGAAAAGTCAAAGTTCTCACTAACGCTCTCCCTTTTCTATTCCACTGTAATGGGCACAGCAAGCTCACTCCCCTCCCCTCACGTGACACTGTTGCGTGAAAAGTGAACTTCATCTTGACCTTGCGACAAAACGCCTCACGTAGAGCGTAAACGACGGGCTCCATCTGAACGTGGCATTAAACGTTATCCCTTTAAGGTATCTTGAACTTTGCAAAGTTCAACATCTCAGCTTCACAAACTGTTTTCTTACGTCATCAGTCTAGATACCTCAAACATGAGTAATGCCTTAAAGATGACTAATAATATACCAAAATCAGCCAGTTTTAAGCGAATCCTGGCAATGACAAAACTAAAGACATCCTTGGCATGATCCAAAAGAGTCTTTCCAGGCAAGACTTTACCACAAAATTTCATGGAGACTCTGCTCTGGTTTAATTTTGTTGGATCTCAGTGCTGCATTCAGCACGGTCTGTTACGCTGAACCACTTGGCCAACTGTTAAACAGCTTGAATGCATTGCTTCAATTAGAAGTTAAGCATCTGTGCAGACAAAATGTACTTCCCAAACGCATCATTTCAGAGTCACTTCAATTATTACGATGCCTTACAGGTAGCTTCACTACATACTGTATTATAAAAGCATAAAAAGGTAGAGATTTCTTTAAAAATACATGATTTATTGTCTTCTAACATTTAATTACAGTAGTGATTTAATTCGTTTCCACTCTGTTTCTTCAAGGAATATTGGGTCCACAGTGAAGACAAAATACGATTTGATAAGTTGTGTCTTTAAGTTGTGAATGTATAGGAGTACTTCTTAATTATTTTCTGTGAACCTCCCCCCACAAAAGAAGAAAACATGTTGCACCCCACCAACTCTCCATATCAACACTAAGTAGGATCATTTGTCTATAAATGAGTTATTAGTACACATCTGCACGTGTTTTCCAATTAACATCACAGAAAGAAAGAAAAAATTTACAGTAGATCAATTTACAACAAAGAATGGCTTTATTTAAATAGTTGTTAGTCTGTGCACCAATTTGCCTGAAAATTGAAAAAAAAAAAAAAAAAGCAAAAGAGGTGTGAAGAGGGCACACACAGGAACACCTGTTCCTCCTATTAAATCAGTCCCCTCAGGAAACCCCAACTCATAACAACAGTTGTGCCCGTGGGTGAATTATTTAAAAGAGATGTTTATTGTCCGGCCATATGCTCCCAAACACACCTTTTCGCTGCAAACATTTAGAAACTAATAAATTAAAGGTTGCTGTTCAGTTGACCAACTTGGTGCAAAATCTCTCCTCCCCAATCCCTGAATGAAAATGAAAGTTAAAATGTGAACATCTCCTAAGATAAGGTGGGTGTCCATCTATGCTTGCACGGTGGTACGGGGGCGATGTAATGGTGGTGCGAGGACCTGCTGCAAGGCTCAGGTGACGTTTAGGTGCATGGGCCTCTTATTCTTTTTAAGAGTTAGGTTTACATCTAAGTGAGAACTAAACGATGCCCAAGGGTTTGATGTTTTTTTTTTGTTTGTTTGTTTTTTTTACGACAGCTTAGTTCAGGGCATTAAGCTTAGTTTTCATCCTGCACCATAAAAGCTATACGGCTGCTAAAATGCATGTGCTGTTTTGCATAGAAATTCTGTATTCATTTCAATTGTGAAGAGGTCATGTTATTTTACAAGAACAATTTCAACATGGTTCAGTGTTCAGAGCTTTATGTTCAGACACAAAAATATAAAGATATTATACAATAATCACAGTACATGTTTTGGATTTATGAAAAACTCAGCTGTAGCATATTTTTCTGAGATACGCAAGGCCTCGGAATGATATTAAAACAGGTGGATCGCAACGCCGTACATTAACATTTATTCAACTTTCGGACCTTCAAACGTGGGGGAACTCTGCATAAAATAACATGTCAAAAACTAGACTATACAAAGTAATAGAAATGGAAAGTTTGGTATGCATGGTCTGTGCCCTCACGGACTGTGATTTTTCGGTTTTGCTTCGAGTGTGTGTCTCTATTTCGAATAAAAGACCTACAAGCTTTTCTCGAGTGCACTCCTCCGTTCCTCTTCGGTGTCGGCTACTGCAGACCATTGACTGGAGGTGTCGTCCATCAGGATAGAGCCGCTGTCATCTGGTACAACAGAGGTAGACTGAGTGTCCAGAGTGTCCTGAGGACACAGCCACAGCAAGACAATCAGAAGAAGTGTAAATCAAAGGCGGCACAACATTATTGTGGCATTATGTGGCAAATAATGTGCATGAGCGGCGATAAAGAACAGGCGGTGCAAGATAATGACACAGGTTGCTAAGGTGACGAGAGGCAACGGCAACACATGAGGAGTTGAATGATAAGAAGATCTGACGGAGATAGTCACCGTTATAGATCAGTCAACATCACTCGCAGAGAGATGGAAGGAAGAAGATGAGGCGATAAGCAAGAAAAGTTAGTAGGGCATCTGACAAATGAAGCCGTTAAGAGACTTGATCGAATTTTGACTTCAGAGGTTGAGCTAAATAATTACAGTACATCAGTACAATATTGATTTGTGACCTGATAAATGTTATATTCTTGTTTACCGTTTAACAATTTGAGCCCATATGGCATGCGTCACGAGCACTGGAAGCTTTTATTGTGATGCAACATTACAAGTCCTTCCAATAGAACCAAGGTTTCTCTTGACTAATCAACAGTGATCAGCGGTATCCTGTATTACGGGCTCAAAATGTAAACAGAACACACAGAAACCTGTTTCCGCTACCCCCTGAAATATATAACTATTCCGTAAGAAATGAATTGAGATAGAAATGCGTGTTCAAATGAAGATAAGAACAGGACTGTTTCTTTGGTTGACTCAAACTAAGCGGGCTTCTTCTGAGGGCTTTGTATGTTTTTGCGAAAGAGAACAAGAAATGAGGTGCACAGCAAGAGACCGAGATGCTCCACAGAGACTATGACTCCACTGGCTCATTTTGCCTCGCTAGGAGAGCCTGAGCCAGTCTGACAGGTCGTCCTGGTTCCATGATCACATCCAGATGTGTGGTGGCGAAGCGCACAGGAAGGATAATACCAGTCTCCCTTGGGTGCGTGTTTTGTTTTTCAGCCAGGAAAGCCATAAATAAGGAGCATTGTATCTACAACACTGTGAGACAAACCTTTCCACACTTCCTTTTCCGTACCTGTGTTAAAATGTTTAAGGTTGATGTGAAAACAAAGCTTTCCCCGCAGGTTATACTATGACAAAACTCATAAGGCTGGTTGGCGTTGCTTTTACGTGGTCTTTGTCTGTTATGTTACCATTTATCAGGCTTGCGGTCAAGATACAATGAAGTCATCCAAATATCTGTCAGTGGTGGTCGGTGGTATGACCATTCATTTGACTTGGAAGACGATCCTGCACGAAGGAATCGTTTGTTTAACATGTTCTCATAATGTCAAGAGTCTGAAAAAAAATGCATTTGAGCTGCTTTGTTGTCGGCATCTCGCGCAAGCCAAAGACGACTTTGATGATATCGCCTAATAGCAGTACCACTTATTTCCTCTCGTATGAAGTTATATTGTTGATGTGTTCTAATGTGGGTCAAGATGACTGTACAGCCTGTTCTTCAGGAAAACCATTCATAATTAGTCATCTGTTGCACCAACTTCCTTTTTAGGGGTTTTTGTTGCTCACAACGCAAAATGTTCCATTGACGGAGAAACAATAAACATTACACACCATATACTTGCCAAGGAGTGTGTGTGTGAGAAGGGACATGCAAGATTAGATTAGAGACAATAATGTGTCAAAAAGAGGAAAAGCAACAGGACGTTCATGCTGCTTGTCAGCGGAGGAGAGAAAAAGAGACGTATCGCCCAACTCTAAAATGAGTGATCCAGCTCATAATTGAATCTACCTACACTTCTCCCTCTAAAGGTTGGCGGTACACAGACCAAAGCGCTGACCTCAACTTCCTGATGTAATCTTATTAGGGCCTTTTGATGTGTTGCTGAGACGCAAATTACAACATTTTTCAACTCCAGGGCTCAGATCTCGTTTTTAACTGCATGCAGGCACTGTCGACTCATCTGTGATCCAAACTAAAAACCTATTATAGCTGCTGGCACGGTTGATGGAGACGTACAACATTCCTCTTTTCTTAGTGGAGTAATCTTTCAGCACGTCTGCTATTTTGTACTATTTCTTCTTCACCTACATGTTTTTTTTGTTTTTTAGTAATGTTCTGATTTTGATTCATGCAACTCACAGGTTGCCCCTGACATTGTTCCTTGCGGCCATCCAAAATTGATCACTTTTTAAGATCCTAGTAAGTTCCTAGTAATCCCATTTCTAAGAATTGTTTATTTGCTTGAATGACCATTCTGCTTATCGATCCTCTTGGGGAGTGGGGGGCTGAACCTTTGCTGTTGATTTGGCCGCTCAAATCACCACATCCAATAAAAAAACAAATCTAAGACTGCCGATATTCCGGTGGAAATTAAGACACTTTTGAGGTGCTCTTTTGAATGAGTTGTTGTATCAGTTTTATTTTAATCCCCAAGGTGTTCTTTATTTCATGCACAAATAAGGGTGTTACCGGACCATTTCTACAGTAACCAGAGGTGGCAACAGAGCTGCTGTTAGCTTTTAAGGCCAAGTCAATCTGAGTTGTCGGGGAGAGCCAAGTGGCATCGAAAATGTACTTACCCATACTACGTCACATGCAAGCGCCGCACAAGCATACAGCCAAATAAAGAAATATAAAATAAAACAGTGCTGTATACTTTTCTGTCCCGCAGACTACAATCACGTTGTCCCACCTTGGTTTACTTGCTTGGATTTTTCTGTGTTTGTCTACTTGTGCGGCATTGCTTCATAGATTAACACTGCCACATTCAATTGCATTAGTCATTGCACGTTTTACTAGAGGCCCTTAGAGAAAAAGAGCAATTATGTCTGGGTCGTCACTACAAATAGACCCCATTTCAAATGCTGTCTATTACACTCTGCTGAAATGCACTAAAACTCCTGCGATTGGCTGGCAACCTGTCCGGGCTGTCCCCAGCCTACTGCCCTGAAGACTACTGGGATAGGCACCAGCGACTCTAATGAGGATAAGCAGCGACAGATAATGGATGGATGGATGGAAGGCAATAAAATTCATGCTCCTGATCTGTTTACCAACCGCATCGATAAAGAGATCACATGCACATCTTCTACTTTGATTTTAGTACAAGATGTTACAACGAGGAGTATTTTACAGAGACGGACCTGCGTGTGAGGCAGAGACGTGCAGCCAATCAGCGAATCGGTTATGTAACCGGGGGAACGGAGTGTCGCCGGCGACAGATCCTCAGGGCTAGCCAGGCCATCTTTCCACTCCTGCTGTGCACAAACATACATCCATGAGTCAGAATAAATGAGTGTCACGAGTTCTTGTCAGGCACCATGAATTCAGGTATGAAATATGTTTGACTCACAGATGTAATATTAACTTCCAGCATAACCTGCTAAACCCCACATGTATATGTTTATATCACCTAACATGACAGAGATGTGTAAGATCCACAACCACACATTTAAAAAAAAAAGATAAGCTGAGCTCGGTTCCTGGTTTGCGCAGTTAATATCACGCCTATTGACCTTTCATGAAGCACAGCAATCAGCATTGAAATATTTCACACAGAGACAGGTATTTTTTTAAGATGGCCAAGTAGTGCATAATTAATCAAATTATAATCAACAGTATCAGATCATGTTTGGGAGCAAAAGTTCAGCTTTTTGATATATACGATACAACCTTTCTACAGCAAATTAATTTAATTGCAGCCAACATGTCTAATGGCAAAGAAAAGAAAATGAAAAATCCTGTGGAAATCTGCATAACAGCATATCTCTTATATAAGATGTAGCTGATGTGTTACATTCATCCATTAAATGCATTAAATCCATTAAATACTGCAATATCTAGAAAAAAAACATACATTGAGCTAATGACAATAACATTAGCCCACAGTGTATTGGATTAAAATTTACTACACATTTCTGATCTTTGGTTGCAAAATCAGGTAAAAAAAAAAAAAAAAAAAAGTGTTTTTCATTTCCCCCTTAAAAGCAGCATACTAAAGTTTCAAAAATACATACATTGAATTATGTGTTTGCATCCAACAAAATGAACATTTTCACTGCTCACCGGCTCTGTATGCGTAACAGGCAGGATGGAGAGAGGTTCGCCGGGCCTCGGGGTGCTGCCGCCATCCTGGCTTTGACTGTGGGACGGAAGAGGAGGAGGCTTTCCCTCCAGTTTGCGAATCTGACGCTCCCCTTTGGACGTGGCCCCGGCACTGAGCTTGCGAACTGGATTTGTCAGCCATTTCTTCAGGGTGCTTACAGAGCGCTTGGAGCCTGGGGAGCTCGGGGCCGAGCTGCTCGAAGCCAGCGGAGGCAAGGATGCCACAGAAGTAGAAATGCTACCTTCACTGCCTGCTGCCGAATAGGAGTCTGGAGAAAGAGCAAAGAAAGCAGAAGCTGATCACACTGGGCCCCCCGATAGAAAATAAAGGTACATCACAATGCCGTCCTTACTCTTCATATTCACTGCACATGCATCAAAAATATCAATGAATCAGCCTCAGTATGAGCATTTCGTGTGTGCCCATTGCAAAAAGGAGGGCAGTGGTGCAGGTCGCTAGAAGGTGCCTGGAGAACTGGAAGTGGAGAGAAATCAAAACAAAGAGTGGATATATAAAAATAGACAGCCCCCACTCGAAGACACAGCTGCGCTCCTGCAAACAGACGCTCTGTTTACAGGAAGCAGAGCATTTTCAGTTTGAATACAATCGTGCCATCAGATGAAAGGTCGAAAAATGTTCTGATCAGTACAGTGTAGAAGAAACACTGTACAGTGTGATGATGACCGAAACACTCCAGAATCACTATGATGTCAGACATACAAAGGAAGTGACCCTGGCCTGAACGAAGTCGGGGAAGCAGACGTTTGCTCGACTTTGAGTGTTTATATCACCTAAAATGACAGAGATGTGTAAGATCCACAATCACACATTTTAAAAAAAGGAATTTGCTCGACTTTGGTTCATTAAAGGAAAAAAAAAAGAAAAGACTTTGGATTGTATGGTTCGTTGTTTGTTTAGTCCCCGATCTCCATCCTGTTGCATTCCCCCCGAACCCAACTGCCTTCCTCAAGATCAAACAATCATCTCTTCCTCCAAGTGTTTTGAAGACATACATCTTATTGGCTCTGGCCTGAGTGTTGACCCTTAATCACTCCTTTCCAACAGATGGAGAAACATTCCAGCTGTTTCTAAAGGGGCATTTTGAAGAATTTGTGAAAGCAGATAAAACCTTTGACTGTTATCTTTTCAGTCAAAACACAGAGAAATGGTTCCTTTTGAAAATGCAAGTACAGCATAGGGCTGCTGCTCTGTGTGTGTGTCATATGAGAAAATGAGCTTGAAAAGATAGGCATACACTTAAGATGACCACTGAAGAAACCTTACACCATAATTCAAATCCCAAACAATTAGAATGTAGATTTGGATTGAGTAGTTGGTGCACATGTACGTGGTATGAATGCGTATGACATACGCTTGTGGAGTTTTTATCTATTCAATTCCCACTCACTGATGTGTGTGTTTGTGTTTTGTGTCCTGGTTGGTGATGTGTGGAGTCTGCTTTCATTCAAATTCAAATGGAAATGGCTCCAACTCACCTGCAACCCTTCAACAGGCTAAGCATTACGGAAAATAAATGAATGGAATTTTAGGCGCATTTATCGCTTGTTCAGTATCTTGACTATTTTGGGGTTCTCCACATCACTCTGACAGAATTTTAGCCAAGGGATGGCACATTCCTAACGAAGTGGTCATGCAATGCAGTCACCATCTGGGTGAAACACATTTGATATGAATATTGGTAAGATTTGACAAAATATCGCACAGAATTAAAGGTAAACATGAATGGTAACCTCAAAGGAGAAGCATGTTTGAAATAAGTGTTTCGACACATGATTATGAAATCGATGTACCTATTATCAATACTTGCCCCTATTTATTGAGCAAAATGTGCTCGCGTATTTAGAGAACACATCTTTGTGGTTTGCTAACAAAGATTCCTCCAGCATATTTCCACAAGAGGGACATACTTTTTTCCTATAATCTTGTCACATCTGGCAAAGCCCACCTCGCTCCACAACAAAGACCATTGAGATTGAGAAGGTCTGCGGCAACCCCCGCACCATTTCTGAAGGTCCTCGGAATGTATGCAAACTATTCTGGCACATATATCTTTGAATCATTGCACTAACCCTCCAACCACGAGTGACTTTTCTGTCTTCTAACAATCTCTAGGGAAGCTGAGGATTGTGTTTCCCAAAGTTCCCTGCATGGCTTCACCCAGCCTAATACTGTTTCAAAAGAGCTCCAGACATATGCGGAGAGCGCTTATCCAAAAAGCAGAGAAGGTGAAGAGAGGCTGACACTTGTTCAATGAGCCGTTGACAGAGTGGAGAGAACGTGTGAAGCACTTCATCAGAATGAAATGGCGACTCTGAATAAAGTACAGATTTTTTTGACGCATAGTAGATTCATCATATCTACATCTGTCACCATGGCAACTGCAGTTTACCAGTTGACCCCACAAACTTTCGATATGATTTTGAAACTTTCAACTACCTACCATAATGAGATCTATGGAAGCTTTTAGACACAGCAACTAGAAAGCACAAAGGAGAATGACAAGCTCCCCCTCAAAGCCAAATGCTCCTCTGACTATATTGATGTCTTAGTTATTTTACACTACACACCCACGATGTGGAAATTAGCAGCAAAAAAGTCTCCCTGCTCTCCTTCGACCCTGCTGTGTGCTGATACTGCCTAGTGCTATTCATAATGGAGCTTC
The DNA here is from genome assembly GCF_059441005.1 of Hippichthys cyanospilos. NCBI lineage: Eukaryota > Metazoa > Chordata > Actinopteri > Syngnathiformes > Syngnathidae > Hippichthys > Hippichthys cyanospilos. The sequence continues at coordinate 26,480,662 of NC_142370.1, read as the reverse complement.
AAAGCAAAGCTTACCCACAGTGATTTAGTTAATGCAGCTTAACTATAGTGCTTGTGACAGTTACGAAGCAGCAGGCAGGAGCAAACTGCTCTCTATTTTTCTCATTTAGATATGTAGGCCGTGATGTGGTTCACTCACGCATGGTGGAGAATTGTGGAGAACCCTTCGCGGGCAAATGTATATTCATTGCTGATCAGAGAAATGTCACAGTGACAATCAACAATTATCTTTGATTATTTTAATGCCAGTGCCGTAATGACTATGATTATGCTGCTTAAGAGGAGTTGTTCCATCTTATTCATGTCGCTCATCAACTCATATATAAAGTTGCGCTGTCCTTCGATAGACACAAAAAAGTTGAGGGAGAATCAACAGTGCCTCGCAGCATACAAATTTGCCTCAGTTGCTTGGTGACATGGTCAATCAAGAATCAACTCAAAACAAATGGAACAAATTCTAAACAATCAATCGATGGATGCTTTTATATTCATGGCCACTATTAACCTGGCCTCCATCCCTCACTTCTATTAAACAACTTAATTGTATTACACGTATTACACAACAATGGCGTTTTTGGGACAATTTTACGGCTAATGTATAAAAGCTGAAACCTTGAGCATGTGTTGTGTTTACGTCAAGCATGCATCAGTACACCACAACCAAAACTCCACTGGTAAACCAGAGGTTTGTCTGTGCTTATGACACATTTGGTCAGAGGAGTATTCGTTCTGGTCAAATGTATTTTCAAATACATTTGAACATATTCGCAAATCCGGTTGTCAACAGCCCGTAGCAAATGCTATGTATGTATAACATTTAGCTTACAAGTGTTTGGATGCATTTGAAAACATGAAAAAAATCACTATTGTATTGACTCACTATTAGTTACTACAGAATTAGCATTAATGTTTGTTTTGTTTTGTTTTGGATTTCGGTGTATTAAATCTAATGTATTATTTTTTTCATGTTCAACTATGAAAGAGCTCAGCTGCAACTTTTCTTGAGGCAGCGTGTGAAAAGGAAGTTTTTTATTTTGGAAAAACTTGCAGCCTGCTCAATAAAAAATATATCATTCTGAAATTGGAACGTTTACATGAGCAATTATTTTTTATTTTGAAATGTTTCATAAATCTCGTCATATCTCCTTCTCGTGGACTCAATCTTGCGAGACATCTCGTCTCGTGGAATTCGTATCCACATGCCCGTGCCTACTACCTACGTTCGAACGTACGTATGTAAATGCATTCAAACATTTAAATATGTTTTAATCTAATGTACTTGCAATTATATCTTAATAAGTTAGCCAGTTAAATGATACTTATACTTTTGACAGCTCCACGGCCACTTCCTGATAGAACAAGCAGCTGTTGCACATACAAAATGCATTGTATGCATTGTTAAGTATTTTTTTTTGTAGTTTTTTTTTTTGTTTGCTGCGTTCATTTTGTTGTGCCTAGTTTTCAGGAACCCAAGGGAAAAGACATTTTTATAAGATCATCATGGTGTATGAGATTGTGCTAAATTTAATTAACAAGTGACTTGCCCAGTCATGTAAGATGGACTAAATATCTGGCAGAATATTCTCCAGAGAAACTTGACTAAATCAAACTGTTGTGTTTTGTGTTAAAAAAATAAAAAAGTGGAGAGCAAGCAAACATCAAACCACAAAAGCAAAACAGCTTTGAGTGAGTGGATAGGGATAGATGGGCTTCAAGCATTCCTCCTGCTTTGTTTGATCCAACTTTCCTTTATTATTGATCACTTGGTCTGAGAGTGCTGCTGAGCGGACAAATCGGGCTAAAAGCGTCGCAAGTAATGGAGCATACTTGTTCACAGCACCTCCACGTGGGAGATCTCTGTCGTCTCAAAGGCACCGTCGCACACACGAGGCAGCAGGGTCTGCAGCAAGCAGATGGTTTTACAGTCATCGCAACTTAAACATATCCATCCGAGCCATTGCCAATCAATGGCAGCACCTCAGATTACATAAAAGATTAAGAGAATAAGAGAATAACATAATGCATATCCATCTGTCCTGCCTCTCTCTCTCTCTCTCTCTCTCTCTCTCTCTCTCTCTCTCTCTCTCTCTCTCTCTCTCTCTCTCTCTCTCTCTCTCTCTCTCTCCCTGCCAACTTTATTCTGTTCTTATCCAACACTACTGGGATATTGCATTTCACCCACTCAGAGGAAATGGACACTCAGCAAGGAGGATGTGCAGACTGAAAAAAAGACAACAAGGCAATTAGTATCACTCTTATGGACTGGAAACCCCAGACGTTATTGTTGTGATAGATTCCATAGATAGACAGCTGTCATTCCCAAAGAAAAGAGAACTTGGTACTTCTACAGCTCCACAATGTTTTCTTTTCACTGTTTATCAGGACTTTAAAAGTCAGTGGGCCTGGCCAAAATTACACTTTGTACCTATTTTGACAGTAAGAACAAGAGAAAATAGTGGGTTTGGCCCACAGAAACATGTCTGAATGGGGTAAATTATCACCTAACTCAGGGCCCGTATATGCCAAAAAAATGCATGGCCCTTTTAAGACAGAGTCTACATCACCAATCGAAGGACAATTTGCCCAATTTTATTTCTTACTTCTTTCGAAATGCAGTTGTTGATTTGGTTTGCTCTGATCTTCTTACTACTGCCACCGACTTACATTGGTTTTATTTTGTTTGCTCATTACTCATTTCTGTAACGTTTCTAGAAATCGATGCAGATTAAATGGATTCCAAACTTTTTTCACATACTGGAAGCACAGAATTGCCAACATTTCTTAGTAAAAATTAAGTGCCAAGAGTTCGGCTCTGCGTGACTCACAATTTTCAAAGACACATCCAAATGTATTCGGACTGAGTGAGAACAATGAACATACCCTTTCTCGAGTGTGGGGCATTGGTAATTTTTATTGAATAAATGTTCACTGGATGAACTAATAAAAGTTTCCACTGACACAATCCAAAAGTTTCCTGTATCTGTCATGAGTGGGCGTCCCAAAGCGTTTGTCCAGATAGTGTGTGTGTTTACATTTTCTTCATGTAGACCTGTGATTAATACATACAGTCCAGTTGACTTAACTCGCCTGTCTCTCACCCTTCCTCTTTCCTTCCACTTCATCTTGGCCACCCCTTCACCCCACTGCTGGAAGTCCTCCCACAAAATACTTTTACCCTGCGACTGTGTATTGTGTACTCTGTATCCATCTGCACTGCAGCAATGGCCGGGTCGTCCCTCTGGGTTGTCGACACATAAGCACTGCTCCGCCAGCCACAAATCTGCTGAGAGCTGCATATGCAGGCGAAAGCAACTTGGCAGATAAAGCGGACGTTTCCCCTCAGACTGAACTGATGGAAGATCATGACAGCATGTCTACTGCAACTTTGAATCTGTACATGTAATCTGCATGGAGGATGAGGTAAAGAAACTACTATAAACTAAAAAAGAGAAATGATTATTCAGAGAAGGTAGAAAAAAGCCAAGCAGGCTAGGCTATGTCCACGCGGATGTGTATCACCAAAGTGTTTTGTTGTTGTTTTAGCTCAAACATTGCAGTTGAAAGTTTTCTTTAAAAAAAAAATGAAATAAATTGTATCGTAAAATCACAACGTGTTAATCTCACTTCGAATCTGTGTCGATGTTTTACAGAGTAGAGGTTCTACTTGTCTTAACACCATACAAATGTCTCCTTTCCTGATTTACTTTTGCACTCGCTGCAATAGTTGTGGATGAAGTTACATTACATTGGCTTCTTTTTCTGTTCAGGTTGATTCCCGTGACATAGCTTTGGACACATTGCTTGAGATGAGCCTTAGCCTTGGATAAAATCTTTCGTGGACTGAGCAGATCCGTGTGTAAAAAGGAAAATAGGTGCATGTTCTTTTTCAAATCTACCAAAACAAACCATTTCTTATCCTAATCACAAAAGCATGTTAGTGTATGTGTGTCTGTGTACTGTGTCTGTGTTTAATAAGCAACAGTGCACAGAGACAGACAAGGGAACAGAGATTGCCTGTCCTCCTACTGACCCACTTTTGGAGTAGACGCACCGTCATGCTTCCAGGAGCACACGGTCTCGGTTAAGTAACGGAGGAAGAAGATAATCAGCGTAGAGAAAGAAAAGAGGTCTTCAGAAGAGAAAGTGTTGCATGAGTCCCTCCTTCTGTGAAGCAACTCAAACCCGTCCTTGTGAAAGAGTCCCAAGTGATGGCTGGCTCCACCACTGCGCAATCAACATAGAGAAAGAGGTCCAATTCAAGGGTCTAAGATTGTGCTTCAATGTCACCCTGGCTGTGTACTCTAGCCACAATTCCAAATGTTGCCTGCACCTTTGAAAGCCAACTTTCTTTGGAAAAATACGTAATCAATTCATTAAATTCATCAGCAATGAATTTGAGTACTCTTGACAAGCACTTACCAATATTCCCAAAATATACGACACACTTTTTCCCCCCATAAAATGAAGGCTGAAGGTGTAGGTGCATCCTATAAACGGTAACCTAAAAATCTGATTTTTTTTTTTAATGTAAAATCAGTATGTTCCCGTCATTTCGCAGTTGTTTAAGCTTTATTCATATTGGTGTAATAACTATTGTTTGTACATGAAAGAAAGAGGGGGAGTTACACAACTCAGAGGGGCTCTGCTGTAAATATGTTGTTCACTTGTGCACTTGGACGGCAGGAGAGCACTTGGTAGCATGCACACACATACAAAAAGACACACACACTAACATCCTCCCTGTTGATCATCTTAATGATTATCCATGCAGAAGGGAAAGAGAATGACTCACACGTTGGCAAACAAGGCTGCCATCAAGTCCGACAAGGGTTGAGGACATAGAGCAAATGAAAAGTGATAGTGATTCCAAATGGCAAATGCTGTCGTCATGATGTACGCGCATGAGATCTGAGGTCAAGTGGTGCTAGCCCAGTGGTTCTCAAATGGGGGTAATAGTACCCCAGGGGGTACTTGAAGGAACATCCGTGTACTGGAGATTTTTAATAAAACAAACACACATGCAAATGTCCTTTAAAAATAATTATTGAATTCATTAATTCATTAATTAAGTTTCAGAAAAATATAGTTCACAATACAAATTTTATGTTCAGTAGGTTATTCAATTTAATTATTGTAAAAAACAAGATTCTACCCATACTAGAAAGGTTTGACCCAGCTTGTCACTGCCTCCTCTCGTTACCTGTCAAGTTAATGATTTATTTTTGTGAACACATCCCTATTATGATAGCAAAAGAAAACACTTTAAGTTGAATATTTTTCTGTGGATAAATATTTATTTATAATTGTTTGGTTTTGTAGAAAAACGTATTAATAATTAAGTTCATGATTTTTTTTAAATCAAAAAAAGTTTGAAAGGGTCTAAAGTTTAAAAAATTCGGCACTGAAAGTATGTTTTAAGTCTTTTATTTTCAAACTCAAAAACGCTTTGCCCTGGTTAAGGGGTACTTGGCTGAAAACATAATTCACAGGGGGTACGTCACTGAAAAAAGGATTGAGAACTACTGGTCTCGACTCCAGTACGCCATTGGCCCCTGGTGTTCGCAGATCTCCACTAGGAGTCAATAACACACATGGTTAGGGTTTGGGTTAAGAGTTAATAATATTATTAGTATTACGTCCACCTTATTTACTGTAATCGCGATTTGCAGTGATGTCTTGGGACACGAAGGACCTGATAGGTTTTTACAAACTACAAGCCGCTGTTTGGAACGGTTTTTGTTTGTTTTGCTTTAACTTGAAAGCAAAAAATCTGAGTGCTATATGGTAGCAGTGAACTCTGGAAGATAGTGAACAATTCTTTAAAACAGAAACTACGAGCCATTTATCACCACTCCAGTAAAAGTTTATGATCAAAGTACTGAATTACACATACACTTAAAACACCCTTGTAGACTATCTACGTAAAAACGTTTTTGGGATCCAGTTTCAGATGTGCACCTACCTGAATAAACATAATTGAGAAAACTCAACACAATATTTCGGTGTAAAGTATTTTAATTAAAAAAAATATAATAATAATAATAATAATAATAATAATAATACAGTCAAGTACAGAGCCTTAACATGACCCATAAAGAAGATTGCAGCATGAATAACTTTTAAGTTATCTTTTGAGTATGCTTATACTTAAAAGGAAAATAATGATATGTGATGACAGAACAAAGCATTGTATGAGTCATGTTTGCACATCTGTGTGAACGGGGATCCTTTTGGCGTGGTTGTCGTCCATAATAGAAAAAAAAAAAAAATCTTTCATTTGTTGATGGCCTTTGAAAATATGGAGCTACTTGTCGACTTTGGGGACTAAAGGTTCAAGTGACGCAAAGATGAAATGGAAGCACTCATAGCCGTGTCAGTATTCAGCACAAATGTGGATGTCGTGTGCAGTACAACTGAGCTAAGCATGAGAGGGCCACCAATGCAGACGTACACGTGGAACACCAACCCACACATGTGCCCCTGCAGCGTAGAACCCGCGCTGCGAGTGCGGTTCTCAGTCAGACATGATGGGCTTTCCAGACAAATATTGTCATTCCTTTCCATGGCTCGCCACTTCACTTCCCGCTCATCCCCATAGCAACAAAACCCAAAAAGAGAAAGTGAGGGATGGCCACACAAAAGGTTATTCAACAGTAAGTAAGATGAGAAAACAACCTACATTTGAGAGCACAAATAAACACACATGACGTTTTGGTGTCATAGTATACATTTTCTGTCAATATTTTTGCTGAAACATCTGTGGTTGTTGTTATTTGTAAAACAATACTGTAGGCACATAAGATGACTTCATTTCAAATTCTAAATCCTCCGCACCTGTCAGCCATTGACTGCTTCACTTTAAATCTGGCACTGGAAGCAGAGCGCTTCTGCCTCTGGCCATTAGGAGGATTTCTCACGAATACACAAAATCCTTCAGTGGGAGAATCCATTCACAGGCCACACTGAATATGACCTGCATTTTGAATGAAAATGTGGCATGTAGAGCCTGTGAAATGTATCTAACAAGACCTGGGTAAAACCTGATATTCTCTCTTTCGATTTCCGAGTACTGAACCAAAATCAGTACAGTGTACTGGTTTAGGTTTTTGCAGATGTTGTGCAAAATTATGTATTTTATCATTTTGAGAAGGAGAAAAATCGGCCAATGAAGACTGACAAAGATGCTATAACTGGGTTTTTATAAGAAAAAGATTTTCCGACGGTATAGGGTACAAATTGTATGGCAACAATGCACCCCTGGTAAGGGTTTAGTTTTTTCTTTTTTTTTTCTTTTTTTTTTTTTTTTTTTACTTTTATTTCTCAGAGTAAAAGCCAACGTCGCTTAACCCACCCCCCTACTTCATTTTGGGGGAACTTTACAAAAACGCTGTTATAAGTCTACCTCTATTATAAGTCTAGTATAAGGAATGAATACTGCTCTCAGAATGTTCTCCGGGTGTATGTTTCACACTGACTCTATGTTAATGAATTTGAGTCTGTTTTTTAAAGATTTATAATATGGTGTTGGATTTGTGCCACAATTACGAACACATAAGAAGAGATGTTGAGCAATTAAACGTGTTTAGAGTGCAGCCAAGTGCTCCCCTGCCGAGTGTCCATCGGAAGAAAACATCGTTTGAAACAACAAAAAAGCTCACGCGCTTACCCATTGGGCAATGTAAGCGGATATTACGGGTAAATGAACCTAGGTGGCACCAAAAATCAGGTGAAACGTGACTTTCCATATAAATACTATCTATTGAATGCAGAGATGACGTCTTATGTTATTTTTTATTATTTTTGCTGTTCAATCAATTGTCAAAGTACTGTCCCGTTCATCCAGCCTCCAATTTAAATGATTGAACAACCATAATAGGTGACAGCTCTATTAAAATGGGTCCCATTAGTTTAAATGTCATCTGTCACATACACTACAAGTAAAAAGCAAGGTTTTGCTGAGCTTGAATATACTAAATAATGCCTTTTATTAGAGAATCTAAAAACTTAAAATCTTGAATTTCCTAGCAAAGAGCCGATCAGAGTGATCTAATCACTTTTCGATGCGCCCATTAGTTACTGGAATGACATCACCTCTTTGGCTGCAGAAAAGCATCAAGAATGCTTTGCTTAACTATCAGCAGCAATTTCTTTTTGTAAATCATTTCAAAAGCAAGATAGCATGCAATAAAATCTCAACACTTAATTGTAACCACACTGTTTGCTTTAGGTCTGTACGAGAATCCCACTGAGCAAGATCGAGGCAGTATGCTTTTAGTTCATGAAACTATGACTAGGAAAGGCAGCACAATGACTCCCCAATAATGCTGGATGTGTTGATACAGTGAAAGACAAGTGGTGAATTGAATAAAGTCTGTTAATTCACTAAACTGCACATACTATTTCTCTTCATAGTGGCGGTGCAAAGCAATTCCAGTTTATGATCAATGGAGGCTTGTATTTCCGTCAGCAAAAGGTGGGTGTCGGACAATAACTGACGGAACGTCTATCCCAATGGTTACAACAACAGATGTTCACAGATTTGGCTTTGTCCCACAATCAAAAACATGCAGGGTCGGTGCAAAGGGGACTCCAAATTCCCCCTGTTTGTGAGGTTTTGTTCATCTGTGTGCCCTACGATTGGCTGGCAACCAGTTCAGGGGAGGGAGGGATGGATGGATGGATGGATGGATGGATGGATGGATGGATGGATGGATCGAGGGACGGACGGGCGGGCAGACGGACGGGCGGGCGGACGGACGGATGGATGAAGATTTCTTTAACAATGTCATTGAAATAAAAAAGTTAAAACAACCACAACAGTGACATTTGCTGTGGAGAAAAGTAAACCAAGTGTAAAACTAAGGCTGTTCACAAGTTCAAAATGTGTTTATGTTTGTGTTACTGTACTTACACATATTTACAATAACAATAACATGTTTTTTTTTTTTTGCAGTGTCTTAATACAGAACTTCTAATTTCTTTGCCAGTAAATGTTTTTGATAAAGTGTTACACTATGAAAAAAAATATTATTTGATAAAATTAGATCATGTTGTTGAAGTGGAAAATCAAATTTACACTAACTACCAGTGAAGATAAAGCAGCCACAAAGATTACATTTTGAAGCAATTCCCATTAAATATGAATATACTACAATTAATAATACGAAATATTTCTACTCTGGTTGATTGCTATATTGCTCACTCTCTGTGGGCGAAAGACCAAATTTATTGGTAATGAGACAGTCAAGACTTGAAAGAAAATGTTCCATTTTATATTTAAAATTGTGTGATATCCCATCAAAGGCAATGTTACAGTTTTTACTTTTCTATTAAGTGCCTCCAAATCATAAGTGGGGCACAGGAACAAATAAAATTTCGCACCACACTGGCTCAGCACGAGCCTGATTTTATGAACGACAAATGAAGGTTAAAGCAACTGTATTTTAGTGTTGCCAAATGAATCAGAGCAAGCCACGACATAGCAACAAACGCTTTAATGACAACACAATGGAAAAAAGTTACTTTTCTAGCAGAGAATTTATGTGGGGATTTTGCAGCTTGCTGCTGAAAGTTTCAGTCTGTCAGAAGTCATATTACAACACTGTGCAGAGAAAAAAAATAAAGTGTTAAATAATAAGCTTTAGTTGAAAAGGATAAAGTGAAGTAAAAAAGGTGTGCACATCCAGTAAGTCTAAGCAGGGGTAAAAAAAAAAAAAAAACAAGTGGCTGCTCTTGCACTCTTGTGCTGTGGGAGAATTCTTTCTAAACAAGGTATGGAATGCACTCTCGTGTTTCATAATTTGTTCCCTCATTCGCCTCCTTTTCGCATTTACAAATAGAGCCATGAGAACAAGAAAAGGAGGTTCCAGGAGAGGTGCACGGGAGCTGTGCAAATGGAGCAAAAGCAAATGCTAAGCAAAAAAGTGGAAGACAGTGAACACAAAAAGGGGGAGCACATGATTAATAACCGGCTGACTGGCTATATGGCGAACGCTCGGAAAGATGAGGAGTAAGAGAGGACCAAACAGGAAGGTCAATTCAAGGATCCTAATGCTCCACTTGCTGTTCAATTTTCAAACTAAAAACTGTGTGACACTCAGCCCAAATTTTATGGACGCAACACGGGTTTACCACAGGTCACATTGTCCTTTCCCTCTGTCTGCATGCATGAATCAATGAAAAAAAATGTTGAGACCGGACACAAACACAGCAGAGAGGCTGGATGGGAAATGACGAGGTGCAGGGTGGGCTCAGGGGCAAAGATTAAAAATATCTCCGAACATGAGGTCAGGCCGCAGCAGTGCAGCAGCATACCTCCAATTCATCTATTTTGGTTGCTTTTTCCATAATGTCTAAAGTCTGCCTTATAAGCTGATGGGAAAAACAGGTTCTCGCGCTGAGACGTAAAAAGGGACGCTGCTTTTGTCGTGACAATTTTCCCCCACTTTCGCCAACAGAGCTGTTTTCTGTCAAAGCACTATCGATTTGTCATTAAAAAATAGCCAAGTGTATTAAGGCTTGGACTCGGAGAAAGTCTTCTCAAGGACGTTGACAGAGTGCCTTTATTTTCTTTTGAAGTGCCAGAAAACGACAAAAAATGGGGCATGACACTCAGAAAAAAGGCTTTACATAAATAGTAAATGAGTTGTGGGCAAAACCTCTAATGATTTCGTGGCGACAACCAAGCCATTAGAGGAATAATTCTCCAATAGTTTCTGTGTTTTCTATACCTATGATTATGAGACGAACCTTTGATGGGAATAATCACTTTGAATATCAATGTTTGTTTTGTTTGTTTGTTTTTACATTAGCATTAGTTCTATTGAAGGTTTAGCGCTGCAAGGCACGTTGAGTTTCCATGTAGGATCACATGCTAACAGATTTTCAGGTTTGGCTCTCAAATCGACAGCGAATACTGCAATCTTAAAGTGTAAAGTTTTAAAGTGTACTGTTGGCATTATTTGTAAAACACACACAAGCAGTGGTATGCGTGTGTGCGTGTGTGTGTGTGTGCGTGTGTGTGTGTGTGTTTGTGTGTGTGTGTGTGTGCGTGCGTGTGTGTGTGTAGTGCTCAGGGGTATCCTCGTGATAACCTATTACATGCCTCAGTCAACACACAAGCTGTGCCTTCCATTTGATGAAACACAAAGCAAAAGTAAGACAATGTAGACAAGCAAATGAGGATTAATGCTAGTTGTGTTAAATGTGGGACTAAGATGGAAATGCTGACTTCCTTACCAAGGGGGAACATTAGATTCAAGATCGGGGTGAATTGATCAGAGAATCATGTGTATGACTACAGCCAATATCATATTTTAAACATTCCAAAGTGAAATACTGGTATATGCATGTTAATTACATTTGGCTCATTGGAGGCTGACTTTCGAATTGAATATGAATATTGAATATTTCTAATTGATTATATTTTGTGGAACAGAAATTTCTAACCATGAAGTAAAACGTCTTGTTTGTCACCGTGTGGCTGCCTCGCCCCCTTCATGATGTCCTTCAATGCCGGCCGGCCACAAAACATCCATCCAGCCATCATCTTGACTGCTCATCCTCAAGGGGCTTGGGGTGCTGGAGACAGTCCCAACAGTGAATAAAGGGGCCAAAAAATTATTATCATCTTTGTGTGCCCTACGACTGGCTGGCAACTGGTTCGGGGTGTGCACGACTGTGATAGGCTCCCGCATGGCCATGAACTTCATAAGGCTAAGCGGTTTGGATAATGGATGGATGGATGGATGGATGGATGGATGGATGGATGGATGGATGGATGGATGGATGGACAGACGGATGGATGGGCACTATTTAAGGAAAACAATTTGGACACAGAACCCAACAGGACACAGAAATGAAAAAATAATAAGTCTGTTCATACAAAAATCAAAATAAAATTTGAGAAAATAAAAATTCTAAGTCACCATTGGGAGTAGGACTGGATGCAGCAGCGCTTAACAGCAGGGATGGATGTGGAACATGAAGATACAAAGGAACAGCAGAGAGCAGAACTGGCACAGCAGAGTATGGAAGACAGCCTGATAACGACCTTGGTTTAAATTGGGTGTGTTGTGTGCGTGTGTTTTGTGTGTGTGTGTGTGGAGGGGGGCAACAGGCAGGCCCACAAAGATCGGACTTGGCCACCCCTGCAACAGGCCAAGTAGAATCCCACATGACAAACTAACAATGACAAAATACTGCAAAAAAAGGGACCATCGCAACTGACAACATACACGGCCAAAATCAAAACATAGTCACATCCTCCAGACATAACAAAAAGGAATCTTTGATAACCTTTAGAGCATCACCACATCTTTCCAGTATCACAAGCAGTGATAAAGCTTTGTTACAAACGTGATTTAAATTTGCTTGGCCAAGATATTTATCGGTTGGCCAATATTGAAGAATTGTGACATCGACCATTACCATGATCAATTCTCTGGGCAAGTGAATACTGAACAATCTGGATATTGGTTTTGTTTTGTGTTTTTCCCTATTTTGTGTCTATGTAGTCAGATCTCTGCTGTACTGTGCTGACCTCATGGCTTTCATACATCTAAAGCATTCTATTTAAATTATGACCAACTTGTTTCCGGAGCCAGGATGGTGTTCTCAATGTGCCAAAGCGCAATTGTAAGATTGTTTTTTTTTTTTTTTTTTTTTTTTTTTTGTTTTTCTCTTGCTTAATACTAACTTCTCCACCGAATTTTTCCACCCCACATCGTGTTAATTAATTATCCCTCAATGCACTGCATGGGCGGGTTGATCCTGTATCCATATCATATTTCCCCCCATTCTGCCAATGTCAGCTTAAAAAAGAAACTAGAGTACTTTTTTGTCTTTATGTTTTGCTATGCTTTATGGATCCTGTGCTGGGCCATCTCTGCACACTGCTGAAAAAGAAGAGGCGGACTACAGAGAATTAGCGTATTGATTTTCTCGTTCTTTTGATGCATGGCCGTCCCTCTCTGCTTGAACATGATCTTACTTGAAACAGGACCGTACATCATGATATTAAGAGTGCAATGGTAGTTTACAACAGGTAAAGGTTCACGAATGGTATGAATTCAAGTGAATGCAATGCCCTATGGTATACTGAAGTGATGGGAAGACATCTATATGAATGAAAGCCTGCATTATGTGACATAATGGTACACGTTAGTCAGCAGGCACGCTAATATAAATTATTATGCTCAAGCAGAAGATGACTCAGGCTGTGCACTATAATTTTGTGTGAGTCAAAGGCTTTTTGTTACTTTTAAATTAAATGAATGATATTGAGACGGTATGCCACCGCTCCCCCATAAAGTGAACCAATTAAAAGGCGGAAGTCATCAATATAAGGAAGAAACATTTTGGTTACTGTTGTTATACATTCACAACACAAAAACGCTGACCCGAGTAGTGACTTGGATTCAAGTGAAAGTTAACAACAGGCAGGCCTGGGGGAGAACATACAAACTCCACAGAGGAGGACCGAAGCCGTAAGTGAACCCGCAAACTCTGCGCTGTGAGGCAGGCAAGCTAAATAATCTCCCGTTGTGCCAGATTTAAAATCGGGTTTTAAAAATTACATTTAAAAAAGAGGGTGCCATATGAACTCAACTTCAGAAATGACAGAATGTTTCGCTTCATTGGTCAAATTCATACAATTCATGGAATGTTATGTGTATGTTCAAATCAATACCATCTAGCAATATGTTTCCAAAATGGCAGTGCACATTATCCCAGGCTTCATGTCCTGCAAAAACTGATTGAAAAAACTGCTTTAACGTGGCTGCTCATAGATCTGCATGTTAGCATAGAGTTAGTGAATCAACTTAATTCTGAGGAAAATCAGAAATTCTGGGAAACAAGCAACCTGAGGAAATCATCGTAACCCCCCCCCCAGTTGCTCTTGATGATGCCTCATGAGTGGGTGAATAAGTAGTCAGTGTAAAGCGCTTTGAGTATCTGAGGTAGAAAATCACTATAAGCACAAGTCCGTTTATCATTTAACATGAAATCAATGTATCGCAAGATAATGCATCGTACTGGAGCTCTCATTGGCTCACTTGCACCACGACATGCTGTACTGAAGATGGCCAAATAGTTTCCAACATTGTAATATGGTATTTCCAGAAATGCCGCTGACAAGCTGACACTTTTTTTTTTGGTCTTTATATTGCAAGTTCAACAGATTAAGCTTTGCAGAGCAGAGCAGATTTTTAACATTCTTTTGAATAAATTGCTAAACTATGGGCTTCAACACTGCCTTTTTTTGTCTTGAAACAATAATTATACATTTCTGTTCTAATCATGAATAATACTTGACTGTAGAAACTGGATATGATTTCCATAGAGTGCCTATTGCTAAACCAATGATAGCTACTGTACTTCAAAATGTACTTCACATACTAAAAAAAATAAGCAATGTACATGAGCCTCACATGAACTAAGAGGCTTACATTTAAAAGTGATGCAGTGATATGGACGTTCCTGCTCATACCGTAAAAGAACAAGAACAAGTGAATTACAGTCGGCTTCCAAATGTAAACTCTAACATTTTTTGATTTACGGAGGCTACTTTTCAGTCTGACGTCTTCCAGTGGTCCGATTCCTTGCATGCTTCCAAATCATGAACTAAGTGGCAGCGTATTTGCTATGATAACATGCAAGAGGTGCAGTGGAGAGCCGCGGGCCATGGAAAAGTAGAATATCTATTACATAAGAGATTAAACGCAAGGAATCTCTGGTATTTATCCAAGAACGCTAGTCAATAATATTAAAGCCTTCTTTATGAGCAGCCCCTAGCCCACAGACCCCCTATATGTGCATGGCCTCTGTGAGGAGGCGGCGGCTCATTTACGCCTTTCATATCGGCTTTTGAGAGACCGCAACGCGTGTTGCCACCAGACACTGTTGTTGTATTACCCCTATGATGCGATCGCTCAAAAATAGATGACTTGTGTTCACTGGTGGCAAAATGCTTACTCGGACTTCTGACTCCACGTCTCCCGCCGCTTTGACTTCAGCTATATTGCAGCCTAATGGACTGCTGCCATCCCTGCTGAGCTTCATGTCAAGATACAGCATGGTTGAGGGGAGGCAGCAGTGTTTTGGGTACAGTGGAATGTTTTCCCGCTTGTGTGTTTCATCCAGCCACGTGCCACACATTCCGCACTGACGCGCTCTTCAGCAGGAAGACACTTTGCAACTCTCATCCCGCTTGTGTTTAACGGAAGAATGCGTGATGCACATCCTCCTTTCCTGTTTCTTCTCTGCCCGGTTTATCTGAGGAATGCCTCGTTTTTGTGTCACACCTGTTGCTTTAGCGGCCGCCACCGGAGGAGTCAGACTTTCTCTTTTTGAATCAGAAGAAGAATGGAAAGCGGAGGAAACAAGCAAATGTGGAGGAGATGAAGTTGAAGTAACGGAATTTGAGTGTGACACTGACCTCTGACTCGAACGTAACAGCAGCCACATTTGGTCAGGACTTTCCGAAACAAGTGTTGGCAACCACAGCAGCCTCGGTGGTGGCGGTGGTGATGGTGGTTGCCCCCTTTCATGCTGTTGGACCATGAGCAGAGGTGGGCATGGCCCGCCGTTCCCACTCCTCTCCCTCCCGCTCCCTGGAGGGTAACCCCCAACCCCCTCAAAGTTCAAATCCCACCAAAAACCAAAAGCGGGTCAGTTTCCTTAGTTGACCGCAGACAGTTCACTTCCACGGTCCACAAGAGAAGCCACAGAGAAATCCAATAAATGAGTGATAACGACCAGCCGTGAACAGATTCCACTCAGCATATTATCCTGTCGTCTCGCTTTATCTTTTCTTTATGTGGTGCGCTCGCCACTGTGGATTGCTTGGTCAAATGACAGACTGCTTCAGCTAAGAGAAGCAGAGAGAGAGAGGGGGGAAAGACAGAGTAAGGGGAGGGTTGAGGATGGAGGGTGGAGTCTGCAAGTACTCCTCACTGGCTATTCCGGAATAAGGTTCCCACTCCCCTCATTTTCTCTTTTCCTGAACGCCCCCCACCAACAAACCGCAACCACCGCCGCCACCTCTTCTTTCCCTCAGCTGTTTTTTCTTCGGCTCCCCTCTCGCTCCTCACTTATATGCCGCCTCCGCCTGCTTTCAAGTCATGTACTTACACTGGAAATGGATGGTCGCAAAATGAATGCACGAATTGATGTTGTATGACAACGCCATACTGATATGTAATATTGTGAACCGAAGAGAAGCCATGTCAGGTTGTTGGTGTAATCCTGCATGCTCCACTTTCCTTTTAAGTGACATGCAGGAGGCACTGGGTTTATATTACGTGTTTCTATATTTTTGTTTTTCATGACCAAGAGTTCGACACACCGAGCTTTTCTTTTCACTTTGTGATTCCGCAGAGTGAGCAGTGGGGTCTCAAATTTCACAATGCTGGCATTCTTCCTGTATGCGTGTGCGTGTGCATGTGTGTGTGTGTGTCATTTGACCTGACAATTCATCTTCAAGTTCAGTAAATCTTTATGTGTTAGGACAGACAAACAAATCCCAGATGTACTCCATGCTAGTATTGTAGTCTCGACCCCACCAAGTGAGACCAAGACATTATCGAGACTAGAGAATATCGAGACTTTGGACTCTGTACTAATCTGACTTCTGAAATTTCACAAATTACAGCCAATAAGGTACACCGGTGAAGTGAAAAGTATTTCAGGTGACTAACCTTTGACGCTCATTGGGAGAGTGCCAAGTGTGCAGAGTAATAATCAGAGTGGCTATTTTGAAGAGACTAGAACATAAAATATGTTTTCATTGATTTCACTTTTTCGTTGACTACATACCTCAACGCGAATTCCGTCAGTTTTGATCGTGATGTGATGTACGTGAACGACCCCCACCACCGCCACACACTTCTGAAGAGTGCATCATGTTAGGGTTAGTGCTATATTAGTGCCATACAATTGTTTTTTTGTTTTGTTTTGTTTTTTTTGAAGCGCAAAAAAAAATTAAATTAAAAACGTCACATAGGGACTGGGTGGAGAGAGAAGAAAGGAGTGGGCAGAAATGAATGGAGGAGCTGCCGAAGACCTCTCGCTGTGAGTGGCTCCAGACGAGATTTGACAACCGTGATAGCTTTTGTCAAAACCTTTCAGATGCAGTGTATTCTAGACGGTGTGTGTAAAGTTTTCTGTATATTTATATTTACACCTGTTCTAAAAAGTATAAGAAGCTATTGAATTCTTATTTTTTGACATTTCCAAATGTCCAAATGAAGTCATATTTGTCACAATTCCCAACTTGCTTAAACGTGACAACTACTTACAATATTTTAGAGCTAGAAATATTAAATGTCTCATTACTTAAACCCTTACAATTTGACATTGATTGTAATCTATCATTAATCTCAGTGTTTATTGTAAGAGTAAATTGATGTTTTAAAATAAACATATAAAAAGGCCTGTCCTTTCAAAAGCTCTCTGAGCAAACGGTTCATTAATAAACGGTTCCCTTTATAGAGCCAAACGTCCCATTAGTAATGGCTTCAGTGACAATCCACAATGTAAATAGTCATGAAAATAAAGAAAACACATTGAGTGAAAAGACGTGTCCATACTTTTGACAAATACTTGCAATTGGAGGCACTGTATCACTTGGGGGTCTGCATACAGTCAAGTCCAGTCATGATGGAGCAAAATAAAGCTGATCATTTCTATGTTTTGATACATGTACAAATGTAAAAGAATTTTAACTCATCAACCATTGCAAATGAATCTAGCATAACAATAAGATTGGTAATGACACTATTATACAGCATGTGTATAGCAGGGACCCTATCAATGATTTGCTTTGTGTAAAAAGAAAAAACAACATTTCATATGGCCAAATCGTGTGACTCACAGTGTGAGCTCATATCAACATCACACAGACAGGCTACAATCTGACAAGAGCGATAATTTCATCTGCTCACTCTGGCAGCAAAGACACTCAACTTTGATGAGTTGAGTTCTATGAGTTTGAGCATCATCTGGCAAAAAAAGATTTTTTATGAAACAAAGGTACTTTTACACCCTGGAAATTTGCTGGCTTTGTGCATCAATGCAATAGATTCAATTGTTCTGGAGTTCTATCAAAAATTCTATTCTTTGGACTTTTCTAAGTACAGCGAATCACTTAAAGCTACAAATGCAAATGGTGTGTTTGTTTGTTTTAATATTTAAAAGTTGTGCTTTAGCGAGGTGGCTGACCAGAACTCTTGGCCCAATTACACTACAGGTACCAAACAAAATGATACAGTAACGTAACAAGGGGAACATTAGATTGACCTACTAAAGAAATAAAATTGGTGTAACAACTCTCATCAATACATTCAATGAATACTCTATAAATAAATATAAATAAATTTATTGGGCCTAGTGGAGGGTATTGAGGCTGTACAATTTGAATGTCAAAACACTATTAAAGAAACATAGGGTTCTAAAATTGCGTCAAACACCATAATGTCACATGATATGTTAGGATACCTCATCAGACTCCAGCCAATGCTCATTTTTGCTCTGAAAACTGTTGGGTTCCCCAGGACACGCAACACTAAAAAGCTATGGGTCCCAACAGCAATGTTTGCAGTCCCAAAAATCACAGAATTTTAGGGTAAAGAATAGCTCAAAACAATTCTTCGATTAAAATGGTTGTCAATTAATCAATTCACTTTTACAGCTCTACTGTAGATCAAAGTTCTACCAAATGTTGAAACAAACCCCAAATGAATTTTATATCAGCCTATGTGATTATTAGTGTGCATAACAACAAAAATAATCATTAAAAAAAAAAAAAAAAACACTGTAGAACCAAAATCCACCAAAGCTATAAGTATATTAGAAAATGTGCAATTTCTGAAGAAATTGCGTGTGAATCCACAAGCGCTGAAGGGAGAGGTGCGAAATGTGTGGAGCATTTTTTATTTTGGGGTATGCGGTAAGGAAGACTGGCTTTGGAATGACAATCACAGTCATCTTTTCACCTTTAGATTTCAGATTTCCTAACTCAAATTTGATTTGCATTTGATGCCACTTACTAAATATCATAAAAACTTGTGGTAGTAGTGAACCTCCCATATTGCAGACTGATGTGTTATTAGGGTTTTCATTTCTTTGATTTCATTATGTTTTAATTTCATGGCGGCTCGGTTGTGCAGTGGTTAGCAATTCCGCCTCACTCTTCAGGGACCCGAGTCCGAATCCACCTCGCTCCAGCCTTCCTTTGTGGAGTTTACTGCGTGGGTTCAACCCCGGGCACACCGGCTTTCTCCCACATTCCAAAAACATGCGGGGCAGGTCAATTGGACATTCTTCATTGCCCTTAGGTGCGATTGAGTGTGTGAATGATTGTTTATCCCCGTGTGCCCTGCAATTGGCTGGAAAGCCGTTCAGTGTGTCCCCCCCCTACTGCCCAAAGTCAGCTAGGATATGCACCAGCAAGCCTACAACCCTTGTGAAGATAAGTACCTCAAGAAAATGGATGGATATTTTCATTTAAATTAAAAATAGGAATAGACTTGTTTAAGCCAGCGAGCCCAGGGCTGACGAAGGATGATATTTGGATTATTCGCAGATGTTCGGATCACATATCTATCAGTTGGCTACAAACGCACTGCCTACAAGTCTACATATGACTAACATAATTTAAACATTTGTGCTGCTGGGAAGCGAAATTCGTTCCGTAAGTAGGTTATTTTTGTTGAAATATCAAACTTGACATTTTTGTCCAAACAATGTGTCTGCTGTCGATAACTCAAAACTGTGTCACACTCCTGATCACTTATGTAGTCAGAGATTTTTTTTGGGACCAGCTGCTTGTTACTGTAAGACTGGTGAGCTTAAACTGGAGACAAATTTCTCTGAGGCTATTAAGATGATTCCGATGGTGATCAAAAAGTTGAACTCCAATGAGCCTATTT
Organism: Hippichthys cyanospilos; assembly: GCF_059441005.1. Taxonomy (NCBI): domain Eukaryota; kingdom Metazoa; phylum Chordata; class Actinopteri; order Syngnathiformes; family Syngnathidae; genus Hippichthys; species Hippichthys cyanospilos. Next base: position 26,460,732 of record NC_142370.1, on the reverse strand, counting down.
TCACAAAGCATGGTGAAAAGGTCTAAGACATGGTCGACTTGACTTCCTCCAACACCAAGACGAAGTTATGCTCATTGTCAAATTTTAAAAATAATGCAATCAGGAAACGGTAACAAAACAGAAAACAATAGATGCCCACTTCTATTCTGAGGCCCTGGAATGGCACTTGTTTATCTCAACCAAGAGATAGTGATGCTTCACCTTCCTCCATGGTTCCTGTTATCTCTGTCTTTTTGGGAAGTGTGTGTGTGTGTGTGTGTGTGTGTGTGTGGGGGGGGGGGGGGTGTAATGGATCCTTTAGGTGTTACTGATTAAAAGACTAATTTAGCAGAGAGAAAATTGAACACTGCCTTTGCATGCCTGTGTTGTCTGATGCTAATATGTCCTGCAACACTACGTTTTAGGAGCAGAGCAGTGCATGTTAGGAGACATTCGATTGGATCACAGAGGAGAGGTTTTCAAATGAGGTAAGCTGGAGCAAAGGCAGCCAGACAATCAGAGAAGAACAAGGTACTGCATATCCTGAATGTTAGGCAATGCAAACTCAGCGACTTATAGATCGTGGCATTATTTTTTATTGTACTGTATGCAGTAAGCAGTCATGACTGCTATGTTGGAAAACAAGATGGCAAAGTGCGACACTGCAAGACACCCAGTAGGGGGCGATAGTACCTGTTGCATAACAGACATGAATACTGTATGTTTGGTGTAGGGTTACTTAGTCATCAGTACGGCGCATAAAAGCTCTACCGTAGGACATTACACATTTCACAAGGAATGGACTCGTGCGGTACTAATTAAATGGACTTATCGGTCGTGTAGCATGACGCAATCATCAAAAATGGCAAAGAAGGTACATGCAAAAACTGTGCAGAAAAGATGTTCATGATCTTCCCCCCAACTAGAAGGGGGTGGGAGAGGTGAGGCGTCCATAAACACCCTTTCGTCTCTGCTTTCATCTGTCCTTGACTACCCCACGCCTTCTTTTCTCTGCACGTCCCACGTCACACACACACCACACTCACGCACACACACACACCACACACAACACTAAGGCCCAATACACGACAAATGATTCAGCTGGATTCAACCTTATTTACAGTATGTGTGAGCTACCGCCATGAAGCTACACATCCGCATTCAAAGTGGATTCAAATACCTTTTCTATAAGCACACGTAGAATGTATTTGGTCATGAGACAGTTGATCACATGCAAGAGGCGGACTCAGGAATGTGATTTAGTGAACTCAGAAATTACTTTCTAAATACATTAGACATATAAACAGGTAGAGTGGCAAACTAACTCCTAACTAATTATTATTCTCCATTTATTTTCTGAAAGCGCCAAAAACAAGGCCCAGCGTCCGACTTAGATTTCTGACAAGATTCCACCCGTTGCCACTTTATATGCATTTTCTGCTTTCTTTGGCATCAGAGCCATTCTGTGCAAATTTAGCGCACATTTATTTTGGCTTTGAAGAGACGAAAAATCAGTTAAAAGCAGAGAACTCTTCTATCCATTTCAAGTATACTTGTTTCCAATGTGATATTCTCCACGTGTGCTTTATGTAATAAACACAAATATGATCATCATAGCAAGAGTGTCCGCTCAGCAGTTACGCATGCAGTTTCTTATCCGCAGCGTCAATCCCCAACCCCCCATTGATATTAGACTCTCCTCAGTCCATCGGCCAGCTGAAATTCTGCCAAAAAATGCTCACTTACAGTCTTTTTTTTTTTCATCTTCTACTCCCTTGCCTATTCTACTTCAGCTCTCTTTTTTCTCTTCCTTCATCCCTAAGCTGAAAGCCAATTAAGGAAAACCAGCATCCTGGGACGTGCCGACATGAGGGGGAGGTTTTCGGCATTGGCTGACATCCCATGTTAGAGCTGGCGTCAATGTCATGTTTCCATCTCTGTTGTCCTGGAGGCCTGAACGACTTGCTGTTTTTGCCCAATTACAGAAGCAGCAGAAATTGTAAGCATGCAGCAGGGAGTGAGTATTTCTGTAGCTTTCACCCCCAACATGCAGCCGCAGATCTGCACTTCAGAGACATGCACCACCTGCAGAGTTGGCTGCTTCAAAACCTCAGTCTGGAAAATATTATCTACACTTACTAAGAGAGTGTGTAAAGGATTTGCTTTGTTTATGTGGTCATTTGCAATACTTTGGGATTTTGCTCAAGAAATTGTACGGTTGCAAACATTTGCAAAGGCTGAATTAGATGAGCGTTGCTTCGGGGGAAATATACATTTTTTTTTATCAATTGTTACTTATGTGACAAAACAAAAACTCCAAATTCTACAGGTCAACATTATGAAATTTCAGTTCGTGATCCCTGAGGGGATATTGGATTTTGGGAGACTGGTACTTCCGCATCACATTTTTTGCAAAGTTTTGCCACAGACATTTATGATGCGGATTTTAGCCCGAGAGTAACGTTACAGTACAGAGTTTTTTGTTGTTGTTTTACAGTACAGAGTTTTTTGTTGTTGTTTTTTTTTTTTAATCTCGGGTGACCTCATTGGTAGCTCGAGTCATATTCAGAGCCAAATAGATGAATATAGATGAACAAATAGGGGCAAATAGCTTAAACAAGATTTCACAGAAAGGGTTCACAAGACACATTTATGAGTCCTCTGATGTAATATGAATCTTTCTTGTCATCAAAATTGCAGAAATTCTGAATATGTAATACAGTCTTTTTAAATGACCTAGGTCACAATGTTTTTACACTTTCCACACTTAAATACATACACACATATAAATTACGTTTGGCACGTTGGTCATTTATTTCTTATATGTGGTTGATGGTCAAACGACTGACAGGAAGTAAAATGGCTCATTGGCGGGCTGTGTTTATCACTACGTGATTGCCACAACCGCTTTACTATGTCGTACAATGCCGTCCACGGAACATCCATCCACCCATCATCTTGACCGCTTATCCTCACGAGAGTTATGGAGAGAATGAAGGAGCCAAAAACAGGCGTTTCGCTAAAATTTGAATGTGAGATAATGTCTCTAGATCACACTCGCTGACACGCGTTCCTTCGATCAAATCCGTCCCAGTGGGAACCCAGTACTGTATTCATAACAAAAACAAAGTTGCTGTTTACTTGTCTGACTCTGTGCAAAATCTCTCCTCCTCAACTCCAGAATCAAAACAAAACTAAAACAAGTGGATAAGGTCGGAATAGACGGGGGCGGTGTAGGAGAGGTATGAATTTCATCTGTCATCTTAAGCTTTACTCAAGTCATATTTACCTGCCCAGGTGGGGCCGGTGTGAGAGTGCAGAACAAGAAAGAAATGCTTTGAAATGCATCAATGAAGGAAAATAACATTTGAAGGGTATTTAGGGTGACAAATGATTATTTTAGCATCATTAAAAGCTCTAAAAAGTTGACTTTTCATGATAGCGCCCCTTTAAATAATAGGGGTGACAGCCCCCCCCTTCTCTGATTTTCAAGAAAATGGATGCACTTCAAACTGTTTTTGACAGACTGAAAAAAATAAAAATAAAAACTTTTTGACTTCTCAAAAAGAATGGGGTAAAATTACATTGATATTTTACATTATTATGATTATTATGATTATGATTATGATTATGATTATGATTATGATTATTATTATTATTATTATTATTATTATTATTACAAAACCTAATCAAATAACCAGAGGTGAGCATTTTTTGGCAGACAGTATGTTTTGCAAAGGGACCGCGGAATGACATTTCAAAAACGACGGCTTAAGACCAATGGAAAAACAAGATTTGGTCTGTCTTTTTAATCTGTCATCGTAATCGTCGACACTGTGTGACCTGTCGCTGTTGGTAATGGTTTGTCACCTCACTCAAATTTCTGACAAAATGTTTAAACTGCCATATTATTGAAAGCATCGAAGTGTAAACAAAGCCTATATTGGCCACAAGCACACATACATGCGCCCAGGAATTATTGGTTGAATACTGGAGCAATGGGATGCAACTGTTACCATTAAGAGACAAAGTGTCCTTAATGTATTGCACTGAGCATCACTTTCCCCTCATAAAACCCGATAAGCATGGAGGTCAATGCACTTCAGCCACGGTTTCATGAAGTGAACTGCAAACTGCACGCAATCATGCTGAGAGCATTCATTGTACAGACCAAATGTAAAAATCAATGTTTAGAATTACTACGTTGTTTGTGTGCGAGTAGTTGAGAAAAACATTCTGCTTTGCCTTTCCATGCAAGTAACCAGTGGGCACGTCACAAACTGATTGGCTCTCAGCCCGGAAATGAAAAAATAGATGTTTTTACTGCAAAAAGGCATTATCTCATACATTACCCTTGCTTTTTACTTGTAGTGGATGTGAGAGATGACATGTGGTTAAATGTGAATTTTGTTCATCAAAGCCATCATAGAAAATGCTTTTTCAAGCGGTTTAATCTGACTGGATCGACGATTTGAAGACTGGCGGGCATTATTGCTAATTGCAATCGATGACATTCAACGGACAGTCCAGCGATCATATATAAAATACCCACTTCTTTCATCAATTCTAGTGGTTGATTTAAAAATATGAATAAAAATTAAGCATGATCTTATAACCCTTTTCAAATATTGTAGCATATACTGATCCCCTTTAAACAGCTGTTACAACAATGAACAAGAATAATATTCAGAGCCGTAGCATATATTTATATATAGTTAGTTAATTAGTTAGTTTAATTTGCATCATTAATTTACATACCTGCACCAAACGCTGCTACATTTTCTGAAGCCGATTGGCTACCGCAAGGCGATGTCGGCTATTTGTATATGTACAGTATTTATTTTTGGTGTTTCGGCCAAGCATTTCTCAATTTTTGGCCAACGAGTTTCATTTTGGTCAATCACAACAAATGATAACCAAGGCAGAAAGTTGGGAACGTGGTGGCCGGGGTAAAAGTCAGTAATCAACAAGTTCTCAAGTCCAACGAGATCCCGTATGAGACAAAAGTGACTTTTGGCCCTTTTATTTCAATGTGGTGCAGCTTCAGGTTGATCTTTGCCCATTTAAGGTCGCATGCCCGGTTCATTCCCAGGAGCCTCCAGGATCAGCATTCTCCCACCCTTTGGTAAAACTTGATGTAAATGATTTCATGCATTTTCTGTTCACATTACCTCACATGTTTTGGAGTGTGTCAAAAGATCACGTTGTATGTACGTGACAGTTGTTCAAACCAGTCATGGTAGGACTAGGATAGCTCCTTTCATGACCTCCTTTTATGTTCTCGCTGTAATTACTGGTGATTTAAATAGTTTTTTTGTTTGTTTTGTTTTTGGTTTTTTGTTTTTTAAATAGGACTTTCAAATAAAATAAAGCTATTGTAACACCACTCCACCAAAGTGTTGCTGTTGTGAACTCACTAATAAGGGCCATTGCGAGTTGTTGCTGTCTAGCTGGAAGAGTCCAACGTTAAAATAAAAGCCAACATTATTTACAGGCTTGTTGTATTGTGTTTAATTCAATGATCAACTGAGCCGCCGGCCGACACATCATGACACAGAAGCTGATGGAAACTGACTTTGTCGAGAAAAAAAAAGATACAGGTATCAGGGCGCAATCACTCGACCACCATGTCTCAATCGATGTTTGATATCTTTGGTGCATATACCTTAGGGCAGTAAACCTTGGACAACCTTCACTTCTTGACTAAAGGTTGCATATTATGCTGAGCAAATGAGTTGAGCTCACTGTCAGGTCAAAGCATACAATTAGGTGTCCAACTCTGGTCCTCAAGGGTTGGTATCCTGTATGTTTTCTGGTTTTCTCTAATCAACACACCTAATCAAAATGATCATTAGTAAGCTTTTTAGGAGCTTGGAAAAGATCTTAATTATTTTAATCAGGTGTTTGAGAAAGAAGTTAGCAAGCATGCAGGATACTGGCCCTCGACACAAGAAAAATTGAGTTACTAGGATAGCAAAGTATCACTGATTTGTTTTTTTGTTTTTTTTCCCACAAAATGTACAAGATTGGCAACTTATTCTCATACTAACTTAGAGCACGATTGTCAAAGGCACGGCCTGCAGGCCGGATCCGGGAGGCAGCTTTATTTCATTTTTTACCAGAAGTCATTAGCCGGCATAACAGCAAAAGTCAACTTTCAGATACCCCTCAACAAAGGTAAAAAGGAAGGTGGAAACTGACAACTGGGGGTTTCAAACAAGGTGGGAGTCGGATTACATGTTCACGGAGGTAGCTGGAAAAACTGTGTGTCTTCTGTGTGAAGAAAGTGTGGCGGAATCAGGAAATGAAAGAAGCGTCAAATACCAGAATATGGACATGGATCAGAGGCTAAAGAATGTGGAAGAATTAAAACTAGGTCTTAAAACTCTTCAGAAAAGCCAAATCACAATCAAGCGAATGGCTAAAGAGATCATTAAATCAGCATGGCCATTTACAGAGGAGAATTTGATCAAAATCTTGATGCTTAAAGTTGGGGATGCAGTTTGTTCAGACAAAAGGCAACGTGCGACTGATCAGAAATCGCATTGCTGAGCATGTAGACTAGCTGTCCATCAATCTCAAAAAGCAACTTGAAATAAAGAGAAAGATTTCATTGCGTATTCCCTGGATCTGAATGGGAGCAGGACACTTCTGACATCGTCCAGCTGTCAATTTTCATTGTTGCAGTCCACGCTAATTTCTGACAAACATTTAATAAACATTTGCCTCTTAAATCAACTTGATTCTCTAATCTTGTGTATGCTCTTTTAACTTTCTTTTCTTTTCAGACAAAATTCAGATGCAACAAATATCCATGCTTTTGGAGAAAGGGGAAGACCAATTACCTTATTACGGGGGAGAGACAAAAATATCATGTGTTTTAATGACAGTTAGAAAGAAGGAATCGGAAAAAATGTACTGTAATTGTGTCATGACGTTATCCGTGCATAAGTGTTTCTATCGGGGTAACACAATGAGCATAACCCTTTGCTGAAGCATGTAAACGGAGAATTTTGACATCACCCAAATATTGATTGCATGTAAACGTAGCTACTGCCATGCCCTGCCTCCCTTGCACCTCTTTCATGCACCAAGCACTGATTTCCATAACAGTGGCCAAGTCATGTGGTCCCACCACCAGAAATCATATACAGTATATACATACACTATCCAAGCCAAACTCAGATCCAGCAACAAAACTCCTTTTGTTCCACTTCACTCAAGGAAAAAGGAATGGCACGCACACTAAGCTCATGAATAAGTGCAATGAACAGTGTTTTGGTTCAAGGTAAAGGGTATGGTTCCTTGAATTTATACATGTAACCCAATGATTATGCACGTTTCCATGAACAGAGCAAGTGCCAACAAACATGCAGATTTTTTAGCCAGCACAAAGGTGAAACACTGATATTAACAGGTGGTGTGGTTTGTTAGGTTTGTTAACTGAAAGAGCTATGTTGTTTGAAGCTTACAATATGTACTGTAATTGTTTCCATTAGTTTATCTTTAGTTTAACAATGAACGTCTTTGTATAAATGATTGAAATGATGTCCTTCAAAGCATAATTCCTTTCAGTACAATCTTTGTCCCTTTGAAACATAATATAATGAAAAACAAAGACCACCACTACATTGAGTAACATTCACTTGTCATTACTGCTTATATTGATGCCCATTACAATCCATATGAGTCATGCAAGTATTACAATTATTGTTATGCCCAATTTCTCATTTGTATCAACCAGGTGTTAAGTAACCATTGATGATTTGGTAATGTCAGCAAAACAACATGGATATAGTCAAAGTGGATACGTCCGGACCAAAAACGGTTTTCAATCACCAATGCTGCACTTGACTACCGTCAGGCATTCATAGTTGGATCGCAGGTATGCTTAGCTCCAAAATTAAATTGTGAATAAATGATGGGACCTTAAAATGCGAGTAATTCAATAAAAATAAGAACGTTGTTGCGCTCGAGTTGACTGCAGCTCATGTGGAGTGACTGAATGCCTGAGTAGGGTGTTTTAGAGCCCAAAATGTCACATAAAAACTCAACGCTATGCACAAATGTTTTGTTGATTCAGACCGGTTAGGTGAGGGCCAGTGTTTGGTCAAGCATTGTGGGATGTGAGGTACCGTCACGCTCAGTTGAGCTTTCAGGTCCTACCTGTTCCTGCGCTTGACTGCTCACAGTCCTGTCCTTCCGCCTCCCACCGGCATTGGACAAGCCCCCTTTCCACTTCGCTTGATGAGAGGTCTGTCTCACCACCCTCTATGAACTGCACACAGAGATGCCTTTGTCAGATGGTGTCCTGCTCTTCTGGAGGAAGTCTTGGTAAGAGTGCAGACTGATTATGGTCACATAACAAAAAAATCAACACTTGTATTTGTATTTTTCCATAATGCACAGCATGGCTTTCCTTCTCTTCTCCATAAGTAACCATTCAATTGAAATCATTGCAGTCCGTCCATTGCCAATGAACAGACGTTTTGGTCTCTAAAACCTAGCAGCACCTGAACTTAACCATATTATGTCATGAAAGTTAATGGATGGATGGATGGATGGATGGATGGATGGATGGATGGATGGATGGATGGATGGATGGATGGATGGATGGATGGATGGATGGATGGATGGATGGACGGGCGGGCGGACGGATGGGTTACTGGCAAGTGAGGTTTTACCGGGGTTTTTTGTTTTGTTTTTCTTGTTGCTAAAGCACATATTTGTAACTATTGGCTATTGTTGCTGAACACTTAGAACCAATGACACATTTACCAAAATTGCAAAACATTTTACTTCTATTACCAAATCAAATAAGGTTTGTTTAATTCTTCAATCATTTGTTAAAATTGTATTTTAGTATATAACAATGAACAGATATTAGTAGGTACTGTATGCAATGCACACACTACACACAGATAGAAAGAATGAAAAACACATTTGGCTTTTACTTCCTCTGAGCACAAGGCTATGTCAGTTTGAGGTCACACCTTTGTCTAGAACTGGGGAAAAAAAAGTCAACCAAGAAGAACCTAGGGAAGGTCGACTTAAAAACTGAAACTTAAAGGAATCTCCCCCTGAACCATGCTTGTGCCGCCATTTTCTACATGGACCTTTTTTGCAGACACATACAGTGCTGCATTGACGGTCACAAACAAATGTATTGACTCCCCTCCAAAAAATCACAAGTTTGTAATCATACCCACTTAAAGAAGTGACAAAAATAAAGTTGCACCGTATATGCAAAGACCACCCTGCCTAAAGGTCAAGCTGTATGGTCTGTTATTTAACTCGATGCACCACTTAGTGTCCAAATGGCTGATACCGTGATACTATGGTCTTAAAAACAAATATAGATTTAGTTATTAGAGGGCTTTCATGAACTTCACAACAAGCTCTCTAACTGTATTTTTCAAGCCAATGTACAGGTACAGTATGACCTGTTCCTGCAAACAATCTGTAGTTGTTCAGTTTGAGGTGTCCAAATAGGAGATGCTTCCCTGCAACATGCTAATCACTCACCATCTTTATAGTACTTCTGGGGGGGAGAGACACACTTTTGTCATTTTTTTCTGACCGTAAGGCAGAAGACCTCCAGCATGCACGGCATTACCAATAACTGTGTCTGCCACTTGTCTTAACTGCAAACATTAAGACACCCTTTTTATCTCCACAACTCAGTGTTAGCAACACAGAGATTTACTTCTGCAGTTAGCATCTAGGCTTTATGCACGTCGGTTACTTTAAAGTGCACTTCGCTACGCATTGGGGGCAGCATAGCTCGGTGGTAAAGTGGTCGTCTCCCAGCTTAGATGCTGTGGGTTCGAACCCCCTACCATCAAGACCAAGTCGAAGTGTCCTTGAGCAAGACACTGAACCCCCAGTTGCTCCAGATGCTGCGTCATCAGCTTGTCATCAATTTGTGAATATAGTAATCCTTGGGGGTCCTTCCACTGATGCCGGTACTCAGTGTAGCCACTTAGCAGCAGCAAGTGTGTCGCAGTGCTCACTGGGTTGTCAGGTTTGCACAAATGTGATGAACCTTGAGTCCTTGAGTTTGTGTTGAAATTAATGGGGAGGGTTCACTCTCCAACAACACACCCCTAATTTGATTTTTTTCTTTCTTACCTGCCTAAAAAGTTAAACTGTGGTAAAATGAAGGTTTCCCGGTATTAAACAAGATGCAAGTCATGTAGTTCGACTCTAAGTCAGAACGAGTCAGGTATCAAGTCTCCAGTCAAGCAAGTCAAAAATCTCAAATATAGCAACCTGACTGAGACTTCAGTCGAGTCACGTGACTTGAGTATCACTCAAGTTGCGATCTCTGCCATGTGCCATTATGGGGAAAAACACTCTGGTTTAACATTTAGCTTTATAAGTACTTTCAAATGCATCACAAGTATGTTTGAATGTTTTGAAAATGTGTTGGAAATACTTGTAAATACATTTGGACATGTTTGCCTGTGAAAAATGTTCTCTCCACATTGGTATCTCCACCCTTCCAAACCATTTACTTCACAATAATGCCCTGATTTCTCTTAGACGATATTTAAAGACAGACCATGACAAAGACAAATCACATTCAAGGCTTCTCATGATGAAGAAATTCATATTTTGTACCACTTTTGATTCTCTCATATTAGCAGGGCACATATAGCCTTCCTTCTTTGTCCCTCTAGTTAGGTTTTGCTGAGTTGCAGTCATGATATTAAGTTAACGGGATAAGCAAAGTATGCAAGCGATGAATTGCCTCAGTGGCATATTGTGCATTCACTAATGAATCAGACAAATCCACAAAAGGGGCCGGACTATGTCCACTGATTACCTATCAATTGAATCACACATGTTAATCACATTCACACCCGCATCGCAAAGCTATTTGAATGCATTTTAATGTGCGTTAATGGAACGTCAAAAGAAACCAAAGTAACTGCAGGAAACTCAAGAAGATGTTAACCACGCGCCACCACCAGATACCAACTCACCAACTGTTGGTTGGGAAATGCCACAGAAGTGAGCATATCAGTCATGGCTCCCAACATCTGGTCTGTGCGTCCCTGATTCTTCTGAAGTGCCTTCATTCTTTCCACCTCAGATTAGCCTCCAAATCACCAAGCGCCACCCTCCTTCGGTGTGCCTTTTATCCTCTACTTTCTCCTTCTCCTGCAGCTTTTCTGTCTGGGAGTGTATGGAGCCTGTTTGCGGCAGACTTCATGCGAAGGAGCGATCGGTTCTAGATGAAGATCAGGGGAAGTGAACTTGCGCGGGAGCTTTTGTTCCATCTACCGAGCACATGTGCGAGGTGAGCCCAGGCATAACCTATCATGAAAAGCTCCTGTGCAAACACGCATGCAAGATTTATTCAGGCCTCCTTGCTCTGTCTCCCTCTGTGTCCGTAGCTTCTTGTCAAGTTTGCTGACAAACTGTCCTGTCTTTCTCTTAATGTCCAACTGGTGAGCTGAGACTCATCACCCTGCCTGGAATCCTCCTGGCTAGTTCTCTATTGGCTGCACAAGATCAACGCCCCCTCCACCCCCTCCCCCCACACCACTTTCCTCTCTTCATCTTCATCTTCTTTTCCCCCTCCTTCTCGTTATTAAATAGATTCCTCGCTGAGAATCAAAATAGCTTAATTTTCGATACATGTCTGTCTGCCTTTCTTTGAACAGTACCTCCACCGCTTCTCTCACTCTCCACAAATGCGTCTGAGTCTCAGCCAGTGACACATGGAGTGTGTGAACCCTTAAGCAGTAGGGAGAGCCCCAAATAAGGTATGAAACCCTGAAGCCAATCTATTTAGGATACCATCATCAATTGTACCAAGATTCATACTCAATCCTTTTAAATACCCACAAGCTAAGAGTGTTGTTGAGAAATTCACCATTTTTTGATGCGACTTAATGGAAAATAAAGTAGGAGGAAGCCCATGGAAAATAAAGTAGGAAGAAGCCCATGTGTTTAAAAGTGTTCGTGAAATGTGTACGTTTTGACGGTTTGGAAGATATTTCTTCATCTTTAGTGACTCAGTCATTTTTCCCCACATTCACAATCCATGAAGTACATTCAAGTCTAACTGCTGTTATCAATAATGTGTTCCTTCCAAGAAGACTATTTATCATGCTTCCAAAAATCCTTTGGAAATGTTGAGTCACATATTTCAGGATGAGAAATAAACATATTTCTTAGGAAACGTGTTTTTGTTGATTTATTTCTGTGGATCCATAAATATATAAAGTATACACACATACTTGAAAATGGATCAACACGTTCATAACATGTATTTTATTAACATGTAAGTTTGTATTTGTTTTACTTGTAGTAGGGTAAAGAGTTATACTGCCACACGATTTCCCACAAAGATGTGAAAAAGTCAGCTACATAGATCTTTTCTTTTATTATGAATCATTAAAATCTATTCTATTCTTCTTTTTTATTACCTAAAGTGTGCCAAGATTTTTTATGAGTCAAGTAGACACCATGCTGATGCGGTTGCTTTTTGGAAGAACACAAAGTGCTACTGCAAGACTGTTCCGTTGTTTTGACACAATTGTTCTGCGTTTTTAGAATGTCTCCCTGAATTTATCCTTTGGACTTCTGAAACTTTTGGACACCCCAGAGATGAGACGTGAGAAACGTTAGCATATTCTCAAGTGTGAATTTCCATTGTAGACAAAAGTCTGTTCATCCAAACAGGACACTATACACATACTTACCTCTTGGGTAAAATGACATAAAGTGTTCTGATACACGCAAGACCAGATCAAGTTGCTCGCTCTAAATTGCTGTATTATTCCAAGTATTATAGTCATGTTTCCTTGAGCCTAGCACAAACATCTCCTTCTCATTCGGTAGTAACTTCTTCACAGTCGCCTTAAATGTCCTTGTCCCTCATGAGCACAGTTAAACGTTTTTGTCCTGATCGACTAACTCCCATTCAGTTCATTCCCGAAGGAACCGATAATAGAGTGGGATTCTTTTACATGGAAATGTCTCGAGTTAAGTACTGGTAACAGTCATGGACAAAGTGCCAACTATCTAATATTAGCTGAGCACATTACCGTATACAGAATCGCTCACTAAGCAGGCCAAACCTAGAACAGTACTGTGATTCGCAAGCTTCTCACTGACGTCTTTTTCTCCCACACTGACCTCTGCTGGATGGTCAGGGGGCGTGTATTTGCGCGTCTGTGCGCACGTGAATTCATTTGAATTTTTCTCAGGTTATTCATTAGTGCTCATAAGTGATATTGTATTGCTGATGCTTTCTCCTCCAAAAGCAAAAAATCTGTAATTTCTCCGATCAGCAGCAATTCAATAAGTGTCTAATTATTCACGGCGTGTTGAAAACGTGGCTTTTGAGAGCAGGGACATTCAGGGACCGAAATTTCACTTAGGGAATCTGAGGTGGTCCAGAGGGAAATTATCTTGCGGTAAACATGCAAAAAAATACAAATAAACAAAAAAAAATCACAGCTCATCTGTTTTCTGCGTTTTTTTATTTTTTATTTTTATACGATGAACTGTTGCAAAATGCCGTTACATAAGCCTCAAGACACTATGATGTAATTTTCAGTTGGCAGCCAGAGGTAAAATGGCCGTCCCATGAGATGGATAAAAACGGGTGAATTTTGACACTTAATTCATATTTCATGAATGCAATCTCAATCAGAGTATCCCATTTAGATTAATTGAGCTTAGCTGCATAGATCCTGTTATTGGAAAGAACATTTTTGACCCGACTTTCCCTTTTTGGGGCTCTTAGGTTCATGCATGATTAGTTACAAATACTGTACTTTGATATATGCCAGTGTAAAAATCTCCAACTTCTGGCCTTCAAAATTGCTCTGTCGCATCGGTAATAAAACCAGAAATTGTTGGGCAGAGAGTGACAGACCTGTTGCAGGGAACTCGGAGGCTCATGTGCGTAACCAGATGCCAGTGAAGTCCTGATTTTCAAAATTTCAGACTTGCGGCAAAGCTATGTCCAGTCACTTATTCTTTTTCTTGTCAAGCATAATCAAAACAGGCACTGTATTTAATAGATTGTCAAAAAAATAATTCTGACATTTGTATTTAGGTACTCCCAGAGGCTGTACCTTACTTACTGAAGTGCAAAGTATGGATACTTTTGCCACCTTTGCTGATAGTACTCTGAACACACCAGATAAGCATGATTCACTGACAAGTACTGCATTTCACTGTTTGATCTCAGCGAGGCAGATGTGCTCCCCAATAGGAGCGGAAGTGTTGCACAACCACAGGAGCATGGGCAAGGTCACTAGATAACACAGCAGGGTTAATCTGTTTACATGCACCCTCTGACAGCATGTAATTGAGGCCTTGATGCCCTGAATCAGCTTGTTAATGTGATGTTCTTGTCCCCGTTCAGTCAGTGGCTCCAAAGCATAAGCAGGCCGCGTTGACGCCCAAAATTGGACAAACCACAGGTTGGAAAAGAAAAAAATGTCAATCTTGAGGTGGTCTTCAATGAGAATTACCATTTACTATATTCAAAAAGTGTGCTGAATTGTTGGTGTAACCTTTAGGCAAAAACAACCCAGCGGTTTCGATCTAAAACAAGATTTCTGGTGGTCTGACAGCTTGATAAAAAGGAACAAAATAGGTTATTTAAAAAATGGCCAAACTTGTGACTCAAAAATACAACTTTCTCAATGTACCTTTCTTTGCACAATTGATTTGAATGACAATTCCATTACAGGCTCCCCCCAAAAAATAACAAAAATGTAACTTGCTTTTAAATAGGGAAAATGGCTCTCTGTAATAATGACATTTAGAAAAACATTTACTAATAACATAAATATGATGTTAAGAACTAAACAGTTTGTCCATCCCAACCAAAACATTTACTGCCGGTCCAACTAAAATGGAATTTTCATCTATAGTAGTCGTTGGCAGTGAAACAGTTCATTCACTGAGGCTCCTTCTGGTCTGTATCACTTGGCTGCCACCAGACAGCGATATATTACCAGAACTCATTAAAAAAAAATCAGGCAATCAATTGCCTCCAAATTTTTTAGTTCAAGATCTTAAAAATACAGACTTTTTAAAAACGGATTATTCGAAACACCTGATTTCTGTTAAAAATGCTCATATATTCAACTCAAACATTTTAATTTACATGACTTAAAGATGTCAGCTGTGAAAACTCATCATGTTCAGTTAATTTGACTTTAGGTCTTAAGCAACTACACATCTGTAGTTGCATATCATCACTAGAGTCGCTTGCTTGATGAACAACCGTTGTTCATCCAATGTGGGGAAAAAGCCCACGCAGGTTCGGGGAGAAGATGCAAACACCACATAAACTCTGGTCCCTTGACTGTGGGGCAGGCGTGCTACCCACTGGGCCAGCCCTTTTTTAGTTTTCAATTCATGGGAATAAGTAACCGAAACTTTGAAAATTAAGAACTTTATTCCCCTTATTCCCCTGTTGCTATTGGTTTTGTGTCTTTGCCATTTACTTATGATTGTTTTTTGTTTTGTTTTTTTTTTTACTTGGTGAAGCACCAAGAGATTTCTTAGCATTTTAGCCAGTGCTATATACAGTAAAAAAGGATTACTGTAATTTAATTATGAATCTTGCACATCTAATCGATTCAATGAGAGCCCAACTCAGGCCACTTGGCAGTTCACTTCAATCTTCACATCTACAGGTTCCTATCTGCATACAATGTAATTACATTTACTCCGACGGTGCTGTTCTGTTACGTGCTTTTGCATGTTATGTGCTTTTGCATCATCTCTCATCACACTATGACCTTATTAACAGGAAATATGTACGGTGCAGTAATGTTGAAGCAACAGAGAAAAGTGGCCGTGTTCATTTTTATGACCTAATTATATTAATTGTGCTGAAGCTATGATTTTAAGTTAAGGTTACCTAATACACAAATTGTTGAAATTGGTTAAAAAGTTACTCAAAGGTATGACCAAGTTACACAAACACATTTTATTATAAGTTAGTAGAACTTTGAGTTTAAACAACTCAATTTATTTAATTATTTTGAACATTCGGGTTTGCAGTATACTACTATGAATGACTCAGACTTGACTGGGGCCTTTTCCATCCTCTGGATATTTTTCATTCATATCTTTCACTGTATTTGACTGTTTATTTATCATGTGCCGAGAAACACGCATTTCAGGTGCACTCTAAATTGCCTTTAGGTGTGATCGGGTCCGTGAACGGTTGTTTGTCCGTCCGTCTCCCGCGATTGGCTGGCGACCAGTTCAGGGTGTCCTCAGCCTACTGCCCATAGACAGCTGGGATAGGCACTAGCAAATCCGCAACCCTTGTGAGGATAAGTGGCCATAGAACATGGATGAATGGATTTGTTATGTCTTATAAAAAAGATCTACATATTTTTTTGAACAAATGGAAAAATGGCCAGCCCGCTTGAGGATTGATTTTCCTCCACGCGGCCCCTTAGGCAAAATGAGTTTGACTCCCCTGCCCTAACCCGGTATTCACTACACTGTATACGCTTGCACTATATTTAGCACAATATCGTAGTTCCTTGAATGTGTTTTGCGATTCAGACAGCCAGCTCAGTACTTGCACCTCATCACACATCCCATGACAATCAGGGAATTTCAGGATGGATATTCCCGAACAGCCATTGAAGTGGGCCCAGACTTTCCACGCACCGCCACCCCCCTCATCGACAAACAAGTCAGCTCATGGTTGCCGTTGTCCCCAGTGACCACCATATGTTATGAAGCACCAGCTCCTTAAGATCAACTATTTATTGTGAATAACAAATATTTATTTTAAATTATACTTTATTTTGTTTATTGTACACATTTTCAATTAAATAAATGTATTTCCACGGTGTATAAGTCCTGCATCGCTTAGATGTTTGCACTTGTGCTAAAGTTTGCTTGCAGCTTTTAATTGTTCCTGCTGGCAATACATTGTGGTCTATATTAACCTGTTGAGTGAACATCGATGCTCACTATTTTTACAAGTGAGGGTAAGTTTTGAGCGTGCTACTTGCTTTTCAAAATGGTGTCAATGTCAATATCAAATGATCACACAAAATGACTGTGAGCTAGCAAAGCAGTGCATTAAATATCAGTAAATTATGGGATCGGGCCCACAATCAAAATGCCCGTATTAAAAAATTAGATTCTGCCATACTTTTCTTTTTGTTTCTTAAGAGTGTGTTGAGCTAACTTCTGGATATGTGTGCATATTATTTCATTGAACCCTGATTAAAGATGGTAAAAAAAAAAAAATCTATCGAGGTATCGAGTATGTCAATGTATATATGTGCATGCAAACTTGTGCATATATGCATGCGGATGTCTATAACAGCCACTCCCCAGTGAGATGCTGTGTTACTATCACCACCCCACTGAAAATTTGGAAAAACTGGTTACGCCCCATAATGTGTTTTACTGTGAGGGTGTGTACTACAGAATGTGCATGCGTTTCCATGCATGTGTGTTTGCGTGTCATCTCTGTCATGGGAACAATTACCAGCCACGGCCCTCTGGATTAGCGCAACATCAGTGGTGTGTTTGTTTGTCCCAAATGGATGCGCATGGGAAACCGAACCAAGACCCTTGTGACTCCCGTGACCATGTTGAGCTGGCAAGTGCCTGTGATTCAGTCGCAGAGCAGGAAAGTGTGAGATTTGCACTGATGACACAACAGACGGGCCGAGGTGGCTGTCGATGGTCTGAGAGAGCTTTAGAAACATGTGAGAAAAATGAGCGAGAACGAGAAAGAGGGGAGCGGTGGGGGTGGGGTTACTAGACTACCTCAGCAGACTGCGAGAGAAGCAACGATTCCCGCTGTCTGTATTCATTTGCTTAATCTCCAAATCTTCTGTAATCAGGATGAGTGGGACAGAGCATGCTGCCTGATTTAGGACCGTACAACCTCTGTGACCTGTAAGAAGGAAAGACAACCTAACCGGCCATTACAAGAGATGGAGTGAGGGGGCAGACTCGAGCAACAGACAGTTTGGGGAACTTAAGCCTAACCGGTTTCTTAAAAAGACAAGGAGTTAAAGGCAACGAGATGGGGTTTTGTTTGCCAAAACAGAGAGAAAAGAAGAGGACTTTCTATGGATTAATTCATTTGTGGTGAGAATTGTTGCTCCTGCATATAGTATGTTTTATTTGATGACAAGGGAAATAATTTACATTTGTGTATCAGAATGAAGAAGGCATGGGTTATGTTTGGAAGCTGAAGGGAGCTTGTACAGTAGAGAGGGGAAGCGGAAGGTCCCGCCTGGCAGGAAGTTGAAGCCACAATAGAAGTTACATTTCAAGAAAAAAACCTTTAAACATTTGTTCCATAGATGTTCTGCTTGACATGTTTGCTTGGAGTTCAAGGGTAAAAAGGGATTTAATCGTAAAGATGTCTTAAAACCACTAGTAGCAGGTGCAATTTTGATCGATACCGCCAGGTATTGTTGTTAAAACATTATCAATTGTAACATAATATTTTAAGAAAGAAAGAAAGAAAGAAAGAAAGAAAGAAAGAAAGAAAGAAAGAAAGAAAGAAAGAAAGAAAGAAAGAAAGAAAGAAAGAAAGAAAGAAAGAAAGAAAGAAAGAAAGAAAGAAAGAAAAAGTACAGCGACTAGTCCCACACACTATATCACAGATGTGTCAAACTCATTTTTGTTGCGGGCCATTTTGTAGCGAGAACTTCCTTCATTGGGCCGATATGTTGAGGAAACCAAGTCAATCTCAAACGATCTCATAGTATTATTACCGTACCCAGCAAATTGATGGCTTAATTGTTTTGAAATCAGAAGTAAAGCATTCTAGTTTGTTCTTTTATTGTTTATATTACAGGACAAAATAAAAATTCTCAACTTTATTTTTCATTATACACGACAAGCTAAAGTTTTGGAACCGAGTTTCGCAAGGGTCATGGAAACTTACATGATTTGCTTTCACGGGCCACATAAAATGACGTGGCGGGCCGGATTTGGCCCCCGGGCCTTGAGTTTGCAACCTGTGCTATATCGTATCCATATCTTATTTGCGTGGTTGTTTAGTTTCAACATGTTTGTTTTATTCCTCTTCTCAAGCTTCTGAAGTGTTTCGTTTTCGCTTCTTTACTTTGTGGCTCATTGGTACCTGATTGTGTATTATTTGACTTGTCACACTGATACTAAAAATAATTTGCTGAGTTTACTTGGTTTTAGCCCAGTGCTTTCTTTGGGCCAAAAAAGCACTTTTTAGAAGGCATTTTAGAGGGCGGGGGCGGTGAAAAAGAAAAAGAAAAAGAAAAACAGATCCCAGAATCTTTGTAAGGACAAAACAACTCTACTGTACAAGTTTTATGTGAAATGAATTTGAATGGTTTCAAAATTTGGCCCACAACTTGATGACAAGGTAAAAATGTTTTCCTCCTGAAGGTGGACCATTTGAGAACCACTGCAACATCCAAAATCAAAGGTGCCAACTCGTTTAAGCTTGTGGGGTGCATGGAGGAAAATCTATTCCAAAGTGGGCCAGGCCAATAAAATTATGGTATATATTTATATAACTTTAAAACAACAACTTCAAATTTATTACTCTTCTTTTTTAATACTGTCCAAAGTAAAAGAAGCACATCGTACCCTAACCCATCGTAAAATATTAACGCTACTAGTGGTAATAAAGCATTTCAAGCTTTTCATTTATTAAAAATTTCATCTCATTTTTATACTTTACAAAATCATCTCGCTGGCCAGACACTTTTCGCTTTTCCAGAGGAAAAATCTGTCAACTAACACAAGCTTATTCAAAATTATCAACGCAGCGCAAACACGCCATAAGCAGCGTTATGTTTCATGCTGTTGAAACTCACTCCAAATTCCCCCAACAGCTTGTACAGCAAATGAATATGGTTGTCTTGACACAAGAAATAACGTTAGCTAACTTAGCATAAATTGAAGACAGACTTATGATGCCTAGCTAGCTTGGATTTCATTTATCTCCATTAATCCTATCTGCTTTATCCCCGCTGCGGGCTAATAACTTTAAGATAATTCAAAATAATATTTTGAACACGTTGTCGCTAAATTTACCGACTTCTTGCAGTGATTTTGTCTCCTGCTGATCCCTCACGCATTCACGGAAGTAATATCAGCCAGTTGCTACACGTGAATAAATTACCATATTAATTATCCATTTGCACTTTGTTTATCTGGAGTGAATACTGTAGCAATTAATTATTATAAGTAGTATGTGGCATGTGCACTATGAAGTTCATTTGTAGCATGTCACAGAGTAAATCTGTCTGGTGTCACGGTTGTAAAGGAAGCCAAACAATGCTTCAAAATAAATATCAAGATATCAAGTAATGTATGAAACGTTCAGCATTGGGATGATTTTATTATGATATTGCTCCCTGAAGCATGGTCGTGACAATGATCTAGTAGTCATCTACTTGACCATCGTTACCATATGCGGTGAGGCTCACAGCTTTAACAGCATTTATGAAAACAAAGCTTTGTTTCTCAATTGCCGTTGTTTCCCGCAAGATCAAAATAAACGTGTTGGACGTTGTCAAAAATGTTTGTAACTCATTAAGTTTTGTTGAATAAAAGAGTAGATAAAGGATGATTCATATTTTGATGTAAAAAATAAATAAATAAATAAATAAATAAATAAATAAATAACGTGCATCGATTTGAAAGTACGAGTCCTTATCAAAACGTTTGCGTTTGGGATACAGGCAAACAGGCAAACAAGCACACTATGTATATGCAAATAAAGGCACCGTGAAAATCTCAAATATAAGACCCCTTCAGGCACTGATTCTGCACTGACTCACCCCTTTCTGCCATCAGGCTGGCTGGAGGAGTTATTAGCAGACCTACCACATGTCACTTAGCATCATGGCTGAGGGCTGGTCAATCTGACTCACAATACCCCACCAAGACTGTTGGTGTCTGATGACGCGGCAGAAGCTGAAACGCCTGTCGGTGTTTTGCTGCAGTTGTTAAAATTGACACTTTGAGGCTAGCAGCGACTAACATCCTGAAAAGCAACCTTTGGCTCCAATATGTCGTTTATTTACTGGGCCATTATTGTAATTATTTATCTAAAATAAGTAAGTTGCCTGAGATAGGCTGATACATGTTTCAGGAAGTTCATTGCTATCAGATCTACCGGTAGTGTAAAAAAAATAAAAAAATAAAAAAATACAGTAATTCATTTCTAGACCATTACAACAAGAAAAGGGAACCCATTTAGAGGAACAGCCAAAATACATCCACATTGATTCCTAGACTGGTCAGAGTCACAATTATGATTATGTTTTTGCAAGTATTCACCCATTCTCCCCTTCCAACCAGCAACAGTCTGGGTGCGTTTAACAACGCTGGCAAAAGGCCGCTGTACAGTACAGGCAGCTTATGCTTCAAGTAAATCAGACTTACAGATAAATGGGGTTGAAGCGGGGTGGAGCGTCTCATCCACTTTCGGCCTCGGTCAGGGCCTCACAAGTCACCTGTAACACAATGACGACAAAGATAATCTATTATTATCATTGAAGCCAAACAGAAAATTTTATTTCAAGGTGATGAAATCACTGATATGAAAATTGGCCAATGGAAAAAATCCTTTGTGTAAGGAGTTGCGCATTTTCCGACTGCTTTGAAGGATACTTTACGTTACAATTAATCAAAAAGCCATACAAGGAAGTAATATTTGTGTCCTACTGCGTATCTTTGCGTTCCAGATAAGAATGGCACGCAGAAGGCGGCTGTGATCCCGGCAGAAGGGGCTGGGAATCGGTGGGGCTCATGGCCGCAACGTGTGACGACCCCCACTTGGGTACGCCCTCATCGGAGGATTATGAGATGAACCTGGATGATTCAAACTCTGGAAGTGACCTCTCTGATGACTCGGTGTTTCCTCATTTTGAAAGAGATGCCAAGTATGCAGAGCCTCCTAAAACTCTTTATGAGGCATGCGCTCGCAATGATCCCATCTCACTGCAACGAATATTGGAGAGAGGCATTACAAAGGAAGAGGCTATGGAATTGGACATTAACGGCAGGGTGAGAAACATTGCAATCAACTCCAACACAATAACTGTTAACGGAAAGAAAAAAGCTTAACTTTACTCAATGTTATGTAAGTCACTAAATGCTGTCTTGTATCATTCATGTCGTTTACACATAATATATAATTGCATGCAATATTTAAAGGAATGAGGGCGTACACTTTCGGAAGCCATCCTGTTTATAGTTTGTATACATTGTTGCCTGTCAGAGTGGTCTGATGGTGGCTGTGAGCAAAGGCTTTGTGGACATCGTCACCACGCTGCATGTATGCCCTCTAATAGACATAAACCACCAGGACAATGATGGCAACTCTGCACTCATGATTGCAGCCCAGGCTGGTATGTTCTTCCGCAATTGAGATAGCACAAAAAGAAATCAAGCTTACATTCAGTCCTATGTTTTCTTTCTCCAGGCTTCACTGCTATTGTAAACTACATCCTGAACTACTACCCTGGTGTGGACACTGAGGCCAGGGATCCTCGTGGGTTTACCGCCCTCATCAAGGCAGGCCTGCAGGGCAGAGAGGACTGTGTGTCGGCCCTTCTCATGCATGGTAAGGTAAAGCACTGATACCCAACCGGTGTTCCGTGACCCATTAGGTGTGCCGGGGGAAATAATCCAATGTACAACTGTACGACGTTACATCGATCCATCCATTCTGCCGATGTGCTGGAGCCTTATCCCAGCTAAAGTCCCGGGCAACCGAGCTATCACATTTATGAACAATGTAGATTTTTGTTCATGTGGGACGATGACGTATTTTCCAGAAAAAAAATACAGAGGTAATGAATTTGATCTCCAACCCTTTTGCCCATGTTGAAGTGTCACTTGAGCTACATGCCCAAATTCCAGTTGCTCCTGATGCAGCGTCATCACTAGATGTCCGAGGAGTCAGTGCTAACTTGTAGGTGGAAAAGCACTATACAAGTGAAAACCCGTTGACTAAAGCTCTGGGTGAAACATGGAAACTCCACAGAAGGTCAGGGCCAAGATTCGAACCACAAACCTAAAAGTGTGAAGAAATTGTGGTCTCCACGGGCCACTGTGGTGAAGTAGCAAATGACAGTAGTAAACATATCCTTAAAGCACTAATATTTGATTTGAGACCTTCCATATTTGTCATGCACAGGTGCTGATATGAATGCAAAGGACCATGTTCAAGGTCGTGGTTTGAAAGATTGGGTCTTGAAGACAGGAAGAGTTCAGACATTGCACAGAATACACTATCTGCAAGCTCGTCCTGTTGCTGAACAGTTTTGTGACCGCTACACACCTGAGTGGCCGGAGCTCAAACAACTGGTGGCAAAGGCCACTGCCACCAAAACCTCAGGAGAGAAATTGCGGCAGCGCATCAAGGACAGCTACTCGTTCAGCTTCCCTAAGGACGCCCAAGGCAACGGGGTCCTGGACCACATGGTGCGTATGACCACAAGCATCCACAGCCCACTTGTAGCCACTGCTTGCCATCCACTGTGTCCCAGCAGCCCCCCGGAAATTGGGAAGCGGCGCTTTGCTGTGCCCGAACTACTTGAAATGCACAGCAGCAAGGAGCTAGAGGAATGCATAGTTTCTCACAGCAACTGCTCCTTAACCGGCTCTCCTCTCAGCGCTGCATCAGTCGCCTCCGTATCCCTGACTTCCTGCTGCCAGCATGCAGAGCGCAGAGATAGCGCGCCACCTGGGGGCATTAGAGGCTTTATTCCCCGCAGCATGGCGCACAGGAACAGCATCTTCCCCTCAGGCTGTGTTCCAAAAATTGAAGTGACCAAATCTGGCGAGCCTACTCCGAAGAAAGAGAAGAAGAAAAAAAGACAGATGGGCTACCTGGAGCCTCCTGTGTGGAAATACAAGGAGGCCAAGGAAGAGAAAAAGCGGGAGAAGCAAAAAGAAATGGAAAGAGAGCAAGAGAGAATATCCGAGGGGTCAAAAAACAAAGAGAAATCATGACCCAAATTGGATGTTTCCGTCGAATATTGTTGTTTATTTTCAAGACTATTATGGCACCACATTTGTATGAGCTGCCTTGGCAAATACTGTACTATCCATTATTGATTGGATTGAAATGAAAAAATGTCTTCATCCAGTCTTTCATCCACTTTTTAGCAATTTCTTATACAGGATTTGAAAAACAAGTAACTAGTTTAACTGAGCAGTAACCTTGTTAACTGCTATTGTGCATGCAACATTTTACCAAGTTCCTGTAAAGTAAAAATGAATGGCTTCTAAACTTGGCACGCCACAGAAAGGAACATTTTAATCCTATCAACTTCGAATGATTTGATAAAACCGACTCATTTACACAGTCAAATGAAGATTCATAATTCTGAAAAGTCATGCCGTGGCCACAGTCAAATGCTGAGTTCGTGTCCACTTTAAAAGTACGAAACCAAGCCCCACTAAATAACGAATGTTACCTTATTATGCAGCATTCTTCTATCAACATAACACAACTGAGTTGCAAATATATATCGGCGTAAAAACTTTGGGTGGCTGGAATATACAGCATCTCACCAGGTCATTGCGATGCTCTCCATGCCAAAAAGCTGCTAGCCAGCAGAGAGCGTATAAGCTAACAGGTTTCCGTGCAGGCTTCTCTCAGTGAGCGAGGAGTACTGGCAGTGGACAACCTGTTCAGTTTTCTGTCTTTTGACAACAGCACAGCAGTGATTTTTCAAGCAGTTTCTTGGGTTGGTAATGCAATAATCTTACAGTACTCCTGTCCATGTTTCAACACTTCAAATGTCAAAAAATGTGTGAAGCTATTTAAAAAAAAAATACTGCACGCTTGATATTTGGTTTAAGAAAAATACAGGAGCTGCTGTAGCTTTCTCTCTTTGCACCATGTACTGTAGCGTTTATGGTCCTCATGACTTCACATCTATCTATGATTATCACATTACTTAAACACCTCAGGAAGCTATTACTTCTTATTGAATGTTATATTCAGAAGAATATATAGAGGTCAATTCTGTCCTACGATTTTCTCTACATAAAAGTAAGAAACTAAGTAATGTCAGGTTTACAAAGGCATGCATCTTAGGAGTGTGGTGTTGAAAAATACGTGGCACAAGTATTGGTGATAATAAATGTTCTCAAACTTGCTCTGTCCTCTTCAGAAATCCTTGAACTCCAATATGTGGAAAAAAAGAGATTTTGAGATGCTAAAACTGAAGACTTCAATGGTGCCTGCAGTCATTTTAAAAGGACACTGTAAGATTCAGACCGTTTTTCATTCAAAAGGAATCAATTAAATGATTATAAATGTAAAAAACTTGCAAATAAATGTGTTCTTAAAGACCAACAGTATGTTTTGAATACAATCGTAGGTCTAATTATCATTAAATTATATTACATGGGGGTTGGCACTCCTCCAGAGGCTGCCGTGTTAGTTACTTAGTAGCCAAGGACAATGGTAAATGCAGCACCTGCAGCACCTCCTGCTGTCTGTATTGAAAAACACAGTGTCCCGTTGTGACTCTTGCGTCATGTTAGATTAGCATAATGTCTAACTTCCTCTTCGCCATAGGAAATTATTGACTTAAAGTCAGCGCTCCGAAAAACAATCCTTGCAAGAGCACTGAAAGATAGCGTTAGATGAGCAGGTAGGCGTGACCTGAGCCAAGATGGACACAATTAAACCAGTGACAGTATTCAGAAATGTGAATAAAATTGCACAAATATACAGGTAAAGTTATATTCTCATAATAACAAATAAAGGGTGTTTTACCCGAGATTAAATGACAGCGAATGAATGTGTAAAATAGATAGCAATTAGGTCCCATTTACATGGTAACTAATGTGAGAGCATCCGTGTCCGAAGTCCAAAATCAAAGAAAAGACAAAGCCTAAGCATAAGAGGGTCTGACTTTATCCAACTAAAAAGACATCTCTGTCACTGACTCGCTGACACTGCCAACCGTAGCACAACTGAGGCAATCACGCCTCTTATTTACGTACTAAACAGATCTCCGCTTTGTGTTTGTTTACAATTGACAAGAGCATGAAACAACAGGGCTATACAGTACATTAACTTTTGCACTGCTAGCACAGGATTTGGTCACACACTTTTTAGGGAGTGACAGCATGACTATATTTCCTGAGGTCTCGTACCGCATGCCGTAGTTTCATATGAAATAAAATATGATATTTGCTCAATGTTTTACTGTAACAAGATCTGCTGGTCACAAGCAGTGGCTGGAAATTATTTTATATAAAATATCAAAAGCATATGATGATATATATGAATTGTATATAATTTGCTGTCATGTGAAAATTATTTTGTACAGGGGGTGCAGCACTTATAGTGATGCCCCTTGGGAAAACCAGAACTTCACAGAATGTCTGGCAACATCATCAATTAAGTGCGGTCCCTCAATATTGTCTCGGATCCTCCGATGCAGAGTTTTACAACCAGGAAAACACAAGAATATTGCAGAGGGTAGTGTGGAGAAACTCGTTCAAGTTCAAATGACTGATTAAAATAAAATAAAACTGCTATACAATGTATCGGATGTTTATGCTTGTTCAGTGTATTAACACCCGCTCAAAGGGGACTAATGTATAAGTGTTAAAATATATTTTAAAAAGTATAATTATGCAAGCCCTAGTGTGAATAGCAAATGATAAAGGCGACCCAACACACAAAAGGTTTCTTATTGCCATACCATTCTGGAGATTCTGTAAAATGGTGGCAAAGAAGTAAACTCGACATCGACATAGGTGTATGGCACCAGAATGCCACAAGATGGTGCCAAAGCAATACTTTGGTGATTTTAGAGTAAAGTTTCCATGCCTGTATTTCCCCCTCCAATGAAAGACCATCGTTATCAGCATATAGGTTTAAATGAAACCAAAAAAATAATAATAACGCACCCAACAGTATTGTAGGGGGTGAGTATTGAGGGGGGACAGTACAGGTTTTAGTTATTTTGTTGTTTGCTTCAAACGCTTATTGTTGAGTTAAAATAATAGAGGATTACACGCTTTGAGAACTTTAGTAAATGAATAAATACATCAAGACCACGTATTTTGCACATATTTTGTCCATATTTCAAATTGAATGTTTTCATCTATTTATAAAGTGCGTGGTCCTAAGGGCTCCCCACCCACACACTACTCCAATTGCACTAATGGGCCCCAACATTTAAGTGTCCCATCCCTGCCTTTAACCGTAGGAAATGTTGTAGAACCCTATTCTGTGTTGTGTGCACGAATGCGCGCGCGTGTGTGCGTGTACACGTGCATTATATACACTTTTGCACTTCTGTTTGAAGAGTGAGTACAGCATCTTGAAGCTGTGACTAATTATCTTAGTGAGCTAAAAATGAAGTTTCATTTTTTTTGCATCGCGAGAAAGAGGACATGACCTTATATGCTTGGAACAATCTGATATGTTTTTCTCTAAATGGGAAAATTGTGACTGCAACGCCTTAAAATAAACACAACGAATCACATGCGTGCTTTTGCCCCCCCACACAAAGTGTTTTTGTATCACTGCGGGTTCTTTGAAGAACATTCCTGCCAATGTGCAGTGCAGACTCGGTCCAGGGGGAAAGGGAAAATGAGAGGTTTAGCAACAGGAAAACCGCTATGAGAACATTCCAGGCAGAGCAGAGTTGAGCCGAGCGGGACAATGAGGGGTGGGACAAAACTGTACTTAGCAAAAAAAATGTAATCTTGCCTTTTGATCGCAGTCAAAGACATCAACAAAAGGCCTCCCCCATAGGACAGAACTTGTTCGAGCAGCCCTCACAGCATGGGTGAAGAAGAAGTCTGGATGCTCGTGTGTAGTTTCGTTTGTGTGTCATCGTAGAGATGGAACGAGATCCGGTGTGATAAAATCTCACTGCAGCGACTGCGTCTTTGTTTTCGACCATTTACACTTCTGCCACACGTATGGACCGTTTTAAAAAACAGCAGCTCGTTGGCGGCAACTTTGTCCACAAACGCCAAGCAAGAATGCGAGACTTTTGATCAAACATTTTCGTTTGAGCCATTCGCCGAGGAAGTAATAGACACGTTATCATTTTAAACGCGGGACACGTGAAGTGGATATGGAAGACGCGGGGTGTCCACATGCATCAAGTTAAAAAGGAACACCGATAACAGGTAATGGCGTCAAACGCTTTTTTAAGCTTGTATCGCATAATTTGTTTTATTACATATCTATTTTGGACATGACTTGTTCCTGACAGCGAACCGTAAGTCACATGTGTTTTCTGCTAACTAACAGGTGTCATCAAGTGGACTGCTGGAGATGGATATTTAAAAAAAAAAAAAAAAAACGATAGTGTCCACGCATTGTTTTGTAGCTTCCTACCAGTTAACCTTGATGAAAGACATTGCATGCAGAGAAATCAATTCCATCCATTCATTTTGTATTAAAATAAAATAACATTGCAATCCCTGTTGAAATGCCAGCAGTGCAAGAATATCATTACTTTGAACTCATAACTACATAACTTTGAACTCACCCTTCATTCAGATGAGATCTTTGTGTCCCTGACTATTTTAACATTTCTTATGCAGAAAAGAACAGAAACTTTTATTATTGTACTGTATCCTGATTTGATCCATTGTAATTTCGCATTGAGTTTAGTTCAAGAATAAGATCACAACTTTTTCATTTAGGTTTTAGTGGTTCTTCTACACCATGAATCTAGGTGATGATCCAAAGATATTGGATCCCCACATGTCTGTTGTGCTGTAGACAAAGTGACTGTAATTCATAGGTCTCAAACTCCAGTCCTCGAGAGCCGCAATCCTGCCTGTTTTCAAGGTTTCTATCTTAAACACACATGATTCAAATTATTAGCTCATCAGCAAGCTCTGCACGAGCTTGAAGTTGTTCAGGTGTGTTGAAGAGAGCAGCATCGAAAACATGCAGGATTGTGGCCCTTGAGGACTGATGATTGAGACCTATGCCAGTGTAATTGGTTATCAGCGCATGCTAACACACGCTCACTCACTCACTCACTCACTCACACACATGCACGCACGCGCACACACACACACACTGTATAATCAACTGTATTACAAGTACTGTATGGAAAATAATTTCTCTATTTAGAATAGAACCACCAATTTTCAAGTCACCAGATTGGTCAACTTAATTAAGGCTAAATATGTGCCTTTCTGTGCTCAGCACTCATACTTGTGAGAGCATGCAGACATTGAGTGAGACATGATGCCTGCCCAGCCTTGCTTAGTCTGTCAGATGAAGACATACTGAGTCATTCCAGTGTGTCACTGTAATTTGCAGAAAGTACCAAACGCTGAAATAGGGATTTTTAGATTGTACAACATAGAAACTATAGGCAATTGTGTAAATCTGAGTCGAACATTCAAATTGAATACAGTTTATTTTTGATATAAAGTTGTCCATTAGTTGTTCACTTTGGGTCATTTTACCAAGAGGTTTTTATTTTACATGCAAAGAGGCCCCGTTCAGGGGCTCAGTGTGGCTGCTGCGCTGTTGCATGCCCCCACCATCCACCACTCGAACGACACAGTCATCTAGATGGAATGGGAGATCTGCCTCCATGAGTCTAAACTGTCGATTGGAGGAAGTGATGACAATGGATCTTTTTCCTTTGGATCGCCGGGCTGTAGCTTTGGACAAAATGAAGACAAACAGGAGAGGGCTCCAAGAGGAAACACGCTGGTGTCGAATGTCAGACCAGCCTACGATGGAAGACCCGATTACGATAAAGTGATGGTTAGATACGCAAATGAAACCCAGCTGTGCCCCTCCACAGAAAATATGAGTGGGTGGAGCTGTGTTTATGCTTGTCTTACAGATTTACCAGCACTGAATTGCAGGCGACACAATGCAGGAAGTGTGAGCTAATGTTTGGACAAATATGGCTTGTGGTTAAAGAATGAAGTGCAGGAGGCTCTAAACCGGATTTGGGGGTGGTGGTTGTTAGTCTAAAGATAGTTTCTTCAGTATTTATCAGATTTTCATGTCAGGTGGAAATGGCTCCAGCAGGGATTTCGCGTTTGATTTGACTCAGTCATGGGACAACAAGCATGAGCATCAGAAATTTGCAGATTACGCAAGGAATCACTGATTTAATCATCACTACTAACCTTCACGTAAAAATTTACCTCGGTGGAAACTAAAAATTCAATATAATGCAAGCCCAAAGCAACAGGGTAAGCAAGTCCTTAGCACATTTTTCTTTTTCAGGTATTTCAGCTTCCGCTCACATTCCAAAAATGGGCTTCTTAGGTTATTTGAAGGTGTAGAAGATGGATGGATGGATGGATGGATGGATGGATGGATGGATGGATGGATGGATTGAAGAAGGAGCTATACATGTAGCCACACTATGTATTTATAAACAGTTCACAGAATGGTGCAGTTCATCATCATGTCAAATTAACTACAACATTGAATGTATTGTCAAATCAAAACATATCTGATATCAATTAAAACCAGACATTATCAGGCAGGTCTTTGTTGCATATGATTGGATTGATTGTGAAGTTGTGATTAGTTAGTGGATAAAATGTTTACTTCAGTTGTGCAAAACTATGTAAATACAGAGTCAATACCACTTAAAGTACATTTGTTGTCCTTTATTTTGTACAATTTGGTATATGTCGACTGATTTTAGTGTTTCCCACACACTGCTCTACAAACTAGCATGTGTAATAAGTTCAATGATACTAAATAATTTTATAAAAGGTTTTACCGTCCAAAACAAGTAAACAACAAGGTCAAATGGCTACATCCCAAGACTACTACTTGTTGCATATGAATGGTCACCCAGCTTTTGCCTCCCTCAACATCGTATGAAATGTTGTGCTACTTGCGTGACCCGAGGTTGCGCGGCCCTAAACAATGAGCAGCCAAGGTCTCGCCGGCCAGCCGGGTGGGGCCACTCAATGGCAGGAAGCATCGCCATCAATATTTACTCTGCAAGCAGGGCAGCTGAGGAGTTGACAGGTCTGGAGCCTGGGTAGCGCAGTGCCGCATGCAGTCTCAGCCCACTTATACAAACACTCTGGAGTGCTGTTACAGCCAACTTCCCCCTTCGAGTCCCCCCCCCCCATAGAGCAATTACAACACAGGCAGACAGGCTGGGCCCACTGACCAGTGTTTTGGACCTCATTGCTTCCTCTGGAGCTTTGGGCACCACTTTAGATTTGATTAAAAGAGCAACTGAAATGTTAAGAAAATCACATTTCTAATCGAGTCTATCTTTGACTACATTAGCAATGTTTATTTACTGTGTGCCTGGTCCACAGAATGGAAGGCTCTGTTGGCGTCACAGTGGTTCTAGTTGGACTGTTGCTGTTCATGTCTGCTGACCATGCAGGTGAGTACCTGACAAACTGTACATAGCCTTGCCCTACTCAATGTTGTGTCTCGTGAGAGTAATAAAGTAATAAAGTAATAGTATTGAGATAAGGCCTGTCATTCACACACATCCTGATCTGGTTACATGTCAAGCAATTAGGTTACAATGAGCATCGAGTAATTTGCTGATAAAGAGGACCAACATTTGATGCACAGTAAAGCTTTGCTTTCTTGGGCGACTAGCCAGGTCAGGAAAATTGCATAATAGAAGCAGTGGTTAATCAAAGGAAAAGCTGCTATACCCCTAAAGTGAGAAAGCACTGGTGTAATCTGCTACATAAATTGTAATATGAGTTGTTGTGCTGTATTGCTTGCGTGTGCTTGTGTGTCTGTGCACAACAAGTTTGTGTTAATTCCAAATAAAACAGTCTACACTTTAAAATAGCACTTCAAATATTTGGTCACACAATAAACACCACATAAGCATATAGCAATATAACTATCGTAATTGAAAGAATTCCGTCATTGGCTGGACAAGAACCTCCCTAAAATTTAGCCTCTTAGAAATGGGTGCAAATTATTCATCAGAGTTTTTTGGCTAATCATTTTTCCAAATACAGTGGGCCCCCGTGTTACTAACTTAATCCGTTCAGCGGCTATGCTCGTAACTCGAATTGTTCGTATGAAACAAGCAATCCAAACCTATGTTAATTAGTGAATGCGTGCAACGCGTGCAAAAACCTTAGGTAAAAACATCACGACTTTATACACATAATGAGTAACATAATCTACTGTACAGTTAAATTAAATAACATAAATATACAAAGGAAAAATGAGATTTACCTTTGGGGCGACGTGACTTGAGCTGGGTGGAGGCGGAGGGGAGCAGAGACCAAACCGCCGAATTTATTTATTTATTTTCTTGAACTAGAACTTTTCTCAAACGAGAACATATCACCGGCGATTTCCTTCTCTTTAATCCATAATAGAAGAAGCAAGCCTCTCCATTTTGTTGTTGACTGAGGTCCGTCCTCTGGCAAGGAAAGTCTTGCCCTTAGAAGATTGCCGAGCGGTTACGGCCATACACACGAGCAAGGTTAACTATGCGTACGCCTCCTTCGTATTTTTTTTATTATCTTCTGCTTCGTTTCTATTGTCATCGTCCTCTTACTTCTTCCTTTACCGCCACTTGCAATTTTAGAAGCCATGTCTAACAGATAAAGTTTGCAAAGTCTTCAAAACACATCGACCAGCTGTGCCATCAAGCTAGATGAAGGCGTTCGGCCAATAGCATATCGGCATTTCTGTCATTGACGTGACGCCGGCCAATAACATATCCGCATCTCTGTGACTGAGACCGGGACTGTGACCATAATCGCCCAATAGCATATCGGCATCTCTGTGACTGAGACCGTGACTGTGACTTTATAAGACCAATAGCATATCGGTCATGCAAGAAAAGTTAATTTTGTTCACGCAGCAAAGCGAAAAAAATAGTGCGGACACACTAACCTGCATGTTGGATTGTTCGTAAGACAAAAGGTTTGTGCGTAAGAGGGGGACAACGTTCCCGGTCCACGTTCTTAAGATGAAAAATTTGTAAAACGGGGAGTTTGTAAACCGGGGACACACTGTACCAATTTTCCATTTTCTATAGCACATTCTAATTTGGGGTGCGCCTCCATTAACCTGTCAATCACAGGTAGCAAGGATACATTTTTTTTGTGAGAGAAAGGAGAGCAAACGGAAACCATGAAAATTTCACGCAAAAAGATAAAAACCTAGCTACATTTTTCCTTTCCATTGTGCTAATCTTGAACTGCTCCTCTGCCTCCTGGTGGACAAAAAACGTAAGTTACTTCGCATACAAAATTTGTTGAATGGGGTACTGTTTCATTGTAATCTTATCTGACCTTACTCTATGTCTGGATGAGAAATCTGCCAAATAATACTTCTCCAGAAATTGGTCATTGGGAATAACCAACAGTAGCTCCATCTTTATCATTTGCAGATTCAGAGGATGACGGCAAGCTGCTGTGTATGTGCGAGAATGACAAAGGCACATGTGTGAATGACACCTGCAAGGGGGACGTCTGCTTTTACACGTGGGTTTACGGCCGTGAGGAGAAGGGTTGCTTCTCTAACGAGAACTACAGGGAGCAATGCTTCACGTCCTTTGACCGCTTCCACGTCTACTGCTGCAGAGAAAACCAATGCAATGCTTTTGCAACGCCACCTCCAAACATCAGTCAGTACCCACAGCCCTGCACTACAAGTACTGTACATGAACTTCACACTTTTGAAGTCGGTGTGCTCTTGTACTCATAGATCCGCTTTAAATAAATGCATCCGTCTACCTACAAAATCTTGCGACTGATCAGCCTCTGGGTGAAATTTATGAAGAAACTTAAAACACACAATATCTTAGACAGCTGAACAAAATTTAGTCATCTGTAAACATTCAAATGACATGTTTCTCTTCCGTACAAAGCGGTTGAACAGTATTTTTTTTTTTTTTTAATTTGCCAAAGACACCATTTTGGATAGCTTTCCATAAGTCTTCCAATCTCTCTGTTATTCTATTGCACCCTGCTGATGACACCGTGGTAATCCTAGATCGGTGGCCAGTTTCTATTTGAACCGACGTAGTGTCAGTCGGTGGTGAAGCGCAATTTTTGTTTCTTTGTGTCTAATGTCTATGGCTATTAAAAGGACTGCTTAATGCTCAATTCTTACTGAACCAAGGCATTTGTGGATAAAACAACTGTTGAGGATTTTGAACTGCAGCTCAGTTAGAGAACAGCAAGTTAGGCAACAGGAAACCGAAGGAATACACAGTTGGGCGGTCAGAGGTTTAGGAACCTTAAATTATATTAATTTGCGTGTTTTATCTTCATCCTATCATTTCATTTGAAAGCTCAATATCTTTTAGTCTATAAATAAATGAGCACCAAGGAACAACCTCTGGTGCTCAGAGGTTTACGGAACCTTAAATTATATTAATCTGCGTGTTTTATCTTCATTCTATCATTTCATTTGAAAGCTCATTATCTTTTAGTCTATAAATAAATGAGCACCAAGGAACAACCTCTGGTGCTCCTTTGAAAACCAGTCCGAAATTATGTGCACCCCTTATTGTTATACAAAGTACTTAAATGATCACAGTGTCACCACCTGCAGTGTACTGACAGTGGGTGAAGGAGGGCAAACTGACAACAACGTATGAAACTGAAATATGGCCTGTGTCGGTGCAGATGGAGAGACAACCACAACATTGCCGCAGAAGCCTCGTCCAGAGCTATGGATCACCGTGTCCTTACTGCTCTTCTTCATGGCTGCCACTTTGTGCGGCCTGCTGATCTTCCTGCGTTTCCGTCGTGCACACCTCCGCCTCAAAAATGTGGATGACCATGACGTATCCATGCTCAAGGTTCCAAATGGAGAAGACCCTACTTATGGTGTAAGGGATTTAATGAATGTGTAACAAACTTAATATACTGCAGAATTTAAATATGGACTGCGTATGTTGTTTTCTAGGGTATATATGATGAGTTCTGTACATCAGGGAGTGGGACTGGCCTTCCCTATCTGGTCCAAAGGACTATGGCTAGGCAGATCTCACTTGTCGAATGTGTTGGTCAGTCTGAAATGTTATCACTGCAACTGGTGCTTTCTGCCCTTTCTAAAAAAAAAAAAAAAAAAAAAACTTGAAAATCTCTTATTGTTCACATCCCAGGTAAAGGCAGATACGGAGAGGTGTGGAGGGGAACGTGGATGGGGGAGAGCGTAGCAGTCAAGATCTTCTCCTCCAGAGACGAGCAGTCCTGGTTCAGAGAGACGGAGATCTACAATACCGTGCAGCTTCGACACGACAACATTTTGGGTACTGGGCTCGATTTCTTTCCAGCAGATGAGGAGCATCTGGCAAAAGTCCAACTCTTAAAAACAGCCGTCTTCAATCCCCCCTACAGGCTTCATAGCCTCTGATATGACATCGAAGAATTCCAGCACCCAGCTGTGGCTCGTCACCCACTTTCACGAGCTGGGTTCACTTTACGACTTCCTGCAGTACAGCAGCTTCGAGCCTGAGAGCTGCTTAAAAATGTGCTTATCAGTAGCCTGCGGCCTGGTGCACCTCCACACCGAGATCGTCAGCTCCCAGGGCAAACCCGCCATTGCCCACCGAGATTTGAAGAGCAGAAACATCCTGGTGAAAAGAAACGGGCAGTGCTGCATCGCCGACCTCGGTGAGAACTCATCATAACCATCGCAGCTTCTAGCACTTTATCAGCAAGACCGCTAAAGGGTCCGCCCTGTTTTACTCCTATGTCAGGTCTGGCTGTGATTCACTCACAGTCCAATGATTATTTGGATGTGGGCCACAACCCTCGTGTGGGGACCAAACGATACATGGCGCCTGAGGTTCTGGATGAGAGCATACGAATGGATGTGTTTGAGTCCTACAAGCAAACGGACATCTGGGCCCTGGGCTTGGTCTTCTGGGAAATTTCACGCAGAACCATTGTCAATGGTAACCGCTCTGATAGCACTGTTGTAGTGTGTATAAAGCGCAACCGCCAAAGTCGAACAGACTAACGTGACTTGCACATTGCTTATACAGTATGATCGGATGGGAACATTTTATTGTAGAGCCAAAGAAATCTTCATTTATGTGTCTCAATAACCCAATGTAAAGAATGAAAACAGTACACTGTGTACTGTATGTTATGTTTTGTCAGACATGTCTGGCTGTTGCTTGTACAGTACATTAGAGACCGTTAGTCTCATTTCTCTCAGCACTTTGCTGTTTCCCTTGTCTGTCTCTGTCTTGACTATCCTCTCTCATGATTAGCACTACAGTAATTATAAACAGTCTTATCTGGTGTCAGCACTCGCTTGTACATACACCAGATGCCAGAGTGCCAGCATGCAGATGGATACATGTGCATAGTGACAAGCGCACACACACACACGCGCCAACGCACATCCATAGCATTTTGTCTCTACACTTTCCTACTCCCAGTATAGTCGCCTGGGAGTTTCTATCTTTTCCTATGTTCTTGTATAATCAAATGTGCTCCCACCATAACCAAACTCATCAAGGACTGCTATTATAAACAGATCCAGGTTTTCAGAATCCGTGCGGGGATTATAAAAAAAACGAAGAAAAAAAATACATAAAGGAGATTCTGAAGTAGTCTTCTCAAAAGGCAGATAAAGAGTCTTACAACATGGTGGATTCCAGTTAGTCCAGATTCCTGCTTGGCCTCAAGGAATGTTTTTGCAATATTTTTTTTTCCTTCAGGGATTGTGGAAGAGTATCGTCCTCCCTTCTTTGACCTAGTGAACTCCGATCCCAGCTTTGAAGAGATGAAGAAAGTGGTCTGTGTGGACCAGCAGAGGCCCAGTTTGCACAACCGGTTGCACTCCCACCCAGTAAGCCATGAATTCACGTTATACAGCCACTCTCAATTTGCCCTGTTCACTTGCTTTGCCTTATCACAATAACATTGTTTTTTATTGAAAAGTTGACTATCCCATGTTTGCTCTTTGTAAGAATTGATTCTATAATAGCTTTTCACACTGAAGCTATCCCGAACCCATTTTATACAACATATTTTATGCCTGGAATGCTCAGCCTTTTTCATGTGACTCATAAATTTCATAATGTATGTGGGAACACGTTAGAGGCGTAATAAGATGCAGGAATGAATGAATGAATGAATGAATGAATGAATGAATGAATGAATGAATGAATGAATGAATGGTTTAGCGCCCTGATGAATAAATTCAGGCTCCTTCTGGTGTGCTTGACGTGGCCACTGGATGGCAGTATTCATTTGTACATTTGTTTGCGTGTGTCCAGATCATGTCATCCATAGTGAAAATCATGAAGGAGTGTTGGTTCCAGAACCCACCAGCCCGTCTCACAGCACTGCGTGTGAAAAAGACCCTCTCCAAACTGAACCACGACAGTGACTTGTGCGTCAAGAAACTCAAACAGGACATTTAAAATGTAGCCAGCAAAGCTGCAGACTGAAGAAGCTTGAAGGAATGTTGTGTCTAATTACCGCAAGGACGGTGGTGAATATCATTTGCATAATTTGAGTTAATACCACACATCTATGGCATTTTATTAAATCAATATCTTTTTTTCACGGTCTATGCTATTTTGCACCGGAGGCTGTTTGTCTTCCCTCTGACCAAAGAAAATCCCAAGAGCAGAAACCAAGAAAGATTTTTTCGTTGAATAAGAATTACTTTAACTTAACATATTACGATCTCTGTTCTTTAAGCACTTTTTTAATTTGTTTTTTATCTGCACAACACGTTGAGTGTGTAGTTTTGATTATGCCGTATATAGTTATAAAATATTGGTGTAGATTGCTTCTCTCCAAAATATTACAATTTACTTTGGGTCATTATGTATTTCAAATAAAATTGTGTTTTTCAAACGTTTAAACTCTATTTTTGTACAGCTGGAGGGGTAAATTTCCCCACTTATTGGTTGGTGACAAGGTCCTAGTTGATCTTGAGGCAAAAAAAAATGGCCGGCCCTATGGTTGTGTGTGTGTGTGTGCGTGCGTGCGTGCGTGTGTGCACGCGCGCTCGCGTTCGAGTGTTGTGTTTTTGCTCCTTTATGGAGTTATATCTCTGTCACAATCGCGAATTTAAGTTAATAGCCCACACCTTATCATTACAGTACTGTATTTGAATAAAGTTGCTGTGCGTTTATTAGACATTGGCCAATCTAATTGCTTTATTGACGTAATCCATCTTCCTTGGATGAAAGCCCAAGGTGGCATTGTCTGGCTGCCCGTTAGTAAAACGGTCTACCTGTAATCCATCCATCCATCCATCCATCCATCCATCCATCCATCCATCCATCCATCCATCCATCTTCAATAGCCGCTGCAACAATTGGTCTTTAGGCTGATGCCATCACCTTAGTGACCACTAGAGGTCGTTCAAATATAATGCTGACAAAATTTTAAATTTTGCATATGGGTTCTTCAAGACGCATCTTATCTTTGGCGTTGGAGGCAGGTGGTTATTCAATTGCTGTCAATATTCGCATTTTCTCTCAGTGCTCTTCAATTTCAATACGAATGAGTAGTTATCGATAAAACGTCAAAAGAGTTATGCCACATATTCAAAATTAAATTCTAATGCTGATTAACATTTAGGGAAAATATATATTTTCAATAAATGAAGTATGAAAACTATTTGAAACAAATAACATTTCTTTTTTTTCACACGTGAGTACTCAAAGGATTAGTGCTGTATATATTTTGTTTTATTTATGTGTTTGTTTTAATGTATTATTTGCACTATTCCACTTGAAATAATTGATTGGAAGAGCGAACGGTCACATTGGAACATTAAGTAATTCATTTAATGTGAAGCAAATCTGACGGGTAATAAAGTGTGACAAACTAAACTCGGCAACAAAATACATTCTGTAATTGGTACGAATAATTTCCATTGCGTGTGTGCATGTGTTGAACTAACTCCAAAGAGATAATAGTCCCTCAAACCCCAGGCTGTCTGGTCAGGCAGATGAAGAGCTGGTTATTTTTAACCCGACAGGAGGGGTTGTAGAAGTATCAGAGGTTTGACTTGCTCCCTGTAAATTCATTTCTGCCTGGGTTTCGCGCTCATGTACTCGTATTTTGTTCTTCCCACAGGAGATATGTTGTAGGGATACAGAGATAGTATAGTGGACATAAAATCTCAAGATGAGACAACTTGGACGCACTTATGCTTGACCACACTCACGTCAGCATTCCCAACAGGCGATAAAAGCAAGGAGAAAGTCTCAGTAGCCGATGCTTTTACTCACCTGAGCACCATGATATTGTCTTGTTCTATTGTGCCCAATTGCCAAACTAGTCCCAAATTCATTTTTATCTTCAGGTTTTATGCTACAAGTAAATGAATTGGTTTCTTGTTTTGTTTTGGTTTTCAATTCATCCAACTCGGTTCCTCGGAATTGGGTCAGGGGTCTGCCCGTGGAAGCCAGATTTCATGTCTTGTTAGTGGCCCAAAGCTGCAGAGTTGATCAGTCACAGAGGTTGAATGGACAGAAACTAACCTGCGGCAAAGAGGCCTGATTAGACGCCTCAGCCAGTCAGGCTGTTTTCAAACAAATATATTCCTAAAATAAAAAAAATAAAAAAAGAAAGAAATCTGTCACACTAAAGTACATGTCTAACTTATTGGCCACTGTGTTTTTTCAAACTACTCCAGTTTGCCATTGTTTTAAAAACATATTTAGTTTATACGACCCACTAAAAGCATAATAGAAGAGATTGTATATTTCAAGCGACAATAAATGTTATTGAACAATTAGAGACCCAAATGGTTTGTTTTTCTTGAACTCAAACATGCTCCTGGGGCTCAGTCTGGAGTAAACGATCAACCACTGAATAATGTATAAAAGAAATGTGCTTCAAAGAAAATACTGTTTGTGGTTTTACATCGGTTGGATGCGTTTTGCTAGTGACTCTTTTTTTATTGTATTGCCTGTATTTATGACATAAAGCACACATTCGCCTCACAGTTCAGGGACCCGAGTTCAAATCCACCTCGCACTGACTTTCCTGTGTGGGATTTGCATGTTCTCCCCGACCCAGCGTGAGTTCTCTCCGGGCATGCCGGCTTTCTCCAACCATCCAAAAACATGCATAGCAAGTGCATTATACACTCTAAATTGTCCTTATGTGTGATTGGGCATGTTAATGGTTGTTTGTCTCTGTGTGCCCTCCAGTTCAGGTTCTCCCCCGCCTACTGCCCATAGACAGCTGAGATAGGCAACAGCAGGCCTGCAACCCTAGTGAGGATAAGTGGCTACAGAAAATGGTTGGATGGTTGATTGTTGTTCTTGAAGGGAAAAAGTAAAATTTCCAAATACAATATACTATACATTATTAGTGTACTATATATCGGATTCCAATGTGATTTGTACTGTATTTGTGTTGAAGCAAACTGCCAAACATGCCAATCATAAAAGAGCTACACTAAGGAACCATTGGGAGTTTGTAATTTTTGTGAATTTGTAATGTCCTCTGTGATTCTTTCATTTGTGGAGGCCGATGAGACTCTGTCGTGATTAAGGGCTATACAGTATAAATACATTTGACTGTTTTGGATTAGCATAAATCATATGAAAATGCAAACACCACAAGGCCAGGGCTGGTATTTCCACCACGAACCTGAGAACTGTGAATCAGACATGCAAACCGTTTGGTCAGGGAGTCCATTAATTTGAAATGTTCCCAACCAGTCTGTATAGTGCTTATCCTCTTTGGTATCAGAGGTGCGCTGGAGTCAGCCTCAGCCGGCATTGAGGGAGAGTCTACAACACCTTAGATAAGTACCCACCTCTTTTCTGGGCAGCAACAGAAAAGTACTATTCGCACACAGTTTACATAAATAGTCTCTTTTTGCAAGTTGGGGCAACATGCAGCAACACAGGAAGGATAAGATCTGAAAACCCGACCTCATAACTGGGACATGATGATTAGTTACCAGCGGTCCGCCTGGCTGCTGTTTTTTAAATATGTATTTGGTATAAGCCGTGCTTTATGAAAGATTGGTCCTTAAATTCCTGTAACACACAAGTAATGTGTTCATTGGGAAATGATCGCACCTTTATCCGAGTCGGCACAAGCATTATTTTTCTGGGTTCCTTCCCGGCCATTGCCCTCCCCCTCGCCATCCTAAAAGGGAAAATGAGTTCAGCAGCTTTTATGCAATCCCAAACACACGCCAACGTAGTCAGTAGTTACAATCGCATGCGGAAACGCTATTCTTGTCGGAGGTGGTACAAAAACAATCGAACATTACATGAATAAATGATGCTACTTCTTATCCACCACGTTACGAGAGCAGCGGTCGTAAAATTGTTGCTGTTGACCTCGGAGGAGGACACAAGGACCTCCCCTTTAAAGTGGCACTGCCCCTTTAAACACGTCACGCGCCTGGCTCGCAGTGCAAGCGTGTGTACGTTGATGCGTGTGCCCGTGAGTGTGTATGTGTGTGGTGAGTGCGGTTGGACTGTGGTTGTGTAGTGTCGCCGCCAGTCTGCTTTTCTCGTGTTTAGCGTGCGAAGTGATGGGAATGTGCAAAAAATGGCAGTGAAACACACTGGCCGAGCGTTGCTGGTCCTGCTCGGGCTGCTGGCTGTCGGGAACGGTAAGTTTGAGCCTAGTCTATCTCATTTTCGGCTTTTGTCTCGCTCTCTCGCGCGCGCGTGTTTTCGTTCGCTTCTCGCCATGGCGCGGACGCCGTGCACTGGAGGGGATTTGGCTAACCACGTCGAGCTATGCTGACCTAAAAATAAATGTAATAAAAATAAATAAGAGCGAGGCA
Source organism: Hippichthys cyanospilos (assembly GCF_059441005.1). Classification (NCBI taxonomy): domain Eukaryota; kingdom Metazoa; phylum Chordata; class Actinopteri; order Syngnathiformes; family Syngnathidae; genus Hippichthys; species Hippichthys cyanospilos. The sequence goes on along the minus strand of NC_142370.1, from coordinate 26,419,028 downwards.
GCTGTTCACATCGACTGCAAATGTTTTCCAGTCTACTTAATTGGAACAAGCGGCTAAATCATGACAACTTGGTGCTGCTTGTTTAGGTCTGCTAGCTAACGAAATAACCGTGTATTTATTTATGCGCGAGTGCATGGACGTGACGTAGGAGGTTTGTAACTGTGTTTATCTCACATTTGGGCCTCATTTATGAAACGATACCGATATCTTATCGGTGTTTGTGTGTTGCTAACCACTCGGATCCCTCATTAAACGTGTTCAATGCGCTTTCGGGGGTACAGAATGGAGGCCTAACCCACTTAAGTGATTGAAATGTGGTGTTTGGAAGTAAACACTGGCAGCTTTTGCCAAATGGTGTCCATTTGTAAGGGAGTGAAAGGGGTGTTCGCCCGCTGTGTGAATACTGGCATAGGCTGACCACCGTCGTGTATTCACAAACCCCAGACGGGAGTCACAGTTCAAGTCTGGCTTTATTGTGATGGTAATTTGGCAAGCCGGGTCTTTAGGGGCGCTTCTCCGCTCTGGTCTGGCCTTCTGCTCCTGCTACATGCAGATGAGAGCGCCAGCTCACCACGACCACAACAAGTAGAGATGCGGTAGTGAGCATTAGGAACATGAGCTTATAGTCTGTTAAAAGTACTTGTAGCAAACTCCTTTTCTCTTGTGAAATTGTAAAATGTACTTTAATACAAACAGTGTTGTGGAATGTATCAGTGGGGTGCAAAACTTCGTTACTATACTCAGGTACAAGGTGGTGGATGTTAACTGGGCATTAGAAAGGGTTTTGAAGCTTGAAGTCTTTTTTTTTTTCTTTTTTTCACAGGCAACGCTGATAGGAATTTTACATGCAATCTTTCTTATAGCCGACAGCATTGAAAATGTATTTTAAATAAGGCTAAACATGGTTGGGTAATATATTGCTTCATTCACTAGGTCAGCAAGCCGTAGCTTGGTTTCTGTCAGCTTCTCCGTCGTAGTGGATGTGGCAAAGTGGAGAGCTTGTTGGTGATTCATTTATTTGCAGCTTTTCTTTTTTCTCATTATTTATTTTGGGCTTCTTTCATTTTGTCTAAAATTCTAAATCAACTAGGTAGGGGGGCATTTGAAATGTGCATTTAATTTTTGGTGCCTGCCCGTTGCACATTTTAAATATAAAATATAATCTATTTACAATACTTGCATGCATACATGTATGTGGAGCCACACCAGTATTACCATAACAAGCAACTCTACCAAAATAAGAATATAATACACGAATTTTTGCTATATAAGAAGTACCATTAGTGTTGTACTACCAAACAATTGCAAAAGATGTGGACAGTCATGAAACTGAAAATTGTATTGATCAGTAGTGGTTCAATTATGGCAATGACACAGCTGTGAGCTGATGCAAGCAGTCATACGATTTAATGTGACCAAGAGTGCAACCAGCGTTTCTGTCAGCTAAGAAGGGATACAGTATGTAACCACCAGCCAGTATTAAGGAGGAAAACTTGGACGGTGACTTCAATGACTAGTCATTCAAAACAGGAACTCCAAATCTGGGCGGCAGTGTTTGTTGATCCCTTGTTGATTTCAAAGCAATATTCCACTACAGTATGCATGGTGGAGTTGGAAGCTGGGGAGCTCTCCCTCTGAGATTCATTCTCTCAGCCAAGTTTCTGCGAAACAGAGAACTGCAGAACACATAAACACTTTGTTGGATGGTCCAAGAGGCTCCAAATATTGCTTTTGGGACCCATAGCTTTTTAGTATTGCGAGTCCGAGGGCCCAAAAATGTCCATAGGTAAAACGAGGACTGATTATAGAAAATCCAGTCAGGAAACCTCTTCAAATTTAGAGTAATATAGTGTAACATAAATATAAATCCATAAATATATCACCCACACCTTTGTCGTCAGATACTCTGATACTGATGGTGTGACATTCTCAGTCACTTAAAAATATAGAATCAGTAAACTTGTATGGGCCAAAATTCCCAGAGTTCTCTAAGTGGATTTCTCCAAATTACTGTGGCATGAAAGTGTCACTTGCCCTAAAAACATGACACAATGGTGCAAACGGGATGTGATTCATGAGGACAGCAGTTTAGGCAATAGAACTGCTAATGTGCTTTTAGTAATCAAATATTTCTTCCTGATTTTTTGTGTTGTGGAGGATCTTAGATCCTCTAAAAAAAAGATGGTGGACTCATGGGACAATGATATAGTAGCATTAGCCAGTGGTACAAATGCTCAGTCTCACATTAACTCATAAAAAAATGACTGCATCACCTGTTTTTGAAAGTGACCTGAGATTTGGAAATGGCTGATCGAATCAATAAAGTTCATCAAAGTGCTCCCGCCCAAGGGTGTAGTTCACCATGCCTGTTTAGTTGGTGCACGTTATGCTGGAATGATGTCACAGCTGTCGTATTTATTTGACATAGGCACTCCAACATTGACAGCGGCGTGTGAGGGTGGGTGTGGATGTGTGTGTGTGTGTGTGTGTGTCTGTGTGTGTGTGTTATGGGTGATTGGTTTGTCCAGCTGGCAGGGGCTTTCGTGAAAGGGGGCTCACAAGTTGGTATGGTTTGAGCACCCATTGAGGGATTGCGCAATACAAGGCCAAAAACTAGACCAACCTGAAAGTCGTTCAGTTCAAGAGGATTCCATAGCTGTGGTGTGGTGAGTCGTGTGTTTTTTTTTTTGTTTTTGTTTTTTTTTTTTGTGCGCTGACTTCTTTGGAAGGTCACGTGTTGTTGACTTCATTCATATTAGGAGCGAGTCGTGCTAGTTGCATGCTCAAGTGACAGAGTCCACCTTGCGTGCACTCGACACACTTGCAATGTGATCTCAGCACTGTCAGCCACACAGTCGTGAGATGGGTGTGTCTCTCCCATATCAGTCCATAGTGCTTTATCGTAGTTGTATTTCCACTTTCAAAGTGTTTCCTATGGTCCCTTGTAATGACTTTCTGCCATGAGTGGTCTAAAGAATAGTATTTATTGTGCTTTTAAACTTCAGAAACTAGACAAAGTAGACATTTCTTTTTAAATATATCTATAAATTTGTCTTTTTACATTATATATATATATATATATATATATATATATATATATATATATATATATATATATATATACAGTCGGCCCCCGGCTTACGAGCACCCTGATTTACGAACAATTCGCCTTACGAGCGTGGATCGGGGAGATTTTTGTCCTCCGCTTACGAACAAACCTCTCGCCTTACGAGCAATTCGACATGCCGGCCATTAAGTATGTAGAAATGTTCTCGTTTAATTGCGTCAGTTAAATCAACAGTAGCGACATCATCAATCATCAATAGAAACTTGTGGCAGTAACGTGAACGCTATTGGTCTTACAACGTCACACTGACTGTCTCACTCACGGTGTCTAAATATATTACCATTTAAGTGTAGTGTTTGTACAGCTAAAGGGGAAAACAGCTGACATGAAATTAAATGTGCCGATTGCAGGACAAAGAATTGTCATTGGTTTAAATGTGTGTGTTTTTTTAAATTAATTGTCAATACATTCCAACCGTTTAAAAAAAAAGTGCGAATAATTATCAGTCAGTCACGGAGATGCGAATATGCTATTGGTCGATTAAGGTCACCCGGTCTCACTCACGGAGATGCTATTGGCCGGCGTCACACGTCAATCACAGAAATGCCGATATGCTATTGGCCGAACGCCTTTATCTAGCTTGATGGAACAGGATGGAAGGAAGAAGAGAAAATTAGTGAAAAACGGAATGTTGTGAAGACTTTGCAAACTTTATCTGTTAGACATAGCTTCTAAAATTACTAACAGCGGTAAAGAAAGAAATAAGAGGATGATGTTTTAGTATCTGCGTGATTTGCACCTTGACTGAAAGAGTTACTGTAACACTGTAAGACCAATTGCATATTCATCGCCGTGTTAATTTTGAGCGTTAGACTCTGCCTCCCTCTGCTTACACGCAGCTCAAGTCTCGTCGTATCACAGGTAAAAGCTATTAATCCCTTGTATTTATTATACAATGAAATTATACAGCAAATTATGTCACTCAATTTTAATATAAGTATACAGTGTGTCGTTTTTACCTAAGGCTTCGGCGCGCGTTGCACGCATTCACGAATTAACATGGGTTTGGATTGCCCGCTATACGAGCAAATCGAGATACGAGCGTAGCCGCTGAACGGATTAAGTTCGTAACCCGGGGGCCCACTGTATATATATATATATATATATATATATATATATATATATATATATATATAAATATAAATATATATATAAATATATATATATATATATATATATATATATATATATATATATATATAAATATGTGTGTGTGTGTACTTTTTTGTAGTGTTACTATTTTATTGGACAACATCGATCTAAGGAATTCTATCCACATGAATGGGTGATATAGTATGGCCTCAAATTCATATCACAGTGTAAATTGAATCCCTTAACAGTACATACCATTATATAAATTTAGTACTGTATCAATAAGTAATGTTATACAGCCACTTAGCTAAGCTAAAAAAGTGTTTAGCTGTGGGAAGACGGGTCAAGCAGATCACTACGCCATCACTCCCGCGAAGGCCAATTTTCACTTAGCCTACAAAGGCTAATGCCTTGATGCCCGCGTATTTATGGATAAATCAGTTGCAGGGTCAAGCCCTGGTGGGTGGAGTGTTGAAAGTTTTGGGAGTTCTCAGTTATGTGGGTGCAAGGCCCTGTATGTTGCTCTTTGTAACTTCAAATTTGTCATTAGTCTTAGTCCTCCACGCTTTGTGTGCTGATTTTCCAAATATGATGCACAAGACACATCAGAGTTGGATCACCTGCCCATTTGATAACTACAATGAGGATATTTAACGAAACATATTTAACAAAACATGGAAGCTTAAGGGCTTGATGATGATTATCTGTGTTGTCTTAATCCTATTTTCATTTTAGTCAATATTTACCAATAGTTTCCATTGCAAGGCAGCTCCATAGATTTAGGTCAAGTCTGAGGTGGTCTAGTGTCAATAATGACCTCCGTTGGGCCCGGAGGCTCTTGGCCCTAATTGGTGCTGCAGACGGCGTGCACTGTGATTGACCCGGTGCCGCTATTACTGATACTGCGCCACAAGGGGATACGAACACCGCAGGGCCCACAATTTCACTCAGCCTCTGCTCCATGCCATTAATTCAAATGCATAACATTGACCAGATAGATACAGTAGCAATGGAAATTCATGTCTGGGGGAGGGCTTCATTTGGTACCTTCAATTCTCTATTGTAGAGCAGTTCAATCTGTTTTTTTTAGCTGCTCTTGGAACACAGACATAACGGACATATCTTTCTTGACAACATAGCCATATATTTGTACAGACTGATGTGGAATATCTGCCTGTGTCTGTACAAAACCACATTCAAATGTATACCAGTGCATCAGTTTTTCCATTGTGGGCACCTTTATGAAGGGCAGAGATGCGTTTCAGCGTTGTAGATTTAAATGTTGAACTTGAGTGTTGAACACCATGACCAACATTCAATTTCTCTAAGCTGCTTTCCTTTTGTGCATTGGAAGAAATTATTTTCGAGATTTTGATCTTGATTTAAGGCTACTCCTTAGTCTGCTGATTGTGGTAAAGGGTAACTGGACTTTCACCTTTTTATACTGTTTTTTTTTTTTTAATTAGGCACTCAAAGCGTTTTACACTGACAAAATGATTGTGGCATCGAACTCTCAGACTCTTGACTGTGAGGTGACCACTTCCAATGAGCAATGCCGTCCCGTCATGACACAGTGAAAAACACTATTCATTTATGGCAGTCCTGACTACTTAGCAGCATTGAATAAATCCTCAAGCACCCACCCATCCACTCTTAACTGCTTAGCCACACAAGGATCACAGTAAGGCTGGAGCCTTTCCCAGCTGTCTTCGGGCAGTAGGCAGTGTACACACTGAATTGGTTGCCAGTCAATCGCAGGAGACGCACATAGACAAGCATTCACTCTCACAAACATACCTATAGGCAATTGTGTGCAGGCATGGGGAGAACATGCAAACTCCGCACAGGAACGTTGGAGATGAAAGTGAACCCATGGGCTTTGCACTGTAAAGTGGATGTGCCAGTCTATTACCGTGCCGGTCAACTTTGGACTTTTTTTTTTTTTTTACATACTTACTGACAAGATATTGACCCCATATTGAGTCCAAAGAGCACGTTACCTTTGGGAGTAATTTCCATGGAAACTAATGCACGTTCCCAGTCTTTCTGCCCATGCTTTCATGCACTCCTGATAGTGTTCTTCCGGGATCAACCCAGCTCTGCTATCATGGCTGTTTTGATGTTGTTCACACCTTCAAAACGGCTCCCTTTAATGACCTCCTTGAGTTTTGCGAAGGGGGGGTGGGGGGGGGGGGGGTTGGGGGGGCAGGGGCAGAGTGGCTCCGTAAAAAATGAGGTTGCTCCAGCATGGCGATGTTCACTTGCCCCTTCTTGCACCCTGAGCAAAGCAAGCATCATGAAAACTTTTTTGCAGTAATGGTCTACACTGAAGGAAATCCCCATATCTGCGCTTTTCAGAAAAAAAATTGTACTGTGTATTTTTAATCTGTCAATCATATCAACCAACAAAAAAGGTGGCATGGGGCAGACAGCCTAATGTTAAAAAGTGACTTTATAAAACATTATTATTGCTGATATGTATATCTTTTACATGTTAAATGTCAGACATGGAGCTATTATGAATGATACTTTATTATTTTATTATACTGTATATTTTGCCGTTCTATACCGACATTTTGACCCCTTGCCATGATTGAGTATAACAAACAACTAGCTTTAAGCTATAATCACAATAATGACGTCGGAGCAGTTGTGCGGCAGAGGTTGCTGCAGTCCCGGGACTTGACTGTAGAATCTGGTCAGTAATTTGACTCCGAGACACAGACAAAGGTAATGACTTTCCCCTTTCCCGGAGCATTGATTCAGACGCACTTGTGCATGGTGGTGTGTGTATGTTTTGTGTGTTACACTGTCTGGTGGCGGCTGTTTGTCTTGATCAACTCTGTCTGGTATCTGTAGATATCGAATTTCAGCCATTATATTTGAGTAATGGCGCCGGGCTCTTCACACACATGCTCAGAGTTTACGTGCATTTGCGAGTCGGTTTTGACGCAACTGCTGACGCAAGGAGCTCTGTGCAACCCTTGAATGCAGTCACATCAATGTACTGACAATGGAGTCAACAGGGTGCATTGTGTGTCGTTGAGATGAAGGGAACTATTCTGTGGTTTGCTGTCTCGTCCAAGTTGGGGCAAAACTAGTTTGTGCAAAAGTGTTTTATTAATCCTTTCCTCACTACAGCTGTCATTTCCTGCCTCAGCATGCACGGAATGATAGGCACTTGACAAACACACGGCCTAATGTGTTCTCCCTGTTTTAACTTCACTGTTCCTCTTGTTCTTGTTACTTGCCCCCACCTTCCAGTAAGTCAAAGTCTAGACTGCGTTTTAATGGCGCTCACAGCGGGTCCCTTGGGCGGAACCAGATCGCAGCTGGGGGCCCTGTAAGTCCAACTCATTACCAGCCCCTTTCCCCTCCCCCGTTCAGTCTGGCTCTAAAATATTGGGGTTGTTGCTGTTGACCATGGAGGTCCGCTCCATGGCACCCATCCCCCCCCTCTCATGTTGGTCTCTTTGTTCATGCAGGACCGCTCCAATCCCTCCTCATGTCGTCTTAATCTCCACACAAAGCACTACTGTAAAGACCAACAATAATGTGCATACAAGAGCGGAGTTCTCCAAAAACGCCTGTCACGCATATCAGGCCTTGACTTGGTTCTGTGATGTTATTCCTTCAAGTCAAGCGACCTTAAATATATTGTGTGGATGTTGTGTTCGTGCTTAGTGATTTTCTGTTAGTTTGTCCCCTTCTACACCAATGCTTGTCATTTCGTCGATCCTTAGAGACATCGGTGAAAATAACGTTAAATGGCTATTTGCAAAGAATTTTAACTTCATACCTTTATGCGCCCTGTCAATTTACAAGAGTTGTACACAAATAACAATGCCGTCATTACATTTTACACATACATCGACCACAGCCTCTTACAGCTTAATTATGTATCATGGAATTTGTCTATCGGGTCATTCTGTCAACCAGTCATTCAAACTGCATCAAATCTTAAAGGGCAGTGCTCATTTTACCCCTGAAAACTGTTTGGTCCCTTGGACTCGCAATACTAAAAAACTATGGGTCCCAACAGAAATATTTGGAGCCCCAAATATTGGGCAACAAAAAAGACAAAGTAAGTCTAAGGTTCAAACCACGTTAGGGCGTGAACAAAAAACATTAATAGGTATTAACAAATGTCTCAGTAAAATTTAACAAAAGAGAATGAACTTACATGTAGCAACACTCACCATATTCTTCATATCGTAACCACTGATATAACAATTCGTTTTGCTTTAAAAAAAAAATAGTCAGTTTTTTACTTTGAGTATTTGTTTAGTTTCATTGTTACCTGATTGTGTATTATTTGACTTGTCACTGATACTAAAAATTAGTAAAACAAACATTTTTGCTGAGTTTACTTTGTTTTGGTCCTAAAGAGAGCACTTTTTTGCAAGATATTTTGAATGGGTGGGAAGGAGAACAGATCCTAGGATGTTTGTGAGGTCAAACAAGTACACTGTGCAATGTTTTGTGAAGTCAATTTGAACGGTTTAAAAATTTGGCCCTCAACTTGATGGTTGGGGATTTTTTTTTCCTTCCTGAACATAGACCATTTGAGAACCACTTCACCATCCATAGGCTATATCTGTTAACTAACACAAACGTACTCAAGATTATAATTGATGCAGAGCCAACAGACCATAAGCAGCATTATGTTTCATGCTGAAAGACAATGCGTCCGAGGGACGCACATTGATTTGAAAGTATGCGTACCCCACCAAAAATTATGCGTCAGGAAAAGTAAACTTTTTGGAGCGTTTAACCTTGTTTTAATATTGATATCTCAAAGTAAACACACCCGAAGTGTTGTATTCCTTCATTGCATGCATTTCTATGCGTTGCTTGCTTATTCTGCACTCTCGTACCTGCCTAGCCCATGAAAAAATGCATGCCGACCTTATCCACGTCTTTTGGTTTCGTTTTGGTTCTGGGGCTGAGGAGGACAGATTTCGCAGCAAGTTAGCCAAGTAAAGAGCAACGTTTCATTTATTACCTCTAACGTTTGATGTGGTCAAAATATGTGTTTGGGAGCACACAGCCAGGCAATTAGCATCAGTAGTAAATAATTCACCCGCGGGAGGAACTATTGTTATGAAGACTGGGTTCCCACAGGGACTGATTTAATTGGAAGAATGTATGTTAGTGAGAGCGGTGAGTTGAATTTCAATGTCAGTAAAATGCCCAGTATTCACGCAGTTCAAATAGTCTCCATCAGCTGCCAGCCTCATGAGGATGAGCGCGCAAAATGATGGTTGTATGGATATTGCGTGGACCGCCGCCATTGAGCTGTAAGGGGCACGGTCTCTGCCAACGAGGCGTTTTGCTTCCTGATGAGATATATCTTCAGCATAAAACTCCTTTTTAATCAAAAGTAAAACGCCAATGTCATTTATATGCGCGCATTACCTTGTCGAAAGGATAAAATGTCATGTTGTATGCCCTTTAATCTTACCAGCAATGCTCAGGTGAACAATGCAAGGAAGGTGTGCAAGGGACTGACCTGGATGTTACTACTTTATACGACAGTCACAGTTTGTTTGAAAGAAACAAAAACAATTGTATTGCAACCAAGATCAAACATAAACGTAATAAAAACAAGTTCTGCTACCAGTCACACAAACACGTTTGACAAGGATTCATGCCCTATAATTTCATTAAATGAGCCTTGTGGGAAACTAAAAGGAAAGGTGTATTTTGTGTGTGTGTGTGTGTGTGCGCGCGCGCGTGTGTGTGTGTGTGTTGCGGGGGGGGGGGGGGGGGGGGGGTGTAAACTGATATATTGACAGTTGACCTGTGAAAATCTTTGTGTAATTGATGCCCGTTGAAATGCATCGGGCCAAAACTAATTTTATTTTATTCAATATAAATGTGTCAATTGACTGGATGATTAATCATTAATCTGTATTGGTCATATAATAAATTGTCCTTGGATGTGACTGGGTTCGTGAATGGTTGTTTGTCTCTATCTTACTGGCAAGCAGTTCGGTTGTCCCCCGCCTGCTTGAAGACAGCTGGGATAGGCGCCAGCAGGCCTGCGACTCTAGTGAGGATAAACGGCTATGGAAAACGTCTGCATGTGCCACTACAAATCGTAAAAGCGCACCTTTGTTGGATTTTGAGTGGCCACTGTTATGTTCGGATAGAAAACTATCTGTAGCTGTAGAAAATTATGCCCCCTCCCCAACTTTGTTTATATGACTCAATTTGCTTTCCTTTTTGTACGCTGAAGTCGATTTGCCAAGATTCAAGCCTCTTCCGTTCACCTTTTGTTCAGCGGACATATTTCTGAAGTCCTGCTGCAAGTTCTCTTTTCAAGGAAACAAACCTAGATTAGTCACATGCATACGTGAAACGATTAACAAGAAAAAAACTCTGAGGCCTGCCTCAGTTGCATTGAAACTGCTTTTGTGATGCTGTGGTCACGTCTACAAGCTCTCATTTTGAATACTTATGGTAAAATTGGTGCAACCACACTTTGGCTTTTCTTGCAACATGTACACCAAATGTGGGTCAAAAACCGTAGTGAAAAATCTGCTCAGCCGCATTTGTAGCAAGGAAGTTGTAAGAGTGTTTAAAGAGACCCTCCGGATAAGACAGAAGATTAGTGGAAGCTTGCCATGCTTAAGTCTTTTCTCTCTCTGTGCCAGACATTGTTAAGGCTTGAACTGACTGTCACGCTTCTCTGGAAAAGCATAAAGATAAGAATTCCTCTCGCTTTGGCCTATTATTGCATTGTGGTCCACTCTCTTCATTTGAATCGGAGGATTAGGTGGTGCTCTTTGACATGGTACTCCTAGACTATATCGAGTTGTTGCAAGGGTTTGATTCAGTTACCCTTGGGGACTTGTCCCCACACCCACCTCAGGTTCTGATATGCTCCGCGTTGGTCTTGGTAGAAGCCTGCTAAAAGAAAACATGTGCGCTTGGAGTTGGACTCCAAACCCCATTTGGCTGTAAAACTAACCAGATTCTTGAGCTTCGGTTACCTAACCGTTTTTGGTAAACATGCGCTTTGCCCTCGGTTTTATTTTCCAGTACCACTTTTGTCTTACAGAAAGAAAATGTGACTGACTAGTCGCTAAGATGACCTTACCTCTTGGATTTATTTAAAAAAAAAAAAAAGTCATCACTCGTCAACTGACTCAAATGCCTAGCTATAAACTGGGGTTAAGTTCATAGTAAAACCCATGATGAGATTGGGTCGTACGTTTTTATAATAATTAATTAATTAATTAATTAATTTATGTATTTAGTTTTGCATCTTGAAGCTCAAAAATAGAAATACAGGTTGCCGTGTGTGTCAGTGAGGTCTAAAGACAGGCAAGAAATGGAGCCTGACGCCACATTGGGGATTTGGCAAGAGCCCTCTCCCCTTGTTGGGTTTCAGTTGATCTCTGCTGCGGGCAGGTCTTTCTCCACCCAGCCTCTTTGAGTCCATCTGCAGGGAAGACTCTGATTTCATGGCCGCCTGGGTGCTGCTACTTAAATTGTGCCCTGCGTTTGACATATCAAAGATATCTCCAGCTTCATTGGAGCTGTTTACATCATCTTGTAATAGTAGGCTTACTTTTCCCCCTGCTGGACATAGAGGGAATGTGACCCACCTAGCAAAACTCTCTGCATACATACTATTGTAAAGCTGAAAAATGATTTGCGCACACAGGTTTCCAGACTGCTCCTAAATGGTCAGATTTCGCCGCTAAAATATGACATGGTGTTTAAAAAAAAAAATAAAAAATCATCTCCTCATGCAAAATGTATTTTCAGCCATCAATTTTAGATTTTTTTTTTTGCTGTTGCACTCCTGCATCTCCCTTTGGATCAAATGACTTTGAGTACTAAAACAAATAAATAAAAGCCTAATTAAAAAAAAATAAATAAATAAACTGTCAGCGGTGCTGTTTCTTCATTCAATTCAACTGCAGTCTCTTATTAATACCAACAAACAAGAAAAATGCAAACATTTGTGAGTTTTCACGTGAGCGGCAAATGCTTCTCTCCTTTGCTTAACCGTCTTTTTTTTTTTTCTAGCCCTCCGTTGTAACTGCACAACCTGCGAAAAGACGGGCTACGAGTGTGAGACGGATGGCGCCTGCATGGCCTCAACGTACACCATCCAGGGGAAGGAGCAACATGTGCGCATATGCATCAACAGGGACAACCTGGTACCGCCAGGGCAACCCTTCTACTGTCTGAGCGCTGAGGGTCTACTCAACACTCATTGCTGCTATGTGGACTACTGCAACAGTATTGACCTGAAAGTCCCAGGTAAGGCCTAAAGTCTTCCCTTGTCTTTCACAGTTAATGGGGATTGGAAAAACCCCTGCAATAAGTGAATTCTGCAAAATAGGGTAAAATGTTTGAAACGTGTTTAATAAAACCTTGCATCGGAGTCTGAGGACTAGCCCCCTTCCCCCACAGTGCAAGTCTTCCTAAAAGGGCCAGGCTGAGCCTCTGTTATCATTCCCTCATGCGTCCAATCACACGCCACCCTCATGTGCGTCTCAGCACAGCTCTCTCTGTCGCAGGCACAAGTGCTTCGCCTGTAAATCGTGAAGAGGTGTTGCCAAAACGCTGTAGAATGTGGGGTAGTAGTTTATTTTTTTCAGCAAAAACGACTTCATTTGCGGCTGAACAAGATTGAATATTAACAGGCTGTTAAACCGCTTCGGAGTCCTCATTAGGACGGAGCGTGGGAGTGTTATTGCAGTACATCGGGTAGGCGTTGCTGTAAAGTGACGGTCTTTGGGGGGGGGGGGGGGGATTGCAAAAAGTGAAGCACAAAATGGCGAGCGAACGCTGTATTCCCACTGAGAGACTGACACGAGAACATTTACCTTTTGCGTTCCCAGTTCCTACGAAGGAGGACGATGCAGGCTCGGCCGGCACCTGGGGTCCTGTGGAGCTGGTGGCGGTCATCGCGGGGCCCGTCTTTCTGCTCTGCGTGCTGCTCATGGTGGGCGTCTTCCTGTTCCAGTATCGTCAGCGGGCCTACAGTCATAGGCAGAGGCTGGAGGTGGAGGACCCATCTTGTGATCATCTCTACTTGGCTAAGGACAAGACACTGCAGGACCTCATCTATGACATGTCTACCTCCGGATCAGGCTCTGGTAATCGCATGCGCGCGGGCCAGACTTTTCACTATGTTTGAGGGACGCGTGGCCCTGGAACAGCTTGATGGTATTTTAATTATTGAAATCGGGAAGGATTATTTGAGAGACAAATCTCGGTTCCATAATTTGTGCTTGATACAAATTATGGAACCGAGATTTACACACACATACTAGACAAAAACAAAAAACAAAACAGGTGTACTTTTACCCCAATATGATGTGCATTTATTGCACTTTTATTTAATGCCGTATGATGGTCAAAGTGCTTTTGAATTAGATGTCTAATTTTACAAATCTCTATGTGATAATGTGGTGGTTCTGACAGTTCCTCCACGGTACTAAGTATAAATTCAGATACCTCGGGGCGGCAATGTTTGGGAAGAACGTGCCTTCTTTGCGGCCATTTTGGCGAGCTAGACGATCCCATACATTTCCGTTTGTTTATTTCTGCATCTTTGTCATGCTTTTCTCCTCCAAAGGTGTGCTGATCATTTAAATTGTAGGTCACGGCGACTCTTTTGAGCCACGGATCTCACATATGCAGGACTGCAATTATTTTATCTGCGGTCCAAGGTATAATCGTGAAATTACCTTGCGGTTTGGAATGTGTGCAAACATGTCTTCGTTGGCAGTTGTGACTCCATATTGCGCTCCGGAGCAACTTGAAAACATTTGACTTGACGTTTTAGGAGTTGCCTGATTTCAACAGCTAAAGGCAGTCTTCATCTGTTGTCTGCTGCCCCCTACAGGCCTGCCCCTGTTTGTGCAGCGGACCGTGGCCAGGACCATCGTGCTGCAGGAAATCATTGGAAAAGGCCGCTTCGGCGAGGTCTGGAGAGGAAAGTGGCGAGGAGGGGACGTGGCGGTGAAAATCTTCTCTTCCAGGGAAGAGCGCTCCTGGTTTAGAGAAGCAGAGATTTATCAGACTATCATGTTACGCCATGAAAACATCCTGGGATTCATTGCAGCAGATAATAAAGGTGAGGCAAGGAGAGAGAAAAAAACAGGACGGATGCTTACAGATCTTAAAACCTTAACCAGAGAGACACAAACTAAAAAATGAGAGGTGCGAGGAGACATGAAAAAAAACATGGCCAAGTCTCTTTATTTAGCTCCATCTATGAACGCCGAAGGATAAATGTTTTTTTTTTTTTTTGACTGCAAATAAGATGAGTGTGATCCCCAAAGAATATTGATAGCCGAATGGCAAAATGTGCAATAAGACAAGCGTTTCCCGTTCTTTACGCTCTATATATTGCGAAAAGAATCTGGCGAATGCATGCAATATTAATAACTATCCCTCCCCGTTTACCAATAATGGGATTTGGCGAAAAGCAAATCGGCCGAACGTTTGCGTGCTCTCCTTCAGACAACGGCACGTGGACTCAGCTGTGGCTCGTATCAGACTACCACGAGCACGGCTCCCTTTTCGACTACCTGAACCGCTACTCCGTCACCATCGAGGGCATGATCAAGCTGGCGCTGTCGGCCGCCAGCGGTTTGGCGCATCTGCACATGGAGATCCTTGGCACCCAGGGTGAGCGAAATCCCTCCTGTCGCGTGCGTCGCCATCGCCGAGGCCGGCCAATTCCCGCGGCGAAGATGACCGCGCGTGTGGCGCCGCTCCACAGGTAAGCCCGGCATCGCGCACCGCGACCTCAAGTCCAAGAACATCCTGGTGAAGAAAAACGGCATGTGCGCCATCGCCGACCTCGGCCTGGCCGTCCGCCACGAGTCCATCACGGACACGATTGATATCGCCCCGAACCAGCGCGTGGGCACCAAAAGGTAAGCCGCGCCGCGGATCGCGGCGATGGACTTCCATTTGTCGCAGTGTGTCGATGGCGCGGCATTGAAAAAAATGTCCCCCTACCGTAGGTACATGGCTCCGGAAGTGTTGGACGAAAGCATCAACATGAAGCACTTTGACTCGTTCAAGTGTGCCGACATCTATGCTCTGGGCCTGGTGTACTGGGAGATTGCGCGCCGCTGCAATGCGGGAGGTGAGACGCGCCTCCGCCCGCCCCCTCTCAACGCACAGCCTCCCGGATTGACCGGCCGCAAAAACCTGAATGCTCCCTTCCCGCGTGTCTGGCAGGCATCCACGAGGAGTACCAGCTGCCCTACTATGACCTGGTGCCCTCTGACCCCTCCATAGAGGAGATGAGGAAGGTTGTGTGTGACCAGAAGCTGCGACCCAACGTGCCCAACTGGTGGCAGAGCTACGAGGTAACCGGTTGATTTTGTCACTGTTAGAGGTGGCCGAGTGCCTCGTTAAGTCAACGCGAGAGATACCGTATCGATATATCCGTTCATCCCGTGCAACTTAACCCATTCAATGCCAGAGACCTATTTTCACGTTTTGTAAGACTCCGGACATTCAATCCCAGGTACTTAGGTATCAATTGAATACCTGAGTATCTGGAAATGAATATCCTTAATGTACTTAAAGGGACAATGTGTAAGATTGAGAGCATTTTTCATTCAAAAACCAGTCAAGGAAAAATGCTGCGGCATACATCGGGCCTGGCGCTGAAGCGTTAGAAAGCTTGTCAAGTGTCCCGTCCTCCTGTGTTTGTGGTGCAGTCACTTCGCGTAATGGGCAAGATCATGCGGGAGTGCTGGTACGCCAATGGCGCCGCACGCCTCACGGCACTGCGCATTAAGAAGACCCTGTCGCAACTCAGCGTAGAGGAAGACATCAAGATGTGAAAGAAGCCCTTCCAGTTTTGAAGCCAAGGCCTACCTCACCTTTTTAGCCAAAACTACTGAGACCCACCGACCTTGTCCCATGTCCTCCCGCTGTCGTCAGGGCCCGCGGCGCTACCACTGTTAATATCATCTCACTTTAGTTGTCATCGTTCAAATGGCAGGAACTATTGTACAGTTGTCACGAGTTTGTTTTGTTTTTTTGTTTTGAACTCACTCATTGTCCAAAATCATGTACGGCTGTGAATGTTTCAGAAAGGTGGCGGTCATCTTTGTAGTTCTTTGTGAAAAAGACTACATACGCATCCTCTCGCCGTGTCCGTCCCTCACTCAAGATGAACAAAATTACATATGTGACCGTGCGTAGCTTCCTCTGTGCAACCTGCAGGCAATCGCTGAACCGGCAGGGAAAAAATGTTTTTTAATTTATTTGTGACTTTTGACTTGACGCGGACGAACACTGTGAGACCACTGGAGCGTTGCTCGTCGGCGCTCTCCTCTGTCGTCCAAACGGCGGGATGACATCGGCGCCTCGGGCCAAGAGGCGTCTCAAATGTCTTTGTTTTTAATATGTATTCCTATATATTGGATGGTTTTTTTTTTGGTTATGTATTTGATTTGTGATTTTCAACACTACTGATGATGGGTACCCCCCCCCCCCCCCCCCCCCCTAAAATGAAATAACACTCCCCCATCCCCAAGTTGCTGATGTGAACAGTGATGGTACTTTGTTTTTCTTTTTCAAATACAATGGATCAGCTGGATTTCCATTTTGATTTCTGGTACCCTCTCCCCTTCCTCATTTGTTGATACTACTGATCCGTTCGCTGCAGCGGATTTCTTTCTTCCCCTTTTTCTTTCTTTTTGTGGCTGGGATTGCTAAGAGAGACGTTTTCAGGGCTCCATTACACAGATGCGAATCCAAAGCCCTTCTCTCACTGACACTGGAATATTTTTTAGAGCGACCTGGAATTCTAGACCTTCTCTGAATGCAAATAAGAAGCATGATGTCATAGATAGTTCCTGGAATGGCTGCCAAAGTGAAGCTGCATGTTTTTCATTCATTTTGTTTGTCTTGGCCAAGCCTTGGCAATAATCAGGAATCTGCGTGTCTCATCTTTTGTTTTTGTCCGTGTTTGTCTATCGTGCATGCAGCCGTGGAGTTACAGGAGACACCCATTTTTCATACTGTACTACAGCTCTTTCCATGTTTTGCTTTGTTGCCATGGAAACTCAACTATTAGACATCCTGTCCATGTGTGATATTTCAAGAGAGAAAATCCATGTCGTGCAAATGTTTTCAGCATTGCTGTATATAGATAATATACAATAAATTCTTTTTTTTTCTTAAGTGACTGGCTTCATAAATCCTAAATGATCTGTGGCAAGACATTTTTATCTGCAAAGAACGTTGGCCATATATTCAATAATGAGGACCATTGAACCATTGAAATGGAAGACTGATTTGGGGGTCAGCAAGTATATCACAATAGTTTTAATACCACAAGTGACAATTATCTAGTAGGCTACGTGATTTGAAACATTACTAACAAAAAAAAAAAAAAAAAAAACCTTCACAAACGTTGATTTTAACTACAACAAAGCATTGCGATAATTCTATTGACAGCCGCGAAGCCTTATAAACCAACATGTTTTATTTAATATTTTTTTGGTTATAGATAGAATACATTTTATCGAGTGTGGGGTATAATGGTAAAGGGACATAAGATTGAGACCGTTTTTCGTTCATTTTTTTTTAAACTTGCAAATACATGTCTTTTAAAGATAATCGTAAATCTTGTTCTCGTTAAAATATATTACATGTGGGGTGCACTCCTAAATTGGAATTAATTGAGTCCAATAAATACGGAATCCTAGACTGCACACGATAAATACCGGTAAAAAGAAAAATCTAATGAAATTCAAATAATTTTTGAAGCATTTAAAAATAATTTCAATTGTTCGAAAAAATACGGCGCTGGAGGCAAATTATAATCAAAATTAAATTAATAATCGTTACCATTATCAGTGTCGTAATCCATGAGTATCAGAGACGAAAGAGGAGTTTACGGTACGCACACAGCCAGTTTACAACAAACAAAAAAATGAATCCGTGGTAACTCAACAACAGCAGTCTTCTTTTTCCAAGACCCTGTACAAAAAACAGTTCAATATTACAGCGATTCTTTGCATTTCATAGAAACTAAAGCGTCGAGTGGGAATGATAAAATGACTAGCACACACTATGTTGTTTATCCGTGTGCAGTTACCGTATCGATAACCCAACAATGCATTGGTTAAAATTCAAATAAACCACGTTTATGTGTTTCGATCAACTACGGACCGCGTAACAAGCATTGCAATGCAGTTTACGCGATTGGCTAATATCGAGACATGGAGGACTTATCAGGAACGACTGGAATCTCGGGAAGTAAAAAAAGGAAACGGAAATACATCACTGCATTTCGTATTAAAAGATTTCATTTTAAAAAGAGACATGTAAACTTTAGAAACTCAAACGCCTGAAAATTCTCAACACAGAATAATTCTAATCTTTATGACTGCACGCGAGAACAAGGATGGACTCAGACGTTCGCTTTGCGTCTGCTAGCTTCCTTTAATGAAAACAAATTGGTATGGCCTCGGTTAACGCGAACGCTGCCAAACGCTGAACGACAAACATAAACAGGAAATGGAAATGCAGCGCAGCGGTCCAGATTGCGAGCACCATTTTGAAAATAAAATATACGGGTAAGTAAACACAAACAGAAGCGTCTGAAGAATTCTTAACAGAATAAATCTTATACATATATACGCCATGCTGCGTTCAGTGTTAAAGATTGCTAACCCATGTACTAAACTATCACCGTAATAAAAACATAACCATATTTAAAACGCCTTTTTATTTCTGTTTACAAGAAACAAAAGCAGACAAATATGACAGGGCATGGGGGAAGAAGAGGGCAGTCATATATAAAGAAACCTCTGGCTTCCTGAAAAAATATGTACAATTCAAAAGAATATTCATACAAAACATGCCACCTACAAAAAACAAAAAAATAAATCAATGAATTCATCAATTGTCCCTAAAAGTGTATCTGCTGTACAGATGCGACATCTTTTTTTTAATATTTTTTTCAGAGGTGAGATTAAAAAAAAAAAAAAAACAACTTCAATTTAAGCAAACCTTTATTAAATTATAAGACATGAAGAAAACTTAAATTAAGATTTGAAAAAAGCTGAAAATGTCTCAGGCTAAAATCCAGTGAGCGGCTTTAGGTCTCATTATGGTCTTCCCTTGAAAAAGAAACATAGCAAAAACACAAGTAGAATCACTGCTTGGGATACTTGATCAATATCTATCACTTGAGCAAACTTCTCCATTATATGTATATAGATAACTCGATATATAGATTTATGAGAGAGTGCAATTCAATACCAGGTTAAGTCTGGGGTCGATTTGGGGATTATTCCACACATGAGGCCAAGTAACCATTTCACAACACATTCACTTCTAGAGGGAAGATACAAAAAGAAGCATGACATTAAGAAACACTTCCATTCACGGGTATGTTCGTCCAATTGGAGGCAAAGAAGGGGCATGATTTGGTAAGCATAAATACAAAACAAAATGACATAAATACAAATGCTATGCACTGCTGCGTGATGTGCATTCAACACGCAGATCCTTTTTGTCATCGACTCGGCTTCTCTCCCCACATTATTTTGTAGATTAACAAACTTGCCTCTGAGAGCTCATAGCAAAAACACTAATAGAAAAACAGGTTAATGCAAAAAACACTCTGGTTCATGTACATAAAGATATTAGTTTGCCATTTTACATATATTTATACGTATATACAGCTTTGTTAAAATGATATCCAGTGGTTGATTTCTTTTACTTCTTCCATTTTATTTCTCTACATTTTATTGATTACAAGGGGGCATGCTGGGTACAGAGGCCCCGAATGCATATACCGTTATATACATTTGTACAAGTTTGCATTTTTTTTTTTTTTTTTTGTCTTCCAAATCCTGTGAGGTGTTACGTTTTTATTTTATTTTATTTTTTTCCCCCCGGGAAAAGAATATAGCTGTGCGGGAAGTTCTAGTAAAGCTCCCTTTAAAGACTTGTCTTTCCCTTCAACCCTCAGGTAGACAAGGAAACAAATGCCCTTTAATCCAATTGAGTCTTTCCCTGCCATCGGTTGAGCCTGGGGGACAGTACCGGCGCTAGAAAAGCACACACTCACTCGCACGCACTCGCACGCACTCCACAAGTGAAAACACCGCAGGCCGCACGCAGGCATAAGGAAGACTTACTACAGTAAAACGTTTTGTCCGCTAAACCCGACAGAGGACGAGAGCGTGACTGAAAACAGACATTTTAGTAGTCGTGCGTCCAGGGCGAGGAAAAGACCGGGATGGATGAGGGGATGTGATGCGGGGTTTCTGATTGCCTTTTTCTCCTGACGCTTATCAAAAACGCTCAAATAAAAGTCCCTCCCTCTGTATAAATAAGTCATGATTCATAATCATCATCAGGTTGGCTCCGTATTGTAAATGATCATCGCCGGCATCGGGGAACCCGCCGCTTAAGATTCCCTGCTTGTCCGAGAACAGCGCTCCCCTCCCCCCCGCGCCCGTTTGAATCCACAGCAGCCGTTTTTTTTTTCTTTCTTTTTTTCTCTGATTTATATACAAAGCAGTCATTTTACCGCTTAAATTAATGAGGTAGACCGGGTCCAACAAACCTTTCGGGGTGGCGCACTGTTCAAGAAGAGCACGGGGCGCCTTCGAAGTCACTAAAAGTTCTTTTCAACCAAGATTGTCTCGCTAGTCAACGTCTTCATTGATTTTTTTCATTTATGTCATAGGTGGGGGGTGTGAAGAAGTGAGACAGGAAGTACTGTAGGTCCGACTTAAAACGAGAAAAATGCATTTGGAGTTCCTTTGCGGTATTTTCAAATGGCTTCTTTTACGTTGATGCAAGGTAACGCGATTGTTTCCGTGAATTCATAAAAAAAAAAAAGTGTGTGTGTGGGAGGGGGGAAAAAATCTAATGGCCCAGCCCGTTCTTTTAATGTTTACCATCAAGAAGGAGGTGAAAGTGGCGGTGATGTGTCGATTAATGCTGATCAAACCTTTGGCTACACGCTCAACCACTATCACTCAAGAGTCGTCCCAAGATGGAAGCCAGCCTTCCTCCACCTGGGTGAGAGCAGCTTATGCACTGGCTAGGTCAAGTTTAAAAAAAAAAAAAGAGGAAAAAAAAAAGGCTTTGGCGCAGAAAGGAGGCGAGGCTCCACCTTCTTTCCTCCCTTCGTCTCAGTTCATCCACTTTCGGCAGTTCCAGGCTCCGCAGTGGCACGGAATCTTGTGCTGGTCGTCCTCAAAATCAAACTGGTAGTCATAGGTCAGCTGCAATGCAAAAACGCCGACGGTCACAAGAGCACCAAAGGTGCCGTTGCACAAAGCTTGGTCTCCATTGAAGCTACTCCCCCATCCCAATGAATGCGGGATGTTGTGTGCTACATAAAAACAGAACGCACCGGTTCGCAAATCATGTGCAACCCGCATTTAATTGAACTCCAAAGGCAAGAAGATACTGATCACCTTTTTTTTTTTCATGGAAAATAATCATCAACTCATAAATTTACGCAAAGTCTAATGAGTACACTGGAACTAATGCCGTCGCGGAGAGAGGGGATGCCTTGGAGCGCCTAATTGACACAAAAGCCAGGTTAAAGAGCGCGGGCGAACACGAGCGGAGGAAGGACGCGCCTTTACTCTCCACTCAGTTTACTTTACAGGAGTCAGGACCTCACTCTGTCCTGTCCGCTTGTAATGTTGGCATGTTGTTATTTCTTTGTTCTCCCAAACGGCGGCCGCTCCCATGCGTAGACAAGCAAGGCGACGCGTCGCGCAACACGCCTGACGCGAATTAGCGTGCTGAAACCCCTCGATCGTCCGGATGGCTGACACATGCGGGCCTTTCTCTAAGCCACGGGTGTCAAACTCAAGGCCCGGGGGCCAAATCCGGCCCGCCACGTCATTTTATGTGGCCCGCAAAAGCAAATCATGTAAGTTTCCACGACCCTTTAACTTTAGTTTGTCGTGTTTATTGAAAAATAAAGTTGAGATTTTTTGGTTTGTTCTGTTACAGTAATATAAACAATAAATGAACAAACTAGAATGCTTTACTTCTGATTGCAAAACAACTAAGCCATCAATTTGGTTTCCTCAACATATCGGCCCAATGAAGGAAGTTCTCGCTACAAAATGGCCCGCGACAAAAATGAGTTTGACACCCCTGCTCTAAGCGATGCAGCGGGGAACTCCACTGATCACAGCCATGTTACGGTTTTAACTGAGCGAGACAGAGTTGCGACCGGTATGCCGACGTTCTCCCTTCCGTGTGCAGAAACGTCATGCGAATAAGTTGAAAAATAAGACTAGTGAGACAGGGAGTTCACTCTGTTTGTTCGAATTTCTTCTACGCCTTGATGTTCATCTCGGGGACTAATGGGCACCGGCTAAGAACGAGCGATTGAAACTAGCGTACCTCCTCTCCTTTAGGGATTCTGCGACTGGATATGATGATGATCTTGTCCTCCTTGTCGAAGGTCACAACCTCAGCCACGCAGTTGGGCGCGCACGAGTGGTTGACATAGCTGTGACGGCCAAGAAAAGGTGAATATAAATCAACCGGGAGAAACTGGATGAAACATCACTCGAGCTAACAAAACGATCACGCATTTTTGCAACGAGTTCATCCGATCAGCTTTTCTTCTCCACAGCGCCATCTCTGGAGAACTACATTCAAAAGTATCTTCTACGGCGTTTGTGCATTTCAATAAAACGAATTGCCACTTAAAACGACTACGTATTATTTAGTTCAAGCAACCAGCGGTACTCGGGATCGCTTACCGAGCTGGGCCACCAGTCAAAGTGGCGTCAATCACCTGCTCGTTGTTGATACGGAACATGTAGATGCCGCGGTTCTAGAACAAAGACGATCAAAGACTCTCAAGATGGACGCTTTGTTATTTCGCAAACTCGGCTTTTGGAGCGTCCATACCTGTAATTCGTAGATCTTCTCTCTGCGATTTGCCACCTCATTGCGTATGACTGTGCCGATATATTCGATGACCATGGTGTGCTTTTCGAGATCTTTAGCGGCGTACAGCCCCAGGCCCTGAATGCGAGAGCGAGCCAGGTACACGTTGTTCTTCCACTCGGTTTTCAGGCGCCGATACTGCGAGGACTTGGAGTGGACGAACTGCTTGCTGTACGGCGTGTTCATCTCGCAGGTGAAGGTGCTCTGGTACGCTTTGGACACGCTGGTGCTGTTCAGGGTGTGAGGCCTGGGGAAAGAGAGGAAATCGGGGTGGTCAGCAGGTCCACTAAAAAGGTCAGCGCCACTGGAACGAGCATAAAAAAAAAACAAACAAACCCAAATCAGAACTTTTACGTTGCTGTAGTTTCCAGACTACATGCCATTACTTTAATTTGACGTGTTGAACCCCGAAGCTTGACATTTCCTACTGAGCGGCGGTCAACGTTAAACATTTTCGGCTGTTGGGCCACCATGAGGCAAAGGGAACATACCATCTCTGTGGATCAGAGGTTACTTTGTCTCTTTGAAAATAAAGATGATAAACCTGTCTGAAATCTCACAGTTGAAAAAAAAACAAATGTTGATTGTCCAACAAAAATCCAATGTAGTCATTCATTATTCATTGGAAACGTGTTATTCGGTCTTCTGTGTTTATAATTGTTTTTACCAAACCAAAATATAAAACGTTTATTTTTTTATCTTAACACCAAATACCGGATAGGCAGCCCTACAATACAGGATGCACTTTTTACCATGCTTCCCCAAGGATCGGACGCACTTTTATTTTCCCCAAAATGAAGGGCAAAAGTATGGGTGCTATGAACATTGATGTAAAGATTCTATTTTTTTTTTTTTTGAGGAAGATTGCATCAATCAGCCACATAATCTGAGCTATGATGCGTGGATGCGCAAACAGGTTAGGCGGCCGTTAGACCGCCACAAGGTTTGGGCTAACGTGCTAACGACCGCCACAAGGTTTGGGCTAACGTGCTAACGGCCGTCACATGGTGACCAAGAGCGGAGCCCGTAGCTGATCAAACAGGATAATGAGGAGGTGGTGTTTACATTTATTTCAATAGAACATCGTGAAAATCACCCCGACGCTCATCCGGCTGTGGAGACCGGGCCGCTTCTCTCACTCGCTCGCTCACCCACTCACTCACCTGCAAGCCACACATTAACCTATAGCAGGCACCATACCCAAAATAAATATATAACTTACAAATATAAATACGAGAACATTTGATGAAATTACAAATACGACATTTATTAATTCTCGCTTAAGTTTTTACACTGTCGCCAAAGTGTTGGTGTATCCTATACAAGGTAAAAGAAAATACCAGAAAAATAACTTGGCGTGTGGCCAAGAGAGGCAAACGAATTCTTTCACCAATCAAGTTGAGTCACATTTGGTTGTATTATGTGTGCTGCGAGCCTTGCAAATTAATTGCTCAAAGTGTGTGGCTCTCGAAAACCCAAACAGGCAGAGAGCTTACAAACTCCACACTGGGCCAAGATTAAAACCGCTCGCTCATCTGTTAGGGTGGCAAACACTAAAACAGTGTGCTGTCATTCGGCAAATTCTATTTTAAGAAATAGCGTGGTTTTGGAGATCAAATTGCTACAAATATTTTGTGTTTACCTCTTGCACTGTGTGGGGACTTTGGGCTCAGAGCGAGCGCAACCGGTGGGGTTTATCATCAGAGGGAGCTCCATCAGCGGGTGACGACCATATCGGAACTGGTAGCTCTGGCAGTTCTCTACTCCGGGCAACTAAAAAGAAAAGAAATGCGAGAAAACCATGTTAAAAGTCTTTTAGTTTTGTACCTCGGGGCGGTCAATATGTATCCATTTTTCATAATCACGCATCTTCATGAAGGTCATGAGTGAGCTGGAGCCTAAACCATCTAATTTACAGAGGGAGGAGGAGTATAACCCGTGCCGCTCGCCAGGGCAACTAATGGCCATATGATGACCAGAACAATCTTTCATTTTCACATCCACATTTATTGACAATTCAGGACATTTATTTATTTACATGTCGATTTATTGCCCTTCTTTTAAACGAGCACAAGGCTGCAAGGCTTGATACTTACAAACAATAATAATAATAATGTAAAATAAAAACATATACATTTTAAGGAATTCACCCAAGACATGGCAATACTTGGCACGCAGGGCAACACAGCTAACTTACTTGCTGAGTGCAAGCCAATGAAAAAAACGACTTAGAATCAAGCACATTATTAACTTGGATACAAATTTGAATCATTCAGCAATCAAAATGTCATTTTCGGTCATTTCAAACCAGATGTATTCCAATTTTGGGTCTCAGTTGACAGCTAGCACCGTATATATAAGGTATCAGGTGATAAACGCCACACCATTTCACACTGGTGAATAATATATGAGGTTTTTGTCCTACAAACATGTGGAAAACATTGCCTCACGGTGGTAGAATGACAAAGTGCCGGATTTGACTTTTTAAATGTTAATATTGCCGAGGATCAGCTTAATTAATCACGGCAGCCAATATCGCGATAGCGATTAACATTCGAGTAATTGTGCAGCCCGAGCTGAAACTGAAATGAACTGTGGGGCTTAACCAGTAGGCCGGTGTACTCGTCTGTTTAAGCACTAAGGAAGTCAAATTTGTGACGCTAGCTCTTAACGATTTCATCAGGCTTTCAAATGGATTTTTCTCTTACCGATTCAGTGATGCGCATGACGGCATGAATGGTGAGGCCGAACATCTCTTCTCCTTTGACATGTTCGGTGAAGAGCTTCAACATGGACGAATCATCTCTGAGTTTGGCAACCTTGTGGACCACCTGTTCCCAGATTCCTACCAACAAATGGGGGATCAGACATTCAGCATGAAAGTAACAAAAGACAATGAGACCAAATAAACACAAAGGGTGTATCTTACCCTGTGGAGATATGTCACGGTAGTGCAAATCCACCATGCCGTGTTCCAGAACGCGCACCTCAAACAAGGGGCGGCCATCATCCTCGCTGATGCGACAACGGTAGCGGCAACGCTTGTTGGGCACACGTGTGCTCCAGTAGATGCGCGTCGCCTCATAGCCGACAGGGAAGATGGCCGTAGGAGAGTGGAAGATGGCCATTTGTGAGGGGAGCAGCTGACCGACGGCGTGAAAGATGAGACCGCCGATGCGGAAAAGGTGGATGCGGTCGCCCCTCTGCAAGATGCTCGCTATCTGCTTGACCTCGTCACGCTCTATGTAGACCCGCCGTAAAACGGCGAAAGAGCAAAGTTCCTCTTCGCTGGGGCCTTTCAGCTTGTGCTGGGTGCACAACATGGTTTTGTCTTTGAAGAACATGCAGCGGGCTCGAATGGCGCAGGCAAAGTGGTAGACGTTTGGGCAGCGCAGTCGGTTGCAGCTGTTGGTGGCGCCAGTTTTCTGGCAGCATGCGCACAGAGTGCGCAATCCGCGACGCAGTGCCACCTCCACGTTGATAAGCGCACCCCCTTGTGTCTCATATACCTCAGTAGACCACAGGGCACAGTTGAGGTGCACCCACAGGTCCACATCGATGTTAAGCAAGCGGGCAGGCCCGTCGGTGGCTCCGTCACCCTCCTCGTGGCAGAAGCAGCATTTGCGTTTATCCCGTGGCAACCTCTCTGGTCGCAGAGTGATGCGGAGGCGCTCCATCAGCTCAGACACCTCACGGCTGCTCTCCTTCTTTGAGCCACCCTTACGTATGGAGATGACAATCTGCAGGCGCTTCCAGCGAATCCCCTTCCATTTTTTCACATTAGGGAGTAAGACATCCTCCTCAGGAGAGAGAGGCCTGCGTTGCTTTAGGGCCTTGAGAGAGGAATCTAGAGGGCTGGGAGAATCGGTGACGAGAGCATCGCTGCGTGATTCCTCCTTCTTGGCGGCAAGTATCGGGCGATCGTCTGAGGGAGCAGTCGGATCGGGCCCTGCAGGTTGGAATGTTGGATCCAAGGCCATCTCTGAAGCAGCAACTGTCGACACGCTCAAGTCAAACCTTTCTGCAGGAGGACAACAATCCTGCTCGGGCTCCAACTTGATCTGGACTGCGGTGGGAGTGGCAGGCAAGGGAGATGACGGGGCCAACTTTATGGAGGGTTCAGCCTCATTTGTTGGCCCCGGAGCTGGGGTGGAAGGAAGGGGAGGAGGGGATGGTGAGGGAGGTGGTGATTCCTCCACTGGAATAATTGGAAGGTGGCGCACATCCAAGTCATTTACATTGGTGGTATAACAGTGCTGTACTGTTTTGTCATCGTTATCAGCGAATTCCTGAAAGAAAATTCACACAACATTTATTGAGAAATGAAACATAGCTTAATTGAACAAAGCATCAGAGATCTTTATCGACCTGTTTAATTAGTGCCAGAATGTCCACTTGTTTCTTCAATGTGCAGCCAGGAAGAGACACGTCGAACTGCCTTAACCATTCGTCCTGACTGGATGAGGCGTTGTCCAGACAGAGAGCACCTGGGAGTGACACTGTTATTTGTATGTTGCAACTAGGCATGGGACCAGATCAGATTCCGAAGTATGACAATCTTGAGGAGAATATAATGAAATCACTCGATTTAAATTACAGCTCTAAAATAGATCATTTTAAAATCTTTTTGCTAAATATCAATTTTTCCACATTAAATTTAACATTTAATTTAAAAATTAAACACATAATACGAAATGTGCTACATTAACAAATGTTTACCGTGCTAAATTAAAATAAATATGTACTGTAAATAAAATGGAAGACAAATCTTCAGGGCAACGATAAAATGTATACTTTCTGATTGAACACACGTTACTGGTCTGTCACTGTTAGATGCAGTAGAAAGCTTACGGTTGTACTGAAGCCAACAAACCAGGAAGTGAATAATGCTATTGGCTGCTACAGTAGAAGACTCACATCTAATACACATTAAGCGGAGTATTGCGCTTCAGCGCTCGCGCCTCTGCTGTAATACGGCATTTTAAGTGATCATTTGGAATATTTTTTAAGTCATACTTGGACCATACATACTTGCAATGCCCTTACATGGCGAAAGAGAGCCATTTGCTGATGAATGTTGCATTGTATTCTATCTCAGGAACACTATAAAAACCAGTCATGCAGCAACTTCTTCGCCCTTAGTTTTTGCACAGACCCCCACATTCCAACTCACAAAGCTAGCACACCCATAATTCTTTTGCCTCTTATAGTCATGTGCTTGTATACACACACACTACTAAACATTTTACACTGGCAGGCTTTTAGTAAGTCAGTTTAACGCAGTGGTTCTCAACCCCGTTTCAACAATATATACTCAGTGATTTTTTATTTTTTTTTATATGAATATGAAGATGTGGTCAGCCCTTCCAAAATGAGGTCTTGGGACAGCCTTGTGAGCACCTCTCTCGTTGGTGTAGTGTAGACTTCATACAGGATGTTATTTTCCCTGGTTGGAAAGCTTACAGGCTGGTGGTACTTAGGAAGGACAGTCCTGAAGTCGCAGTGGTTGAAGTCCCCCACTATGATGACTACAGCGTCCAACTGTTTGGTCTTGTGGTTGATGATGTTGTCATGCAGCTGGCCTAACACACTATCGGTGTTAGCTCGCGGTGGTATGTAAACAGCTTTTACACAGTGCTAAACTTGCGAGGGAGCTAGAAGGGCCTCAGAAGGGTTTCACAATCAACGTGACAGTGAAATAGAGGCGCCTGCCACGGTGGGGGGCATCATGATACGATGGTTCAAATCATGTATAAGGGGTAAAGGTTTTAAACGTTTTTTGTAGGGTTGCTCTACATAGCAAATAAAAAAAAAATTCGAGTGGGTGTGGTAAATGAGTGTAAATTGACATAAAATAGTCATACATCAACACTTGTTTTCGTGGAGGAACCTATGGCAAGCCTTTCTAAACACATACCTGACTGTAGAGGCCTTTTTCCAGAATCATCCACTTCAGACATATCAGGATTCTGGGAAGGGAAGGTCACCTCGTATGAACCTGGCATCCTTATCTTGAGCAGCTGGGCCATTGCCATCATCACATGGTTAAGTTTCTAAGAAAATATGAGGTACGTTTCCAGTCCATTATGTATGTAGCAACAAAAAAGTAAAAACCGCATGCCATAAACCATGTAGTGTAATACCTTGGCAGCCATGGAGGACAATGTAAAGGTAACAGCCACCTCGTTACTCTTGGCATTATCCCAGTGATTGGATATGGACAACACTCTTCCAGCACCGGCTTCAAAGGGTTTGCTCTCAGAGAATGCTACCAAAAAAGAATATCTGCCATTTTATTTCTGGCAACTTGGATTTTAACTTTCATAAATCATTATGAAAGTGCTGGTAACACATAGTGGTTTCCATTATATACTCACATATTCAACTCTCTTTTATGGTGAAAACATTTGAGCCTAAGACTGCCTGTATTTACCTGGGATAGCCGTGCGAGGTATGAGAGGAATTACAGGGGATATTGCTCTCTCAGTTTCCTCTTCCTTTGGCTCCCGCAAGCAAGGGAAACGTGGAGTTTCCTCTCCAACGTTGCTCTCCGGGGAAGATGCTGGAATGATGCTTTCTGGGGCATCCTCGTCATCACTCTCCATCCTGTCAAAAAGACATCCTAATTAGTCTTGCCTCAGATCAAAAGAAATGAGTGACAAAACAGCAAATAATCCCCGCTGTACCTGATATCCTCATTCTGGTTATGTGGTGGCGTGGGAAGCGCTGCAAGAATGTCTACACTCTTTGTCTCCTCAGTAACTGCTACTGAACAAACAATGAAGAGATTATTTGGAAGCAGGCATTTTAGATAATTACACAATACAAACACAGTGGATCCCCAGTTTATGACGTCCCTGCCTTACGTTTTTTTCACCTTATGACATGGCCCGCAACGTTTTTTTGTCCCCTCTTCACATCATGGCAGTCAGTGTGCACAACACATCCAACATTGCGGTCAGTGTGCACTCATACATCTATACAGGCGTCACCGCTTAGGGCACTACAATGCTTAGGGCACTACAATGCCGGTCTGCTATTGGTTGGCATCCCGACGCCCGAAGATACTGATCTATTGGTCGCCGTCACGGGGTCATGGAGATGCTGGCCTGCTCTTGGTCGGCGCATGGGGTCACAAAGATAGCTGCCTAAAGACTTGATCTCGTTTGAGAGTGCTTTCAATATGATATTTATTGTGCATTGTAGTGTTTCATTCAAATTTTAATTGGTTAGCCATGGGACCCAAGATTGCTAGTGATGCTCACGAATATGGAAATGAAGCTGGAGATAATCAAGAAATACGAAGAAGGCCAAGCCGCTAGGCTACCCTCACTATGGAATATGGCCATGACAGCTCGTCACGTCGCTCATAGGTAAATAAATCCATTATATATCTTATGATATACAATATATAGCATTATGATACCAATTTTTAATATGTATATACAATTTCAATGTTTTTACCTGGGATTTTACACACATTAGCTAATGAACATAGGTTTGGATTGCCCGCCACACAGCAAATTCACGTTACGATCCCAACCGCGGAACAGATTAATCTCGGAACCCGGGGTCCCTCTGTGCTTATTTGTTACAGCTGTTTTTTACCTATTGGTTTGTTTTTTGAATCTTCGCTTTCCTGACCCTGTGAAAGTTCCTCCCCAGGCGTCACTCCATTTAGCAGCTTGTGCTGCACGGATGGCGGAGGTGTGGGTGGCAGAGAAGATGGAGGTGTTGGTGGGTTGCTGAGGTTGCTCTGTCAAGGGTGACATTTTTTTCTTGATGAATAATCAAAACCAGGACAACAAAAGTCTTCAACTTTAGTTTTGCTTTACCTTGGTGAGCAACTGAGAATAATAGTCTGGGATATTATCTAGCATTGCATTTCCAAAAGACCCCTTAAGTTGGGCTTTCCCATTGGCTGGGCAGCTCCCAAAAGGGGCAAACAGATCCAAGCTTGCTGTGATGGACGGTTCCATTAGGGGCAGAAGAGACAGACCCTGGAAAGAAAATCCCAATTGGTAACTATTAAGTCATCGATCATGAGTGAAATGGATGTCTATTTTTATTATTTGGTTTACCTGTTTTAGTTGCTTTAAGAGCGCTTCAGCACTTTTTCCAATTTCTTCCTTCTTAGTCTTCTTCCGTGCGTTAAGCCCACGGTCTCCAGGTGCTTTATTAGTACGCTTTGGCTTTGGAGCTGGGGCCCTTTTACTTATAGACTGCAAATCCTAATGTCAAGAGAATGACAAATTCCATCTCAACAGAAGAACTGAGAAGAAAAAAAAAATACTGCTTAGCCCACACTTAAAAGAAAACCAACCTCCATATTTCGTGGCGTCCCTTGAAGTTTTTGTTCCAGCATTGCCAGTTTGCTGTTGATGTGGCCATTAATCTCATTGTGGATGCCATCAGATGGCCGCTGGGCAGCAAGTTGAAGGTTCTTTGTTCTCAAGAGTTTCTGGAGCAATTGCTGTCCAGTTTCAGATCTAGCGTCATCTGCATTGATAAATGTAGAGTTGCTCCCAGAAGAAACAATGTCAGCTGTCACTTCTCGCTTTATGGCATCAGAATGGGCTTCTCCTGCACCATCGCAATGTACCTCCCTTGGCTCCTGTTTAATGTTGTGCAGCGTCAACCTGCATAAACCCCCTTCTGTCGCCCCATGCAGTGGGTGAGAAGTATGGCTTTCTGTCACTTGTGGGGACTGTTGTCTGACATTCGATCCTGTCTGCGGGCCATTTGGAATCACTTGGGTTGTCGGACATATTTCGCTGACCAATGTCTGTGATTCTATTTTCAACCCTGGATAGTCAAGCGGAGTCTTGGTTCCTGGTGACCTGAGTGGTGACGCCTTGACTTGACTGCATGGACTTCCCCTTCCAGCTCTACTGTCCGCTAATGAAGGTGAAGAGACATTAGATGGACGTGGGGAGGTGATGTGGGTGGGGCTCATACCTAAAGAACCTCTTGGAGAATACGAAGGGGATCCCTGCATCCGGACTGCTGAAGCTGCGATTAGTGCCTGTTGCTGGTTGGGAGTCGGTGGAACCATCCCTAGGGCATGGTTCAGTGGATGTCTGAGTTCACCGGGTTGGTTAAGTTGTGATTGACGTGGTGATGAGGGCCTGATCATAGGAGGCCGTGGCACCGGTACCTGTCCTCTCATAACTGGGTGTTGTACTGCCTCTGCTATTTGTGGCTGTGGTTGCACTGGGACCATCATTCCCTCGTGAAGCTGAGATCCACTCTGTTGCTGAATGCACATACCGCCAGGTTTCCCCATGGCACCATATGGTATATGTTGACCTTCCATTCTGGGTATCTGCTTTCCAGCGTGTGGTACCTGTCCTGGCAACATGTGATGCCTCAACGGGCTTTGTTGCCCTATTGGCATTCGGAGCATTGGTCCCTGATGCAGCTGTCTCTGGGCAATCATGGCTTGAATGTGTTGTAGCTGTTGATTTGGGGGAAGATTGCGCAGCTGTGGATTTTGGGCAATAATAGCCTGCACCTGGAGGTTGATAGGGGTTCGTACAGGTGGAACCCCAGGCCTCTGTGCCCCCATTCCTTGTTGCTGAGCTCTGATTAAACTCATCATGGCCTGTTGTTTTTGGTGCTGTGCAGTTATGGTTTGCTGTTGGGGATGATTAGATAAAGCAGACTGTGGTTGGCCAATAATCTGCTTCTGGATGTTAGGATCTTGAAATTGCTGTGTGACATTCTGAACAGTTTGTAGCCGTTGTTGTTGCTCAGCTAAGAAATCCACAGACTTCCCTTCTTCTTTAACCACCATCAAAGAGGGCTTCTCTAAACTGCCCGAATCTTGTCTCTGTAGAGCAGTTGGCAATTGTTGCAACTGTTGCTGAACCACGCTAGACTGTTGATTAACAATACTGGTTTGTTGATCGGGAACTGATGGTTGTTGCTGCATCATACATGTCTGGTCATGATCCTGCTGCTGAAGTGGTTGTTGCTCCAAATCAGGTTGCTGATCATTTGCAGAACCTAGCTGCGTGATATGATTTGGGGTGGAGGAGCCACTATGCTGTGATGGAGTTCGGGTATCCGGGCTGAGAATGGCACCCTCTTTAGTCTCTGCCATTTGACTATCTGTACCTCCTAATGGCTGAGGTGTTGTAGTGCCAGTTGAAGGGGATGAGCCCATTTGTGGTGTAGAGGGTTGAGAAAGCCTTCCTTGCTCTTGGTTGGATTGAATCATCAATGGTGTTTGTTGCCTCTGTTGTGTCATCGATTGCTGCTGAAGTTGAGCAAATGTTTTTGTGACAGTCTGCTGCTGCTGTTGTTTTTGTTGTTGCTGCTGCTGTTGTTTTTGTTGTTGCTGCTGTTGTTGTTGGTGGTGGTGTTGCTGCTGCATCTGTTGTTGTTGTTGCTGCTGCATCTGTTGTTGTTGTTGCTGAGAAGAAAGCGCGCGTTGTGCCAGAATTTTCTGTTGTTGTTGAGCGAGCTGGGCCTGGGGAGTCCTGAGGACAGGATGACCTGGAGACACAATAATTCCCTGCTGAGCCATCATAGGAGCCCTCTGCTGTTGTTGAGTAACTGTCTGGTTCCCACTCAATCCAGGTTGAGAGGCCAACATGGCTTGAGCCTGGTTACTGGGCTGGCCAGCACTAAAGATGTGTGGCGGTGGTGGAGCCACAGACTGACCTGTAGCCATTACTTGTGGACCCTGAGCTATGCCCTGTTGATTCACCTGATTGGCTAACATGTCCTGTTGAAGGTGTGCTTGCTGCGGGGGCAAAATTGGGTTACTCATCAAGCCAGGTTGTGACTGAGTTATTATGGCCGACTGTTGGTTTCGGTGTTGCTGCTGGCCCATCATCGCTTGCTGTTGCTGCTGTAGCTTTGCCATGTGCATCCTATGCTGAAGTTGCCTTTCTTGGAGAAGTCTGGGGTCAGCACCTTGCATTCCTGGTGGCCCCTGTGGTAAAAATCCAGGTGGAGCACCAGGGTGACATGTGGACCTAGCACTGTTGGTTCCAAGAGCTACCGGAAGCTGAGGCTGGCCTCTTCCGATAAAAGGCTGGCCTTGGGGCATTCGGACAGGCATTCCACCTTGAGGAACTACTCCAGGGCGCTGGCTAATAACTGGACCTCCTTGTTGGCCCATCATCATTTGGCCAGGTAACTTGGGAAACATGTGAGGAGGGGTTCCCTGTGTAGAATGCCCAGGAGCTAGGAGACCCGGACCTTGCTGCTGCTGTTGCTTGCTTCGATACTCCGCAATAAGATTGGTATGTTCCTTCTGTTGCTTCCGT
This sequence comes from Hippichthys cyanospilos, assembly GCF_059441005.1. Classification (NCBI taxonomy): domain Eukaryota; kingdom Metazoa; phylum Chordata; class Actinopteri; order Syngnathiformes; family Syngnathidae; genus Hippichthys; species Hippichthys cyanospilos. Next base: position 26,384,576 of record NC_142370.1, on the reverse strand, counting down.
ACCTAAATCAGAACACATATTTACACCTTTTTCAGCTAAAAGACATTTTCCTGAGTTGAACGATTATTAGGTTTAAATAGCAACCATGACCATAGACATACCCTGATTGGGTTAATAATGGGTAAATGGGTGACACACCTGATCTAGTTGTTTCTGAATTTTGCTCTGCTCTTCTGTGACCAACTTGAGTTTCTCAGCATCCGACTCTGCAAACTCTCTGCCAGCTTTCTTCGCAGTACGTTGCTTAGCACAAAGTGCCTTTCGTGATTTTCGATGGACTCCAATTTGTTCTTCCAAAAATTTTAACTGCATTTGGAGTAATTGCTGAGTGTGAACAAGCCATTCCTCATACTGGTGCTGTTCCGAATTATCTGTAATCAGAAAATTACCTTAGGCATCTACAGTATATGGGAGGTGCACTCCTAAGATGGCAACAACTTATGAACCAATTGATTTGTAATTGTCAGTGCAGTACATACTGATGATTCCTTGAACAAACTGAGGAGGGTTTGGTCTCGGCTGAGGTGGATCAATGGTTTCTCCCTCCTGAACACAAATAAAATTGTTCATGTAAAATCCCATCATATTAAATATACCACTTTGCCAAAAGAGCTTACCTTTGGAGGTCCAGATGAAATTTGACCTGGATCTGTGCTCGAGGCAGATGACAGTCTTTGAGCAAGTAGGGAAACCTGTTGCCTGAAAAGAAAGCAAAACATGCAGTAATGACAACAGTGATAGAGACAAAACAAGCTGTCTAGAAATTGTGTTTTGTTCACAAGACATCACACTTGGGGTGTTGTTGTTGTTTTGTTTTTTGTTTTTTTTTAACAGTACCTGTTTATCCCAGGAGGGACAACCATAGGGTCCTGTGCTAACACTCTTTTGATACCCTTAAGAGCCACCATCTTTGCCTTGGCAATGGGATCCATTATGTCTTCTGTCGCAAATTTTTCTAAATCTGCAAAAAAACAAAAACAAAGCAATGTCTCTTGATGAACTGTCGCGTGGAAAAACTAGTTTTGCAGAACAGAACACAGAAAAGTAGAGGTTACCTTTGTCGGGGAAAAAATTGCTGGTCAGAGGTGACTGTTTCACCACAGGTTGCTGAGGTGCATGATTAAGACCTGCATGCATTCCGGGCTGCCCCATTCTCACCATGGCTTGCTGCTGGCTCATGCCCATTCGAGGTGACTGTGTCATTGCACTCCCCAAAAACCTTTGTTGATGCTGCAGGACATGTGGAGCACGTGGTACCATGCCGGGCTGAGCCATCACTGCTTGAGATGGGGGACGCTGGTGTTGTGGCAGCATTAAGGGTCCGACTGCTTGTGGGTTTGACTGCTGACTTGGAACGCACGGAAAATGGTGCGCCATGCCTCCCTGATGAAGGGAGCTTAGCTGTTGCTGCTTCTGCTGTTCCTTCTTCTCATGTTCCAGAAGATCTTGTATTAGGAGAGGCAGCTCGCCCTCCAATGAGCTTTCAACCTTTGCTAAATCTACAGCAGCAGAGTGTGGTCCAACATCAGGCAGGTCAAGTGCATCATCACCAATATCAGCATGTGCAGCAACTGTAGGAAAAGGCATGGCCCCATCTTGGCCTTGTAGTGGGAATGGAAGTCCCCCTAAACGAACAGAACTGAGTGAAGCTGGTTGGTGTTCTTGCTGTGCAGGCATGGCCGACGTTGCGTTCCCACCCAGAAGCAAAGAGACAGCCTCTACCATTTCATCTTTTACAGCATTCTGTCCTGGCAGGATCTGAGGTGTGAGAGTTTCTACTTTTACTTCAGAGTTAGCAGCTGTGTCAGGGGTGGGCGGCATTTGAGTTGATGACCTGCCTGGCGAGGCCGGTGTTGTTGAGAGAGACTTTTGTCCAGGCTCCAACTTGGGTTTTTCTTCTACTTTAACAAGTGCGGAGCCAGAGGTTGATGAAGGGGTTTCGCTTTCGGCTTCTACTAAACGCAGTTGGTCTGAAAAGCCATCCTTAGGGTCTCCTTGGTCTAGTTCTGGGTCAGTGTAAGCCAGCAGGTCAAATTCATCACTATTAAGCAAGTCATCAAGATGTGGATCGTTAGTTTCGAGGTTGTCCAGGTTTCCCAATTCATCATCTCCTTTATCAGGGTCCAAGTCAAGAGCTAAATCCTCTTCATCCTCCACACCTCCATCTCCAGGGGCATCCCCAAGGCTCTCGAGATCAGGCTCTGCTAGTGTTGTGTTGTGTTCCACCACAGCACTTTCATTTTGTCCTGGAACTAAACTTGATTGTGAGAGTTGATGATGTTCTGTGCTAGGAGTATTGGGAGCTGAAGCGCCTACCTGGGGCTGCTGTGTTCCTGGGACTGCAGATTGCTGAGGTAATAAAGCTGACAATTCACTCTGCTGTAATTTTAACTGTGAGTTGATAACCCCATCAGATGAAATAGCACTGGCATGTGCAATGGAATGCTGCTGAACATAGGGTGCTGGCATCTCTTGTGGGACAAAGTGTCGCTGTCTGGGGTGCGGTCCATGAGGCATAAAATGGGGTCTCAGTGGTAACCTCTGTGAGTTGTGTCTTAATTCAATAAACTGTGGTGGGGGTCCTTGGCCTATGGTTTGTATGTTCTCTCTTCCATGCCCTGGTATCATTGAATGAGAGTGACCCATAACTTCCATAGCCTGGATGTTGACAGCAGAAGTGAGATTGTGCCTTATGGCCATAGCCTCCATGCCAGGTTGGGGGAATCTCCTTGGCCCTGAAGCATGCCACTGAGGAGGGAACGGTGAACGAGGAAACATGCCCTGGGGCTTGTTGGGCCCTGATGGCCTAAAGACAGAGATGAAGATAGGAGAGTCTTTAACTTTCAATGCAAAAGTACGTATAAAGTTACTCATACACATTTTCAAAGGAAAAACGTAAACAACTGCAAAGGCGCTTATTCCATCAGTTAGGAGGCACATGGCACAAAAAACACAGATTTACTATAAAATATGAGAGGTAAAAAGGTAACGTAACATACATTGCTTTCTACCCTACTGATTAATTTTAACAGCTGCATAGCTTGCATGCATACCTGAGTGTATTAGGGTCCATGATTGCAGGAGTCCCAGTGGCTGACGGGCAAATTAGCTTGTCGCCCATGCCGCTGGCATTCACAGGGATCTTATTCATAACAGTGGCCTGAGAACCAGCAGTATTAACGGCGACACGATCCTGATTAAACAAGACAAAAGTAAAAAACCAGTATGTTAAACTTTTGTCATAGGTGACAATTCCCCCACCTCGCTCACTATAGCTTTGATACTTTGCACTCTGGAAAGAGCAACGCAGAGACTGCTTCTTTTGTCAAGCCATCATTACACTGAACTTAAAATACCGACGCATCCCATAATGCAGCTCTTTTTGTTTGTTTGTAACATACAAAACCTTCCTGATTACACTACTATTGTATAAATAATATATAACTTACTGACCTTCTAATCAACTGAGGTAAATGTTTTATGTAAATAAAAGTACTAAATAATACATGTAGTATTAAAAAAATAGCAAAAAGGTAGTTTGTGCCAAAAAAGGGAAATTGCTGATCAAACAAGAGTGAAAGACAAATATATTGCATTTGTATTAATTAATCAAAAGAGTTTTACTTAAGATAGCTGCATCTATTAAAGACTTAGTCGGGGTGAAATGAGTCTGAGAGTAGTAAGTACAGTAAAATCCCCTACCTCGCGGGTTCCAGGACCTTGTGTTTTCAGTTTTTTTCTTTTGTTTGTAAATGTTACTGGGTATTTTTTGCACTATTGCTTTGAATCTAAATACTGCACACCACAAAAAAATAAATAAATAAATAAAATCACTATATAACTGATTCAGCCTATTACAGCATAACTCTCATTTTGTCAGCTGACTGTCAATTGTGTTATTTCAGTACACATATATCACACAGCCACGTCTCAAATATCACTGGAAATCAGTCCTTACTGCCAGCAATATGGACCAAGCTCTGACATGAGCGATACAGGGACCAAACAGCACAAATCAGGGGATTTGGTACCCCATACTCCCAAAGAACCCCCGACAGAACTCCGCAAGGTACATGGTTGACCATGGTACCAACTCCCATGCAACCTCGAGGATCCTGCCAAAAGTGTACAGTAGCTGGTCTATTTGTTCCACGGTTGGGACAAAAATCACATCGCTCCACCTGAATCTGAGGTTCGACTTCCTAACTGACCCTCCTCTCCAGCATCCCTAAACAGACCTTACCCGGGAGGCTGATATCTGTAGACAATTAGAAATCTTTTGGGGGTCAGGGAACTGGCATCAAGTACTCACAGATTTTTGTCTCATTTGCTTGGTGCCTTTCAACCATAACTAGCAGCAGCTGATGTTTCACTGTACCTGAGGATAAGGAGGTGGTGCTCTGTGGATCTTATCTTGTTGAAATGCTCCCATCTCTACTCCTGGCCATCCAGGAGAGGCATTGCCTGCAGCGGCTGCAGCTGCCTCCTTTTCTTGTCTCATGGTGTTCCGTTGCATTTGTTGTCTGATTAGAAATTCCCTCAATCGCTGACGCTAAATATATAAAGAAACACATGATTTAAAACAGAAGAATTGTAGGAGCAGCTAATCATTATGCTCGATCAAATATACTTTAATACCTGTCTGTGCTTCTCCAGCTCAGAGGGACTTAAACCCACAAGCGCAGGATCTTGCACTGCTGACACATCAGACATTTCTTGACTGCCCGGCAAGGATGACTGATGAAGTGCATCTTGAGAACCGGAAGTAGTTATGAGTCTAGAGCTGTAGCTGTCAGCAACAGTAGTTTGCTGTGTTTGCGGCTGGGGTTGTTGTGCCTGTTGTTGGGCTATCTGAACGCTTCCTGTGCTTGGGCCGAATGCAGGAGGGGGTGCTGAGGATTTGCAAGAAAGTGGATCCCCGATAGGGCTACCATTGGAATGGCATTGAGGTGATTGATTTGAATTAGGCGAATTTTTGAAACTTGGAGTTCCATCTGGAGCAGCAGATGTGGGACCATGTGGTTTATGGATAGCCATAAAAGGGTCTCTAGATTGTGGCCTTGAGGGTGGCTGAGAAGAATGATCTGGAGACTGGAAACGTGGGGTTACGGGAGACTGTGCAGAATAGGCATCATTGGAGATTCCCCCAGGAGTGTGGGGAGACTGACAACTGCCCTGGGATTGCGGACTTGAAGGAACTCTGGAGCACAACTCTTGTTGGGTTGTAGGGTGCCTCTGCGGTAAAAGGGAACCACTGTCGCCTGACTGCAACTTGAGAGCTAGTGGGGACTGAATGTGGTGGTCAGAGAAATTGTGAGAGGGAGACTGCCTGTACCCTTCTGATGGGTGGCTTGGGGAGGCTCCAGGATGAAGCCCTCCGCCATCCCCTTGGTGCATTCGTGGTGTCAAAGGTGCCTTGAATAATCCATCCCCGGGCTCCAGCATTCCAGCAGGGGAGCCAGCGGCAAGGTCAGGTCTTCCGATGGAAGTGGAGCGAGGAGAAGGTGCACTCATATCAGCTCTATACTGGCTGGCAGGAGAAGACACAACTGAGGGTACTGGGGATGAACCATATTCGGTCTGCAGAGTTCTTTGAGGATCTCCATAGTGTGTGTTATGAGATGGCGAGAAAATAGGTGACTCAATCCCGGCACTTCTTGAATGAGGACTTTGTAGAGGTGTACTGGACTCTTGAGAACCTTGCTGAGATTGTGTTAAATGACCCTGTTGATGCTGTAACTGTGATCTAAAATAGGGGTCAACCTGCTGAGCCCGTCTAGTGGCTCCTGAAGTCCCTGGTTGCATGTCAAAGGGGCCAAGACTAGCTGGCCGTCCCTGAGGAGGCCCATGCGGGCCGGAAGTTGAATAACCTGAGGAAGAGGCCTGTATGGGGCTTGCCCCAGAATAGGATAAAGGAGTTGCTGGGTGAGAGTGAGAACGTGGCGACTGAGGGGGGAGCTTGGCAAAAGGATCTGTACGCATTTCAGCTGATCCTGGGGTCTTTGCAATACCATCTGAGAAAAAGACAGAGGATGATCCTGAATCTGGGGGGAGAGGATATGGGCTTTCTGCCGAGCTTGGCTGAGACGAGATGGACGTCGACCCAGAAGGCGGGGGGATCTGGAGGTGTAAACTGGGTCTTTCCCCTTTAATACGCATAGGCTCTGTCTTAACAGGCCTGCACACCTGACTCTCTGCTTGCTATGAGATGGAAAAAATAAACAAAAATTAGTGTAGAAATTGTGTTTACAATTTTTTGCAACGTCTGTGACTACAAGACATATTAACTCACCTTCTGTGCCTTGTTGATCCTCTGGGCTGCTCGGTTGTCTTTGGCCTTTTGCTATTCAAAAAGAAAAAAAATAATTAAATAAAAATCCAATGCTATTTATTGTTTGACAGGAATAGTGGCCTTTTTCATTCCACTCAATGATGATCAAACTAAAATGGATACACATTAACCCAGTTGTTTTATGCTACAATAATTAATGTAACATGTAATGTGACTTATGTTTTATTGTTGACAAATATGACAGGACCTACCAGATAAGGAACCTTATCAGCTGCAGACACTTTTCTCCAGATCTTCATGATTTGCTTACAGCGACTTGCCCAGTCTGGGAAAGGTCAAAATAGGCAACATAATTATAATATGTCACAAAGCTACAATTAAACATTTTTTTATCAAATGGTAACCGCTTTCCACAGACACCTGGGTAGTCCTGTCTGAGAGTGGGAAAGTTGCTATTGGCATAAAGCACAGGAGAAATGGTTGATAGCTCTCCCAGCTCCTCGTCTTTCTCCCATCGCTGGAGACTGCGCTGGTTGTAAGACAGTCCATCACCTTCTGCCTCAGTTGGGGTTGGTGGGGAAGAAGGAGTTGCTGGGGTGGATGGAGTAGCCCAGGGACTCTCCTCACCACCATTTGGACTAAACATCCCACCTTTTTCCCTGAACACAAATTTAAGACGATTAATGGTGACATGAAGTGAGGTATGCTATAAAATGCAGATTAAGAAATCACTTCCTACCGCATGTCAAAGAATGGTGACTGAGAAAGAGCAGGGAAGGCATCCATAACTCCAGCTGAGGGCAGAGATCCTACAAAAGATTAATATTTCATAATCTACCACATGTCAAGCTTCAGACAATCACTGTTCCAAGCTAGTAAGATGGAAATAGGATCCATTGTAGATATCCCATTCTTCACACCTGAGAGGAGAGCTCTTTGGGGCAAGACGCAACAATTGAGTTCTCCCTTATTGCCCTCTGAGATGGGCTTTATACCCTCCAAAGTGGAACCTTCTGACACTCCCAGAACCTTCCTGAAAAACTGCTCAGAATCTTGATTCTCTACTCCTTGTGGAAGACCTTGACAAGGAGGGACAACACCAAAAAAGGAAAATTAATCACCTCTGAAACATTCATTTTTTTAGATGTAGGTCCAAAGCATCATGTACAAGGATTACCTTCTCTTTTTTCTGCATCCATGTCATGAGGTTCAGTTGACCCAAGGTCCTTCACTGTTGAGGATGGTGCAGAGACTCCTGAAAAATATTTAAGTTTACAATACATACTATTACATTCAGAATAGGTATGAATGTGCACAAAGGTAGACATTGAGAGTACAATTAAACCACAATACAGATTTATTGTATTATCATTTCATTAGCTGAGTGTGAGCCCATAGCTGAGTGTGGCAGAAACACACAAATTGTAGGCTCGAATCACTTTGCTGTTTGCTGCTGTTTGCATTGACGAATGCTTCTTTCACACGTTGCCAGGCTTCCACCACTCAATGAGCAATGGTGGATTGCTAATGTAGCTAAACATACAGAGAAGCCAAAAGGTCGCTTTGCATCCGGAATCTTCATAACTTAAGCCAAATTTCTGTAAGTAGCATTATGAGAAGGACAAAGTCGAGAAAGTTACGCTAATTACTAAACTATAGAAATGCAACCATGAAATGCAGAAACAAGTGTTTGTGTGATACAGTGCACTTGACAGCTTTGGACTGCCTTGAAAACTGTTACTACAGATTGTAACCAAATTTGAAAAGCAAAAATAGTAAGTAACTGTGAAGAAACTAACATATAATTACTTTGCCATTGACACAAACACTAGAGGCCTCAAATGATGTGACTCTTTATCAGCAGCATTATTTTTGTATGCACTAAGGAGTGCTAAATTTGAATTCTTACTTGAGATTTGCACAATAAATGTTATCTTGTTTAATATTTGTTTCATCACTATTAATTCCAGAAGTTTAACCTCTCTTATTGAGCTCACAATTAACGCACATTGGAAACTCTACTTACAAAATCTATTTTTATGGAATTCATTTTGTAATGTGAATATTGTGAAAATTCCAGTTTCCAAGCCCAAAAATAAGCGCTACTCTACCCTTTAAATTCATATTAATGGTAGCAGTTGACAATATGAATGCAATTCATTTGTTTGCCTTGACATGATGCTGGTGTGTTGGTGGTGCGTGTAGAGATCTTTGTTTAGGTTGTTTTATCTGTACTTGTTTAGGTTGTTCTATCTGTATTTTCCAATTTACAGGGTTCGAGGCATCATTTACAAGTCTACAGGAGCAATAATCAGTGCTTCATCATGCTTCAATCATTTGCCTGCATCTTGGAAGCATTATTTTTTCACAGGGATGCATACTTTCAAATCGACGTGAGTCCATTGGATGCATTGTTTTTTGACATCAAAACATTACTCATTTACCATCTACTCTTTTAACAAAACCTGAGGACTTTGGAACATTTTTGACAACTTTGTCCACAGCGTTTGTTTTGATCTCAGGGGGAAAAAAAGAACATCAATCCAGAAAAAAAAAAGCTTTGTTTACATAAATCAGTGCTTCTCTATTATATTTTGCCAAACCCCTCCTCAAAAAGAGAAAACCTTTCGCACCCCGCCCTCACTCAATGAGCTCACTATAAATAAGATATTATATCAATTATCAAATATCAAAACCTTTATTTTTAACATTAACAACAACAAAAAAAACAACATAAATCAACTGTTAATTATTTTTTACAGGGTTTGTACGGGCTACATCTTAGTCTAAAACAGAAAAAAACATAACCAAGTGCATCAAAGTGCCTGAAACTTAAAACAATTGAGTAAAAGAAGAAAATTCTTATTTTATTGCAATTACACTCACATGACAAAAACAAAGCATTTCCCCTTGGGTCATCCACGGACCCCCCTGGGATCACCTCAACAAACAAACACTAAGTAAAAAGCCGACTTCTACCAAAATGGAGTTAAATGAAATTCTATCTATGGTGGTGATATTAAGATGATGACAGATGCTCCATGTAAGTACATTCTTATATTTTAATAAATTTTACTGTAGGGCATCTCAGTGGAAGAGTGTATAGCCCGTCTGCCTCACGGTTAAGAGTTCCGAGTTCAATTCCAGCTCGCTCAGGCCTTCCTGTGTGGAGTATACATGTTGTCTCCGAGCCTGCGTAGGTTCTCTTTGGGCACTCCAGCTTCCTCCCGTACTCCGAAAAAACGTGCATGGCAGGTGCATTGGACACTCTAAATTGTCCTTAGATGTGATTGGGTGAATGAATGGTTGTTCATCCCTGTGTGACCTGCGATTGGCTGGTAACCAGATGAGGGTGTGTGTCCCCCACCCCCGCTACTGCCCGAAGACAGTTAAGCACCAGCTTACCCCAGACCATAATGAGGATAAGTGGCTATAGAATGGATGGAAATTTTACTGTTGCATTTGTGAATATCTCATGTTGGTTTTTGCTCAGAAGAAAAAGCAAGACCGCAGTAAACATCAGAATTCATGTCTCTCGTTTGTGCAAAGTCTGCATACAAATAAATGATAAAAATGCATCAAAAACTGTAGCAAATATATATCAGAATTACCAGCTACAGCATAGGGGAGATATCGCGGGTTGTGATGACACATTACATTCGAGTCTTGTTGGAGCGAGGGGTGGTGTCTCATGATTATACCTGCACGCTAAGGGCAAACACCGTCTTTCGTATTCTGAATTTTCCTCCGTAACAAAAGACAATATTTGCCACAAGGGGAGTTTTGTAACTGGAACTTTTCATAATAAGAGCTACTGGCACCACTCTGGTCAGAAATGATTCATTTATTAAATTAAAAATATTAACAGCTTCAATTTTCTATGCTGTTAGGTATGGTGTTATGGTGTATGTATATTGTGATTTTAATTTTGGGCCATATTGCCCAACCCTAATTCAGACTAAAGCAAAATGTTTATGGATGTGTCCAGTCACTAACCTGCACCTTCTCCCTGAGCCTGTGGGGCCTCACTGCCCTCTTGCTTGAGATTATGCACCAGACGATCCTTGGCCTCAACTAATGAGGAATATAAAAGTTACATATGAATACTTATTGACAAAAGCCCAGTTTCCACCAATAAATCTACTCTACTCTGCTCGACAACCAGTTTTCAATGCGAAATCTACTCTATTCTACTCATGACAAAGAAGAAAAAAAAAAAAAAAAAAAAGAGTACAGTAGAGTAGAGTAGATTTCTTTGTAGAAACTGGGCTTTTGTTGAGTAGAATGGCGTAGAGTATTCTTAGTGGAAACTGGGCTAAAGAGTAAACTTGTTTGTAGTTACATTTTCAAGGAGTTACAAGTTCAAGTAGATTTTCTTACTTTCGTGAAAAGTACTTTTGATTGACGATGGTGCTGGTAATGAGGGTTGAAGAATGCATGCCACTGGCCTCTGCCCAGGGGTTGTCATTACAGCCTTCTTACTCAAGTCTATGAGTGTCTTTCCAAAGAAAGCCTCCTACACCAAAAACAAGTATTGCGCACACAGATATTTTACTAGGAAATTGGTCCATAACTTTTAATTGGGGTATCACAGAGAGACAGACTAACAAACCTGGAGATAGGCTGGAAACATGTCTTCAAGTTTGCTCTTTTTTCGTCCTCGACGTTTCTTAGCCTGTTCCTCACCCTCCAATGGTTTAGGATCCATGATGTTATCTGTATCAGGATGGGGTCCTACGCACAGAAACAATCAAAACATTGGCAAAATTTAAAATTTTCATTGATAGACGTTCAAATACACAACATACAGTACTTTAAAAAAAAAAAAAAAAAACGTGTGTTCATATGTTTACTAAGGATGAGATGAATGAGCTTTTGTGAGACCAGATTGGGACACCACGAAATTTCCTGCCCCTGCACAGCACGAGGTCTTTTTGTTGTCAAATATGACCATACCGATAATGTATGGAGAGGAATTCTTATATTTATTTTGAAATTGTTCCCAGAAAACATGTTGTGGCAATGGACACAAATGACAACTGACAAATGTTGCAATAAAAGAGTTATAAGTCGTGTCTCGATATACACAACATAACCTTGTCCAAAGATTACATTTACCTTAATTCATCAAATATAAGTCTTTTTCCCCAAAAGTGACTACATTCTATGAAGATTGACACACAGATGTGCATTTTTATACTGGACGTATTTTTACTAACAACAATTAATGTAACGGGACGAGCTAGAGGTTGGAAGGAAGTCAGTTGGCTGTTAGCATGGAGTAAATAAGATCAAATTTCTTGGTGTTATACTTGATTTAAAAATTAATACTGCCACACTTGACTTATTGCATGGAGATACGGGGAAATACATATAATACAAATACTCAGCCAGTTTCCAAACTCCGTATAAGTGCCACATGAATTAGTAACTGGTCAAAATATACAGAAAAATATAATATTACAAAAGATTATGTATAAACTGAGTAAGAGCTTATATAAATGTTTCTAAGTTACAATTTGACAAATAAGAAATATGCATGGTCAGTACATATGTGCGTATTATATATAAATAGAGTACATATTTGAAATGGAAATACGGCTATATATGAATTAAATTGATGCTGAAATCTAATAAGAGGAGTGTGACCTAATCCTGGACGAAGTGGCTGGGGAGAGGGAAGTCTGGGCTTCCCCGCTCAAGCTGCTGCCCCCATGACCCGACACCGGATAAAGCAAAAGAAAATGGGTGGATGAAGGATAGGTGTTTTTGTTCCCCAAAATTAAAGGGCTAATGTGTAAGATTTAGACTGTTTTTTTATTCAAAATGAATAAAATAAGTGATCATAAATGTAAAAAACTTGCAAATAAATGTGTTCTTAATGACCAACAGTATGTTTTAAATATAATCGTAGGTCTAGTTCTTAAATTATATTACATGGAGGATGGCACTCTTCTGGAGGCTGCCATGTCTGTTGTAGCTATAGACAATGGTAAATGCAGCACCTCCTGCTGTCTGTGATGTGAAACCGTCTAAATCTTACACATTGTCCGTTAAGTGTGAAATGTTCAAGAGGACATAGAGATATTGCTTTGGTATGAAAATACAGTAATTACATGTGTGCTTCTCCAACTGTGAGAGTAACACGAGTAAATATTTTGTAATCTCCACAGTGCTGTAAATGTCTTTGAGGGCATTCACACTTTTTCCACCCACATCAGATTCCACTTCCGCCAAAGAGAAAATGTATTTCTGATTCAAATCCCGAGCTCCATCCCTAGTCATAATAGTATTGAAAAAGCAGATGAAGCTAGCAGTCGCTCTTTTTTAAAATACAAGAACGCCCCTTCTAAATCAGCCAAAACAAGAAAGGCTTAAAAATATATCATTAAAACTACTACTATTTTAAATTGTAAATTAAAAAAAAAATGTCTCTTTCATGTGTCTCTTTTGATACTCACCCTCTTCGATGGTTCTCTCAATTGGCTGTCCGTCTAAAGTTGTCTCTCCAGCCAGCTGGGCAAAAAACTCTTTCTTCAATCGTGTGTGACACTTTCTTTGTCGCACCATGAAGCCTCCAATTCCTAATAATGAATGTATTATAAACAAATACTCAACCTTTTTTGTGAATCATTTTGAGCCCCCAAAAAAGAGACCTTACCAGGTCTGTAGGGCTTCCGTTTTCTTTTTTTACCATCTTCCGTATCATATATGCCCCCTTTGAGTGCATCACATTCAGCCAGGCCCTCAGTGCCTCCATCAACACCACCTTCTCTGTCAGGGCTTCCAGTGTTCTCCAACTTAGTGTCACAATCCATAGACTCGCCACAAACTGGATGAAATAAATTTGAGTTTGAAAACAGCACTGCATTTAGCACATAATCATGCCTGGTCAGAAGCCAATGAATAAGCAAAATTGTACCAACCTTTGCCCTCTTCCCCTTCTCCTTCCTCCCTTACATCCATTCCATCAGGGCCTCCTTCACAACACAAGGTGCCGAGACGAGAGCGTCGCTGCCGTCTCTTGAGCAAGGGAGACATGGAGATGGTCCGCAGCAGCGACATTCCTGATTCTGTCAACCAAACACCCTCCAATCGGTAGAATTGTGGCTCTGTAAATTTCACAAGGGAAAAAGTGAAAAAAAAGAAAAAGGAAAACAAAACAATGAATGCACAAAATTTTGGCCGCAAATTTCACTTACCTGGCTCTTTGATCCTTATAGAAGCCATAATGGCTGACTCAACTTAAGTGCAGAGAAAGAGGGGGAGAAAATCATTTGTTAATTTTATAAAGCAGCATTCCATGAACATTTTGTCATTTATGTACAGTTCTGACTCACCGACAGGTTTGGGAACATAGGGGCTACATGATGTACATGCAAAGCCCTCGTCAGATGCTTGTTCAACTTCATCCTCTGTATATAAACTCTCACAGACCGCATGTACCCAACTAGAAAGGCACACAGGATTAAACAGCGATATATGATATAAATGTGGATAACAAGTACTGCATTTGCCCTTGAAAGACATTATTAGTGACTTTATAATAAATATTTCAGCAAATTTTATTCACTTATGTAGTACTCATGAGCACCACCCACCGATCACAGTGCTGACACTGCAAAAGCAGCTCTTCCTCCATGAAATTCTCTCTGCATACTGGACAGGTGACGAGGCTGGCACAAGGGCCACAGTGAGTGTAGTTATTCTGCCACTCACAGTGAAAACCTGGTGAGTTGGAGCCGCACTGTACGCAGCACACACACCTGCAAATCAGAGAATTGCATATTAGTGATTTATCAATACATATACAACATTTAAAAAAATCCCAATTATGACAATGTGAGTGGTTACCAATCTGTCTTTTGCTACAGTGACAGTAAAATGAGTTTGGCTTCTGAATAGCTAAATGAATGTTTTACATAATATGCAAATGTACATGAATTAATTTCCATTTGACCCCATTCGAAGGCATAAGAATGAACAAAGCTTTCAAAGTTTTTGTTCTTTACCATTTGCATTTCCAACCTCCCTTGGGCACTGTGTGCAGGGGGGGATCCAAGCAATAGGTGTGATAGCTGACATCACAGTCATCGCACAGCAGCAGACGGGAAGGGTCTGAAGCCTTTCCACATACTTCACACACAATACATTCCAAACACCGCCACCCCTTGCGCAGCATTGTCTTTGTGATCTAAAGAAAATAGCAAGTTAAATTCATCTTGAATTAAAATAAGACTTTGTGGCAATGGAAAAAATACATATTAAAAAGGTAACATTGCATTTACTTTGCTGTTCACACAGTAAGGATGGTAACACTGAGCACACTGCGCACAAGCCAATAACTGTCCCTCTGCACCCTTTCCAAAGCTGCCGCAAACAACACACATATCCTGAAATACACAACAGATAGAATGAAAAGGAAAAGAAAAAATAAATAACAGTGGCACCTGCACCAAAATACAAATTAATTCAGTTAAAAAGGAAGGTGCTATACCTGGAGCAATACAAACTTGTCAGTGTTTGAAAAAAGCACCACTGTGTTCTGCATGGTGTCATCCTCCTCATCCTCCTCCTCTTTGCTTATTCCAGAGTCTGTGGTCATGCTTAGCTGTGGACAAGTGAAACAAAAATGAAACAAGCAGAGATAATGAATGTTATTCTCTCTACTAACCCAATGAGATCTGAATGAAAACCTGCCTTACCAAAAAGGCATCAATGCAAGAGGCCATGGCTTTGAGGCGAGACCTCCCCCCGCGCCCTCTTCCTCCACCACCTCCACGTGGCCTACGTTTCCCGGGGAAACTATTGCTTCGACCCTGATAAACGTATCACAAGTACCATAAGTCAGGTTTCTCTCAAACTGTCAAAAAAAAAAAAAAAAAAGGATGTTTAATAACAACCACTGACCTGTTTGACCCTCGAGCGGCCAGGGGATCCCCGGCGCTTCACTTTTTCTGCATTACTTCCAAGGGGTTCAAAGGGAAGCGAGTCATCAGTTTCAGACCGGCCAAGCTCCAGACAAAGATGAGGATCAGCTTCACCAGGAGAGCCCAGGAAACCACTGCTACTTTCGTCGCCGTGGCTAACATTGGACATTTCATCCAGCAGCAATTCCGGCTTCACCTCATCTTCCTGGGCTTCCTCTTTTATGTCCACATCGTGTCCTTCTATTCTCATTTGCTCATCGTCATCTTCCTCATCGTCCTCTTCTTCAGAGTGAGGTAGTAGCCTCTCCTTCGTTTTGACAGTAGAGGGTTCGTCTTGTGTGTCTGCTGGTAAAAGATGAAAAGAGGAAAGGTGGCATGTACTTGTGTCCTGTTCATCAGACTGGTGGACATGCTCTGCTTTCTCTACAGATGCTCCAGAAGGTGACGACTTTGACATTGTCCTACTGAATGCTATCCTTTGGAAGCCACCAGAACCAACGTTTATTAATGCTGTTGATAGAGGCATATCCACAGAAAGAGAAGCCTCCTGCTTCTCCACCTCCATATTTTCAGGGCCCTCCAGTGTTTCTTCTACAGGATTTTGAGGCATTCTCTGGGCAGCAGAACATTCCGTGTAAACTCGGATCACTTGGCTGACTGTCTCTTCTGCTTTCCTTTCATCAGCAGGTAGACAAGGGGCACCCTGTTTCGTCGAGCACTCTTCAGCTAGGATTAAGGAATGCATGTTATTACTTTAATCACTTACAAATCTTTCATTAGCTACAGCATGCTTTTTGTGCATGTACAAATATGTGGGTCAACGCTTGGCCATTCTTACCTGAGGATTCAAATGTCACAGCAGACCACTCAGAAATGCAGGTTTCTTTTTCTGTCATCACCTCCTCCTTTGAGAATTTGCCACCTACATCTGATGTCTCAAGAATGATAGCGTCCCCACCTACAGGGAAAACTGGTTAAGGGCTGGTACACACAAGTATTTTTTTTTTTTTAAACACGCGCGTGGCGGAGCACACACACACAGATTCTGTTCCACAACAATCTACAATTGATAAATCCTATGTGGTTCAAAAGGTCAAAAACAAAGCAAGAGCAATGGCATCATGATAATCTCATAGAATGATTTTAAAACCTCAAACAATTTGGTGTTTGTCATCTTTAGTCAAGAAAGAAAAGAATCAGCTTGGTTATTTATATCTGTGTACACGAACGAGACCTAACTTGCATATGCTGACAAAAATAAGCAATAGTTTTCTGTATTTCAATTGTGCTGCTGTAATGATTAGGATTTCGGGCTGTACCAATAAGGTACTATTGTACCCCATTGTCAAAAATAGAGAGGATCCATCCAACCATCTTTAATGCCATCTATCATTTGACGGCTTTTACAAGTCTCTTAGTTTTCTGTCACTCAATCGTTTCAATATCATTATCAAGATAATTTAATGCAAGTATATCGACGAGGGAATTTTGGTATTGTGGCAATACTTGTGATGAACTGACCTAGGTCCATGGTTATCACTTCAGCAGTGTTATCTGCCAATCCCAGATTTGATGTGCCTCGCTGGTCTTGTGTCACATCTGTCTGCTTTTCCATCCTCATGTCGCCTTGTGTTTGGATTGTCATCTCTACCAGCTGTATATGCTCTTCAGTCTCATCCGCTACCTCGGCTGTTTGACTCTCTGCTATGTGTGCTTCGGAGAGACGCTTCTGCAGGCGTCGATCCTCCTTACAAAGCAGGCAAATGCCCTTGATTTCTGTGAGCTCACACTCTCTGTGCATCCACCTGACAAATAACAAAAAAAACAAAACAAAATAGTTTACAGTGAGGCTTCAAGTAAGTAAAACCTACAGATGGGCAGTATATGAATGACCACTGAAGAAACCTGTGGCATAAGGTACAGCAGTGAAGGGCCACAGAAGGTTGCGCAGCTTTGCCGCATACGCCGCAAATGGAGTTGCGCTGACGCTGGCAAGCCTCACACACAGCGTAGTTGTCAAACCACTGAGCTGAGCCAGGTAACACCAATCCACGAATGCCGCAGTCCATACATACACGGCATCTCTAACATCATTCAAATAACAGAAAGAAAAACACTTGATCAAAGTATCCCATAAATGGAAATGAATAATGCTTTCTCAAGAAAGTAAAATTAATTTCAGAAAAAAAAAAGAAAGCCAAATATGACTTACTCTGCACTTCCATGGATCTGTAGGGAGGGAATCCATGGCAGGCTGCAGGCAGAAGGTGTGGTAGCCCTTATCACAGGCATCACATACTAACATTTTGGAATCTTCACCTGGTTGTCTGGAAAATTATAACAAAATTGATTGAGAGCACATCATTTCCCAAAGATACACAAATAGCACACAGCATATTAAGCAAATATTGCGCTGCATGAAAATTAATTGATATGGTTGAATCTACCTGCAGGTCTGGCACACTTTACACTCGGGGCATTGCCATCCTGCCCGTTGTATGGGTGTGGCTCCTATTTCTAAACAGGCTGCGTGATAATGTAGGCCACAACCCGTACAAAACAGCAAGTCCGTGAGTTCCCCTGCTGAGTCACACACTGCACACCAAGACTCTTCCCCTGCTATGAAAGTCAAAATACAGTATCATAGCATCATATCAGCCCGTGTTGGTTGTTTCATTTTAAAGTGACATGGTGCTAATTCTGACCACTCAAACAATGAAGGCACCACTTATAAAATAGCAAAATAAATCACTTATTTAACTGAACCCATAATGTCGAATTGTCTTGGAAGTGGAAGCGTGTGTTTATTCACAGAAAAATGAGGCAACATACTTAAATCACAATCGTCTCACTTTGGGGATGCATATTTTCAAACCTGCTTTGCGTACAAAAACTAGTCCAAATTTACAATTTCAATATTGCAAGCAACTTGCATGTATCATGTGTTCAATGGCTATTAAAGTGTTGGTAGTGTATTTGTGTGTTGATTTTCAAAGCACAACTTTGGCATAATACTTGGAAGTACTTAATAGTGATGCTAACAGTTTAATTTAGTATCTAATAATTATGTTTGGCAATAACTAATGAAATGAGGAGCTTAATCTACAGTTGGAAACATGTTGTAAATACAGTATGTGTATGAGCATGCATGACATAACTGTGTTCGCAGTCATCCACAGATGTGCTTGATCTTACCAAATTCTTCGGCTTTGTCTATGTGTCGTGGACAGAGAAGGGCCAACTGCTTCATGGATTGGAACGATCCACATGCAGCTGCGCAGGGGAAGTGGTAAAAAGTTGAACAGCCCTCAGCATGGCATTGAAGTGTTGCACCCAGCCTTTTGCAGTATTCACAAA
This sequence comes from Hippichthys cyanospilos, assembly GCF_059441005.1. Classification (NCBI taxonomy): domain Eukaryota; kingdom Metazoa; phylum Chordata; class Actinopteri; order Syngnathiformes; family Syngnathidae; genus Hippichthys; species Hippichthys cyanospilos. The sequence continues at coordinate 26,365,997 of NC_142370.1, read as the reverse complement.
GCTGTAACAAATCAAGGCCTGATATTAATTGTGATACTTCATGAAAAAATGTTTGCTATACCCAATATTCTCATTTGATGATATTTAATCCACACTTATACAGTCTACTTGCCTGCTGTGTCCCTGAGATAACAGCCTTATCAACGTTCTCCAACCTGTCATCATCCATTTGTTTCACTCCTTCTGACCAGACAGCACACCAGTGATGAACCCAAAAACCCCCTGCAACCCAAACAGCAGGTCATCAAATCTCTGGGAAAACTTTGATACACGTCAGTGTCTTGAATTTTCTAACAGACATCATCTCGATATTTGGAGGTCTAATTTTTGTCTGGAAATTTACCGGAGTTATCAACTAATGATGCCAGACAGGGGGTGTCCGAAAAGCCAATGGAAGACAATTCATCATTTCCAGGCTGTGGCAGCTGAGAAGCAGTGGGCTGGAGGATTGGCAGTTCTGAAGTTGACCCAAAGTGTCTGAGTTCCCGTTGTCCATGAAGGCTGCGCTCCACACAGTTGCAAAGAGCACAAGCCCTGATACTCGCTCTACTCAAAACACAAGCAGATATTCAGGCTTAATATTGTCAACACAGTATGCAGCACTGATGAAAAAAAGTTAACAAGGAACATACGTAGATGTATTTAGAGAGGGGGCAGTAGAACTGGGCACGTCCTCAGCAGCAGGGACACCTTGGGACTCTTCCTCAGGGGAAATAAGTTGGCTAGCAGGAGCGTTATCATCAGCTAAAAAATAAAATAAAATGCAATTCTGGTGAATAGGCCTGTCACACATTTTTTTTTCCAGGACAATATTTTTACAGATTCTAGCACAATAGCACAATCTAAAATGTGTTATTGGTTTGAAAAGCATGTTCAACTTTAATAAATGAATCCTTAAGTGTTGCTACATAGCATGAGCGACTTTTGTATTACAGTACTGTACTTCCAATATAGGGAAAAGAATAATAAAAACGCAGAATGTGAAGGCATTTCCCAACCTTTGACTTGTAGTGTATGAAGACACAGAATAAAAAGAGATGTCTTATCTCCTTCTGAGGTGTTGAATGTCAGCACCTGTTTTGCCGTAACGGGAATAATGCTATCTCTAAGGTTGTTGAGAAATCAAGGTCACTAACGTCCAGTCGTGATTTTTGTTCCAAGCTGAAGTAGCTGTGTGGGATGGTTATTTAAAATGGATTCCGAAGTTCGTTTTGCAACTACTTTATCTATACGATGCAAAGGCAACAAATGATGTATTGGTTAGCGGACCTTTCAGTAATCTGGCTTGAATCCAAAATGTTCCAAGCACCACATTGGTCCCTGTGTCATCAGGGTTGTGAACTTCTTCCATTCATACCGCTCTTTTCTGTAATTGTACAATTACCGCAACCAGAAACCTTGTTTGACTGTGCTAATTACTATTCGTACTCTCTAAGCTTTGACAGTTCATGCCATCTCCTTGAGGGTGTGTCTGTATGTGTATCCAAAACTCACCTCAAACAGTGATGAACAAGTTGAATGACACGAAAGAAAACATATTGAAAACAATCGAGACTGGACACTGGCGACGTATGTAAACAAATGTGTAAATGACATTTAATCAAGTCCAGATTACTGTAAATGATCCAGATAATATTATTTATCATATTAGAATTAGCGTTGTTCCAACACCAGTATCGGAAGAGGTCCCCATACGACATTAAAATAGTGGAATCGGCATCAGCGAGTACCAACAAGCAATTGGCCAATGCCATTTTCCGATACTAATATGGAACGTGAATCTCGTGACACCAAGATATCCTGTTGGCCTGGAGGAGAACTCTCTTAACCCCAATAGCGGGGCAGCATTTTTATGTTGAGGAAAAAAAAAAAAACTACCATGCCTCAACGAGCGAAAATGTCAGCATTTTGGATGCATTTAAGCAAATAAACTCCAGCGAGGACAATAGCAATACGCAAGATTTGAAGTGCAAAATCTGTTAGAGGTGGAGCTTAAACGGCCAGGTTCAACATCTCAAACATGATAAAACATTTGAGGAGGAACCATATGGACGAACAACAAAGGTTTGTGAGGCAAAGGCAAAAATCAAGAGGAATGTGGATGGGAAAAAAAGGCGAAAATCAAGAGGAATGAGGGTGGAAAAAAATGCTGGTATAAAGTAAAAAGAAGTATAAAGTAGTCACAACCTATTTCACAGTCTAAGATATTACAGAGGCGACTCAAAGAACGGTTTTACTTAACTCCACATTTACATGAGAACATAATGTTTGGATGCAGAAGGGAAAGAAGAGATTACCTGTTGGCTCAGAATCACTTTCGTCGCAGTTTGATTTCTGCTCGTCCATCCCCCCAAACTGACTTTGACCTCCTTGACAGAGATCTGCAGTGTCAGAACACAAATGGGTTATGGGTTAACCGCATATACACACGTAAACAAACGCACAAACAGAAATAATTTAACTATAAACTAAAGAAAGCAATTACAGTGACTAAACCAATAGCAAAATGATACAATACAAACTAAATACAATAATTGGCTTCCCATTCAGCAACCAAGAACATGTAGAGAATTCCATATGAAAATGTAGATGTTTATTACATTACATGTAAAAAAAAAAAAGTAGAAAAAATACGCTTCCTACTAGGCAGTAACCACCTTAGACGTATTTAAACTCCATGCAAATCTTACCGAAAATAAAGTTACTTGTAGACAGTCAATGACAAACACTAGCAATAATCCGAGCGCTTGTAAATAGAGCAAATAAGTACGAGCGAAACAGGAAGCAGACACGTCGGAATTAACACACAAAATGGCAATTCACCCAGTAGTGCATATTCCAAACCGGTTCGATGGCATCACCCAAAAAAATAATAAATAAAAAAACTCAAGAGTAGCAACAACTCAGTGGGGCGTTTTTTTTTTACATATCAAAATCACTCACATTGAGGTTAACACAAAGAAAACAACTTCCGCGTCGAAAACTTCCTGTTGCAGCGTTGTTGTTGTCGTAGAGAATCAGACTCGCTCACACTAAAGTTCCACTCGGTGCTTTACGCGGTCGACTACTACAGTACATTAAATCAAACGACGGCCTCGCCATTGTTTCTGCAACACAACAAATAACAGACTCGTGGCGTGGTTCGGGTTTCGCCGGAGAACTTTCGTTCAGCGTATCTACCGATGTGCCTGGAAAACGACTTTTTCCCCCGTTTCAGCCAAATGATAACATGGCAACGTCCCCATGTTAATCTCCCAATGTCAGAAAACAAACCAAATGAACGTGCACGGTGTGATCACACCGGTACTATAACAATAATATGGTGCGTTCTGCAAGAGAACAAGCAGGTATTGAGTATGAGAAGTGAAAAGTCAATGTGCCGCGTTTATCACACGGTTATGCGCGCACAAAAACGCACATACACATACTCAATGTTTTGAGGCAGTTGGAAGAACTAGTCTGGTGGACGCTCGAATGCCTTTCACGTGTTTGTCATGCACAGTAGATACAAGCATCACTGAATGCATTAAAGTGTTAAAGAAAAGCACGTGTAAATACAACACAAACCTGATTATTTTAAAAGCGTGCTATTAAACGCAAACGGAATACTACATCAACTAATTTAGCTCAATTTTGATTTACGCCATTTGGTCAAAAATTAAAAGGTGAACAATGGAATAAATTTGGCGGAAGAGCAGAGTGAGGCCACGTCTTCGAAATAAATGTGAGTATGTAACAAGTCGAAACAATGCACGATAACAGCAGCATATAATCGGGAACGGTGTAATTACTGATTTAATTAGTTCAATAGGCCTTTCTTTTCGGGATGTATTAGAAAGTGTCTCGCGAAAGTCGCGAGTGACAGCAAAACCCTCGTCCTGGTTAGCTGGGGTGACACCGAAAGTAATAAAAAAATAATAATAATAACTTTCATACTGATCGCATATGCTTCCATTGTGGGGATAATCGCGTACCACAGTTGCATCTTGCTGCCTTTCCAGAAAAAGATACATAATATTCGATGGTAACAACGATATCAATCATTACCCAGTGTAAACACCGATTTGAGGGATTCGCACTTGTCCAGCAAATAGCCTCGTCCATATCCCTAGCGACGGACTGAAACGGAAAATCGAACAACTAGCGATGGTGACGTAGCAGCTAAGTGTCCCGAAGAGACAAAACTGCGAAAAGTAAGCCTAATAGTAAGCATAACTGCATTCACCTCTGGAAATGACAAGTGCCGACCTCTACTGCAATCCCACGGACACCGCTATCACGGAACATAAATCAAGCCGAAGTTAGCGCCCAGGTAAAACGGCTAGTGCTCCAGCAAGTAGACAGCGTCATCTGCTACAAGCTAAAAGCTAAATGCTACCGATAGCGGAGCCAACATTACCCGGTCTAAGGTCAGGGTTAGTGTGTCTCTATTTACGCCTGGCACGGGAAGTTGAGAAAAGTCACACTTGACGCCACTGACCTTACAAAAACAAAACCGTCTCTTCATACATCAGCAAATTCCAAAGAGCCCCACGGCAGCTTCCCGTAATGCTTCTGGTCGCTTCATTTTATGTACCGGACTAACGCTGCGGCTAGCCGGCTGGAGCGAGAGAGAGAGAAGGTGGGGGAAGTGCACACAGGCGGAAGCCTGCCGAGCTCGCTCACTCTAGTAATGTGTACACTTGACACAACTCGCAAACCGCCGCTCCGACTTGCTAGCCCTAGGTACATATTCACCAGGGGACTCGAGAGAGGCACCGGTGCCACCGATAGTAGTGCTACCACGATCCCGTGCAACGTTTTCTTCCAGCTAACACACGACTTGGATTGTGGATGTAGCTTCGATGCTAACAGCTAGCCACTGTTGTGTTCTGGAATCCTTCTCGGGATGTTGCAGTTTTGCACTGAATAGTGCCAATAAACATTCATTTGGCTCAGTGTTTTATTCGCTATCATGCTGTACTTGTCACTTAACTTTCCATGAATGTCATTGTCATCAACGTCTTCTCACACATTTCAGCAAACTGCGCCAGAAGCGGAACGTGTACCAGCGATCTACGTAGAATCACGAAATCGTGAGAAACAAGTATTGAACGTGTCAACGCTCGGTCGTCTAAAATTAAACTGCTGTCGGGCTTTGTTTATCATTTCCTGTGCAGGACTGCACATGAGAGTTCTTGTTGGCAGGCACCGCGCGGAAACATGGAGGATATTAACACTCGATAGTACTGGAGGTCATTACATTTTCCAAAGCATGGAAGCCATGTTCATTGGGTTGTCATTGCACAAGCAGGACTATCTTCGTGCGACGAAGGACGCGGTCTGTTGCATTAAATAGCCTGCCCTAGCTAGCGGCTCATTTGTTTACCCGTCAAATTCGACTATGGAGAACAATGATCCTTATGCTACGGGCGTTTAGTTGGAATCATTAACATCAACAATTGATATTTTTAGTAACTATGTACACCCTTGCCTGTCATTAAAACGAATACTCCCCAACTTTGATACTAGTTTTTTTTTTTTTTTAATTCATATTGAATTGTTCTACATGAGTTCATCTTGACTTGGTCTGACACTGTACTCATGAGCGATATTGCTGTTAAGGCAATATGGGGATTATGGAGGTTTACGTCTACGTATGTTGCGTGCTGGACACGAAGTGACCAGCACCTGCTGCAGAGCTGTTGGGTTGAATTTGTCTTTGCACGATTGCACATGTGGTAACCGCTGTGACCCTATCTGACCAGTCGCAAATGAGATGTGAAATCTTAGATGTCTTCAACAATTAAACAACGGCCCTTTATCAACAAAGGCAACACAAATATGTTAATGAATAAACATGCACTAAAAAAGGTTGTAAAAATGGTCTGAGGAGGTCACGGTGATTCTGTCATCCCTATTAAAGTAGTGTAATACATACATTAGTGAACGATGTCTGCAGATTTTCATTTTGAAAATAGGTTGTTACTAGGCCTCTGCACAGGATTAGTTAACCCACCATTCAGCTTTAGCAAGATTGGATTAGATTTTTTTTTTGGGGTGGGGGTGGGGGGGGGGGGGAGGAAAGGCTTATTGGCCAATGCCTGTAAATAGAGGGTGGTATTAAGGGCACCCGATTCCTCCCATTCGTCAGCCAGCAGGATGACTGACTCCCTTCCCATCTGCCTCCTGCATCTCAAGGATAATCCCTGAGAATACCTCAACAGATGTTTACAAGAGAGCGTAAACCAGGAGGATGTGGAGACCATTTGGATCTTCCATGTTAATTTTTTCTTAGGTTAGGTGTTCCTTCACTCCACTTACTTTATTGTTTTTGGTGCACATTATTTTTCATGTGGCATGTGCTTCCCTTGACTCATTTTTTTCAGTGTTTCTAGTACTGTAATGTAATCTCACCCAGAGGATCTACTCAAAATCAGGTTATGCACAGACAAGTGTTTTTTTGTTTGTTTGTTTCTTCAGATTTTTAAGTTGTTAGTAAGTCATTTTCCCACAATAAATGAAAAGGTACCAGTGGTGTCTCTGCATTTGGGGCCAGTGGGGCCTAGCCCCACCAGAGGGCGCGAGTGCAGCACCGCAGGCTGAAAATTAATGTCTTCGCTTTACAGCGTAATCATCTATAAATAATATCCTGAATAATAATATTCATGATTGTGACTACCAATTATGTTACCAAGGCAATTCCATTGTAAACATGTTGCATAATTCTAAAGGCTTTGCCAAAACCAAGAAAAAATTTTCTAACTGCGACTGAGATAGTGCCGGCCCGTAAGCGTTTGAGTGACCAGCCACCAAAATCATAGTGTGCATGTCTTTAACAGCCAGTTGGCCTGGTCACTGTGGTCCAAAGGCCAAAATCAACCAATTAAAATATTAGAGTGACATACTTGTCACTTGTTCAGTCTTGGCGGGTAGCGGCAGCAAGCTAGCTCAGTTTTCATTGTAACCTAAAGGACAATAAAAGCAACTGACCAAAATGAATGATGTAGATACTTTAATACAGTAAATACTAAATTTGGCACTTTGTCACTTGAGCAAAAAATTGAAATTAAATGTTTAGGACTGCATCAGCCAGTGGATTTTAACATCGTTCAGGCACGAAAGGACAAAATCCGCACCTTCAACCTAATGGTTCAAGAAGAGCATGGCTACTGTGATTTGAAAATTAAATACACAACTACAAGGCCGTATATTGTCCATTGAAAATGAAGTCATTCATGGATTATTGGACTTTGACAAATGGGTTTTTGACAAGTTTTTCCAATCGGAAGATCGACATGCATCGTTTTATGTGTTCTTGAATTGAAATAAAATTTATTGTGTAGCTTTTGCTGCTCATACCCACTCTGGTTCCCCACTCAACTTTTCATGCTAGAGACGCCACTGTTAATGTAAAGTTACAGTTAATGTAAAGTCCCGCTTATCGTTACAAGTGAGTCAATTCAACTAAATACGAACTTAAAAAAGTGGTACTTGTAAGAAAGGAACAAATTGCGCAAGGCACCCTAAAAACTGATTATTACAGATGTTGATCTGGTTCTTACAAAATCAGATGCCGCACCCAAACGAGCCCTCGACATGGCAACATTTGTTCAACATTGGGCTGTAAGCTCACTGACTTGCCATTTCGTAATCACGTTTCCGTAACAAAATACTGCCATCTAAAGTAAAAGTGTAATAAAACAACCTATCCATGAAGCAAATTTGCCTCCTTCCCCAATCACTACTTGAATATAAATGTAATGTCGATTATTCAATAGCATTGAATAAAACCTGAAAAAGTGAAAAGGGAAGTAGCATTGGACCAATCCACAGGTGTCAAACCCCAGTCCTGGAGGGACGGTATCCTGCATGTTTTCTGGTTTTCTTTCTCAAACACGCCTGATTCAAATGATTAGGATTGTTTTCAAGCCCCTGCAGATCTTACTAACAATCTAATCATTTTGAATCAGAAGATTTGGAGAGAGAAAAATGGAAAACATGCTATAGTAACAATGATAAAATAAAAAATACAACAACAAAAATAATAATAACAACAATAAAAATACTCAAGCACAGATACTTGAAAAAATATTCATTATGATTATGATAAATATTTAAGACTTATGAATGCATGAGTTCTTGGAATAGACAAACCAATTTAAATGAAATGTAGTTTGCAACTATTAACTATTAAAGTTGACATTGCAGTAGTGCCCTGAGATATGAACGCCAAGACTCACAAGGTTTCAAGATACAGGCCAAATGAGCACTTTTTTGTCTTGAGGTACGAGCATCCTTTGCGATGCATGGCTTTCAGAGTTTCACCGCTAGGTGGCAGCAGCACAATTGACATCATCCAGCCACCACGAATTCCTTGGAGTGGAAGGACAACATCAGCCGATGACGTTAATGCGCCATTCCATTCGGGTAACATGCCGACTACCAATAGATGCCACAAAGGAAGAAGAATCTTGGCGTTGAGAAATATGATCCAACTAAAAGCTAGATTCGCCAGTGCACTGTAGCAGTCCAGTTTTTAAAAACAACAAAAATCATAATTGCCTTAGTAAATGACATTTTTAATGTCTGATGACAAAAGGTGAAGGCATACAATATATGTTGTGATTATTACAATCTAAAACATATATTACAAGATGGTACAAAAATATAAACTGTATTGATTTGACACAAATACTAATCATGCATGTGCACCTAGTACACAGACAAGCAAGGGAAACGTTAGTTATTGTGCTGTAAAAAATATATATCTTTTCAGGGATGAAAACAGTCTGAGTCTAAAATGATAGCTCCCACACTGTACAAAACACGAGCATACCAGTGCACGTGTGATGTCTGTCCCTCTTTCATTTCCATTCTCCAAGCTCCACTCACCTCCTGACGTTTCATGCGAGACCTATTACTCATGTAACTTTGAGGTGAGGTTGTGTTAGTGCAAGTTGTCTGTTTTTGCATTGTGCTTTCTCCCCAAAGGAAGCGTTCCAACGAGGAGATTAGTCGCAGAGGTCCAAACGCCCAGTGTGCCAGCATGTGCCGTTCCACAAGCGCATAGCTGGAAACGAGTACCCCGTCCACAAACAAAGTTCCATCTTCTGTCAATGGTGCATACACTCCCATGGTCCCCTGCACTGAGAGGGAACTGATTCGAGATGGATGTATCTGTCCGTCCGCTTTGTGAATCAAAACACAGTGCTGGGCTCTGGCTCTGCTGGCAAATCGCGCTTGGTACTTACTATTGTCAAGTGTGCAGTCAGGATCTAAGAATATCAGATGGTGTGGCGTGACAGCCAGTTTACGACCGTCTTCTGTCTCCAGAGACAGAACAGTGCCCAGAGCTTCCCGATCCCGGTGTAGAAAAAACAGGACTGAGCTAAATACTATTTGACCTGTAGTAGACATTGCCATCACTTTTTCTCCAGGGGTTAATGATGACATGCTCTTCTGCCTTCCTCCAGCAACAGTCACCCGGGCCCAGCCTGGGAAACAGCCACCTTTCTCCACCGCAAGTGAGTGATCTGCATAAGTAAACAAAACAACATGAAGTGATTTAAATCCAAATCTGGGAAAAGGGCAAAGGGAAGAGAAAAGTGTCATGACTTAAACACAGGATCCGAACCGGAACTCAACTGCAACATCGGTTTCTGACTGTTCACAACAATATAAGCAATACAATGAACCAATTACGCGTGCAACTTAATTTGATCGTGTGTGTGTATGTGTGTGTGTGTATGTCCGCACAACAGAAACATTTCAACGAAAGTTAAACGTTTATTAAGCACTGCGGCACAGGTTATTCAGCCTGGGACTCACACTGCTTGACGGGACATTTGAGGACATACTGTACTTCCTGCAATGTCCGCATTGTTGTATAGCCTGAATAAGACAAGATATATAATAATGATCTATCCACAGTCTGTCCAGCGTGTCCTGGGTCATCCCCAGGGCCTCCTTCCAGTGGGACATGCCCTAAACACCTCTCCAGGCAGGCATCCGGAAGGCATCCTAACCAGAGGCCTGAAATACCTCAAATGGCTCCTCTCAACGTGGAGGAGCAGCGGTTCGACACTGAGCCCCTCCCGGATGACCGAGCTTCTCACCATATCTCTAAGGGAGAGCCCAGACACCCTGTGGAGGAAACTCGTTTCGGATGCTTGTACTGATAGAGAGCTTCGCCTTTCAGCTCAGATCTCACTTCACCCCGACGGACCAGTACAGCGTTCGCAGCACAGCGGCACGCAGCACCGATCTGCCTGCCGATCTGCCGTTCTAGCCTACTCTCACTCTTGAACAAGACTCTAAGATAACTAAACTCCTCCCCTTGGGACAGGACCTCATCCCCGACCCGGAGACGGCACTCCACCCTTTTCCGGCTGAGGACCATGGTCTCCAATTTGGAGGTGCAGAGCTTCATCCCGGCCGCTTCACACTCGACTCTGAAGAAGCCAACACCACCATCTTGTCTGCAAATAGCAGAGATGCACTGCTGAGCCCCCCAAACCGGACTCCACAATGCGTGCGCCTAGAAAATCTGTCCATAAAGATAATGAAAAGAGTTGGTGACAAGAGGCAGCTTTGGCGGAGTCCAACTCTCATTGGAAACGAGCACGACTTACTGCCAAAAATGCAGCCCAAACTCTTACATCGGTTGTACAGAACAGCCCGGATCAGGGGGTTCCATATCCCATACTCCCCACATAGCTTCCCAAGGGAAACGGTTGAAGGCCTTGCCGAGGGTGTCAGGCCGAGGGTGTAGAGCAGGTCCACTGTTCCACAGCCAGGACGAAAACCACACTGCTCCTCCTGAATCTGAGTTTCTACTTCCTGACGGACCCCTCCCTCAAACACCTTTAAATAGGCCTTACTGAACAGTGTGATCCCTCTATAATTGGAACATACCTTCCGGTCTGCCATCTTAAAAAGGAGAACCACCACCCCGGTCTGCCAATCCAGAGACACTGTCACCGATGTCCACGCGATGTTGCAGAGGCGTGTCAACCAGGACAGCCCTGCCACATCCAGAGCCCGAAGAAACTCCGGGTGGATCTCATCCACACCAGGGCTTTGCCACTGAGGAGTTTCTTCACCATCTTGGTGACTTCAGCCTCAGAGCTAGGGGAGCCTATCTCAGAGCTTCCAGATTCTGCTTTCTCAGAGGAAGACCTGTCAGTGGAATTGAGGAGGTCTTCGAAGTATTCTGCCCATTATCTCACGACGTCCCTAGCTGAGGTTGGCAGCACACCATCTCAACTGTCAACAGTGTTAATGGTGCACCACTTTTCTCCCCTGAGACGCTGGATGGTGAAGCAGAATTTCCTCGTGAGGCGTTTTCCATGGCTACACCGAACTTTCATTAATTAAATAAAAACGGAAATAAACAAGTGTATATTTCAATAAATGTATTTTACTTTATTAAATTAATTAAATAGGGGTGGGGGGGGGGGCAAAAAGTTTTCTCTGTTCTAGGCGGGGGCCTGGCAAAATATAGTTGAGAAACACGGCTTTGGAGGAACATGAAAACTCCACACAGGAAGGCCGGAGCCAGATGGATTCAAACTCAGGTCCCTTTAACTGTGAGGTGGACGTGCTATTCACTGCGCCACGAGCCACCCTTATTTAAATCCATATTTTTTTATTTACTGAAACGTTAAATCAACGAAACATTTAATTAATTAATGGCATGATTAATGAAACATTGATTGATTTAATTCCATACTTAATTAACTAAACATTTATTTAATCAATGAAAAAATTATTTTATGAAAATGTTATTTAATTATTTAATGGTACATTTGTTATTTCATCTGGGCATTTTTGGTCCTCTCTACAACAGAAGTAAGTGGTATGCGCCTGTATTGAATTGGCATGTAAAATAAAATAAAAATGATTGCTTCATTGTCTTCCCGTCGTTACAGGCTCCAGTTTGGTCAACATGCATCGGCCACTACACGGGGGCAACTTCAGCTCTGGAGAGAGAATCTCCCTGTCCCTCCCAACTACCGTCAGTGGAAATGAACGTCAATGGCCCTTTAAGATAATCTATTGAGGAGAATGTGTGTGTGTGTTTCCATATGGTGGAGGGGGGTCGGTCTTACTGCTGCGGAGACTCGGGAAGAGTTAGCTGCAGCTCTTGCCACGCTCTTGCGCACCTAATGTTATTTGTTGTATAAAAACATAAGGGCTTTGCGCTGAAAGAGAATGTCTGTTCAGCCTCTTACTACGGTTAGGAGATCACTGGGCACGGGGAAACAAAGGTATTAGGCAAGGTTTTGGACACATTTCAGGGGGTAAATCCTAGTTTGTGGAATTCACTTATCTCAGAGGTTTTCTGGTCCTCCCCATTAACCGCAAAAAATGAGGGAACACGGTATCTCCAAAAATGACTACTAGTTCGTCCTCAATCTTTACAAGTTTTAAACAATGAACTTGAAAAATCCATCCATTATCTTAACCACTTATCCTCATTAGGGTGACAAACAGGCTGGAGCCTATCCCAGCTGTCTTGAGGCAGTAAGCGGAGTATACCCTGTACTGGTGCCAGACAATTGTAAGCCACACAAAGACAAACAACCAGTCACACTCACTAACAAACTTAAGAAGAGTTACTCTCCAAACCAGGCATAGGTCGGCGAAAATTAAGATTGAGATATTGATATATTTATTCTAAGACAACACAAAATCAGGGACACGACTTCAAATCCACCTTGCTCCGGCCATCCTGTGTGGAATTTGCATGTTCTTCCTGACCTCTGCCACACTCCAAAATGCATGGCAGGTGTATGGCAGATGTGGACATGCTAAATTGTCCTAAGGTGTGATTGGCCGCGTGAATGGTTGTTTGTCTCTATGTGCCCTGAGATTGGCGGGCAACCATTTCAGGGTGTCCCCCGCCTACTGCCCATAGTCAACTGGGATAGGCCAGCGACCCTATGTATTAAATCAAAACTTAAGTATGGCATTGAATGAGTTAGGTTGTTTTTGTATAAAACCAAAAATGAACATTTCTGTCCAACGTGTGTTTTTGTCGATAAACTCAAAATTAATTTCCCTGACATATGCCTGGTTTTGTCAAAACACTCCTCACACTCATAGACAGGCAGACACAAACACACACATTTACATTTATAGGGCATTTAAATGTTTTAGAAGGAATGCTACTTCAGTATAGGGATGTTGAATTAAAAGAGAAAGTGTTAGTGAAAACATTGCCCTTTAATACATGTTTTATGATGACTGCATATTTAACCTGTAACAAATGAAATCAGTTTGTACGAACAATATTTTATATAAACTTGATAGTTTCATATCAACTAGTTTAGAATCATGTTTGGATGTCAATTGTTGCAGAACAATCTGTAAAACAATATTCTTTTTCTGTTTTAGTTTCCTTTGATTGAAGTTTTTGCCTAATTTTGGGATGTTTTCAGATGACAGCCATTATCATTTGGTTTTCAGTTCAACTGCATTTCATAACATGTAGTGGACATAAGACTTTGTTACATTGGTGCATTTTGATTTTCTTGGGCAGTGGGGTGAATTCATTGACACATTCTACCTGATCTTACCAGCTTTTACAGAGCAGTGGATGTGATATTTGGACTCATAGTGGACCCAATCAAAGCCCGCTTCCACAGCCAGCTGGGCGAGCAAGCCATATTTATCCGTGTCTCTGTCATCAGTTGTGATGTCCACTGCCCGACCTTCATAGTGCAGAGATCCAGAAGGGTGGTGACCATCCTCGTCCCAGGCCTCGGTCACCCGGAGATGCACACCCGGCCACTGGTTCATAACTGCGATCGCCAGCCTGTTCAAACATTCCTTGCAGCGCTAGATGAACAAAAAACCCCACAAGAATCAAACACCGAGTCATCAGTATCAGAATGGTATAAATTAAATACCAAATTAAATACCATTCTTCAATCATGTAAGTTGCTCACCCCGGATTCTTCCCAACCAGGGTGATTACCAAGAGATTTTAAATTAAAATGGGTGCCTTGGCTCACTATATTTTGGAAACATCCGCAAAATAAATTGCTTCAAGATTAGCCAATTTTTGGTGTTCTTCGTTTTGTGCACTAGAGGGCACTAAGAAATCTTTTTCACTGTGTGTATGACGCTGTTGCGGAATTGCGTCTGTCTATGTATACTGAAGGTTATTTGGTACAGCAAATTTAAGTAATATGGAAACATGTATTAGGTATTTATTTTACAATATCGAATACCATAATTATTATAATACATACAATTTATAATGTAAACCATTATAAAATACTATCTATCTATCTATCTATCTATCTATCTATCTATCTATCTATCTATCTATCTATCTATCTATCTATCTATCTATCTATCTATCTATCTATCTATCTATCTATCTATCTATCTATCTATCCATCCATCCATCCATCCATCCATCCATCCATCCATCCATCCATCCATCTATCTATCTATCTATCTATCTATCTATCTATCTATCTATCTATCTATCTATCTATCTATCTATCTATCTATCTATCTATCTATCTATCTATCTATCTATCTATCTATCTATCTATCTATCTATCTCTCTCTCTCTCTCTCTCTCTCTCTCTCTCTCTCTCCATATATATTTAAATATATATATATATATACATTTTTTTGTCCTCGAGCACAGATTGCATAAGAGCAATTGTTTCATCTCACGAGGGTTGTGGGCATGCTAGACCTTTCACAGCTGTCTGGCTGTCTTAGGCAATCACTTGCCATGCTTGCCAATCACAGGGCACACAAAAACAATCACTCACACGCTTAAATACATCTCAGGACAAATTACAGTGTTCAATGTACTTACCCTGCATGTTTTTGTAACGTGGGGGGAAACTGGAGTACCCAGAAAAGAAAAACATGCAGGCAATGGGGGAATATGCAAACTCCACACAGGAAGGCCAGAGTCAGAGGCAAACTCAAAAACATCTGCATGTGAGGTGGTTATGCCAACCTTGTCTTCTGCCACGTCGCCCTTGTTTCACCAAATAATATTAATATGCACGGAATTTCTGTTATGTGGGCAGTGGAGGCGCATATTTGATGCCCCGTCATGCACAAATGTTACACTTATCACAATTTGTTAACAGAGTGAAGCTCAGTGCAATTTGCGACTTCACTACATACATCAGTGCTTTCAAGTGTGACCATGAAGAATTTCCCACCATTTCAACACTCTCTCCCATGTTATAATTGTTGGTCTGCTGGCACAAAAAATGCGCCTCTCACTCCTCAAAGGATCAGGATATGAGAAAAAGGCTACAGTAGCGAGTTTTGCTGAATTCCTTTGACTTTTTCGACAGGGTGACAGAATAATCAAGGCCATTCTTTCAGCCTTTGTTGGCTCTGCCAAGCATGAGTTTCACCCCTGAGACATTTGATCAGAGTCGTGACTCCTCGGACTCCCGTGGGCTGTCAAGTTTCAGCCTCCTAGCATAGTGGCAAAATTGCTGGCGAAATTTTGGTGGGGATTGGCGCACTCACACAAGTACCAGCACTCATGAATTGGGTTGTTGCGATCATTGCAGCCTTCGATTGACTGAACAAAATTTGTCCAGAAGCTACGGAAATAGCTGCCGAAAGAAGAAGGAAGTCGCAGAGCGGGAACTGAGCATGGGAGAAAACGCCACTACGCGCAAGGCAGACGGTAACATTTATTGGCATTCATTTCGGAATGTGACAGCAAAGGGTGAGAAAGAGAGGGACAGAAAGCAAACTAGATACATTTCCCTCCCAATGCCATTGAAGAGAGGCGTTTCATTGTCACAACTACAATAGTGGCTTTTCCAACGTGCCATTACTTCAGCAGGCGGGAATTTCGTATAGGCGACCTCTCTCCAAGTGACGCACAATGAGCGTCTTTCACATTTGGGCAAAAGAGGGGCACACACACATAGACACACTCAAAAGTGGGCATGAGAAGGGCACATATCACAAACACTGTTATTCATCATCATACAGATTTATAGCCTAAGCAATCAAAGTAAGTCACAGCATCACTGGTGTGGAAAGCATTGCTTCCCATCGCCTGTGCACATGCGTGGGAAAATCAAGTTTGGGCTCAGAAGCCGAACTTGCACTCTTCAAACTGCTGGGTCAAAATTACGCAAATTGGGTCAAAAATTGGACTAACAGCAAATTAGTTAGTTAGTCAGTCCGACCCAACATTCTGGGTTAATTTGTACAAAACAGTCCAACCTAAAAAGTGTGTTGTTTTGTTCAAAATAACGCAACATTGGTTCAAATTAGTTCAAGTAGTGTGTTAGTCCATTTTCTTTCTTTCCTTTCTTTTTTTTTTTAAACCCACATTATTATACATTTTGATGCACAAGTTCTAAGCTTTAAAAGTGACATTTATTGAGTTATTAATATTCAAAATAGCCCATATTGTTTCATTTGTAAGCCAGAATGGCAAACAATGAAGAAAGGCGATGGGATTTCTTTGACTGGTTCATCAAGAATATTGAGGGAAGTGAACACCACAGTCACTCTTACCTTGGACATGAAGCGGTCAGCATTAGTGTTCTCCTCATCTTTGAAGACAATATCTGGGTTGTAGTTGCACACCAGTTCATTGAAGCGCTCTGAGTTCCTGGCGATCTTGCCTTCAGCTCTCCCGCTGGCCCCCAGATTGTTTTCAGAGAAGTGAGGGAAAAACTGCTTGTAGTGCATGGGTGTGAGTTTCCTGGGCCGGGAGCGGACTCCATAGCTCGGGCCCGGTCCGCATCCCTCGACCAAGCACAGGCAGGTCCAGAGGGTGAGCAGACCAAGTCTTGTGCTCCGGGCCCAGCAGGGCTGCTTCATTGGGGTGGCTTGATGCTTGATGTTGGGGACATGTAGGCTGGGGTCAAAATCTCAGTCCATTCCAAAACACTGACAGTAGGAGCATCAAAAAACAAACATTAGGAAGTCCTTTTGGCTTGTACAGTAACTAGCTACTAAAACCTACAACGCATTTCCACAGGGCTCCGTGCTACGGATTTATTCACGTGATTAGCTGATTTAATACCACTTGAGCACTTAAAGTCATCTTCATCTTGTACCTGTCACGTCCTGACAGCTTTCCACACACGTGGCGCTCCTCTGCGGTCCCCGTGCAAATGGGGGGTTCCTTAAACGCCGACCGTCACGCTGTCATCATTTTGCGTCTTCCTCCTTTTCTTTGCCCAGCGTCCACATCTGCTGAGTTGCAGCGCTCCTGTCCAACTTGCAGCAGCCATTGGGCCTTTTTAGAGTCCGGAGCAGATTGCCCTCCCTTCCTCTCAGAAGCGCGCTCCCGCTGTGACGGGACAGCACACGCCTCCAATTCAAACATTGAAAGCGCATTTGATTAGTCTACTTGCGTTAACACAATGACACCACTCCACCCCCTTCCACCTCTCCTGCTAACAACATTTCAGACGTATCAGATCAGGGCGCTCCGGTCACTTTGCTTGCATCCAACAGCGAAGACAAATGAGGTGTAGCAGCTCATATGCACTTTTGGCTCATCAATTAATAACCAGGGAAAAACAGGTCAAGTGCGTTGGGGGCGGTGGCAAGTGTGTGTTGTTATTAATAGACGGACTTGAAAGTGAAGGTCAGGCACAGAAAACAAGTGTCCAGCCTTGACACCCCTAAAAGTCACCCTTACTTCCCGTGTTTGAGGAACCAAGTTGGTGCCCCCAAGACCTTTCTGTTGAAAACACTCAAAAACAACATCTTTATTTTTATCCAACACAGAACAATAGCTGGTGGAGCCATTAAATGTGTATGATAAGGCTATGGCGTACAATCATTTGCAGTCCTGAGAATCAGCAATCACATTCTGGAAAGTGGGACCTTTACATACATCTTAAATTGTTCTGTGACCACACTTTTTATTCAAATATTGAATGGTCAAATGCCATTAATTCATTTCAGCCCATTGTAAAACAAGGAACGTTTTGTCATCTTTAATATGAAAAATGACACTCGATGTCATTCTGCTTTAAATTATACAATATTCACATACTGTCATTCAATAAACCATGAAGATCAAAATGTTTTTCCTACATCTTTTAGTTTCACTTCAGTGGACCTTGGTCTGCTCCTCCTGGCATGCACACCATGGCCACTTGGGGCAGTCTAACACAGCCATCAAACTGTGCATGACCTGCAGTAACTTTAATCTTTCGTCACTAAGAAAAGACAAAAAGACATCAGTGAGTATTGTGTTTCATTCTCATTTGTGTTCAAATATCCACTGCTTGAAGGATTTAACACCACAACACAAATACTACTTGTTAGCTTGTGCTTCTGAGCCTGACCTAATTTAAATATGATATTCAGCAAAGGTCACCAAGGGTTACGGACCAGCATCCTCGTTGGAGAAGGTTCCAGAAGATCCCAGGATGTTGTAGGGTGGGGTGTCAGGGTGAAACGCCATTTTCCTGTCTCAATGAATAAACAAGGCGCAGCACAAGTCTGGCGCAGGGAGCACAGATGAGAGATATCGACCTCCACGACAAACGCAAAGCAGTACTCAGACAAAAAAACAAAAAAAAAATCATTTAAATCTTCACAATGTCGACATGTTTCATCAAAGCAATTTGAGAATGTAACTTGAAAGGGAGAGAAGGAAGGAAGCAAGCATCTGTGGTCTGGAGATGGAACTAAAGTTGTGGTTATTGTGAGGTTTTTTTTTTTTTTTTTTTGGCGCCCAGTCTTTCTGCCTCCCCTTGTTGCCACATTCTGCTTCTTAACTTTTTACTCCCCCGTTTCAGGATGGGAGTACATGGCTGGGTGACTGCTTGAGCTTCCTGCACAACCACACGAATGAAAATGGCATCTTTCCTCCCCTGCTCATCAGCTCCATTTTGGGTGGATTCAGCTGCAACGTTGTATTCATTGCAGGTGGCAGAATCTTTTCAATGAGGACTCTGTCTTTGATTGCATGGTCACAGTTCAGGTGCCCCCTGTGCAAAAAAAAAAAATGTTAAAAATATATCCAGTAAAATGAAACATATTTCCAATCTGGACCTTATCTTAAGAATTTTACATCACAGTACGTGTTGTACCAATTTTCTTCCACTTCACTCGAGTGATGGAGTGTCCAAAGATTTCTCAAGCCTCTTATCTTGGTTACAAATAAATACATAAACAATAAACAATCAAACAAATTGAATAAATAAATAAATACATAAATACCAGTAAGCTTTGTAATTGTCCACCTACAGTATTTTGAACAAATAACAAATATTTGGGGACTGTTTTAAAGCGTGAGACAAATGTGTGATGTGTTTACTTTAAAGGGAAAGTCAAGTAAACCATTTTCTTCACAATAATATGTCCAGCCACGCTTGTCAAAACACAACAATATTGCATTGGTAGAATATGAACTTAGCAGCAAACGTTAACCATTTTTTTCATACATCTCAGGAGGAGACCACTCGCTGTTGACTGAATATGACATCACAGTGCCCTAAGAGCCCAGATTGCAAACATCACATAACCCATAGGTGTCAAAATCCAGTCCTCGAAGGCCGGTGGCCTGCATGTTTTCAATGTTTATCTCTCCAATACACCTGATCCAAATGATTCGCTCATCAGGTAGCTCTGCAGGGGCTTGACATTATCTTAATCATTTGAATCAGGTGTATTTGAGAGAGAAATATGGAAAACATGAAACTTACCAGCATCTGAGGACTGCAATTTGACAACTATGACATAACCAAACCTGGAAAACAGGTGAGCTGTGATCGGTCATTACCTAAGCTCTGAACAGCTGTGAATTAATTTTCAGTCAACAGGAAGTAGCAACATCTACCACTTACACAGCTCATTTGTAAATAATTGTTGAGTTCAATATATCTGCCTTACTCATTTTTATGTTCCCTCCACAAGTGCATACAGCATAACTGTTTGGGAACAATGCGCAGAACGGACTTCGGTTTTCTTGGCATGTCATTTGTATGAGTCCCACCATTTTCTCTCATAGCCTTAAACATTCTACCGGATGGACTTATTGCAAGATCAAATGTATGCGTTGGAACAATGCTGGCATTGACATCTCAAGTGTTTGTCTTGTCTTTCGGAGCCTAATAGACGCTGCACAGGTTCCACTTCCTCAGATGGGGGCCGCCCGAGGGGTCGAGGGGAAAGGAAAGTCAAGGATCTGACACTGCTCCAACACCCATCCTTTCTTTCTGCCCACCGACATCTCTCACTATGTTATCAGCTCAGGAAGAGGCAGGGTGGTGCATTCTGATGCCGTTGCACACCCATTACTTTATTTCTTCTGGTCAAACATTTTATTGGAAATACTTGTCAACTGAGCAGAAAGTTAATTGACATACGCTTGACCATATAGATGAGAGACACTGAGGTTGCCACGTCGTATCGTGGGGGGAAACTATACTCAAATGGTGGAATTTCCTGGACCCAAACAAGGTCATTGGATGGATATGATGTTTTACCTTGTTTTGTGAATCAGACCAGAAGACTTTTCAATTTTTAGCTCTGTATGTACAATTAAACACTTTCCAAATTTTCAGATCTTTCACCTGCCCAAAAGAAAAAAAACAAAATAGAAATCGGACTGGCCTGCTCGTGTGAAGCAAGCGTGCCGTGAGCGTGCATGCAGGATGCTGGATGGAGTGCAAGTGCCATTATCAGTTGATTAGGCAGCAAGTCTCGCCTTTTTCCTGTGAGCGCTTCGACCATTTGCGGGCGCACAAACGAGGGCGCAACAACGTCTAATTCATTTTGGCATAGAGTTCAAACAACTCACTGCCAGGAAAGCTAATCTGTCTCTTCCACCCCCCCCACCCCTTTCATTCTTATGTTTTGACAATAAAGATAGCCTATCTCATCCCATTACAAGCAGGCTGTCTACTGCCTTGACTAAGATACGCTTGACAACCAGTCTAATGGTGTGTGTCACCTAATGGGACTGCTGTTCTGTAGCCCTTAGATTGCACCAAAATGTATGGTTAATATTCTTGCTGTATAGTATGGAACGCTCCCAAAGGTAAATACAATTAAGACCGATGCAAAACCAAATTTTGCTGTAACATATATCAACATATATCAACAAACATATGGTCATAAAAAAAATCAAACTCAAAACTATTAAAAAGGAAGGCCATAACAACATTCTTTACTTTCTTCTGCGGGTCCAATAGCAAAAAGACGATACTCTGAATAACATTGCCTTTGTAAAATATGAATTTAAGCAGCAAAAATAAACTACTTTTTATCCATCTCGAGGGGCAGTCTTTTTGCCATAAGCTGTTGACTGAAAATGTCATTACAGTCATGAGACCTTTGAAAGTAGAGTCATGATTGGTTATTACTTCAACCCTGATGTCATTTTTAATTGGTGGCAAGTGACAAAACGGCCACACCTTGAGAAGGATAAAAATAGGTTTTGACGATTCTTTCAATTTCTACAAACTCAATCAAGGCAAATTTATTCCAAAGCCATCTGAAGATATGCGGTTAAGATAATGAATGGATTATTGACTTAAGAGTCTCAAAGGGCTTCACTAATCCTCAAAGGCATCCCCTGGATGCAATATTAATCAGAGTGCTGTGTTTCAACCAGAGAGGCTGCATAAAAAATATTTTCAAAAAGAACAATTTAGGGTTGACCCTTTAAGGTGAGTTTGTTTCATTAAAAAAAAAAAAAAAAGTGTGACACGGTCTGAGTAAAAGTGCACCAGCGTGTCTCTAACATACCTTATATGTGGAACTTCCCCAGAGCTCAAAAAGGCACCAGCTGTGCACAAACGCAACATCGTTTGAGTTCGTTTCCCTTTTGCAGAGGAAGCACAATGCAAAATAAACCCTAAAGAAAATAATCTTGATTAAGACATCCAACGAAACAAAACAAGAAATGCAAACAAAAATCAAGTGAGAGAAATTAATCAGGAATCGGCCTTTTCTTGAACTGACTTCAAAAAACGTGAAGAGGAAATGGACAATGGGCAAGGAAGGGTGATGGAAGAAAGGAGGTGGGCGGATAATGGAGACGTGAAGGAGAGAATGTCAGTGCCACGAGTCGAGTTTTATTTTTTTATCTGCCACTTGCATCGAAGAAGGGAAGTGTGGGCTACAGCTTGAGTGGCGTCATAGTTGGACAGTGATGATAGACGGTCCAAAATAAGGCTTTCTACTTTAGCTGATTAAAAGAAATGTTACCAGAAGGGTGGAGGCAATAAGTATCCACTGCAGATCAGCCAAACGCTTTGTTACAACATGTACAATAATCAAAAGGCAACCAAGAACACATTAAAAGGATAATTTATTGGTGTTTGCTGTTAAAACGACAAAAGCGTTTTTAACTAAACGGTGAGCATTATTTGGTAATCTTTGAGAAGAACTCGAAAGATTCTGTATCCCAGCAGTATCACAGCCAGTATAAGAACTGTTATATGGCATAATGTCTCTTGCGAAGATCCTCCAAATGCTCAAATAGATGAAGTAAAAAAAAAAAAAAAAAAAAAAAAAGAGTTTCTGCTTATTAAAAAATGTGAAAATAGAATCCCCTGAGTGATCCGTGCATACATTTACACTGTGGTCAGTAAATTTAAAAAGGGCTGAAAAGGTTGCAAAGCACAGGAGGTTGACCTTGAGATACACTGCCCCCTGCTGGTCAGACAGATCGAAGAAAAACAAAACATATGACAACAGGATCGCTGTTCGCCCAATGACATTCGAGCAAGACACAAGAAGTTTTCGAAAATTTTAAAATGGCATCATGAGAAACCTTTACATCAAATAAATACATCACACTAACAAGAGGCATTTGAGATGAACACAACATAAAATCATTTTTAAAACGTATGTGTGCTTTAACATATTGCACTATTCCCCACAAAATAGCAGAATCATTCACAGTGTGGTTGGTCGAAGTCATATGCAAACCCCAAAGGGGTTAAAAATTGGCTGTCAAAGCAATAAACAAAGTCATGCATGTTTGTAAGCCAGTTTGACTTTGTAAACATGCTCATGGAATAAAAGACTGACAGCTATATAATGGTGTCATCAAAAAAAAAAAAAAAAACTTTCTCCAAGGATAATTGAGATGAAGCTCAGATTCTTCAGTTCTCACATAATACACATGGTACCCTGTCATCCCATACCAAGTCAGATTTACACTCACCCTTTGAGCAAAAAAGTGGGGGGAGTCACGGGGAAAAAGAGCGAGAGCACTCACTCAACCTGGAGCAGGAAAAGGAAATGATCTCACAGCTACAGCATTACATTTCAAAATAGCTTTGCTGACTAGCACATGTTTCACAAGCCATCATAATGGCGCCTCTTTGGAGGCTTCACTGCCTGTGTAATATGGCTTTGATTCACATTTGCTCTCTTGGAGCCGTAGCACATCTCAGGCTGGACCTGTTAGACCCGCCGTTAGGCTCATACGCACGCATACGCCTTGAGATTTTGGTCATCAAACATCTGAGCAAAGCACCCAGTCCACGCAGTCAAGTGGAATCGTTAGCCTTGTCCCTTAGCACAGTGCTCAGTACCAGCCTTGTCGCCAACGACCACCGGACTGTGCTGCACCCTCAGAGCGTCGCGCTTCTGGCTCAGTCCTTGTTTAAAAACAAAACCAAGATGACGAGGTAAAGTCACTGGATTTTGGACAATCCGCTTGCCAGGAGGAGTCTGAATGGGACAGTGGATCGCGAGACAGTCATGGGTAGTCTGTGGAGACCTGCAAAAGAAGAGAATGAAGTCAAACTGTGAACAATTGAAGGGTGGAGTGCTAAATCCAGGGAAAATAGTGTTTTAGGTGAAACCAGTCAATTAATCATGGAACAAAAGTAGGCTGGGAGGCAATAGGAAAGAATAAGCGAGGTGGCTTTACCGCAGAGATGCTATCTGAACTATAAGGAAGGGGGACTGTGTGTTTGCGTAGGCTTGCTTTGAGGGCTTGTTTGTGTTGGGTGGAGGGTTTGTGGGTGTGTGTGCTGTGAGGGGTCTAGGGCGGTGGACCTGAAGGTCCCCCAAGGGGATCTGACTCTCCTTCTGTCCTTTTACACTTTCCTGAACGAATTGTGCGCTTTCTATCTGAGGAAAAGCGGCCAGCCCACAGGGAAACGGGGCCAATGCTGGGAAACTCTGACAGCTATCAAAGTGCAGTTGATTTCAGCTCAAATCAATGATGTCATTTTGACTTGTAAATCCACACAAATATAAGAATACTGACCAAATGCACGGATGAGTTCTCTTTGGACTGCCCATGTGACTGTCTTGATCAGCGAGGCTGAGGTGAGGCCAGCAAAAAGCATATTGTACAGGAAGACAACGTAGAAGTTCCCAAGCCAGTTGTAGCGACCAAAGTCTCCCAGAAGATCAAAGCGGGTGATTCCTGTGACCACAAGCGAAAATTACTGCATGACTCAAACCCTTGATAGGTAACAAAGGCTACCGACGCCCTCTTGTGGCCGTTATTAAAGCTACAGCTACAAAATGCTGACAAAGTGCTTGTTTCTACATCCTTACCGAGTGTACGGGAAAAGACTGGTAGAGCTGAGCTCAGGATGAGAAGAGAAACACAGTTGGCGATCATCTAAAGGCAACAGAAAAAAATAACGCTTATATATTTGTTTTTAATGTTTCATAGGAATATAGTCTGTTGCTGTTTGTAAGCCTCGGCTGCAAACTTGAGAATGAGACACATGGCGCATTCTTTTACAGTCAGAAATTTCAAACTGAACAAAAGGCTATAGATACAGAGAACAACAATAACTGCAAATACCATAAAAATGTGAATATATATATATATATATATATATATATATATATATATATATATATATATATATATATATATATATATATATATATATATATATTAAATATACTGTATATGATAACAAGTTTGGATTTATTTTATTTTTGTTTGTTTGTTTTGAAACAACTGTCTGATCCAAACCATAAGTTTTCCGAGCCATTTGTACCATCATATTAGGATTGGACGAGTACAGACACAAAATATCGGTCCTGATACCTGGCCTTATTTAAATATATAGTATTCATGATGGCAACAGAGACTAGTATGAGCTGCTTTTTTGTAGCAGTTTTACAATAATGAGGTAAAAATTACAAAATAAGAATCGAAAAAGTCTAATTTCTTGAAAATTTTTAAAAACTCTGTATTGGAATAAATTGGTCTTTCTTTAAAACAATGTAATTTTTTGGGGGGGTGAAAAGTTTGTGTATCAAAAGCATTAGTGTGATAACTACTTGCAAAACAGATCAAAATGCATATGCAAGGCTTCATGAAACTGTAAACTCACCAAAAATTATGAGCAGGCTCTGCGTACAGCGATAACGTTTTGCGCGTGCTTGCTCCCTATCACACCCCCCCTCTAACTGCTGGATTACAAACTGACCAATTTAACAGCAACTTTTGCAATTTGAAAATTGCTTTTTATCAAGTAGTGATTGTATTGCAGATGCATTCATTGCTCGGTGCTTAGAAATATGCAGTTAACAGGGGAAAAATGTCAGAAAAATCACAGTCAAAATTTTCTGTGTTCTGATACCACAGTGCTTTTCCATGCATCGAAAGCAAGGCACTCTGAAGCTACCACACCAACATGAATGAAGTCAATGCTCGCATGCTGGCTGTCAAGAAAGACTTTTTAAAAAGAAATGGCTTCCCGTTTAAAAAAACAAAACAAAAAAACAAAACAAAAGACAAATGAGTAAGTAGAACATATATATCTGAATGGGGATGCCTCGTTCACAACCATTTAACCGGGCCGATTGAGGAAGTGGGTGGCACAGAAAGCTCTTGTTTACAACCTGCCTGGCAGGGGTCCTTTTTATGAGACCTGTTCAAAGGTGGCTTATAAGAGTTACCAATCAAGAAAAAAAAAATACACAGGCAGATTATATCCATAACCAGGGGACAGCACAAACAATACATTGTCACATCTCCTAACATGGTGCCATGCATTAAAAACAGCTAGGGGGATTGTTTAGACAAATACAAGACTAAACACAAAAATAGGAACATCAGTTATTCTCAAACTTCTCAACACTGCTCCATCAACCACATTGGTATCTCAAAGAATGTGAACGAAATCATACATTAAGTTGTTATCATTATGTGTTTATTTCCAATCTAGAACAGCATGTAATGCAATTCATCTATGCAGTCCTTGTCCATCTCACCCCATTCCTTAGATAAAGCTGTTGACGCAGAAAACTGAACTGTAACTGCGAGCTCAGTTGTCCCTCGCTAGCGGAAAAGCCAATCTTGGCTGGTCTGAGTTTACTATTTTACAGTCAAGCATTTGGGCCTGTCTTAGTCTTCTTTATAGATTTCTCTGACAAAGTGGGACACCTTAGATGTGCATTGAGCATTAATCTACAATTTCAGGATTTTTTAAATGATAAAAGCACAAAATTAGCAGGTGTTTCCAAACGCTTGACAGTTAATGTCCAATGATTTCAGAAACAAATGTATGAAGTGACTTCAGTATTGTTGTTACAGCCATTTTGGGCTTCTGTACTTGAAAAAAATATCACAAAACCTAAAAGAAAAAAAAGGGGGGGGGGGGGGGGGCATTTTACATACTTGTGTGAGGTTGGTGTCTTGTGCACGAGGCACCAAACTGGTGAAGAGAGGGGAGCTATAAAATCCGACAACTGATGACACCATTAGATAGCTGTCAGTCATTATTAAGGACAGCAGAGAACTTTTCCAAGTGACAGACACTGTATAATTGCCATGATTGTATATTTGCATTAAAGGATACAGTATGAGGACTACTTGAACTGCTGCACCCAGTGAACCAAACATTGAGAAGGAGGCCATCCCAAGGTGAGGGTCCTGAATGCAGAAAGAGCTGTCATCAGTCCACACACCACTTCCTTATAAAGCCTCTCGCGAAATACTTACTTCCATTCCTCTGGGCATAGCTGTCTCATCAAGGAGCAGCTCCAGCACATTGAAACAGACCATAAGGACACACAACACCTGAAGGCACAAAAATATTAGCAAAAGTCCTGTTGGCTCAATGAGGGGGAATAAAAAGAAGCTTCAATTAGCCTGCGAGAACATAGTGAAAACTTACAGTGAGGGCAAGGAGTAAAAGCATGGCCAGTGGATAACCCAAGTTTCTCTGCCATGGCGAAGCCTTCCTACGCATCTCTATATATACCACAAGAAGAAATCATTTTACCAGAGTACATGGCCCGGTAGTGGGTCATATGGGCTCAAATAATGAGCTTGTCATTATTGTGTTGTTTTGCCTCCGTCTTAGGGCATTTTTGAGTAATGAAGTAAAAAAAAAATGTATGGGAAGTATTTCTTTTTGCTATCATTGTTTTTAGAGAACTACCTTGAATAGAACGGCTTTGTTAGTTTTTTTTTTTTTTTTTTTTACTTTTGTGATATAAGTCCAACACCTCAACCCCCGAATCTCGAGTAGTGACTTGCCCGTGGTGGTAAATAGGTTATTGACCCTTGAGTTAGGGAAACAATGACTGTACTTTGTGAACAGTGCTGGAGAGTTGAAACGTACCCAACGCGATGCGCTTTGTTTGGACTGCTAGATGCTCTTTCTTGGTTGCCTCAATGTTCAGCTTGACCCAGCAGGACTGAGAGCCGCCTCCTTTAAACAGACCAAACATTTCATTGAAACTTCAAAAGTAAACAAACAAGCAGGCAAGCAAACAAACAGCAAGGTTAAGAGGCTACTTACGCTTCAATTTCCTTGAGAGCGATTCCTCTTCCAGTGTTGTGCAGCTGAGGGCATCGTCCACATCTTCAAACAACTGAGGGAGATTATTCCCATAAATATTTTAGCAAGCTCACACATTTAGTCAATGTGTAAGCACTGAGATGATATCCCAGTATTGTTTCAAATATTCTAAAACAAATTATCTAACTGTGGACAATTGGGAGGGGGGTACAGACAACATGGCATATTATAAAAGCAAAAACAGTCATGAATTGTGGCCTGAGAAATCATCAGGTGTGCCCTGAGAAACTGTCATACGTCCAATGTCCATTTTTTGTGAAAAAAATACATGTTTTGTATTGAAAGAAAAAAAAATTGTTAATGGTTTTATGCCAACAATGTAACAAGCAAAACATTAAAATACTTTTCCGTAAGATGACAGTAACTACTTAATCAGCATGTATATGGACTTTTTGTCAATCCAAATGAAATATGTGCCTTGGCTCAACAAAGCTTGGGAAACGCTGGCTTAATGTACGGCATTGTCACTTACCCGAGGTTTGACCAACAGGCGGCCTGTGACACTGAACATCCGAGACAACCCAAAAGGCGTGCACACTGAAGAAAAACAAGGACGATGCCATAAAACATCACCAATATAGAACAGTTTGAAACGTTCAAGTTCAATGAGTGCAACCTACACAGGAGCAGCAGCACTCCAAAAAGAGAGATGCCCGAGTACAAGTATGGAAGGTAATATTCCCACAAATCTGCAAATTAGAAGTGCAACACAAGCAGAATTATGTGTAAAAAGTTGTCTCAGACCAAACAGGTTCAGTAATTCATTATGCAGGCGACTCACCATAGAGGCTCTTCCTGGCCAAGTTGTCATGAAGAAGGGCGGACGCCACCCATACAATACCCAAAACCAGGAGAGCGAGCAGCAACAACAGGACAACCGCTTCATATACTCGCGCCATAACTCCCTACCCACAAACAAAACATCCGGCCATTAGCGTATTCAAGCTGATGCCATCAAGTTCAAAGAGCGCTATTTATTCCAAAGTTGCACTATTACCTTTTTGGAGCCAACAAATCCCTCAGACTCAGTGAAGAAGTAGGCAAATGGCATAAGGAAGACCAGGGACAAATTAGAGAAAAGGAAAACTAGGTTCCACAACCCTGACAAAAGAGAAGAAAGGTTTCCAAGCATTAAGTTCCATTGCAGTTCCACAGTGCACCACTGAGAGGCACAACTTTTCTAATCCTTGCACAAGTACAGTCACCAGTCATGGATTGTGTTTACAGAAAAGAAGAGAAACATTTTGGGGGGCTGTCCAGTGTACACTATATTTAAACTCTCAGACATGTTTCATTATGAGCCTTTGGATATTAAAATAACTAACTAAATAAATAAATAATAAAGTTCAGTCAATCCCAGGTGATGATGCTTTTGAAACATAAAAATGAAATTGTACCATGAATAAGGGACCCATTAAGCCACTGCATGTAGTAGCTCTGTGGGAAGGTGAGCAGCACCTCATTGGACAGAATGGAGATGGGAAGAAGCAGCACCGCGCACACTGCAACTGACAGTGTGAATGTACACAACCACAGCCTGGAGAAAAAAGTAAAAAGGACTGTTGACAAGTAATACTCCTACTAAACTCACGTTTTTATTATTTATATTATTTCTTTAACACCGGTCTGTCAAGCAGCATAGGTAAAAGTCTTTGGCGCTCTGCTGAGGTAAGACGAAAGCGCCAGCGTGTAGGGACAAAGGGCAAAGAGATTCTGGACTCTTCCAATCACAATCGACAGCCACACATTCGACAAGGCAATAAACTTACAGCTCACTGCATCTCTGTTCACTCGCACTGACATCAATCAACGTGAGCGAGGGAGGACAGATTGCCCCAAATCAGTTAATCATTACAAGCTTTTCACTTACGCAATTTTGTTGACTGTTGCATCCTCAATATCATCTGAAAAAAAGCACAGCGATACCTTTCATTATAACCCCCCACAACAAAAAGAAACATTACGTCACACATAAATTAGCAACGGTTTACAAATGTTTTTGTGTGTCTGTGTGTGAGAAGCAAAACAATGAAACATTCTGGATGTACAAATCAACAGCGAAATATACTGAAGTTCAAACCATTGAATAATGGTTTGATTACTGCAATTTGGAAACAGGGTATTAAACTTACACTAATACACTATTCCCTCGCCACTTCGAATTTAGCTTTTTGCTGCTTCAGTGCTTTGCATTTTTTTGCCCTCAAAAGACAAGTCACTTTACAGCAGCGCCTACCCAATGTAATGCAATAACAATCCCACACACAGTCCTAACGCGGGGTCTGAAGCTGTCTAAAAGCCTGTTAATACTCTTAGACTTGTTTATCCACAAACAACGGCACTTATGCTTCAAATTAAAACAGTGCTCGTCGGTCTAACGGAGTCATGACATTATATAAGGGCGATTTGGCAACAACTCTTCACGACAGTGTGCTGGTGGTTGTGAGTGAGAAAGCTGTGTGGAGATGAAGATGCGGGAAGGGTCTGAGCACATTCATGAGGGAATGATAACACATGCTGAGCCTGGCCCTTTAAGAAAAGTTGCATTGTGGTGAATGGGTGGAAGGGGAGTGCTTGGAGCTGCAGGAAGAGTAAGCAGCCGCTCACCACCCTCTGATGCATTGTGTATAGTCAAAGAAAATAATGTTTGTGCCAAAAAACAGACACATGGCCGATCACTGGGCACGGGAATGAAAGGTCGGTTTTATCAAACGCCTTTCATAGACTGTATTTGTGTACGTAGTAATATGTCCAATGTCCTTGCAAAAAAAGTTAGGGTTTGACTTTTATGTTATTTTTTGACTTACAATTGTTGGTATTATATCATCCTTTACCAGTCGCCATACTTGTGTCTCTAACAATTATTGCTATGTAGAGGTTTGTGCTTTGATTTGCTTCTGCTTGTCTCTTACCAAGAGTGGTACCATTGCTTTCCTTTGTCATTGCGGGTATGACCTTTTTTTGGTGCTGTGTTAGTTGAGAAACATATTCCTTCCATCCAATTCTCAAATACTTTACGTATGCTGTATTTTGTTTAGTGTCAAATTGATACTGTTACAGTAAATCTTGTAGTATGTTAGCTATGCAAGGTCTCAAAGCCCATTATTGATGAGAATAGGGGTGGGACTAAAGTTTTATTTTTCCCCACCATTTCAGGTTAGGTCCTTTTTTAGTTTTGAAAGGAAAACTAGGTTTACAGCAATATATAATGACCATTTCTTGAAAATGAAAATCCACTTGCTTCTGACCTAAGAGATCATTTTGAATGTAACTATAATATGTTAAATTATTTTTTATTGTATAAATTATTATAATACAAAAAAGATGTGTGTGACATGCAAAATCTGAAGAAAGAACGTGAACAATGTAAGGAATACACTGCAGTGGTGAGCGAGGTTATAGCACAGGGTCCAAACTGAAATGAAAAAAGCAAAAGTTGTTACTGGCCTCAGAGGGGGACATGAGGGAGGGTTTTGGTACATTCTGTACAAGTATGATGTCTCAAGTAACAGGGATTTATAAATGAGAAAACAGCAAAGGAGTCACTGAGAATGCTAACTCTTCACAAAGAAAGATGATCATTATGATTAGAATCATTATGTTTAAGATCTCTTTACAGAAGCAATTAAAGGTTATCTTGTATGCCAAGCTAAGCAGACATGCCTGTGGACCAAAAACCAAGTGCTTGGCTCCTCACTTTCACAAACAACACTGCATTGCATTGCTCAAGTCTATCTAGCTGCAGGGCTACGTCGGTCTGCACGGATATGTGCGCTGGCAGCTATCCACGCACGACACATAATGAAGTCCATCCAGCGACAGCAAAGCACAGACTTTGCCTGGTGGATATCCTACATCTGCTTTCAATGAAGACACGTTATTGAATTGCTTATGTAACCGCCTGGCCCGTAGGCTCAAAGAAATGTAAACAGGATTTTTATACTTTTGGCATCAAAAACCAATACGCTGGGCGTGCACATCCTTGTCAGTCATTAACGTTCATTGAAACAATTGCACACGCAAGAAAATGTACACCCAAAATGTCTATTTAAAAAGCAGTTTGCCAATGTTCATTTCCTATTTATTGATCAAATGTAAAATATGAAAACACAAACACACTACCATTTGCTCATAAAAAGAACATTTGTGACCTAGCATATGGCACTAAAACAACAGCCATATGGCATCACTCAGTGAACTGCGCCCTTGTCAAACTTCCCAAGAAATAGAAATAAAATGCACAGTTGGCTGAGAATCTATCAAACTCATGGCAGACAAAATTAAGAAGTAGTAGCAGACTAATGCTTTATAGAACCAATACATATTTTCATCCACAAGACTACTAACAATCGACTCTGACTATCATGTCACCAAAACTCTCACAAACACTGAACCCAGTCTTCCAACTTTAATTTTGCTTGTTGAGTTGTCAAGATGGTTTTGTCAACATAAAAGGAGCCTGACTCAACAAGTCAAAAGTACAATTTGTTTATCTTGGAACAACATTCTTCACCTCCCCTTCCTTGTCTTGATCCGCAGGGATATTGCCTGGAGACATAGTTGCATGACACCAAACACCTGTAGCTTCAGTGTTGTTTCCACACATTCAACCATGGTAGTATCTATACATGAATTAAATTAACATTTGATCAAAAATGGAAAAGTCCAATTAAAACGTACTTAACTATGTATACGGAAGGAATAACATGAATGGTTGTTTTGTTTTTGTTTGTTTTGTTTTTTTACGTTATGTGTGCCTGATGAAAGTGAGGGTTGAAAATGAGACTGTTACTCTACGGTAAATACAGGAAGAAAAAAAACTAAACTTTATATTGAAGATAGTAAATAACGCCTGCATGAGCTTGAAAAGTGTGGCTTTCAGTTTCTGCTCCCTTCCCCCCCTGCTCCCCAAATCAAACAAGCACACTTTTCGAATCATCAATTCCACTCTTGCACTTCTTATTCACATAAACTTATAAAACTCCTTTTCTGATTGCCTGTCAAAACAGCTTTTTTTTTGTTTTGTTTTGTTTTGAAGGACCTTGGATCATGGTATTTTTTTTCCAGTTGAATATCCACCTATAGAAGTTCATAATAATAGGGCAAAATGATCCATTTGGAAATACAGTGGGCCTCCGTGTTACAACGTCCCTGACTTACGTTATATTCACGTTGCGATGTGGAATACTGAGTTTTTTCATCCCCTCTTTATGACATTTTGCCCGTTTTGCAACTGTCATGACAGGCTAGGCTGTATTTGTGTTGTTTCGTCTATATCTTCAGGCGTTTTAGGTCATTACACTTTTTTTCAGTTGCCGTCCCTGAAACGCGTCACTACAATTCTGTCATTGGTCGGCATCTCCTCACGGAGATGGTGGTCTGGCTTATCCTCACAAGGCTCACAGTTGTTGAAGACTATACCAACATTGAGTAAAGGGACCAAAAACGGGCTTTTTACTGATATTAAAAGGCTAAACTACGTCAATACACCTATACCTGGTTTTTCGTATTTAATTTTTAGTTTTAGTTGTTAGTTTAGCAACACTAGGCAAAGTAGATCAAACATACTGCACTTTACATTACTATAGATAAGTATCTAGCTTTTAGGGTTGTCTCATCTTGCGCACCTGCACTTTGTTATTGTACATGTAAAACGCAGAGGATAGTGAGAAACGCAATTTTAATTCCTTTGTATGTTAAGCACATGTGAAGAAATTGACAATAAACTTGACTTTGACTTTGACTATTACTCCTATGAAATCAGTTCCTGTGGGAGCCCAGTATTCTTAACAAAGGTTCCGCCCGCGGCTGAATTATTTACTGCTGACGTTGATTGTCCAGCTGTGTGCTCCCAAACACATATTTCCACCACTTGTAAAACATTAGAACTAATAAATAATATGTTAATGGGAATCCAGACCTGCGGTGTAACATTTGTTCCAATGCTTGAAAGGTTATAAGATAAATGTGTAAAAGGCCATAAATAAACTTTGATTGGTTGCTGTAATGTGTTTGTTGGTAAACACATTGTTATAGAACGTGTTCTAAAAGAACATGTAAAAGGAAAAAGAGTCCATCAAATAAATGTGGCTATCCAATGTTAACGAGGGTACCGGGAACTAGGCTATTTACAGTAAGTTTACTATCTTCTTTGTGGTATGTGTTACAAATGTAAGACTTAGTGTAGGGAGCGGAGAGATTTCCTAACAATATTGGATGCCCTCCCCCACAGATGAAGACAGACTGAACTAAACCAAAAATGTAGACTGAGGGTTTTATAACACAGTGCATTCCATTAAGTACATATGATCAGAGATGGTCAGTCTGGTGAGTAGTATTTGCATATACTCAAAACACCAAAACATACAAGCAGAAAACAGTTTTACTTACCAGTGACAAACTCTGCAGTCTTCTTGAAGCGTGCAAGTATGAGGTAGGACACTATGTAGAGGGATGTAAACAGGAGTACACAGATCTGCACAAGAAAAAGAAAAACATCACATTTGAGGCACAGTCACAGTAGAAAGGGGGGGGGGGGGGGGTGTCAAAATGCCATTTGTTTGACTTTTGTGTACAGTTGATTTTTGCTCACCTCGAGCTTGATTCAGTCATAGTTTGTATTCTGATGCCAACATTATCAACCAGAGTAACAAAAGGAGGCTAAAACAGATAGCCTCTATTTTTCTAGAACGTTTTGCTTTGTCCATCAATCCTTGACGAAATACAAAAATACAAAATACACAAATAATGTTCGCAAAGGCAGACAGATGGAGCCAGAGGATTATCACCTCATTAAAACAAATACTTCTAAATGGGTGACAGTGTCGTTAACGAGAGATTAAAAGTGGCATGTGGTAATGGAGGGCTGCTTACAGATATCATTGTTTGACATAAGGCTGTCAGATATGTAGGTCAAATCTATTGTTAATGCTCTGCTGGCTGATGAATCTCAATAATTTGCCTGTGGATGACGCATACAGTCATGTTGGCATACAGTCATGTTGGTTTCACAACAACTAGGATAAAAGAAAGCAAACACCTACCAGCAATCATTAAGGAGGCCTTCTTATGTTTAGCTGCCTAAGGGAGAGTTGGATGCCTACAATTATCTGAACAGTGTATAAACACGCTCAACTGGATTTCCAAATTAGCCTCTCACCGATGTCAATCTCGCTGAGTATAAAAGTGACCTAACGGCAAACAAACTCAAGAATACGTTTACAGATGTAACACATTATGGCTATGTAACCCTTAATGAAGTGTCTGACAGCAGTACAATGGAAAACAGTTTGTGTGACTGCATCTTATTGTGAGCTTGCCATTAGCATGTAAGCAACACCAAATTTCCGCATAAATGTCATGATTGATGACACTTGGTATGGCAGCAACAGTTTCACACAGCAGGTACAAGATTAGTTTGTGGGATTAAATGTCTGTTCTCATCCAAATGTCCTATTGATTAAAAAAAATACACAAATATGCCATTAGAAATGAGTAGCTTTAAAACAATAAGCAATTACAACACACCTAAGGGAAAATTGAGTACTTATTTGTAGCTGCTTCTTCGCGAGACATTTTCACCATACAAACATAATGACTATAGATTCACATGCAGTACTATCACAGACGGTGCAAAAATTCAATGCGATGACTCAGCACTAGTGATAAAACACATGAACAAAAACAGGACTTGCTTCAAGAAATAGCCTGACATCCTTCAACTATTTAATGAAACAAACGGCAGGAGCCATCCATCCATCCATCGTAGGCTTGCTGGTGCCTATCCCAGCTGTCTACGGGCAGTACGCGGGAAACACCCTGAACTGGTTGCCAGCCATTTGCAGGACAAACGGACTAACAATCATTCAGACACCCAGACCCTAACCCTAACCCAGTCAAGAGTGCCCGGAGGGAACCCACGGGGGCTCGGGGAGAACATACAAACTCCACATAGGAAATCTGGAGCGAGCTGGAAGCAAACTCGGGACTCTGAACTGTGAGGTGGACGTGCTAACCACTCTTAACCACTCTTCTACCGAGCTAGTCCAACCAAATCATGGTAACTTTAAATCCGTTCAGTTTTAGAATGTGTAAGTGTAAACAGTATAGTTATGTTTTGGGGGTTGACCCCCTCCTTTGATTTTGAGGGGCATGGTGGTGACCCACTTAATAAAACTTAACACAAAGGAATGTCTGTGAAAAGCGTGGCAGTTATAAACACCCTTGTTTGTGGACTTTCCAGTAGGGATGAGGAATGTTCAGACTGACAGACAGAGATTCCAATTCATTTAGCTATGTGATTTCTGATGGTTTCTCATTTATGAGGTTTTATAACTCAACATGGGCAATTTTATTTCCTGAAGACAATACTGTCCATATAATCTCAGGAATTCCACCTTGGAGCATATGTATGAAGGTGGTCCTACATTGCGGGGCTGCCCAAGGCTCAAATTTTTGGCCAATGCACAAAGGTGGAACAACAATCACCGTATTATTCTGTTTTTATTATTCATCTATCCACCTATCCATTTTCTTCCACTTTTATCGGGGCTCGAGTCACACGGGCAGCACCTAGAGCAGGGAAGCCCAGACTTCCCTCCCACACACCCAAAACATGCATGGCAGGTATAGAGGACATATTAATTGTCCTTCGGTCTGATTGCGCGCGTGTTGGTTGTTCGCCTCTGTGTGCCCTGCATTGCTCAGCTCAGGATGTCCCCCCCGCCTACCGCCCAAAGCCAGTTGGGATAGGCACCAGCGAGCCTGTCACCGTTGTGAAAACAAGCGGCTCTAGAAAAGGAATGGGCTGATGGATGTCTTGTTGTTGGGCACATACATTATGTAAGCTACTCGATCTTACTGTGACATTTACTCGTCAAGACATCCTTTTTGATCTCTTTGCAGGTACAAGGTGTGGTTTGTGGGTGGCTCCGGAATCTACTTAAATATGTCACCTACATTGTCTTTGGAACGTTAAGTGCCTTTGCCAAGGCGGAAGAATTCTCAGTTACGGGTATTTTTGTGTGCCAGTAAAAACTCCCATTAAATACACTGACTACGAGTGGCCACAAAATTAATTAGCGCACGTTCGCAACAGGAAAAGTCAATCATGCAGGACATGATAAACAGTATAGATTTTTCCTTTTACTTTTTTTGCTTGTTTGAGCACTGCAATCTGTCCTGGACTCAATCACGAGTGGACTTGGTGGCCTTGGGTGTGAAACTCTGGCTATGAGACAAAGGGGTCTGCTTCCTACTGAGCGGTTGGGCCATGGATGCTTAGCAAAGTTTTTACAATGAAGACCGCCATTCAACCCCTACACAATTATCCTTACTACAACTGTCAGTTCTAGTGTGTGTGTGAATATTTGAAAAGAGGGTAACTAATTATTGTTAGTTACAATTGAAACCAATTTAACATTGTCAGTTATCCTGGTGCAGAGGAGGAAGGCAAACTGTGTAATGGAATTTCAGTCAGGAATGTGGAAAATATGCAAACTCGGCATGGAAAAGCCAGCCAGATGTCAGGTTCAGCTTCACAACTTGTTCTCTGTGAGGAAACCGATCCTATATTGTAAGGCTGTCACGACTGGTCGACGTGAACAACCAGATTATGTAAATTAGTCGATGGCGTTTTCCCATCGTCGACTAGTTAATTTATTTTTAGTATATTTTACTCATCATTTGGTCATTTCAGTCCCAACGTGTTTTTACTTACTACATCAGAAAGTCACATACAAAGTGTTTCGGGGGAGATGTGTTTTCCTTCACACCCTCATTGCGTCACTTCTTTAAACCTATCCCTGAATAAAAATCCCAGTGCTTGGCAGAGGTTATGAAAACGGTTCTGAAAATATGGCGAAGCAGCAGCAAAAGCAGCAGTACTCGACAAAAACACTCTAAAGCAGCATTTCTCAAATGGGTGGGGGGGGTGGGGGGGGGGGGGGGGGGGGGGGACAGGTACCCCTGGAGATACTTGAAGGAACTCCAGGGGGTACTTGAGATTTTAAACTGAAAAAAAAGGGAAAATCCTTTCAAAATTATTATTTAATTAATTAAATGTTTCAGGAAAATATAAGTTCATAAAACAAATTTTATATTCAGTA
Source organism: Hippichthys cyanospilos (assembly GCF_059441005.1). Classification (NCBI taxonomy): domain Eukaryota; kingdom Metazoa; phylum Chordata; class Actinopteri; order Syngnathiformes; family Syngnathidae; genus Hippichthys; species Hippichthys cyanospilos. The sequence goes on along the minus strand of NC_142370.1, from coordinate 26,328,118 downwards.
GGGTATTCAATTTCTTTATATGAAAAAGCCAGTTTCTCCAAATACTAGAATGGTTCGACCCAACATGTTATGTGCCACCTCTCGTTACCTGTCAAGTTAATGATTTTTTTTTTTTGTGAAAAAAATCTCTATTATGATCCCCAAAAGATGACAATTTATGTTGTATATTTATCTGTGGACAAATATTTACTTGTAATTTTTTCTTTTTGAGAACAGGTCTGACATTTGGTTGATTATTTTTAGTGGACAAATCTTTCTTAATAAGTTAAATATTTATTTTTGTGAACAGATCTCTACTGTAATCCTGAAGGAGGACAATTTATGTTCAACATTTTCTGCGGACATATATTTATGATTATTTCTTTTTGAGAACAGGTCTGACACTTTACAGTATCCTGAGTATTTTTTGTAGACTTTTATTCATTAATAATTAGTTGGGTTTTTTGTGTGTGAAAAGATCTCTCCTGTAATCTGAAGATGGGATGCTTTATGTTTAATATTTTTCTGTGGACTAATATTTACTTAAATCTTATTTCTTTCTGAGAAAGGGCCAACATGTTATGTTGATTATTTTTTGTGGACAAGTATTTATTAATAAAGTTATTTCTTTTTGATAAGAGATTTCTTCTACCATCCAAAGGAGGCCACTTTTATTTTTTTTGTGGACCAATACAAATAAAGTTTGAAGAGTACAGAGGTTTAATGAATCTGCCTGCAAAGTCACTGACATGTAGTCTGTGTAAAACTGAACTTGCATTCCACGGAATCACAACCACAATGCATGACCATTTCAAACGAAAGCACTACGGATCCACTGCCACCATATCCACTGAAAACTACGAGGTAAGCCCTAATGTCTTCAAGATTCAAGAGTTTTATTGTCACAACTATAGTATTATTATGTTTACTACAGCAAGTTGAATACATAGACATTGTATTCTTTACTTAGCTACGCATAAGTTTGTCGCTGGATGCCTTATTGAGCAGTTAATTCGATGCTACCATGCACACTCTCGTTTTATTGGCGGTCATACAATGAACGTTGGGTTTAGCAATGATTAAAACGGTTGTGATGTCTCCCCCTCATTGTGTTCAGAGCGTGAGGTATGGATGGGCGTGTGTCGATTAAAGAACATGGAATCTTATTCAATAGGTCTGGTTTAATAACTGTCGCGAGGAAGAAAAACAACAACCGCACTACTTGCCTACAGACATCAGTGGAGACGTATTCAAAGAGCGGTCAAAGTATGGGAACTGAAAAAGACTGAATATTACAACATTAAATGACAGAAACTACAATATAAAAAAATAAACGAAATATACACTAATTACACAAGTTCTGGAGTTATAAATCATATCACAATCAAACTAGAAGTTTTCACTTTGGTGATGTCGAGCAGGAACAATGTTTCTGCATCTCTTCACATTTGGCCTTGGGGCTCTTGTTGGATAGTGGAACGTGCTACCAAAAAAAGAACATGGGAGGAGAACATTGACAAATAATGACGTTATACCGGTTTACTCTAACTTCAAGGTGATTTTGTTTTCCAACCATGTTTCTAATAGGCAATATAACTAAAGCATTCTCAAAAATAGCACACACAAAAAAGCTCAATTTCTCCAGATCTGATCTTCAAAATTATTTCTGTGTTGTGCTCAGGTTGAAGTGGCCTTTCTTTTAAAAATACTATCACCTTGCTACTCTGTTGTTTGTGTTTATCCAAATGTGGAATTATAAATGCTGTTGTTAGCTACTGTTGTAAAACTTAATATTTCTATAATCGTCAGAAAGATATTTATTGTGTCAATGAAGCAAAACGGTGGAGAATGGAGGTGGATCACTCAAAGAAAATTTGCAAAATATACCTGATGGATTAATGGACCTTTTGTCTGTATTAACGGGAAAATTGTGGGACTGACTCAGATTCGTCATCATCTGACCAAGAAAACGCCACGCATTGAATGGAAGACACCAGAATTACTTACTGTCAACGATATTGTGTTATGTCTCTGCTGACCACTGGCAAGCATCTTGTCTCAACACATAGTGTCTTTGAGCTATTAAAGGTTTGCTTGAATACAATCGCCAAAACACTTCTGCTATCAATTGTAAAGGCATTTAATTTAATACAAGTATTAGCACATATACAAGAGAAAACATGCATCGCAAAAGACAAGCAGGAAAAGGAGAGAGAAAAAAAGTACCGTCAAAAGCAAAAGATGAGGCCACCCTACTTCCTCTCGACCAGCTGCATCCGTGTATTTGGTGGAAAAAAAAAAGAAAAGGAAAACTAACGCTTGGAGTTGACAGCAATTAAGATGAAGGGCCACGCACGCAACTGTTACAGTTCATCTTTTAGTTGTACATTCCCAAGGTCTTAAATAAAGCAGCGGAGCGTCGTATGTGATATTGCATTTTTCGTTTTTTTGGGGGGCATCATATTGAAAGCTCACTTTTCAATAAACGCAGCACTTACGATGATCTCCCTGACACGCTTGTGGAAAAGTTGCTCCCGCACCGACACGTCGTCCGTTTCCATCCTCCGGCACCATAACAAAGAAAATGACGGGTTCAGATCGAAGATTTGGTGCGTCAAAGTGTTACAAGGGGGAGCATTTCGTAAAGAATGCCGCGGGTGTATTGTCGACCAGCCCGGATTGTGTATGCTACCGCTACCACTATGCTACTCAACTCGGTTAAGAAGCTAGGGGGCGGGACTGAGAGGCGGGGCAAAGGAGAGGAGCATGCCACAGGTAGCTGTCAATCATCACATAAAAAAAAAAAAAAAAACGTGGCTAGCCAATGAGTTGACTTAGTTTTCTTATTAAACATGTCGGCGCATGCACGCACTAGCTACATCGCTTTCCTGAACTGCCATCTGTTGGCAGTGGATAGAAGAAACAGAATCTTCGTTTGAGAACCGAAAATCTAAATTTAAAGATATAAGTGGGCTATGAAGTAAATATTCTGACTTTTTTTTTTTTTTAATTTATTATTACTGACAGTAGGGATGGATGGATTTGGCATTAATAACAATAATGTCACGGCTGAAGCGTCACCTTGGGCAAAATCTCAAATGGTAAATATATTTTACTGTCATTGCATTTCTGCCTCCATACATATGCGTGATTTGTTTGTCTGTGGTTTAATTAAACATGTTTGAAATCAGGTGTATGTCTAGGTTCTATTCCTTCGTCAAAATATACCTGCAACTTGTTTCAACCCTTGCAAATACTATATGGATAGGGCACTTATCTATCTTTTGAACAGTCATTGATGCGCACAAATTGTTGTACAATTTTTGGGTAAAATTAGTAATCTACACAATGAAAACAAAAAGTAAATAACATAAACGAATAATCAGCAACAAAACAATAGATAGTAAACACAAATTATGTCAAATAAAATTAAAACAAAACAAAATTACAATATGCTACGTTTCATCCTGCTAAGCCAACGAATACAAATGTGTCTTACATAAGACACGTTTTAAATTTGGACAGAAAGGAAGGTCTTTTCAAAGAAATGGGCATGTCACAGAAAAGGCTCTGAGGCTCTGCATAGTCCTTGGCGACCCCAGTAGCATCTGGCCTCCATAACGTGCCGTGACGTGCAAGAGTGTAGGAAACCTAAAAAATTTGACATCTATCTATCTATCTATCTATCTATCTATCTATCTATCTATCTATCTATCTATCTATCTATCTATCTATCTATCTATCTATCTATCTATCTATCTATCTATCTATCTATCTATCTATCTATCTATCTATCTATCTATCTATCTATCTAATGTTTTTTGTTTTAGTTTATGTTACTGTACCCTCAATGATATTACAATTTAAGAACAATATAACATGTAGAGCAAATAATGGCCTGAGAGTGACTATCTTATCCACTGGGCCGATCACGGGTGGTAAATTTTGTATATCACGTGCTGAGTTTCATTGCCATGATCCAAAGTCCAATCTGTTGCAACAACATAAACCAACAGTAGAAGAACTGAAAAGAATTGATCATCTGATGCATTTCAAGATCTCGACTCAGTAAGTAGCAAGAATATGAGAAAACACTTGGCTTACATTAGTTAAACAGTAAATTAATTGAATAGAAATGGTTTGTTTAGGTTTGTTTTTGTTATGTGACGTCTTGTTGCTGTTCAGAGTAGTGAACTCCTTAATTAGTAAAACTGCAATCGACTACCCTCATTTTAATGTTTCACTGGTGCCTAGTGATACAAGTGACCTGATGTGAGTTTTTCAAGGCATGACAAATGACAATTAACTTTCAAATTTTTGCTTTGATTTGGGGGCAAATATTTTAGATACCTGTTGATTGCGTCACAGGTCAAGTAAGTAACAACGGTGGTCCATAGTGAGATGAACAGACTTCAGCAACTGCACAAAGTGGCGTTTTGAGTAAACTTGAGAGTACTACTTGGGCCTGTTAAATCGAGGTTCCACTGTACAAGAATATACACTGAGTATTTGACACAACATAGCTTTACCTTACTACTGAATGTTTATCATCAAAATGTACAGTTGGTGCTGAGAAGGAAAAATACATATGTTTTATCAAGAAAAACTGCATGAAAGAAGCTTCTGGTCTCATTGTTTAAGAGCTATGGAAACAATTTTGTCGAGACAACATGCGTACAGCCATACTTTCCAGCAGGGGGCATCAACGGTAGTGGATTTGGCTGCCATTCATGTCCCATTCAATGTGTGTGTATATATATATATATATATATATATATATATATATATATATATATATATATATATATATATATATATATACGCATCAGTCAATAGCATCAGTGTCTCTGTTATAATCCTTTAAACAACAAATATTTTAACACAGACACTGGCGTAACGCATTTGGAGGGACAGTGTAAAAAAATCCACAAGTTTATATTTATTTTGATGCAAACACCAACAAATAAACAAAAGACACTTTTATCAAATTCATAGACTTTTGACTTGAAATTTGACTTTTTTTGTCTTCCCCCCTACAGGTAATCTGCTTGAACATGCCTAATTTTCACCTATAGCAGCGGTGATCAGGGGTCACAAGATGGTCAAAAGTGTCATGGTAACATATGCCCTGTGGGCAGTGGGTGGTCTTTTTGGCCTTCACCATTTATATTTAGGAAGAGACAGCCATGCTCTGTTATGGATGCTAACCCTGGGAGGTTTCGGCATTGGCTGGATCAGAGAGATTATACGTATTCCAGCGTATGTGGGTGAAGCCAATCAAGATGCAGGGACGGAGAAGAGAACACCCTCCAACAACATCCCTCCACCAGTAAATCCAGTTAGATTTGCTGGCCAGGTGTGTGTTGGGATCTACTTTGGCACAGTGGCACTTATTGGACTAAACTCCCTCAAGTTCTTCTACTTGATTGTTCTCCCTTTATGTGTGGGTGCAGGGGTGCATCTGGTGTCCACTGTTGGCCAACAGACCTCTGATCTACAAAAAACACTCACAGCTAGCTTCATAACCTCCCCGATATTCTATGGCAGCACTTTATCCCCTCTGCCCATTAGCTTGGCAGCCAGTGTCACTGCCATACAGCACCGCATGTACAAGAAGCCACGGCCAACAGGGACAACACAGGAACTCGGTAGGAGAAAAACGCTTCACTCTCTTGAAATCATTTAATTTAATTTAATGGAAATCTGTTTTGCATTTTAGGCCCACGTCTTTTCAGGCTGAGTCTCGCTTGGCTGGCCTTCTCTGCACCATTGGCCTATTGTGTTTTCCATAACACCACTGCCACTTTGTATTACCTGTCTGACTGTATGACAACACTGCTGGATATTTTTTGGTTCCTCCCTTGGCTCCGAAGTGTGTTGGAGTACATTCTTTTAATGCCGTATCGCTTCATGTGTTTCTTGACTGGTGGTGGCTATTATGAAGAGGCCTTGAAGAAGATGTTGGAAATATTCATCAAAGATTACACTGAGCGAGAAAAAGAGGCACTGCAGGTGTGTAATCGCATCCCTTTTGGTAAGGTTATACTGTACTGTGCTATCTCAATTTCTGTGCTGTTTTGTACTGTAATCCGTGTGTTTTGGCATTTTACAATAGAAGCACCAAAATTCAGCTCAAAGGGTTTCAAGACACTGCTTGGCCTCTTCTCTAATTTGTAAACATAATCTTGTTGCTATATTTTGTTTGCATTATGCAGGTTTTATCGTTGGGAACGCAGGCCTCTCTTGAAGAGATAACTCATGGCTATAGAGACCTTGCCAAGACTTGGCACCCAGACCACAACCCCAGCAAAGATGCTGAAGCCACATTTGTGAAGATCCAAGAGGCATATGAGGTTCTTCTACGGCGCCATAGGCCCCGCCGTTTTACATAGTTCCTGAGAGTGGCAGGCACCAATGAGTTGGCACAGGAGGACCCCATTGTCATTTTCATTGTCAGTGGAAAACATACATTTGTTGCCTTTCTTACTAGAGAATCCTTCTACTTGTCAAATGTAATCGCATTGAATTTTTAATTTGTCCATCGGTTGACTGGATGATACTCAACATATTGTCAACAGCCAGGTACAAATTCATAAACGAGTACATCATATATCTTAGTCACACCTACAAAATATTAACTTGACAGTTCGATTGCACTTGCGACTAATCCAGTGGGTCTATTTTCAAAACTGTACTTTGCTGCTATCTTGTGGCAATTTTTATATACCCTCTGAGCTATTTTATTCTGACGTTGTACAGTACCGAATATTGTATAGGCTGCTTTAAAAATTACCCTCTTGTTTTATATGACAACTTGTATACAACTCTTTGTATTGTTTACCGTTCATATGAATGTTATTTCATGTACAATTTAATGATGTAGTGTTGTCACAATTTAATCAGCTATAAATAAAAAGCCAATCAGGAATATAAAACAAAAAAAAAATCACACGCTCAGAAAGAATTTTGTCTTGATCTTAAGGCCTACTAATCCATTAGCATCTACATATTTATGCGAATCGATGCCTTCGACAATCTGCGGCCCGGAAGTTGTTTGGGGTTCCCAGGTAAAAAAAAAAAAAAAAAAAAAAATCCGAGCGATGCTGACGTCGCTTTGAAAACAAACCACTATCCAGACACTTATAAAGAGGGAAAGAACGAGCGGTGACCAGGTAAGGAAGCGCTCTGCAGAATTACCACGGCGCTCGCTGATGCGAGAGCAGCTTCCATCAACCATCATTTGCAAGAATTTTTTTTCCGCGGGAGTTGATCGCGGGTGAATGCCATTCGTCGTGTGCTCTGCTGCCATAGCAACGGCGCGCTAGAAACATTGAAGAAACATTGCATGGCAGCGCCGACACTTGAACGTGCTCGATACCAGATGACAGCCGCATGCGTGCAGTCAATATGAATCATGTGACACGCAGCCGTTTTAGCCGTCCAAACGCGGTGTTTTGCGGCCATCCGTAACAACGCAACGCGCCGAGCGGCTCAAACAAGTGGTCAAATAGCCTTTGTGTGTGCTGGCCAGTTAGTTATTTGGAGACAGAAAGCGCACTGTCGCGCTCCCGCCGAGATGAACGATTGTCAGTCAAGAACTGGCACTCCAGTGCACCCCTTTCCCCTCTGCCCCCCCACCCAGCCGTGCCCTGGTGTGACTGGCGCGTCTGCATCCGCGCCTGTTGCTTGCTCTCCAAGCGGTCAGAGGCAGCATTTTCACGTTCTTTTTTTTAGTCTCACCGCATCCCTACGCATATATGCGCAAGGTGCAGATTTACCATCGCTATACGATGATAATTTCGTGACATGCTCGCTCTAATTGACTTCCACCAAGGCTGAATACCTCCATTGTTGACTGGAATTGCCCATGTTTGATGACATTGTTAGCAAATCTGCTTTAAGTGTTTCACAGCGGAATCGTCAAATCTGTTTCACATGAACATACACTCCTCATATAGGCTAAATAATGGAAATGCAGCTATAATCATCACAGAGATTTTTTTTCATGTATGTGGGGGGGATTAAATGAAAAATTGAAAATCAAGATAAAGGCCCGCCACAACAGCAAAATCAATGAAGGGATAAGACAAAATGTTGAAAAGAGAAAGGACACGAAACGGATGGATTAAGTTAAAGCCATAAAGTGTGTAGAATTGAGTGCTTTCTAATGATGAACAAATAGAATGCAACAATTTTGAAATACACCCACCACGATGTCTCAGAGACCACAGTTTGCAACCCTTCCACCATTACACTATATCTACAAGATCACAAAGTAACCATAGCACAAAAATGGCTGCAAAACCTGTCAGTCCTGTTAGCCATGCATACCCTATACAATACAATTATTGGTTATTTGCTCTATGATTTACATACTTATATCATATATATGATAAAATCATGTTGGGTTGGAATATCCATCCATTTTCTTTACCCACTTATCCTCACTGGGGTCGATGGCATGCTGGTGCTTATCCTAGCCATCTTCGGGTATAGGGACAGTCAGGCACAGCATACACAAAAAGCAACAACCATTTACACTCACAATCACACCTAAAGAAAATTTAGAGTGTGGGAGGAACCTGGAGTCCGGGTGAAGGCCAGAGCTGGAATCAAACTATTCTTCCTCTGTGTCACCGTGATTGATTTTTTTTCTGCGTATTATCAAATTTTATTGCAGGTTTTTTAAATTAATATTTTTCTTTGCAAAGAAAAATACTGCAGCTCTGTATTACCCCCCCCCCCCCCCCACACACACACACACACACACACACACACACACACAGACACACACCCCACACCCAACAATTCCCTGTTGATAGGCATCCAAACCCGACTCAGGCCTATTTGCTTTCATACACCCTTGTGAAAAAGAAAATGATCAACGTAATATTCTGGTCATGTTTAAAAGTGCTGATAGTTTGAGTAGATCTCAGGTGGTCAAGGAGCATAAAAATAAACAAAGGTTACTTCACTTTGTTGCCGGATGTCTCTCAGGAATGAAAAGACCTATATATTTCGATCCACGGCCATTTAGAGCTTTATAGACCACCAGTAAGATTTTAAAATCTAATCCCTAACTCACAGAAAGGCCATGTAGATATTTCAGCACCTGTGTAATGTGGTCCAATTTACTATTGTCAGCAACAACTCACATTCTTGACCTGTTGCAGATGTGCATCTAAATTTCCTAATCTGTACAAACCCTGTTTACTGAAAATGAGCACATTAATACCTTCTCTGTCCTTGTTCAAGAAAAAAAAATTCTTGAGAATCTTGAGAGCTTTTCCTTTGACATCGGACCACTTCCATACAAATCACTTCCAAGTTCCACTTACTTTTACTTTTACTTTTGCCACTAATTTTAGCCAATGATTTCATCTTTGCCATTCTTCAGTCCCTCTTGACAAAAAAAGAAAAATTCATATTCATATTCATGAGCCAATCAGCGGTGTAAGTGGTAAGTGGTGGACTCCCAACACAGAGTTTGCGGGTTCAATCTTGTGACCATGTCACAGAGTCCTTAGTTTGTGTTTGCCACTGCTTACAAACAGTGGCTGCAAATTGGTTCCTTACAGTTATTGGATAGATTCCTGAAGACCTCAAGTGTTTTAAATGACTTCTAGAACGCAATGCAGAATTAAAATTGGATACGCCGTATCATTGATCCATGATTTTTTTTTCTTTCGTTGAGTAGATGCAGGCATCTGGTGAAAGAATGAATGCCGATGACTGCAATGGATGCTCTCATGCATCAGGTAGCCTTACAGAATAACTTGAACATTGAATGATACAGCCAGGAAGCTAACTTTTACTTTCCTGTCTCATTCAGGCAATGTCCCAGAGTCATCGACGGAGCAGGACTTATACGACCCAGACAAGCAACAATCCTTGACCCGCTGCTCCTTTGCAGGTTTGTTTTCAACTTTCTCACGCAGGTTGTTTTGATATTTTCTTGAAGTGTATTTATAAATGTACATTTGATGTTCCCTTTTCAGAAAACTCCATCAAGGTGGAGCTGTGCAATGAAGATAGACCACCACAGCCAAACAACAGAGGGCCTCTTGGACATGGTAAAAGTGGGCATGAGGGAATAGAGCCGATGGAGGAAGGGAGCGCAGAGCACGTTGGGCTTGGACAAGCGAATCTTTACACTGAGCTGGTCACTTCGAAAAGTGCCTCGCCTGGACCCGTCCGACTCCCCAGTGGAAAGCTCCAATGTGACGTATGTGGGATCATCTGCATCGGACCCAATGTGCTGATGGTGCACAAGCGTAGCCATACAGGTGACCAGATCCTAGCCAACAGTTAGCGCCTGCGATAAAAGTCTATCGTCTAAGAGAGTGTTCACGTTTGTTGTCAGGTGAGAGGCCTTTCCAATGTAAGCAGTGTGGAGCTTCCTTCACCCAAAAGGGCAACTTGTTACGCCACATCAAATTGCATTCTGGAGAAAAACCTTTCAAATGCCCAATTTGCAACTACGCTTGTCGGCGGAGAGACGCTCTAGCCGGACATCTTCGTACGCACGCAGGTAGAACGCGTCCACATTCTATTTACTGTAGAGCCAAATCTAAAAACTGTACGTACACAATAAAAACGACAGTAGAGAACTGCTTTTGACATTATGAATGACAGCGTTCCCTTGCTACTTAGCATGATTATCTTTGCAAAGATTTTTTTTAAGGAATTAAAAACATACAGTGTGCTTATGAGCAAACAGTAAGTGGCCCTTACTCCATCACCTTGATGGAACTCAACATTATTTGTATTCACCTATCAAGAGAATATTTGTTATAATTCTCTATACAATATGACATTGAGTCGTTTGTGAACAAAGGAAATCTTGCTTGCAAATTATCACCACTGAAACAAGTCTTCTCCAAGATTACTTCCCGGTGAAAAGGTTCTTATAAACTGGATCTGGGGATTGGGTTGCTGTCTTTTACTGGAAGAGGATATTGTGATGGCAGGTTAAACAATAATTATTTGTGGAAGGGAAAGGGGTAATTCATTGATATAAATGTTAAAATATATTGTAAAATCGTGTTATTTCACTAGCTACCGTCTTGTTTACAGGTCATTTAACCTTGGGTTTTGAATATTATAATTGCAGTTTCTTCGCCACTGGGAGGAAAGCCTTTCAAGTGCATCTACTGTAGTCGCAGCTACAAACAACAGAGCACATTGGAGGATCATTTTGACCGTTGCCACAGTTTTTGTAAGAGCCAGGATGAGATGACAGCAGTCAACTCAAAGACAGTACAACAGAGTAAGACCCAGATTATATTCCAACCAAAAAGTGTCTGTGCGGGGATTTAGTACGGCCGGTAAATTAACAATGTTTGTGCAAAGACAGTCATAATGTTTTTTGTTTGCAGGTGATCAGTCTCTAAATAAGGAAACATTGGCTAAACCCACCCCGATCATATCCAATGAGAAACCACAGTTTCTGGATAGATTAGCTGTTAGCCTCACAAAGCGTAAGAGGTCAACGCCACAGAGGTTTCTGGGTAAATTTTCCTTTTTGATTTGATTAGAAGTATATTTAAGTATATATTCAAGTATAGAAGTATAATTAATTATTTTCCATAAAATATTTAATATAGTGTGTATTGTATTTCATACAGTTATAGTTGCAATAATTTCACTTCTATTGCCATTGTAAAAACTAATTCTGCGTTTAATGGTTTATAATTAGCTGCTTGTATCAGTATAAGCAAGTCCTCATGATTGGGCTTTCACGATGGTCAGGCTTGAGTAGCATGGTGGGAAAAAACGATACAATGTCTTTGTTGTTGACAAAGATGAAGTTACAAAATACAAACTCTTTAAAAAAACAGAAGAGATTAGATTTACGGGTGCATGTCTGCATGTTGATAGCTCAGTCCTACACCTTTCACATAATTTGAAAAAAAAAATACATTGGGTATTATTTCCCTGCCAAGTGCTCAGTCTGTCTGAAAGCCAAGCATGGTAAACAGGGAGGAACCAAATACCAAAACAAATGAATCGAGGCTTGCGTCAGCATAAAACCCGGCCGGGTACGCCGCTTTTTATGCTACGTTGTCCATAGAGCCTGTTGTGTAAAAACTCAGTCCATTGACTTTCACTGTATTTGGTGTCCCCAGCTGAGAAGCACATCCGCCTTGACCTGCTCGAAGCGCCTTGTGACCTGTCCTCTGGTTCAGAGAGGGAAGGGGAGCATCTGAACCCCCAGCCGGCTGAAGATTCAACTGGTCTGAGTGGGCTACCTCTGCAAGACACCAGGAGCAAACGAGGCAACGGCGTGCTTCATCTTGCCTTTTCATCTGAGTTACACTCAGTTATGGGCTCCGCTAACAGCAACGTGCCTCTTCAAGGAACCACGGGTGGACATTCGATGGTGCCTCTTGGCGTGTCGAGTCAAGAGTCAGCTCACCCTTCAGTTCATAGCCTCAACACCTCACCCAACGGATGTCCTGACTCGACAGATACAGAGAGCACGGCAGAAGACCTCAGCACAAGGGCCGCTGTCCACACACATACCTCCAACAACAACCAGCACCTCCACTACCAAACCCAGGCACTGTCCTACAGCCTATCCAACTCAAGCTTCGGCCAGGCTAAAGAGACGGACCCAGAATGGGACAGCATGTGCCCTTCACCTCCCACCCCAGTGAAGAGGAGCACTGGCTTTCCGCTTCTGTCCAGGGAGAAAGTCCAAGTTTTGGACAGGGACGGCCGGCCCATGCGTTATTTCCAATGCCACCACTGCCGCATCCTCTTCCTGGACCATGTTATGTTCACCATCCACATGGGCTGTCACGGCTTCCACCAGCCCTTTGAGTGCAACATCTGTGGGCACTGCAGCCGGGACCGCTATGAGTTTTCCTCGCATATGAGTCGCGGAGAGCACCGACTGGCCTAAGGAAAGCTGGAAGGGGTGAGAGGAATCATTGGGAGTGTCGTGGGCTCATGTTTGCTCTGCACCGGATCATGCTTTATATCCCTTGTGTGAAAATGAGAATTTTTCTTTTTTTAATCTATATCGTCTTACATGCCGACCGTTGTGTCATTCCAATTGAAGATCTCTGGTCAACCGTTTACATGTGACCTGATCCATCCTGATGCGGCGTTGAAGTACAATATACAGTGTTCCCTCGCTACTTCGCGGTCTATCTTTCGTGCCCTCGATGCTTTGTGTTCTTTTTTTTCATTTAAAAAAAGCTATATTGCCGAGGGACGCACTGTGAAGGTTTCCTGCGTGCCAAGCAGATGAGTTGGTTTTAATTGCACTCCATGGACGTCAACCTAGAGTAGAGCCCATAGCTAACCAAACATAACAGGGGAGCAGAGTTAACGCTCGAAATTCAAATGAATTACAAAAGCACTGTAGGTAAAATCTTCCCAACGCTTTCTTTCGTCCTCATCACTCTCCTTCTGCCGGTGTTCTCACTCACGTGTGAGTTTCACTGTGAGAATGCCAGATAATCAGTCAATCAACTCACGGGCACGCCGACAAGACACGTGATTGGCTCCCGGCGTGACATTGACCAGTGAGGGAAGGAGTTGTAATCCGATCCTGTCCAGGAGCTGTAATCCACTCCTGCCCGAAACGGCAATGGATAGCAGTACAGTTACTATTTAAGGTTTAATAATGAATGATTTAAGAAAATATCTGTACTGCAGTAATGTTTTTCTCAAATATGTAAAGTATAAATACTTTTCCCATTTTAAAAAATTCACTTACCCACATAAACATGCATGAAAATTCTTGGAAGCCAGAGGGGGGTTTCATACTTTTAGCAGGGGGTTTTCAGTCCCGACTAACCGCGAAAAACGAGGGAACACTGTACCTCTACATTTGATCAGAACATCTGTTTTATCAGTTGATGATGTGCAGATGCGTGCAAATATCAAGTCATTTACAAAGACTGAGATCAGTTGTCTATTTTGTACAGTAATTGTGAAAGTAACACCTTGTTAATTTAAAAAAAAAATATTCCAATTGAAGTTTTAGAAATTCAATTTCATTGTAATTGGAATACAAGGCTCCATGTAAAACCAGTTTGGTGAACAGAAGCAGAACCAGATGCATTTAAAAGTTTATTGCGGCGAATTATGTAATATGATAAGTTGCACTCTCATATTGAATCGTCTGGCAAAATGTGATTTTGCTTTAAAAGTGCCTTCTTGGGGGATTTCCTCCAAATTATTATTAAAAAAAAAAAAGGAACAGGTGCTGAGAAATCTTGACTAGCCATCGTCTCCTTAATTTGAATTGCTCTACGAAATGTTTGTGTGCACAAGCAGAACAGAAGGCACCATGTATGTTTACATTGGAACAATTTTGTTTGGTTGTGTCATGGACGCACATACAGAAGAGCTCTGTTAAGTGGTGCAGGAGGGTGTTTTGTTCGTGAGGTGTGTGAGCTTTATATGCACTGAGAATGTTGTGCCTCTGGGATTGGGGGGGGGGGGGCTTTTGTCATTGGATAAAAGTTGAAAAGGACTGCCTTAAATATAACTTGTTTACAGTGTTTGAAGTCAGAAACTGGGTCTGGAACCAGTTACGGTGCTGGGATTGTGTGAAACAGAACTCATTCGTGACTGTACGGTTGCTTGTGTAGGATTTTGGATCTTAAAGTGGGCCTTGGAATGCTGATGGAGATCAGACCATGAGCCATGAGGTTTACAAGGAAGACCCTGACCAAGTTCACCCAGGGTCTGCTCTTAAATCTACAGGATTGCACCTGTAGAGTCCCTGCTTATATATGACAAGTCTTTGCCCCAGCACTTGATGGCTTTACTTTGTTGTGCTCGTTTTCCTGCACTGAAATTACTGTTGAATCCTCACAATGACGCTCGTATAATTTGCCTTTCTGGATTACCATCATGTTGCACTAGATATTACGCTCAAGTTTGCTGCAATTTTTTTCACAGAAAATTGACTGTAATTTCAGCTAAAGCTCTTATGTTAAGGCACTTGAGGCTGAGAGTACAGAGGTTTTATTTAATTGCTTAGCAAGTCAAACTTGGGTTGTGTTAAGTTTCACTCGCAGTCGTGTATTTATCAGTGTTGC
Source organism: Hippichthys cyanospilos (assembly GCF_059441005.1). Taxonomy (NCBI): domain Eukaryota; kingdom Metazoa; phylum Chordata; class Actinopteri; order Syngnathiformes; family Syngnathidae; genus Hippichthys; species Hippichthys cyanospilos. The sequence goes on along the minus strand of NC_142370.1, from coordinate 26,313,077 downwards.
TTGTTTCAGCCTTGGTGTATTTAATCAGCTATATTCCAAATCTTATCCAGCATATTCCTCAAGTGGACGAGAGATGTTACCTCCTGCTTCTTTCTAGCACCCAAATACCTTATTGCTACTGTGCAGTGACTTTTCTGTTCATGTTCATTTAGGGAGCACGGATGAGACCAAGCTCAGTATTCTCGACTCATTATTGTGGAATTGTTGCTTTAATAGTTGAACTTTTATAATGCTGAATGTAATGAGACGTTAAAAAAAAAAGAAGCTAAAATGGAAAGACTTGCGTGAATGGAACATAGCATGTGTGCTTGTCACCACCCTGCTTTCACCCGAATTGTGAAGGTTTTTTTTGTTTTTGTTTTTTTAATGTGAAGTGAAAAATGAGGCATGGGTTTGTGTCTTATTGTGTGGACTTTGTTGTCGTTTTCTGAAATTTTGTTGTGATATTACATGACAAAAACAATTTACCTCAAAGTTTGACTTGTTTAACTGCCTCATCACTTTAAAAAGTCCTGTTGCTCTGAGACGTTTTTGCAGTTGCCCTCGCTATTCTGCAAACTTTTTACTGTTAATAAAGTTTGGTCTATTGGTAAGTGATTTTTCTTTCTTGGATCATGCATGCATTTGATATTGACTGCAAAATCATAAATTAAATAAATGATCAATTTATACCCCTGATAAAGATTCAGTCTTCACCCTGTTTTCATTCTAAATTTTTTAATGCTGTGGACATTTGTTAATACAGTTATTCATCCCATTCGAATTTTACAATTTGGCACTCCTTGAGACTTATGAATGTTTGCTTTGTGCAGCTTTAAAGATAAGTATTAAATTAACTATTAAAATATGTAGTCATTGTTTGTTGCAGATTGGCCAGTCACAACACTGCAAAGACCGGGTACCTCATATACAAAAGGTTTGTACCACAAACTACGTAGCATACATTCATTTTCACAGTAAAGTTCAGATTTATATAACGTCAGTGGACCAAAAACAAAGCTTTTGTGGACCCAAAGAGACTTTTTTGAGGACGTAAAATGTGCCAAGCAGCTATCAAATGACATGTTGATGAAAAGTGGACTGTGGAAAAGTGGAAAAACCATGATTGAAAACCTGTTTTCTCAATCACTCTGCGCTGTTTAATGACTTTGTCATCCATTGTTTTGGGTATCTTCTCAGTTGAAACTGTTTTTACTCAACTTTGTAGTTGCAGTGTCATTTTTGAGCCGCTAGATGACAATCAAGTCAAGTTTACATCTTTCACTGAGCTCCTTTCTCGTCTACCAGGGCAAAACAAAACAAAACAAAACAAACAAAAGCAGTACTGCAACAACAAGGTTTCCAACAAGTGCAACAAGAATAAGAATAAGAATAAGAATAAGAATAAGAATAAGAATAAGAATAAGAATAAGAATAAGAATAAGAATAAGAATAAGAATAAGAATAAAGTACACACCAAATAATAAAAAGGAGCACTGCTAACTATCCCATCAACAAATTATTGGTATTTAATTGTTACTTCCCAGTTCCACCACTACATATGCGGTATAACGTGAATATGTTGATTTTACTCTACTATTAAATCTCATTACATTGTTGTGGTTTCCCCAAGTAGTGATGTCTGCTGTGAAACTAATACTTATATTCATCCAGTATCAAAAGCAACTAGTGAATAAAAATAAAGGCATGGACCCAAAACGTTCACTTAACTGAATCCAGGCCAATGAAAACCAACTTATGTCCACTTATGTTATATAATTAGGCAGCGTGTTTCCACCAGATTTGCACGGATTCGCACACTAACACGCAAATATTGGTCTCTGAAGGGTTATGGGGGAATCTCGCAACATAGCCGTAGTGCAAGTGATCTATAATACAGTATGTGTAGGTCTGTATGAAAAGCCATGCACAATTCTATTACTTACTACTCCTAAACATAAATGTCTTGTCATCTTTTTGAGGCGCTTCTTTGACAGAGCATAATGCTTGAGATTTTTAGTGGAATAACAACGTCAAGTCTGTATCAGCCTTTCGTGTTTTAATTATGTTTTACTGCTGTTATTGTGTAGAACCTTTGTTTAATGACTCAAATTGTGTTGCCTAATTAAACAATGCCTTTTAATGAGACTTGTTCACGTTTTCCCTGTACGCATTCAATCATCCATCAGTGGCTTCAGAAATGGATGTTAAACCAAGATGCGAATTTACTCTAGGGTAAAACTAGAATGATTTTCGTTTCGATTGTATTTTTTTTCAAGCATGCAATCTGTATCCAAACACAGCTGGCAGAGCTTTTAGCATCTCTGTAGTTCTGGTACTCATTACTGCTAAAAGCCTGTGTGTGTCTATTACACAGACACAGACAAAAGCGACTGGGAGAAAGCGGTGTCAATATGGCACCAGGAAAATATGCATGTTTTGCCGACTGGGGGAATGCAACACTAGTGCAGTTGTGTTATGCAAACCATTGCCAGCATGCGTTCATTCGGGAAGATTTGTGGGGCCTGTGGTTGCCTGTCCTCTGTCCCTGCATGGCCTTAAAGAGGATTTGCCAGAAGAAATGTCTTTTTTGCTTACTTTGGCGGTGAGATGGGGCGGATAATGGATGGGACCCACTGCTGCAAGAAGCATGCCTGCAGTCACATGCAGGCATACAAACATGTACAGCTTAGTTATTTGTGGTCGAGGATGCCTATGTTGTTGATGTGGCTGGGACATGACACATGCATCCATTCAGTTTGCATAGCCGCTTATCGACAGTTGGGGCGCTAGCTTGCTGGTTCCTATCCCAGCTATCTACAGGCAGTAGGCGGGGTACACCCTGAACTGGTTGCCAGCCAAATGCAGGGCACTCGGAAGCATGTGGAGAAGGCCTGAGTGCAGGCTCGGGGAGAACATACTAATGCCACACAGGAAGGCCAGAGTGATCTGGAATTGAACTCGAGACTCTGAACTGTGAGGCCGACCTGCTAACCACTCTCCAGCCGCCCAAGAAATACTGTATATGTTGAAGCATTATTTAAAAATTAGATAATACATGGATCGAAGCATAGATGAATGAACATGTAAACATCACTTTTAAATTTTTTGAAGAAGTGATAGTGTCTGACGACAGAAGGGATGAGAGGGAATCATTTTCATACTTTCATCATACAAAATCTAGGCCACTTAGTTCACTAACATTCCAGGCCACTAATATTCCACTGCATCCATCCATCCACTCAATAAACCATCCACTAATCCAGTGATTTATGATCTAGTTTTACCATTTCATATTATTATTTGACACACAAGGGTTTTCAATGTTTTAGAAAATGTCTTTGAATGAGTCCATTTTGGAAGTCCACCTGTATTGCAGAAATACCAAATTGCAGAAAAGGTGTATTGCTTGCAAGTGTAAGTATAGTTGTTGCCCGGCGAGGACTAGAACCAGTGACAGAAGAATGTCGTATTCCCTGCAAGCCGCTGGGCTCACAAAATGCTCCAAATAAACATTCCTTCACTGCTGTGTCAGTGCTGAGTCTTCACCCACTCCTCCTGTAAAACACAGCTCCCAATTAAAACCAAAAAATCTTTGTGTTCCCTAAACTGTTGAGCGGTTTAGAGACCATTGCTTGGTGCTATGTGTCGACTCAAAGAGGCATGTTACGGTCATTCCCGAGTCAACAATGTAGGACAGCTACAAGTCAAGTGCGAAAATGGCGATCATTTCTGTAGACCTGACGCACAAGGATACTTGTACAGTGAACTCCCTCCCGCCTTCACTGCATAGCTAGTTCGCAAAGCTTGACCACAGACAATGTAAAGACTGGTCAGCAGGCTGAGGAGCTTCATCCACATTCCGCGTCTCATTCACGTGCACAAACCTAAATTTGTGGTTTGACAGAGTCTGGAGTTTTGCAGAGAGCAGAGAGCAAAGATGCATCGCTGCTCAATCAGTGCTCCTATTCCTTCCTGCTTGGCTTGCTACACTCGGAGAAGTCGAAGCCAAATTGACGGGTGACACGGAATGTGCGGTGTCATTAAAGCTTGATCACAATGCCCCTTGAGTGGCGTCGCTCCCTCTCTTGTGTGGTCGCTTGTGGCAAGTCGCTGAATGATGAAGTGATGGAGATGTTCGGAGGCCACGGCCATTGTGATGCTGCGTGGCTCTCACTTTGGAACCGCCATCTGCCTAAAAGGTCAGTTGCTATGGGAGTGTTCTCCTGCACTGGGTCTGCTTTGCAGCTGCCGCCTGCATGCACACAAATGCATCCACAAAGACACATGTGCACACAAAGACATGCGCACACTGAGTATGGGGCATGTGCGGAAGTTCTGAGTAAAATACAAAAAGTCAAGTTCAATGGATTAGTTAATGTAATTTAATGGAATTATTTATGTACTGTACCTGTCCATTCACCTGTTCATCCATCATCCCTCCATCCATTCAGCATCTATGCATTATACGGTGCAACCTTTGAGTCATGCACACATTCATCCATCCTATCCACCAATCCAACTATTCATTGTGCACCTATCCATCCACCAATGTTTATCCACCCATATTTTATCCATCCATCCGTTTGTTCGTCCAGCCGTCCGTTCGTCCATTATCGATCCATCCACCCAGCCAGCCATCCAGCCATCCACTCCATGTAACTTGTCATTTAGTATTTGAAGACGATTCCTTTGTTAATTCTTTGGTGTCATGTATTTCAGTCTTAAAAATAAAAACAGATAAATAATAGTTCAAGAATGAGAGGTGACCTAAATCGATGATTTCAGATCCTATCTGTCCTGCCCATATTGTCTGTCGACATTGAATTATGAGCAGCCCACCATTCAGTGAGGTGACTCAAACCGAATTCTGCTTTATACGGCCTTTAAATTGGAGGCCATTCCACCTAACACGCTAACAGGCGTCCGTGATTCTGAAAGGAATTTTAATGTGAAGCTGCTGTGTTGTATCATCAACTGTGAAAAAACTGTTCAAGCGTGAGTCATAAACACCTTTGGACATAAAAATGTCACACTCAGTGGATTGGACTCTGTCACCTCCCAGTAATACAGTCCCACCCATTTTCATGTCTTAATTCAAACCAGGGCGGCACACAAGAAGACCGATTATCATGCCCGCCTCACATGCGGAGGTCGTCAAGCCGGTTCTGGCTCCGGCCTTCCAGTGTGGAGTTTGCATGCTCTCTGCGTGCCCGCGTGGGTTCTCTCCGGACACTCTGGTTTACTCCTGCAGTACCCCCAAACTATGCATGGTAACTAAACAGGACAGTCCAAATTACCCTTTGTTTGTTTTTGCCCTGCTATTGGCTGGCCACCAGTTCAGGGTGTAACCAGCCTGCTGCCTAAAGACAGATGATATATGCACCAGAAAGCCTGTATCACCTTGTGAGGTCAAGCGATTGAGAAAATGAATGGATTTAAGTCAAAATCAGCAATTTTGGGTAACATCTCTTTTGCATATTTGCGCTCCAAACCCCAGCCTGCACCTTGCCTCTGGTTCTCCAGTGACAGTTGTGTTGTTTTGGCCGCTGGCCTTCTCACCACGACTGCCCGCTCGCCGCCTGGCAGACCCGCGTGTCAAAGGTGCCGCAGTAGAACAGACTGTGGGAACAGCCGGTTAGCCTCCACTGGTCTCTTGCTCCCCAACCAGAGGGGCAGCCATCAATCCATTTCTCCCCCTGTCTCTGTACACACATTGGAGCACAAACACACAAATGCCAAACCAAACACACATACACCCACTTGCGCACACTCACAAAAAGGCGACAACGCTCACGCCCTCTCGGAATAATCCTCGGAAGCAATTTCATCTCGACTCGGGTGGCGGCCCATTGTCGCCAGGCCCTTCAATCTTTCCTTATTAACTCTCGCTTTGTCCCGCATCCGAGCTTCTGGACTCATCTCTCCTACATTCCGATCAGAGCTGCTCCCAGCACTCCCGGGCAACCTCCATTCGCTAATCCCACCGTTTCCCCCACCCCCAGAAACTCTCACAGTTTTTTTTTTCCCTTAAACCTGCCGATCACCTACTTACACAGTAAGGTAGGGGCATTAACACCATAGGTTTTCTGAAGGCTAGAGTGTGGAGGCGGGGTGGGTGAAGTGGGAGGCGGCCACAAAGTGACTCCAGCCCAGACAATTAGAACAATGAGCCGGGCCTGTAGGGTGCTAACTCGCTGCGTCACGCCTGGACGGTGGGGTATTTTGTCGGTTTAATGAATTGTCCATCAGGCCAGGTCCACATCGCAGGCTGCGCACGGAGAAGCCAGCAGGGACCCAGACACTAAGTCGGTATTTATTACACTGCCTTTGTCACTAATTGAGCTAATTATCACTGACTCCTCAGCACTCCCACAGGCATCGCCCCACCCTCCTCCACTCTCCCACCCTCCAAATCTCCCACTCACTCTCATGCCTGCCATTTGAACTCTGCCTTCTCCCCTCTTTCGTAAAAGTCCCCCATCATTGTTTTTCACCTTCGCCATCAAATATTTGAATCAGTATTGAATATTGCTTACCGAAACCCTTCAGACCTACCTTTCAAAAAACTTTTATTTGATGCTCAAGCTGTAGAGCTACAGTATATCCAAACAATTGAATCCTCCTTTTCACATAACCACTTGTTGATCTGTGGTCCATATGGGTCCATCCGCTTTCAAAAATCATATGGTTTATCACAATGCCAAGGATTGGTGAAAACTCTTGGACAATTCCTACAGTATTTTTTTTAATTATTATTTCTGCATGAAAATGAAAGCATAATTTTCATTTCATTGTCATGAAAGCCCATGCTCTCTGAAGTTAGGTTAATGCGGTAGGATAAGATGGGCCTTTTTCAGTGGAGAGCGTCGATGCAAAGATGTTTTGTGAGCTTTGCTGCTGATAATAGGATTAAGCCCAGGACACCCAGGGACACATTTATATGCTCACTTGGTTGAGCATTTCGAACAAAAAACATAACTCTAACACATAATGTAGACGCATTCGAGACTTCATTGAAAAATATAGACTTTATTGTTCTATCATACAATACAAAAACTGCCACCTAACATCACTTGTATTCCCTAAAGAGCATCGCTTCTCACACCTTACTATTGCAGTGGGAAAACCCTTAGAAATAAATATTTTTATATTTACATCTATAAAAAACAGTCGTGTATTCAGTGCATGACAAAATACAATGGTAATGTTACCGTATGTTCTTGGTGTCAGCTGCATTACTTGAGAAAATGATCACAAACCTATAAACAATGAGACTAGTGACAATTTCTCCAACATTGACAGTTGCATACATCATACATCATTCAGCAATGTCTTCATTATAAATATATTCATACATTTTGATATTTACAATATTTTGGTTCTCTCAGCTGATGCACATTATGATGCTTTATCAATTCTTCAAAACACAACAACAACTCTTAATGTTTTTCAATGTTTGTGGTTTTAATCCGGTCCGGTTCGCATTAGTCACTATTTGGCCCTCAGTTTAAATTTGCTATGATGATGCGCAGTCACATTTACCTAAAAATGTAATTACAAGCCTTCATCTTATTCCAGCAACAACCTGTTTCATTAAACTCAGAGTCACCAAAATATAGTCGAATCCCAATTCTTCACTTTTTGTTTTCCTTTTTGTTTTCCTTTGTTTTCTGTTTTCCTTGTTTTCCTATCCCAGTCATTTAGCAATTGGGCTGTGTAGCGGCCATCCTATCAAGGCTGAGGGCAGTGTAGGCGCTGCTCGATATGAAATCTAAATGAGAAGGCCTGTAGAGTGGCGAAAGGTGACTGCAATGAAAAAATTTAAATTAAAAAAACATTAGCAAAAGAATGAACGCTTTTCATAACGCTTTACGAGTTCATGAAAACATGTAAAGCACTCTCATTTGTAATGAGCATTAAAAATATGCATTAAATATGTAAGAAGCAATTGTCTTCCATACCCTGTTTGTACATTTGTGCTTTTGTCCACTGACTGATTTTTTGATAACGTTCCCTGTCAGTTTATCCATAGCAACCACAGTACTTATGACATTCTCGGCCAACTACTTCTTTTCTAACAGGTTCTGCTTCTCACAGGTCTAACTAAACATTCCAGTCACCCCACAATCACAGACACTGGTGTAAAGTTCGAGTACTGGTGCAGTTCAGGCAACTGACATGACAACACCAGTGAAATGTGCAATTACAGCGCTCGGTGATACTCTCTGCCCGGGTTTTAAACCCACGTCCACAGCACAAAAGCTCACATCCGTCCAGGCCCGGAGAAGAGCTATTGCAAGTTCTGCCCGAAGTTCCCAAAGTGCCAGTTTTGCCATTGTAAGAGCAGAAGTTTGGCGATTTCTCAAAATAGACCAGGTCAATGGTGGATGGGGGTTTGTGAGCTGGGTTTTCTGGTTCCAGGTGGCGAGGGTCTGCTCGATGGGACACGCGATTGCTGCCCTTGTTGGCGTAAACAACTCGGGATGCACCATCAAAGCGGTCTTTGAGGAAGTCTCCCACAGCGCGGAAGCTTGGGAGGCGCATCCAACAGGTCCGCACGGTGCAGGAGCCTGACATGCCGTGACACTTGCACTCCTGACGCATCTCCGACGACACCGTCTGCGATGAAAGGAAACCAAAGTCAGTATTAGCAGGTACTCCCCCACAAGAGACCATTCGCCCATTTCAAGCCATACCACTCTGCCGGCCTCGTTATTGTGTACATTGGTGAGATAGCGTAGATCTCGCCCTCGCTCGCTGGAGTCCACAAATTCACGACCGAACATCCTGCCAAAGTCTACATTGTCACTGCAGCCGCCCCAATGCCAGTCTGGCCCGCCGGGACCTCTGCGCCGGTAATCGCACGTGCACGATTCAATGGCCCCTTCAGAACATGACCGAGCCACCGCATGGGTCACCCCGGCACTAGTGATTGCAAACACAAAGGCTGTCTCTCTGCAACCTGAAGAAACAACAGCAAGGCTTCTCATTAGAACACATCACGACACTTAACAAATTTCCTGTTTGATGTATAGCCTAAAAGAGAAAACCCCACTTGGAGAGCATGCAAACTCCACACAGAAATGCCCGAGCTGAGATTCAAACCCAGAACCCTCACTCTAGGGCAACAGGACTAACCACAGACTTTGTTCCCATCCAAATCCCTTTCATCGGTGAAATATTTCATGAAAAGGCTTTTTAATATGAACAATGGATTCTGTTTCATCCTCCCCAAACCCTTACAAAGATCGCCAGAAGGAAAAGACAAAAGAGACTTACCACGGTTGACAATCTTGCCAAATATTGCCGGGCTGTGGGTGGTCGGGCAGTTCCAGCGGCGGTTACGGAACTGCCACTTGCATTCTTTTATGGCTGTGTGCAGTCCTGCAGTGATGGCGTGCAAGATGCCAGGATTCTGCCGAATCAGTCGACGCTGCCGACGACTCAGTAGAGCCAGGCTCGGGTCCAGGACCAACTGCACATTCTTGGAGTTGGTGAGAAGGTTGGATGAGGAGGCCACGTTGACAATGCCCCTAAGGATAAGGGGTCAAAGCAAGCATGACGTTTCGAGGCAGTAAAAAATAAAAAAATATTTTTTTTTAAAAAATACCTACAAGGTTCTTAAAAAAATGGCATAATATGCTTTCAGGACCAATTTAAAATGGACCATTGTGTTTATAAAAATTCTTTGATCCATTCATGGATCAAACATCCGCTATACATTTTTTGACTGATCTTTTTGTTAGGGAACAGCAAATTGTCCAAAACGTGCTTAGATAGATAGATAGATAGATAGATAGATAGATAGATAGATAGATAGATAGATAGATAGATAGATAGATAGATGGATGGATGGATGGATGGATGGATGGATGGATGGATGGATGGATGGATGGATGGATGGATGGGTGGGTGGGTGGGTGGGTGGGTGGGTGGGTGGATGGATGGATGGATGGATGGATGGATGGATGGATGGATAGATAGATAGATAGATAGATAGATAGATAGATAGATAGATAGATAGATAGATAGATAGATAGATAGATAGATAGATAGATAGATAGATAGATAGATAGATAGATAGATAGATAGATAGATAGATAGATAGATAGAAATTTAATCTTTATCTCATCAAGACATTTTTGCCAATTTTATGTTTCTGAAAACATAAGACTTCCTTCAATGTAGAATAACAAGCCCATTAAAGAACTATTGAACAGACTAAAGCATTATTATTCTTAAAGGTGTCATGTTGTGAAGTCCCAAAACTCATAGGTTAAACTGTAAATATGCAGTACACTTGCATGCTCTCTGTAGATTTTGACAGTTTCCACTGGAGTCCTAAAATGACCAACGCAAAACATTAACATACTGTTCTAAAAATTCCGCTATTCTCAGTTAAGTATATTTTTCATTTTTGTTCATGTTTTTTGCCTTTTTTGTTTCAAGTATATTTCTTTCATCTTCTTGATTTTAGAGAAGAGCCAGGAACTTTCCAAAATGGTGTAAATCATTTGCTCAAAAACTGCCAGGCCTATAATTACATTGAAACAAGCACATAAAAAAGTAATTGCAAAGAAAACGCAAACTTAACCTCAAACCATTTATTGCCGCCCTCGTGTCAAAATATTGTTCATTTGATGAGCTTGAATAAGAAAGTTGTGTGTAAATATGTTCCAAAGGTATGATTTGCTTCATCTTGAACACAAACTTTGGTTTGTGTAAAATGTGCAGGGATTTATAAGAGTAATTAAATTAGGATGTCTGTAAAATCACAGTTAAGAAAAATAAATAAACTAGGTTGAAACTCAAATGGAGACGTTTGTAAACACACAAGCTAACGTGGTTGTAAAATTTTTGCCAAAATTTGACTTTGAACCCAGCTACGCGCAACAGGTCGGGGGTCTTCCCCTGCTCAAACCACCGTTAAATTAGTTGCTAGTTGCCCTCTTTCTTTTTTTCTCTCGTCTCTCCACGCTTGCAAAGCCACGGCGGACTTGCACTCACCACCAGCGGCCACTGTTGTTGACTGCCCCGGTGCCGGAGAGCGACGACACCAGCAGGATGCACGCGGCTTTTACTCCCAGCAGAAGCGCCAAATTCCTCATCGCACTCTCGCTCACCTTGGATAATCACATTTTTGTCTGGCATTATTTCATCACCAAACGCATTGCATACATCAATATGGAACTTGAAACGGATCTAGTCTTTTGCGTCCTTCTGCGCGGCGCATAAACTCACCAGTCCGATGATAAGTTATTTGACCCGAGTGTAAGATGTCGAGAGGAGACCGACTGCAGAGTGATGTTGAAGAGTCCACGCATGCGAGGATGCTGCACTCCTCCTCACTGTGTCCCTCAGAGTGATGCTCTGCGCGGTGCATGGAACGCGTGGGACAGTCCCGCAGACTTGATCCCCTCGGCGGTGACAGCAGATAGGCAACACATTCTTCTCTTATTGAGTGCTACGAGGGGGAATAAAAAAGGGATTTGCTGCTCACATCTCCCTCTGTGTTTTTTCTCTCTCTTCCTCGGAGCCTTTTCAATAGGATTGGAGGGAGGGATAGTTAATGCTCTTCATAGGGCGCACAATGAATAAGGAAACACAACTGTGTAGAAAAGACAGATGAGGGGCGGGGGTGGGGGGTGGGGGGTAGATTGGGCAATCCGGAGCGTTGTGCATAATATTTGCAGGATCTCATGGTCGTTATCCATCCACGCCGGATAATATAATTTTCCCATGAATGTGTCCTACGCAGGCTTGCGAAGGTGGCGTCCGAAGTTGCCAAGCCGGTGCGTGGTTATTCCGCGCAATATTAGCCCCGAGAAGGAGGGGGGTGCCCTTTTAAACTGAAGTGGCTGGATTCGCCAACTCTCTTACCGCATCTCCTCCTCTCTGTAACATGTATAACGGGCACTCTCACTCTCTCTTTCGTTATGGGCCGGAACCTATACCTTAATTTGGTTGTAAATGATTTTACGCACAAGGGAGGGCACAATTAAGTGCCTGCTTATGCAACCCGCGAGTGTTGAAGTGTTTTTTTTTTCTTCCCGAAGTAATCACATGTTTGATGTGAGTAGGTCAGTTTGACGTAGACCCCCTTCGATGCGCGTGTGTATCCATTTCTTCAATGTTCATTTCGCTTGCAATTTTCTTCATGTACGTGTGACATTTATCAGTCTACTTGCACGTTTGCATTTTGAGCTGCAGAGGTATAGAATAATCTCTGCGATGACATGCAAAAGGATGTGGGCTTTCGTAAAGAGGCTTGACGACAGCCAGCCTACATTTCTGGTGCGGCCCTACATAGGAAGGTGCCCTAACAGGGCTTCCTAAAGCAGTCATGCGACACCGAGCAGATTAGCTCCAATCCGGATAAAGAGAGAGCCTTTTATATACAAATCAACTTCAAATCACTTTTTAAGCCACTTAGATATACACGCCAAAGCAGAATGCTAATGCAGTTTTCATTGCTACAGCTTAGGGAATGGAAGGAGATTAATGAATCGGTGTCACTATGCGAGTCGTGTTCCGAAGGGGGGTGCAGTTTAACTTGGTGTGATGAAAGTCGTGCGGTCCCGGCGTCTATTCTTTACTGTTTTGTTTTCAAATCAACAGAAATGTTAACATTTACATACATTGTGATTATTTTAAGGATTCACGCCGTCATCATCAGTCGCGCCACACGGGCTCCTTGGCACCTGTTCGTCCACGCATCCATCGCCGCAGCTTTGAAGGCATCGCTAGAGCCGCGAAACTACATTATTCTCCTAATGTATGCATTGTGTGAAATAAAGACTTTGGGATGACAAAGTGAAGTTGTCGCTCTGATGGAGGTGCTTGGGGGCGTGGGGTGGGGCCGTATTGTCTGAGGAGCCGCTTGCCTGCTGCTGCCTTCCTCGTACAGTGGCATCTCCCACCACCCCTCCCCTATAGCCTAATTCATTGCACATCCATCAGTGACTCTTCCTCGCGCTTTCGTGGAAAACTATATAACATCTATTCTTACAGGGCGTTTTATTGTTCGAGATTTTAATGATTTTAAGGCAAACGCGCTTTGATGCTCGGGAAGTATAACGCTTGTGCGCAAAAGAGAAAAATTGACGCAAATCAATGCATAATTTTAACTCAGGTTTTGCTTTCGTGCCATTCACGCAGTGATGATCAATTCAGTTGATTAATTGTGAAATCTAATTTCGGTTAATGCCATTCAAGTTATGAATTGAACTAATTTATCCATTCGACCATCCATTTCTAGAGCCGCTTATTCTCACAAGGGCTTACTGGTGCCGATCCCGGCACACTGGGGACATCCGGAATGGTTGCCACCTAATTGCAGGGGACACAGAGACGAACAATAATTCACTCTCCCAATTGCACTTAGGGACAATTTAATATTCCCATTACACCAGGCATGCATGTTTTTGGAATGTGGGAGGAAGCCGGAGTACCCGGAGAGAACCCACGCGAGCTCGGGGAGAACCTGCAAACTCCACAAAGGAAGGCCGGAGCGAGGTAGATTAGAACAAGACTAGGAGGCGAATGTGCTAACCACTGCGCCGTTGAAGTATCTTAAAGACGTCGAAAGATGAAATACATGGAAAAATGTGACATTAAAATTCTATCTATCTTACACAATTAAAATAAAAATAAAAAAATCATGACGGGTCAAGAGCAGCGGTTCGGACTTTTCCATTGGCAACACCTTAATCGTTCGCTTGAAGCTATACAAGTTATGTAAAAGCCTAAACTAAATAATCAAAACACAATGACGAGACTTTTTTTCTTCAGCAAATTTCGTAAAAGCACGTAAGCACGTAAAAACACAACTTAAACTGACTGAAGCTTATGTGTACAGGTCGATAACTTTTACCCCGGGTATTTCTTTAATGTGTTTGTTTGTTGTTTTTCGTATTGAGAGTCTGCCGGGTAAGTGGCGGTTCATCAACGAAAATTCAAGTTGGCCCATGTCTTAAATGTGTTACATTTGTGTCAGGAATCTGTGTTTGAACTGTTATGAAAAACAAGAAGCCCAGAGTCGTTACACATTTTATCTATGCGCCACGATGAATATTGTGTGAAATTCCTAACGTTACTTTGAAGAGCATGTTATGACATAATAATGTGCCAGTCCAACTTCAATAGTCGGCAATATTTTGCAAACAGCAGTCTATGGGGCCTCCTCTTTCAACCCCCCCCCAACCCCTCACCCCCCTCCTGATCGTCCTCTTTCTCCAGTGTGCTTCGGCTCCTCTACTCTCTTTCTTCACTCTCCATTCGTTTGGCGCCGCGGCATTGATAATAAATCCTCATTTCTTAAAACAATCAATTGTCTTTTCAAACACGGGAAAACGTTATCAGTGATTTAATGTCACCGCTCGACAGAAAATGGAACTACCAAACAAACTCCGCTTGGACCGGTGCCCGATTCTGGGGGCAGCCTTGTTATTACCTGCGTTGACGTAAGTGCGCTTCAGAGCTACGTATATGCAAATTGTCTTAAAACTGCGTTTTGATGCACATTTACATGAATGGTTTTTGATTTTCAATTCTTTTTAAGTTTATTTCAGTTTTTATCAAAACGTCACACGTTTGAGTTTGACAAACACGCACACACGCACGGACACACGTACAGTACACCGACTATGTGTGCATACAATGATATTTATACGTACACTTGAATTAAAATGACTGGGTTAGTCTCTCTCTCTCTCTCTCTCTCTCTCTCTCTCTATCTATCTATCTATCTATCTATCTATCTATCTATCTATCTATCTATCTATCTATCTATCTATCTATCTATCTATCTATCTATCTATCTATCTATCTATCTATCTATCTATCTATCTATCTATCTATCTATCTATCTATCTATCTATGATTCATAAGACTGCAGCAATGCATGTAAAGCACTCGGTGTAGCAGAAATATCACTGAATACATTACAATTCAAAGTATTTTCAACATCCCGGTGAAATTGCACATCCGTGCAATTCCGTGCGTGTGTGTCCGCAGGGTGCTGTGTAATGACATTCTCAGCCTAAGGGTGGCAGGAGATCCAATACTAACCCCTAACTCGGTTTGCCTGCGCCTCGCCGGCCTTACTAAACGTCAGATGAGGACTTGCGTGCGTCGACCCGACGTAACGGCCTCCGCTCTGCAAGGCATCCAGGTGGCCATCCACGAGTGTCAGCATCAGCTGCGCGACCAGCGGTGGAATTGCTCGTCCTTGGAGGCTCTCAGCAAGCTGCTGCACCACAGCAACATCCTCAACAGAGGTGAGGGATGTCAAAAAGTTACATAAAAAAAGAAAAGAAAAGCTTTTGGGAGCAGGCAGTCTGGATTCAGATTCGAAACGTGGATCTTATTCTTATAACGTATCCAAATGAAAAACATTTTTCATATCCTTTTCATTTGTAGTTTCTGAACTTGAAAGTTGATACCCTTTGACCATGTTCTGCATGGAGATCCTGAATGGCTTTAGTGTGAACTCGTTAATCGCAATAGAAACATTCAACGTCTACATTTAAAAATGTGAAGATTTACATGCTAAATAAACAAATAAACAAACGAATAAATAAATAAATAAATAACACTCGGTTAATCACAATCCGAGTACCTCAATTGGGAATTTACTCACAATATTGAGCCACTGGTGTGCTATGTAAAATTATGCAACGTTACTCAATTGCTCCAAAAATTATTTGCAGTAATTACTAAAAATACTGTACAGTATCTTTGTTCAGCTATATGGGAGTAATGGAGTGATTGACAAAACAATTTAAAATTAATGTTGTTCCACGAGATGGCAGGTGGTTCAAAATTGACCTGGACTGCCAATATATTTGAAAACACAATATATTTACAGAAAATAAATAGTATAAATGGGGATCGATATGTACTAAATTATTTTCACTCAGAATGTACTCATTTACAGCGGTGTTTATTTAACCTTTGTGCAGGATTCTGACCATTTTAGATCATTTTCTTATACCTAATTCTTGCAGTATTGTAGCCATTATATTGCACACTCCTGGTATTGCAACCACTTAGTGGTTGTGCCATGTTGAATTTTGCCTCTCTTTTGACTCTCTTAAAAAACATTGTAATGAACTAATTTATGATTTATATTCATGAAAAGATGTCTCTGTATGACTTCTTTTTTCAAAAGAAGTCTCGACATGACCTCTTTTCACCTGTGAAGCCCTTTGAGTCTTTGGTGATTCAGGGCTATGCAAATAAAATGTGATTGATTGATTGAATTTCAAACAATATATGGATTTGGAGTCACAAGTCATTAGCTTGCAAGCCGGTCCTAAGCATGTCAGTCCAATCTCATCAAATTATTCATGTATAAATTGGATATTCACATAACATTACAAACTCTCAGCTGTTGACATATGCATGCTTGAATAATTTCGGCACAGATGACTTGCAGATCGGCTTACTTTCCTGGTAGCTTGGGGTGACGTCTTCTTGATTTGCATATTCAACTCAAATCTAAAGTCTCAGATCCACAAATCCTAAGGAGAGATCGATGCAAAAACGTGAAGTCGCGTATCGTGAGGTCATAGTCGTGCAAACGAGAGTTTTATTCAAAATACCTTGCAGTCGCAAGTTTTCAATTCGTAAATTCAACGCAATGTAGAGTTGTTCTCAAATCAAAACAATTCAAACTCAACACAATTTAGAGTCGTACACAAACAAATTGTTAAACATGCATACGTCTTTTTGATAGGATTCTACTGCATACTATGATACATTGCTGGTGTCAGGTGGAATTGTAACTCGATCAAACCATTTTTTGGGAGACGCCATCAAAATAACAGCACAGTGGGAACACGATGGCACAACCTGAAGGCTGCGAGTTTGTTTCGCAAACCTTGAGGAGCTTAAAAATAACGCCAACTAAATGTTGAAAATGTATCTCTATAATCTAGAAAAACATACAGATAATGTAAATGCATATTTATAATTGGTCTTATTATTTAATTAAGCATAAAATACACAAATATGGCATTTTTTTAAAAGTCAGTTCACAATGTGAGTAAAAGTAAAAGAAGACATTTTTTAAGTCATAAAACTTCTAATGAAATCTTATCCCATGTGAACTATGAAAATTAGTAACAGATGCAAAGTATTTAGTGCACAGGAAAGTTTTTTGTATTTGTTGATGTTCGAAGTCATGAGCATATCACACTATCTACAGTATTGATATTTTTTGGTACTTTTGTGCTTTTACATGTCAGAATCTGTACGTTTTTGAGTTTGCCGTTAATAAAGGAGTTGAATCAGTACTGTACTTCTAACACAAATATTTGTTTTGTTTCTTTCAGTTACAGAGGTATGTGTAGTTTTACGTGAGTACAGAGTGCAGGAACTGTTGCCACCTCTTTTAGGGGACACAAATACAATACATTTACTTTTAATCCATCACAGTAGTGGGCACTGCAAGCACACTGTCAGTAACATATGAGGACAGTGGACACAAGCTGCATTCCAAACTACTCTTCCATTGCAACCTCAAAAAGTTTGTAAATTTAAGTAATTCTGTGTCCATGCTTACACTCATATTTCAAACAAAATTATTGGAAACAACATTAGTCCATACCACCACCACTCCTAAAAAAAAATAATCAAAATGTGTGTTTTCATATAGACAATTCTTTATTCTGCTGCTTTATATTTAATGAGAAAAAATAGAACATTGAGAATTAAACAATTTGTGCAACATAATTATACTGTATTTCACTGTGACTCCTGTGACTCAGTAGGCTGCAGTTATAGTGTTGGATTTTTGCGTAGGAGCAATACTGTAAAATATTCTGCAATGCCATTTTAATCATCTACTTGTGCTGCCTCACACTTAAAAAATGTGTTAGTTACATCAGTGCTTTTGGATTACGTGTACGCATTAAACTAGCATTCTTCAATGGTGTGTTATGTAATGTTCCTTAATTCTTGAAGCTGGGGCACTCGTAACATGAAATGAGCAATCCCATCTCGCTTTTTGAACTGTATTTGTTTCCACAAGGTTTTCGTGAGAGTGCTTTCTCGCTGGCCTTGTTAGCAGCGGGTGTGGCGCACTCTGTGGCCTCAGCCTGCAGCATGGGCAAGCTAGGGGGATGCGGCTGCGAAGGCAAGCGGCGCCAGAGCAATGACAAGCTCCGGTTGAAGCTCACGCAGTTGCAGCTGCAGACCTTGAAGGGCGCGATGCCCACCGACCTGCGCTCCTCCCACCACTCTGCTGGATTCAAGTCTTTTCCGGATGAGTTCACCTCCATGCAGGAGACTTGGGAGTGGAGGGGCTGTAACCATGACTTGCGTTTTGGGGAACGTTTTTCCAGAGAGTGGCTTGACTCCCGGGGTTCTTCGAGAGACATCCACGCTCGTATGAGGATACATAACAACAGAGTAGGACGACAGGTGAGCAGTCAGTGGTCTTCATGTAGGTTTACTCCTCAGTCTCAGTGTGGACAAAAGTCTTATGGAGGCACATTTTAATGAGCTCATTAAATTATTCAAATTTGGTTGTTCTGGCCACTCAAGTCAAGTCAAATTCATTTGTATAGCCCCGAATCACCACAGCCTCAAAGGCCTTCTCAAGTGAAAAAGAAATCATAGATAGGATTATACAGAACATGACAAATACACAAAAACATTCCCTTCAACAAAGATCTCGGAAAAGAAAGGGATAAACTCAAAACCCCCATCTAGGGAAAATAGAAACCTTGAGAAAAGACCGCAGACGGGAGGAGCCTCCTTCCAGGCTCAAAAGGTTGCACTAGATGCCAAGTACCAAACGTAACACATTGTGCCATATTAAGCAGTAAGTGTCCAGTGCAAAGATGCCATGATACAAGGAGATGCCATTAGGTAAGACCCTGCTGCATTTTGTACTGACTGCAGGCTTTTGATGCAAGACACGGAACTCCAGAAAACAATATGTTACAGTAGCCAAGGCTGGAAGTAATAAACACATGAATAAATATGGGTGTATCTTGGTGCTATCCGAAAGGTGAAAGAACGCAGTTCTCATAGTGTTCTTTACATGCATTTGAAAAGAGAGAGTTGAGCCAACTATCACGAAGCTGTGCCTAGTTACTTTCGTTTTTATCCTGGATTTGGGAAGAAGAAATTTTGCACCAAGTAGTTGCAAACTAACTTCTTTGGTTTCTTGACCTTGTATGGGCATAGGGAGATATGGGAAAACCAGGTCCAGAAAGCAAAACCCTACCACATTTTGGTTCAGCCACAGGCACTTCTGTTCAACCTGCAGTCAAATGAGCTCATTAACATGTCAGTTAAGTGAAAGCACCTGTGGCTATAGCCAAACCATGGCAGGGTTTTTTCTTTATGGACCTGAAATTCCCATCCCTGCTAATAGGTTTATAGCACCCAAATTAATATTAGCTTTTTTCTTGTTATTGTTTCGTGGATGTCACGAAGGGGGGCACGGCAGCCACATGGTGAGAGGCGCGGTTTCAGTCAACGCGACGTTCCTTTTCCTGGTTAGAAATGTCGCAAGCAAAATCTCAAATTTTAAATTGTCCCATTGTCACAAAGGTAACATTTCAACATTTATATCCATTTATTTAACTTTAAAGAGTTTAAAACACCAAGATAGAGGCCCTTTAAGGACTTGGCTAAAATATTGAAAAGACTTGACTTGACTTAAACTACATGATTTGACAAGCCATGTTTACTTTGACTTAAACTACATGATTTGACAAGTCATGTTGTTTAGGCTCGGTTTACGGTTGTCTGATTGGCTCAGTAACATCAACCTGGCAAGCTGATTGGTCGAGACGCCTCGACAGGAAACGCAGGATCCTAGGCTGTCGTTTGCTTGTCTCAATCTCTGCTGGAAACTTGCGCCTTGCAAACACTCGTTTTAGATTTGTTTTCCTCGTGACGCTGAAGAAATGGCTCATAAACATTCTGCACCTTCTAGTGAACAAAAAAGCAAAAGGAAGATGAAGACTGACAACCAAAAAGTTAAAATACGCCCGTCCAAGTCGTGGATGATGGCTGATAGCCAGCTAAAGGGTTCAACGGGCGCTAACCCCGTCTCAAGGGCTCAATGACAGCACGGTCAGAGTCATCAAGGTCAACAATCGTGCCGATGGAGTCACAGCATTTTTTAAGGGCATTTTGTCCCAAAATAAAAGAAATGAAGAATCAACAACTCTCCATCATGATGTCCCTGTCCATCAGAGCCACTAGCAGAGCTCTAGTCATAAGCAAGAGCCTGTAAGACTTGGTTTTTATGACGCAAGTTTTAAGTTTAAATGAGACAAGTTTTAGTGGCTGATGCGGGTTTATTGACGTTTAAATGCTCCAAAATATAGCCTGTGTATCCCAGTAATGCTTACGTGTGCGCACGACAGGTAGTTATCAGAGTCAGACATCACTGAAGGTGTACATGTGAAAGTCATGGACTGCCACTGATATATATGAGATATTTTTTAATGTCGTTTTTATAGTCTGAAACTTGTCATGAAAAATGAAAAAGATATTCAATTACACCAGTGCTTCTCAATTATATTTTGCAAAGCCCCCCTTTGGAAAGAGAACCCCCCCCAAACACACACACACACTTGACGCGCCAACTATAAAGCAGATTATGATCTCTATAAAAATGTATACCAAAACCTGTATCCTTTTTAATTAACAAACGAAAAAAGCAATATACATCAACTTTCAAGTATTTTTTTACAGCTTTTATAAGGGTTACAACTTAGTCTAAAACAGATCAAAACAACCAAGTGCATCAAAGTGCCTGAAAGATGAAAATTCTTATTTTTTGCAACATTTCCCTGGGGTCACCTGTGCCTCCCCTGGCATCACCTCGTGCCCTTCCAGGATCACAATTTGAGAAGCACTGACTTACACCCAAGTATAAGGACTTGCTTGAAGTTAAGGGTGGACTTAACTTGATTTTTCTTTCTCAAAGTAATTTGGGACTTGACTTGAGAATTACTTGCGATTTGCACTCGCTGTTTGTAACTCACTCCCGCCGCTGGCCACTTGTAGTGGTTCATAAAATTAATGCCTCAATCCAAACTTGATGCGTCATTCACAACCACCCTGCGTATGCCTGGGAACCAATCCGGGGTAAAGTCCACTCACAGGGACAAGAACCTTATCCACATCCACGCGTGTTTGATCTGCTGTCATATTCATCTTTCCATGCACAGATTGTAGCTGACAACATGAAGAGGAGGTGCAAGTGTCATGGCACGTCAGGGAGCTGCCAATTCAAGACCTGTTGGAATGTATCACCGGAGTTCCGTCTTGTGGGTTCGATCCTCAAGGAAAAATTCCTCTCAGCCATCTTGGTCAACTCGCAGAACAAAAACAATGGCGTTTTCAATCCCCGAACTGGGAACGGCGGCCGAAGGAGGACAGGGAGCTTGAGCAGAGGTCGTCGTCGCAGCTTGTCAAGAGAGCTGGTGTACTTCGAGAAGTCCCCTGACTTTTGTGAGCGTGACGCGGCTGTAGACTCTCTGGGCACGCGCGGCCGCATCTGCAACAAAACGAGCCACGGCACGGACAGCTGCGGCTCGCTGTGCTGCGGCCGAGGACACAACATACTGAAACAGAGTCAGAGGCAGCGCTGCAACTGCAGGTTTCACTGGTGCTGCTACGTTCTCTGTGAAGAGTGTAGCGTCAACGAATGGGTCAGCGTGTGCAAGTAGATCCACATCTGTCGACTCTGCATTGCCTTAATACTTCGGCGCCATGGTACATTCTCCGCAAAGAGCACTTCACTCTCTGTTATTGCTCATACGATTGGTTTTAGTGAGTCTATACCAGACAATTTGCGAGCTCCCCATCATCTGGTGTGAGTTTACGCTTCGTAGCTGCCGGTATCATCACAACACTCGACCTATTGCTTTGTAAATCTATTTTATTAATATAATTATGGTGCTGTCAGTGGCCAAGTGATTACGGCCACGTCAGCTTGGTTGTAATTAGTCTCTTCTCCTTACTTTTGTTTCATATTTTGTATATAATTCACCCACACACATTTAGATTTAATTCTTTTGTAAAAATTGGAAGCTGGCACGTTTGGAATTGATTCCATAATAGAGCAATTGCTTCATGGCAGATGTTACAGGTGACAAAAGCTTTGTATCATGTGTTTCACTATTTTCATAGAAATCTTGCTCCTCGGCACTTGGGTGTTGTGCGCACTGTTTCTTATTTGTGTCGCCAGTGGAAGCTCAACACGGTGCCCTTTTTGGAGCCCTTTTTCATTGCCAATTCATACTGTGAGTGGAGTTCTTAATGACTGCCGTACATTGTTGGCTTTAAGTACGACTTGATACAGCGGCCCAATTTCTTTACTGCTTATCCGAAATAGGATCGCGGGTGAGCTAGAGCATTTTCCATGTCAGTCAGTCATAGAGTCGGACTTATCCTGAGACCTCAGCCTTGAAATGCAGGGGGGGACAAATATTACCAATACAATAGTGACAACTATTTTGATGCTACTGTACTCGATTCGTACAGCACTGAAGCGAATCGTCTTGAATGTCAATCTTTGCAACTACTACTGGCAAATATTAGCATCGACAATATTTATAAAACACACTGTAAATATAGACCTTACTTTGAGTATGTTGTCGCTACAGCCTCTTTGGATGTGGCAAAGTAGAGTGATTTGTAAAGATACCTTGTTCATTTGCTCCCTGGAGATGCGTCATCAATCTACATGTCATTGGATTATTAATAAGACAGTGCTTCTGATGTTATGTATTATTAAATTGTAATTCCATTTTGTGAATACAATTTGCCAATTTTATGGGTAATATGATTGCCAGATCCAATATAGTGGACGTGCTGACATGTTGCAATGGACTACCCGAATCATGGTGGACGTCTTCAGCAGAATTAAAAAGAAACAAAAGGAAAGGAAAGTTTCAGAAAGAAAGAAATAAAAGAAAGCTGCAGTGGTTTATTTTATTAAACAGATTCAAATTGCCCTTTCGTTGCAATCCCTAGTGTGATATGACCCTCATTTGCCATATTGCAATTGTGCAGGGGCAGTCAGCCCATAATGTCAAAAAACTCACCTGTTTAATGTTACAAATTCATGCTGACGTCTTCACTTATGCCCACAACACCCTCTGGAAGTAGTCGAATGCTCGCCCCATTTCCCACGGAAGTTCACTATAGAAGCTTACCTGTAGGGAAAACAATTTGTCCATAAAATCTAAAACATTTAGGCAATGGTTCTAATATTTTCAGAGGTTGACATGGGCATTTCGAGACATTTTGACACTAAACAAATACCAGATTTGTATGCTTATTTTAAGCTTCTTAGTATATCAGTCTGAACATCCAATCCAATCCAACTTTATTTGTTAAGCACTTTAAAACAACCACAGCTGACTGAAGTACTGTAGAAAAAAAAAAATAAAAACATTGTAACAACAGACACAACATAATGCACATATTTTTAAAGACATGCAATGCCGCCACATTTAGCCCTGCACATTAAGCATCATTTTCAGCAAGACTGCAAGAAACTGTTGTTGGGTGAGACAGGCCTTCAAAATCACATCACTTTTGTCTTAGTAATAGACACCGGAAAAATTCTCGACACAAAAATAGCCGCTATAATGAAATCAAATCAAAGGATTTGTGCCTGAAACGGTAATGGTGGTAAGTGTGTGTGTGTACGTGTGTGTGTGTGTGTGTGTGTGCGTGTGTGTGTGTGTGTGGGGGGGGGTCGGGTCGGCATACACGCACGCCCTGTGATCCGCCTGTGAGGACGGATGTCCATTGAGAACTTTAAGAATCACTCATGCTCCTCATGCGCACATTTAGACACTTTAATCAACCAAGGATTTATTTTTGGGGGAGCATTGGAGGAAGTTGTAGCATTCGGTTAAATAAAATACAAACACCAAAAGAATATACAAACCCATCACATGAGGGGTTGAGTTGAGTTTGGAACACCAAACGTCCGTGAGAGTCAACAACCACAACCCAGCAATTAAGCATCCTTGTTCACAGTGTAGCTTCGCCGCACTCTTGCTAACACCCTTTTCTTTGTCATGCACTTTCAGCAAAATGCTAATGTCTGCACCTGGCTGGAATCATCTGTAATATCTTAAATGTCTGCACGGAAAGCCTGGTCTACCAAAGGTTCTAACACAAATTATATACTTTCAGCACAGACTTGGGGAAGTAGCTTTTGACTCGAGGAATTGCTGTGCTTATGGCTGAAACGACTACTTTGCTTGTTGGTTTCTTAGTGAGAAGAAAAAGACAGCGGCCAATATGGATTAATGAGAGCCTGGATTTCTGGTTCGCATGTACTCATCCTTTCACCCCAGAGCTGCCGAAACCATGTGTCAGACAGAGGTTGGTGGATAGACAGGAATTGCTTTCTCTCTTTCTATCATTGCTGCAGAGCCAGACATGCAAAGAAACACTTTGACAGCGGGCAAATAATGACAACCAGACTGGGTTGAAATTAAAGAGAGGCGACTAGAGAGGAAGTTTGGGGAGATAAAAGTGACCCGCAGTGATTGACATCATGATTATATGTATAAAGTGAGGCGATTTAGTGTGTTTAGCTGGATACAAAGATAGAGATACAGCAGATCCATGGTGCAGAGCAGGAGTAAAGGACAAACGGGGGCTACAGGGAAGGGATGAATAACGTGCGCGCTGTATAAATACAAGCCTCACAACATCTGCTTCTCAACTCTCCTTTCATTTTTGATGTGGGACAAGGCCGGGAAGGAGAGCGGCAGAGAAAACACAAGGAAGCAGCTACCCAGAACATCAAAGCCCCTGCCCTCGAAATGCAGGCCCTCATTAGTTCAGCTAGCAGAACCGACCAGACTTGTGATTGTGTTTGCTGGGGTGCACGCTGGCAGATACTTCAGAGGAGAGGTTCCTTTACGTCAGAACCAGCCACCCCACCTCCGCCACCACCCAAGCCCTCTGTAACCCCCCTGTAACCCTCACCAAAATTCTCAGATCA
Organism: Hippichthys cyanospilos; assembly: GCF_059441005.1. NCBI lineage: Eukaryota > Metazoa > Chordata > Actinopteri > Syngnathiformes > Syngnathidae > Hippichthys > Hippichthys cyanospilos. The sequence continues at coordinate 26,288,089 of NC_142370.1, read as the reverse complement.
CACAAAACTCGTCGTGAGCCCCCACCATCCTCTCCGCCCCATAATCTGGTGTGCAGCTGCAAACATCTGCTCCCCCCGCTTTATTCCTGTGCCTTCAACCGCCGGATTGATAAACATATCTCGCGACCAGTTCGACGCGAGCTCCGTTTTAACGGTCCCGTTTTGTCTTTGAGCACATTAAAGTGTCACTTGAAAACTTACGGTTTTGTTTCACATAATGGTTTGAGTACAAATACGGCTTTCAACATGTCATCACTCATCAATATTTGGGCACATTTGCAAAGATTTTGTTAGTTTGAGTCGATGCATTGTTTTTATACGGAGATTGCTGAGTGTTTCTATATATACATTTGATAGGTAAAGCGCCCAAAAAAGATTGAAGTACTGTGCAGTGTTTGAAAGCAATAATTCAGGTGGGACTCGAACAAAGTCTGATTTCTCTTTCAACTGGCACCAATTTTTAAGTCGAGGAGACTGAACATTTGTCAAGCGAAAGACAACTCTGACAAATACTTAAGTATAAAAGTAAACAATACATGCAACGTTAGATAATTTTGCTAAGAAACAAACCTCGGTACACAAATACTTTCCCCTGTATTTACCTCCATAGAGAATAAGACAAAATACTCAAGTATAGTGCAGATACATTAATCAAGTAACTAATTCAAATTATTTTTGTCATTGCACCTTTATTTTGAGTGAGATGAAATTTGCAACTCCCCTCATTCTAAATTTACGCCAATTACGTGAAACCTACAGGGCAGGAGTAACGAAGCGTCCAATTACAGTTTACTTATTTATTAAGACGATCCCTGTGTCAAATTATTCATGCGAGTTTGCCATTGGATTCTTTGTTTGTGACGCAGTAGTCCGGCTCACTTCTCTCATTGCACACCTTTTTCGTTACTAAATGGTAGCCATTAAATTTGTCAGATTAAACGGGATAAAGATCTGTAATGTGTGTTTTCCCAATTACCGAGAGTCGTCCAACAGAACTGCGTGTTCGTTGCTCAGCATCAGTGCAAGTGCGCTCGTTACCCAAATGTCACGAGATTACGTGGATGAGTCATCGCGAGACCTGCGACGAGCCTGACTCCTCCATCCAGCTGGCAGCTTCCCGTTGACGGGTAAGTGGAAATGAAATGCTTGTGGCTAAATGCGAAACATATAGACGAGCAAATGTGACATTTGTGTTCCATATGTTTTGACATACGAGAAGCGTTTTGGCAACTAAATATCGCTGAATGGAGGTTCTTTAATCGACGACATCAGGCCGACCGGTGTGCTCTGGTCGTGACTGGATGCGACGGCTGCAGCACATACATACACACGCAAACACACGCACGCACGCACACACACACACGCACACATTGTAGAAGATACATAATACTACCTAAATGGAATTTGGAAGGATAGGTTTTAAATTTGTGCAATCGGAACACGACACCAGCCCTATAGTCATCCTCCTCTTTCTCATCCTCATCAACAAGCTTAATCTTTGGCGACGTATACGCAGCTGAAGCGACTGCAGCATAATGCAGCAATCCCACGATGAAACCCCCGGCACACTAAGCATCGCATTGATAATTGACGTTTTGATTTAAAACGCGCTTTTTATTTATCTATATCGAGAATGCATTGAGTTCTGTTTAATCCCTCACATGCAGGCCTACTTATTTAATCATTTGCTACAGTTTTTAGTTAAACTTGCACTCGCTAAATACCATTATTTTTGCTAAAAGTTAGTAATTATTTTGTTTAAAAAAAATCTCCGATCTTAATGAACTTTTGTGATTTTAAATACTGCTTTTATATTGAATCACATCATAATGCCTTGCTGTATGGCCATTTTGAGTCGTCAGTAGTACTTGCAGTCGTAGTTTGGGACAATCTGCTACATGACAGCAGCTTGTCAAAGATAAATCAAAACAAGACAAGATGACAACATGACAGCAGCCTGTCAAAGATAAATCAAAACAAGACAACACAGTACTAATCTGGTCATCTTTAAAGCAGTGTTTATTTGAGAATGATTTACATTTTATGTTCACACATTCAACCTCCACATGAAGCAACACGTTGAGGAAATACATTTTTGTCCCTCAAACTGATTTATCTCTTTATTTCCCACTAGGGTGTAATGAAGAGATGTTTAGCTATAAATAGTTTCCCTTTATCTAGAATAGCTCTATAAGTAGTCATGGTAGTCGATCAGGGATGAGGTCAGGGATGTCAAAGTCTTGTGGTAGTGGGTGTCACCCCAACCTATGTTTTTAACACCCTCACTTTTCACACCGCCCCCCTCACCATTCCCTCCACTACCACACACAGACACACAATTTTGTCAGCCTCAAATGGTATGTGAATCCCAAAACAATGAAAGTGCTCTGACAAAGATCTTACAATTTTAGTCAATGCAACGGGGCACTAAAATACAGGTGGTGAGGCATAAAAGACCACGAGCCGGACTTTGGACATGATGCTTCATGATGCAAAATGATGCTTCAGCGTGTTTATTGGCATTTTCAGCTGAAGGTTATTGTCAAACGATTTGTACATCTATGGTGTGTATTTCAAACAACCACACCTCACAACCTTAGTGCCAACATACAATGGGAATCGTGTCGTACACGTGGTACTTTTAGTAACAGATATCTAAACATAAATGGTGCAGCAACACTTGTAGACAGATAAAATAACAACACTTGCATAAATTCTTTATCCTATGTGAAGAATGACTGCCTTACTGAAAAGCATAGTCATGAGTTGGGTCTTCAGTATAGTATATCGATAGGTCTCTTTTACACAACCCCCTGCTGTACAAAGCGGGCAAACTCGAATCAGCAGCACAATGTGCATGACTGGCCCAGTGACAACTAAATCATGAATATAAAAATGATGCTGCATTTGTTGCATAGGTTACTTTTGATGCAATGCTATTGTCAGGACTTCACAAGACACAAATAAAAATACTTCACCTGCCGTACAGACTTTCACTGCATTTGTGCAAGCCAGTAGGTTGAAACGTAGCTATTTGGCACCACAACCTCCCCATCTGACTGATTTTGTACACCAAGAGCTGTGCAAATCATTTCACAGGTCCACTGCCTTCCAAGGTGTGAAGCACTTTTGCCGACTTTCTTCTGAGGTGGCTCTACCATATGACGATGTACTAATGTTCAGAGTTGTTTTTTTAAGATGCACAAAGTCCCCATCACGTGCGTTTTCTTGTGCGGTCTAGACAATCTAAATGTGCGGTTCATTGTTTTGCCTTTCCGGCATGCATGCCACACAGTCTTTAACAGATGCTTCTGTCAAAGTTGTCTTGCAGCTAAGGAGCGAGCCACAGGACACCATGGGCAACATCTTTGGAAACCTGTTGAAGAGCTTGATAGGAAAGAAGGAGATGAGGATTCTCATGGTGGGGCTGGACGCCGCTGGGAAAACCACCATCCTTTACAAGCTGAAGCTGGGCGAGATCGTCACCACCATTCCCACGATTGGTGTGTGAGGCGAGAACCGCTGAAAACAAACATCTATCACCGAATCCATTTTGTGTGACTCCTTTATCATTTCCTGTTGTTTAGGCTTCAACGTTGAGACAGTGGAGTACAAGAACATCAGCTTCACTGTGTGGGACGTGGGCGGCCAGGACAAGATTCGTCCCTTGTGGAGGCACTACTTCCAAAACACTCAGGGTAAGTGACTACCTTGGTTCTCCATTCCCAGTGCGGCCGTGTGCACACTGTCATACTAGCTGACTCATATTTTAGGTCATTACTCTACAGATGAACGCAGCCCACAAAAGTATTAGTCACAGTGAGGAGTCAAATTCAAAATTTTAAAGAATCTACATCACGCCATTTGAAACACAGTTGACTTTTACATGACATCATCCCAAAGAGTTTATTCCTTTTAAAGTTTTTCTTTGAAAACGAATTACGTCTGACATATCATTTTTAATGGCACATTACGTGCATTTTGTTTCATTGTGAAAGGCCGCACAAGAAGCGCGGGGGGTGCCATGTACAAGCATGGAGTTTCAAAGTTGCAAAATGAATGCACTCCACTTGCTAAAATCCTTGTGCTCAATAGCACAACAAAGTGCATTAATACCAATATTATTTAGCTAGCAGTTCCTAAGGCGTCCGTACTTCATTCTTGATCATGCTATTTGCAGTCTCGGGTTCATGAACTAAACCATACATTTATGTAATTATATAACTTTAAATATACCTTTAACAAATAATCTGTGGTAGAGAATCAAAAGTCTCAGAACGTTGCATGTAAACATCCCTGACATAAAAATAGGTGTGGGAGTGGCCAAAGTGACAAGGGGTGGCAATGGCCACTTTTAGCACCATCGAGGAAAAAAAATAGCTAAATATATAGAACAGCTCGCAAACAAGTCCAGAGTGTTTTCTGCCTTTTGCAGCAATCAGCTGATGAGCTCCAGCTTCCTGCAACTGTGAACCAGGCAATTTGTGCGGAGATTGTATTAATGGATGTGTTTTATTGTTTTCACATATAACCACTGATTAAAATTCTCATGACGCTTCACAAAGATCCTGTTCATTTTCTCAAGGTTTTATAACAACCGCAAACATTTGAACAAATCGGAGGCCAACTAGCATTTTGGAATGCGTCGTGTTTGCCGTTCTACTGTTCTTCATTGCTCCTCATGAGACAGTGCACTTGCCTTTTTTGTGCAGGCTTGATCTTTGTGGTAGACAGCAACGACCGCGAGCGTGTGAATGAAGCTAGAGAGGAACTCATGAGAATGCTGGCAGAGGACGAGCTGCGGGATGCTGTTCTTCTCGTCTTTGCCAACAAGCAGGTATAGACTTGAGTGTTCATCTTCATCTGAACTTTATGGCATGATGCAGAACATCTGTAAATGAGATGACTTGACACAACTGCTGCTTTGTTTTTGATTTTTTTCAGGACCTGCCCAACGCCATGAATGCGGCCGAGATCACGGACAAACTTGGCCTGCACTCCCTGCGCCACCGCAACTGGTACATTCAGGCCACCTGCGCCACCAGCGGAGACGGGCTTTATGAGGGTCTGGACTGGCTGGCCAATCAGCTGAAGAACAAAAAGTGAAGACAAGTGGGGAACTGCCAGCTCCAGGTAGTACTTCTTTTGGATGCATTGAGTTTACATCGAGAGGCAGTACTGAGAAGCCCCTCCCAGGTGACTCAACAGCCTTCACCCCCCCCCCCCCCCCCCAAAAAACAAAAAAAAACAAAAAAAAAACAACTTCTCTCTTGTTCTTTTACTTGATTATTTATTTGATTTTTTTGATTTTAGGATCTGCTGTGAGAGTTTTTGATCAACCGATGTGACCTAAATGTTCTGCTTTCTATACACTGGATACATAAATCGGGATGTACAATGTGAATCAAGTACAGTATACAGTATTGTTGCTGAACTGGCATGTGTATTTTCTCTCCTTTCCTGACTCTTAAATTTGTGTCATGGTCTAAACTTGCGCTGGTGGGGTCATGTTACATAATTGTACTAAATGTAAGTGATAACAAATTTTGAGTAGCAAGTTGTTAAAATGTGAAAAACCATAATAGTCACATGTTCATGATTATTTGTCTAAAAATACACTGCATCAGAGTAAAACACACACACACTCACACACACACACACACACACACACACACACACATATATATATATATATATATATATATATATATATATATATATATATATATATATATATATATATATATATATATATATATATATATATATATATATATATATATCTTGGACTACTTATATATTTATTTTCCTTACATTACACTTGAGAATTTTATAGTCCTAACGTTTTAATCAGTTTTTTTTATTTTGAAGCAGATTTCAATTGTAATTATAATACAGTACGTATATCACACCTTCGCTAATGGAAGCAGTGAAAGAATTAAGAACCTCATACAATTGTATATTACTGCTTCCCATGCTGCACGTTCATACAGACAAATCAGGCTTGTGGGTTTATGAAAGCCATGACTCGCTGGCGACTGCTGTAAATAAAGATACCAGTGTATGCTTGGTCCCCTTGCCATGCTCGATAAGGGTTCTATTAATGTGTACATGTATCTGAGGTGTTATTACTGTACAGATGCACGTGTCAGAATGAAGAGCCGGACCCACTGCCGGGCATATCAGATGACGCGTTGCTGTTGGCTGGTGTAGCCACCAATATACATTGATTGAATGTTTACTTGTCAGCTCCATTGTGTAAGCAGCTGCATCTGTCATTTGCCAGTAAGCATTTGCCATGGCTAGATCTCTGATTGGCCAAACGGTCTGTTTCTTCTATGATAACATGCACACTCTCCTTCGACACACACTGTTATAACATTTTCTTTTTCAGTTGATGGAGCATTCATTTTTTTTCTTCTAATTAATATTGTAACTTTAGATCATCACAAAAGCATATGGAGGAACACGATGAGGCATTTTAATATGTTAGAACCCAACTACCTTCTAATATGCAATCGCATGCTTTTGTACATCATTATATAAAGTATATCAAGAGATTTGTGATCAAATCTACCATTTTGTTGCTGTACCAGCATCATTACTGACTGAGTGTGTGCGTGTGAGATGCTCTCTGTTGTTTTTGCGTGTGTGTGTGTGTGTGTGTGTGTGTGTGTGTGTGTGCAAGCATTGTTTATATGGCCTCACATTGCCACTGGTTGAGTTCTACTTAACAAGCAGGTATGTCCATCTCAATAGGTCTTATTTCTCGAAAGAACATGTTGTCATGATCAGCAGACTTTACCTTGATGAAGTGAATATGTTACAGCATAAGCTAACGTGTTCATTGAAGTAATTTCAATTCGTACTTCTGACTCCAAATTGATCAATAAAGAAGACAAACTCACCTTTCATCATTGACTGTTGCTCATTTGGATAGTTTTGCATTACTGTATAGTGCACACGTGAGGTCAAGTAAAAACACTATTGCCAATGTCTCATGTCCATAGACAATACAAGATCAGTGATCTTGTCATTTTACCGAGGGCCATCTCAGTAGAAAGAGTTGATGGTTTTGCATAGTGATCTGTGTTTGACTCCATTGTATGTTTTGAAAATAATGTGGAAAACCTTTTTATAACACGTTGCCAAATTTGTTACTTCACAATATCTACAGTATGTAGCTGTCATATAGTCAACAATACAAAATTTGAACCCAAAATCCCAAATGCGGCAGAAAGGAAAATAGCCATTGGTTTTTGTTTAAGTGGGGTTTGGGACGACACAGCTCCGCTCCATAGTCGCAATCAGAGGTCCCTATATGGGAGAGTACCCCTGTGTCTCCAGGGGTGTGACAGCAGTATGTGAGTCAGAGCTGCTCCCGGGGCCACCAGCTCTCCGGCCCCCTGCAGGATGGCTACAATAGTCGCCCCAGGGCAGATGCCATAGCTGGGATTCCCACCCGTAACCGGGGCGCCTTCGCCCAGGGCACAGACACACTGGCAGCAGCCCCGCAATCAATTCATCAATCTTCGAAGGGAGACATTACTGCAAAAGGCCAAAGCAGTCACCCCCACAGTTCGCCTTGGAAGAGGCCACTAGGGACACTGACACCATGGCGCAAAGTGCAGAAAATCATAAAGGGCTCAAGAGTCAACCAGAGAACTAACAAACAGATTATTTTGGATGAGAATAGTTCATTTCTGTTGTCTTTAAAAATTAAGCTGACAATTATTCGTTGGTTTATTTCTTTTTTTTTCTTCAACTCATTATGTTGTGTTACTTTGCAGACATAATGGCTGCAATCGTCTTAAGGTGGCTGTCGGGGGTGGTAGCAAGTCAAGTGCTTTAAACGTCATCCTGAAGCTCTTCAGACTCTGTCTCCTCCTGCTGGACAATAGCAACTTTGACTACTTTACAAAGATGATAATAACCGTAATGAACTGACTCTAAAGGGCAAATACTCATTTAACTATTTTGTATAGATAAAGTGAAATATTCAAAATGGCACGGCAGAATAGGATTCTACATTTCACTGCATACAGCACCAGATAGTGTCACTTTTTATTTGTTATTGACTGTATAAACAAATGAATTAATTAATGAATTCTACTTTAGTGGCGCTTTAATGTAACGACTGTATTGGAAAGTTTTTTTTTGTTTAATTAGTATTAGAATATAAAAGCGCAACACGATATTATGGAAGACTGATGTGGTGAGTCCAGTATTTGACGAGTTCAAGAAAAAAAAAGGGCTAGCCAGACTTTAAGACATGCGGACTGGTAGATGATCACATCGGTCATTTGCAAACTCTGTGAAACCAACCAAAAACGTGTCTGAAAAAAACCTTGTTTTTGAAATCCCAGAAACCGTCATTCCAAATGTATCTTACTTCAGATTATTCCATCTAATAAAGTCATTTAATCGCAAACTCCAAATTACACAATCGTAAACGTTTGCCTAATAGGCCTACGTCCCCAAACATGTTTGTGCTCCCTATATATATATATATATATATATATATATATATATATATATATATATATATATATATATATATATATATATACATACAAGCCTGCAACCCTTGTGAGGATAGGTGTGTCTAGGAAATGGATGGATGTATATTTGAGAGAAAAATTAATGCAGTGTACATATTTATTTAAATCTTTAGTTATTAAATCTTATACAGTGACTGTACTGTTATACCTGAAATTTCCATCCTTTGGCCGTAGTAGGGGAACACAGAGGGCCGGAGTTGCTCTCGGAGTTTGAAGTAACGCCCCTCGGACGTCAACCAAGAGTGGAACCCGTATCTGACCAAACATCATTAACAGGGAAGCAATGTTCACACTTGAAATTCCAATTCATTACAAAAACACTCTAGGTAACAACTTTCCAACATGTTCTTGCGTCCTCACCACTCTGCTTCTGCCACAGGTGCGTGATTCACTGGGCTAATGCTTCAGCTGCTGTTCTCAACAGTAAACAGCTTGAACACAACTAGCCTCATGGGCACTCGTTCAAGACCCATCAAGGTTTTAATCTTTAAAGATGTTTTTGAGTAATGCTGATCGGTTTATTATTTGCAACTAATGTATTCTCTTAATATTTTATTAGGCTTTTTTTGTGAGTACTACATATATATATATATATATATATATATATATATATATATATATATATATATATATATATATATATATATATATATATATATATATACTGTAAACATCCAAGGGTTCCAGGCTTGCTGGTGCCTGTGCCAGCCTTCCTAACAGCTCAATTCAGGCAGCAGGCGAGGGACACCCTGAACTGGTTGCTAGCCAATTGCAGGACACACAGGGACAAACAACCATTCACACACCCAATCATACCTAAGGACAATTTAGGATGTCCAATACCTGCCATGCATGTTTTTTTTTTTTTTTTTTTGTGTGTGTGGGGGGGGGGATTGCGGGAGGAAGCCAGAGTGCCTGGAGAGAACCCACACGGCCTTGGGGCGAGCATTCAAACGCCATACAAGAAGGCCGGAGCGAGGTGGATCTGAACTCGGGTCCCTGAACTGTGAGGCAGATGTGCCGCCAATCACTCACAATTGGCTAGGTTCACAACATTATTTTCTGAAGCGGGTCAACAGACTTTAAATTTCATTTTACAGTAACTTTAAATTTAGCAACAATGAGGGAAAGCTTAGTCACGCAGTTTGGCTGCACTTACTTAGGTTCACCCGTCAGCGGGTTGCTTCACTCGCTGCGTCACGTTGGGGAATCTTGACTACTTTGAGGCTATTTTCACAAATTAAGCCTGTTATGGGGCTGAGTAGTTACTTGACCATGTGACAATGTGAGCATTGTGACCGGCTGCTCCATGCGCATCAAAGAGGTGATTAAGAAGCAGGCTACAAGGGGGACAATACTGCTTTTTACAGGGGGAACAGAGTAGCCACTCACTGTCCTGCAGCAGTGCTTGGACAAGCGCAGATCACCATGAGACACATCTGTGCTTTAAAGGGATGCATAGGGTTCATAGCGCTTGCATTGATACAAACACAGCAGTTTTATTTTGCAGTCTATTTGTTTTATCCAGTATACGTCAGAGAAAAAGGAGTCCGAAACGGGCACAAAATCCTAATCCTAACTGTTTGACATTTTGCTTGCGGTACACTGACCGTTATTAGATACAAATTCATACAGTGATATGGAATTTATTCATTTTACGTATGCTGCATATTGTGTGGCACGGCTGTCTTCGGAACAAACAAATGAAACAACAAAGACGGCAACAACAACAAAAACGGACCAACCTCTGATTGGTGAAAAAAAACATCCTCCTGGCCAATCACATCATCCATTCTGGGAGGGAAGATCCTGCTCAAAACAAAATGCCACTTGTTCATCAACTCAATGGGCGCGTTCTGATGTTTTTACACATGCGACCGTTAACAAGACGGACTTCCTCTGAAGTGATAGACGAAACGAAAGTTGGATGAAGTCAAGATTCCATACAAGTAAACATTTGGTTTACTTTATCTTATGTGATGTGGTGATACTTATATAAATAGGTAAAAATATCAACATGAACCAGTGGTTAGTCATTTCAGTGTCTGTGGTATTGCTGTGGAGTCTACAAGCAACCTTAACTCAAATGCATGATGGTGAGTGAGCTGCTTTATTTTTTTTCTTCTCTCCATTAGCTAACAACCTTTCATATTGTATACCTCAGATGCAATATTACTTTTTTTGCGCTCTCCTTATGAGCTTCTTTGTGCTCTTATTACTCAGCGGTAATCAAGTATATTAATGCATGCTATAAAACGGTCCCTTTCATAAACTGCTAGTGACGAAGGGCAACAATATAATAATGCCCCTGCAGAGTTTCTTAGGGCAACTAGTCCTTGTTAACCGGACAACATGCAATACGGCATGTTGATGGTTTTATGTACAGGTTGGCAGAAATTAATCAAGATACTGTTTTGGCATTATCACAATATTGAGACTTACTGGCCTTCCTGCAACTTTTTTCAACGTTCTTCCGTGTAGCGTAACCTAAACAAATATGACATTTTAAATTAATGTAAATTATCCGAAAATAAAACAATCAATACACTGCCCGTTGAGAAGCACCTCCACTTAAAATGCAGCAGATTGCAGAATGTATTTTCAAATACATCTCTGAAATGATGGGGTTTTTGAGTTTTTCCTTCCCCTTCTGGGAGCTTTGACAGGGGATGCTGTTGTGTACCTTACATTGAAAAGATGTCTCTGTATGACCTCTTTTCATTCTGTGAAGCCCTTTGAGACTTCGGTGATTTAGGGCTATATAAATAAAATTTGATTGATTGATTGATTGATTGATGACAGCAGATGTTGCTTTTGTTGATTGATGCAAAAATATTCGCACAGAAATGATTATTGGTACTTGATGAGAGGTAGTTTGGGTGCGTGTCCTCTTCCGTTCATGATATTTCCTTTACCACTGCCAGAAGAGACGACTCACACATGAGCCATTGTCTTACTATGATCTCAACTCAGCCACACATATATTGTATAGAACTCTGTGCACACACAGACGTACTGTCACTGCACTGTGAGAGAGACACAAAGAACGAGAGAGACACTGTCCACATTTATAGCTTCATCACAATAAGAACTCTGTATGAGAGAAGCCCTTTCTCTTCGACCCTGAGTCGTCAATTCCATCAGCCTGATGCCTGGACTACTTTGTGTCCAAGTGTAATGGACTACAGACTGTTTTACTCTTCTCCATATTGTGGAACTCACAACAAAATCCTGCAGGAGGAAAGCATCAAAACCACTGAACTCATACACTCATTAGTCCTACATTTACCGCAAATGGGTCACACACATGCTGTAGATTATCTTTGAAGTCAAGAGATGTTGAAGGGATTGACCTTTTGAGCAAATTTGTAGCCGCATTCTACGAAGTATCTAGCATGCAGCATTTCCGTTCACTAAAAGAAAACTGCTGACCTGAGTACTTTAGCCTAATAGTAATGCTCAAAGAAGCTTTGTCATCTCATGTTTATATCACATGGACTAAAAAAAAAATATATATATAATTGCAAATTGTCTACGCCACACCGCTGACATTCTGTATTGATGTGACTGGTTAATTAAACTACTGTAATTAGTAGTGCGTAATGATTTACAAAGCTATTTTTCCTGACTTCCCTCTCATTGTCGCATTAACAGGCCTGGAAATGAAACAGAGTTTTGCATAGAAAAGTCGATGTGTAATTACATATAGAAGCAGATGTATATATGCCCCCCCCCCCCCAAAAAAAAAAAAAAAAAAATCTTAAAGACCACAAACTTGAAGATATAGAAATGGGATTTGGGCGTGATAAGACATTTATTTCTACATTCATGAGCAAGGCATATATCAAAGGGCTGTCTTCCCTGCTCGGGAGTGCAGAACTGTTTGCTTAGTTTGCTGATTTGGTGCTGTGAAGAATACGTGTGTTCCTCTATTGTGTGTGTGTTTGTTAGTGGTGTGTCTTGGTACCCAGAATGGACTGAGCTCCACGGGCTCTCAGGAGAATCAATATAACTTGATCAAGGAGCGCTATGACAGCTGTGAAATTATCATGGGAAATCTTGAAGTCACACAGATTGAGAGCAACTGGGACTTCTCTTTTCTTAAGGTAGGTCAATCATGTCCACCATTATTGGCTTTCAAAGTTGAGATTGATCACGGAATAGGGCAGTGTCTGCTACTCCTTTCCTAGTTGCCGTTGTTTGTCTTTCTGCATACTATCCCCAAAAGACTACAGGCCTACTACTGTAAGTCAAGCTGTTTTGTTCAAGCTGTTTGGTTTCGCAAACCTCTTCTACCTCTGCGCAGACAATTCGTGAGGTGACTGGCTATGTGCTCATCGCCATGAATCATGTTCAGGAAATCCCCCTGGAGCAACTGCGGGTCATTAGAGGAAGCAGCCTTTACGAAAGGCGTTTTGCTCTCTCCGTTTTCTTCAACTATCCTAAGGATGGACCGCATGGACTGCGTCAACTCGGCCTTGTAAATCTGACAGGTGACAACAGGAAATGACGTGAAGAATAAGGAAATTGACTGCAAATATAACATGTACCGTAAACTTCGGACTATAAGACACCATTTTTTTCTCTTGATCTGAGCTATACATCTTATATTCCAGTGTGGTTTACCCGCAGTTTTTTTTTCTACCAGCTACCAGGGGACTATCCACCAGGAAAGCAAAAATGTGTAAGGTGTCAACAACAAACAGAACAGAAGCCGTACTCAAAAGGAGTTAAAAAAAAAAAAAAAAAAAATATATATATATATATATATATATATATATATATATATATATATATATATATATATATATATATATATATATATATATATATATATATATATATATATATATATATATTGCAATGTGTTTGGATAGAAATTAATGCAACAAATATCTAAAGGCCTCTTGATAATGCTCGTTGGGCCAAATCTATAAAAGGAGCAGGCTGTAAGGAGCGGTTCATACTTTGCCCACCACTGGGGTTTGCAATCCAATACAAACCAGTCTGTTTTTGCCTGTACTGTATTTGTATTTTGCAGAGATTTTGGAAGGAGGTGTACAGATTATTAATAATAGATACTTGAGCTACAGTCCTTGGGTCTACTGGCAAGATATAATCAGGGACAGTAAGGCTCCTATCGACATTTACTACAATGGAGAAAGAGGTTCGGACTGCTGTTTTTTAACAAATTAAATATCTATTTTTATTGGGGTGCATTGTAAATAGTTAATGTGTTTGTGTCTTTTTTGTTGTCTCAGGGACATGCCACAAATCTTGTGGAGAATATTGCTGGGGGCCAAATGAGAAGCAGTGTCAGATCTGTGAGTGTACAATTGTTTCCATTGTCTTTTTAGCCTCGTCAGTGACCTTTAGGGTTTCCTTTCATTTCCACAGCTCTTTTCACCTTATAAGGGCATGGAATTCAAACAAAAAGCCGGAACACACTGTTTTTTCGGACCTCACGTCAACTCTTGGCTTCTGTGTGTTTTAGTGACGAAGACGGTGTGCGCTCCCCAGTGTAACGGTCGTTGTTTTGGGACGAGCCCTAGGGACTGCTGTCACATTGAGTGTGCAGCAGGGTGCACAGGCCCCCTGGATGTGGACTGTTTTGTAAGTGTTACTAAGGAGGAAAGTCAAGCAGGGAGATCAAATGGAGACCATATTTTACATTTGTACATTTCTACAGGTTGTCATTAAAAAGCAGATGTAGCCAACAAAGACAATCCAACCCAACATTTCATATATACTGTGGATATGCAAAATTCTTCCACAAATCTCATGATAGAAGTTTGGCTCCCAGTTCGTCCCAACTATGTCTTGCTCCTAAGTATTTCTGACACCCTCTCCATTCATCATCCTGAAATACGGATTCTACAGGATGAATTTAGATTTTTGTTTAAGGGAATTTAAATATACTTAAATATTAAATATTATTATTAAGTAAATCTAGAGTCCAAACGCAGTAAATTTTGGCTTTGTTTCGAGTTCATTTCAGTGGCAGTCCAAAATTTTGTACCAGCTAGAGCACAGGTGTCGAACTCCAGTCCTCGAGGGCCGATATCCTGCATGTTTTCAAACCTTTTCCCTCAAAAACACCTGATTCAAATGATTGGGATCATTTTGAAGCTCCTGCAGAGCTTGCTAATGAGCTAATCATTTGAATCAGGTGTGTTGGGGAAAGAAAACCGGAAAACATACAGGATGCCGGCCCTCGAGGACTGGAGTTCGACACCTATGAGCTAGAGGTACCTGGTGCGATTTGTTTACAAGTCTTATGAATAGGTGTGGATACTCACACTTAGCTGAAAAGGTAAATAGTATGTAAGAAATATGTCCATTCCAAATGATAGATTTAAGCAAGCCAAAAAATCAAATCATTGAATTGCGCGGGAAATTAAGTGTCCAAATAATCACATTCGGTATATTTGTGTGCTTATAGGCATGCCGGCATTTCAACGACTCTGGAGCCTGCGTGCCTCAGTGTCCACAAGCTCTCATCTATAACAAGCAGAGTTTTCAGATGGAAACAAACCCAAACGCTAAATATCAGTATGGATCAATTTGTGTCTCTCAGTGCCCCAGTGAGTGTAAACGTTTAACACTAACTCACTCATCATCTACCTCAATTTGGCTTACTTACATCGTGTCATTTTGTTGTCAAATCCTGTTGATTGTAGCTCATTTCGTGGTGGACGGTAGCTCCTGTGTGAGCGTCTGCCCTCCAGATAAGACGGAGGTGGAGAGAGAGGGACACAGGCATTGCGAACCCTGCTCTGGACTCTGCCCGAAAGGTTTGACTTTGATAAATACTCAAATTGCCTGATGGGCAAAATGGGGAAATCTCATGTTTCCCGTATCCTCACAGTATGTGAAGGCACAGGTGCAGAGCATAGGCAGACTGTGGACTCAAGTAACATTGACAGCTTCATCAACTGCACCAAAATCCAAGGAAGTCTTCATTTTTTGGTCACAGGCATTCTCGGGTATGTCTCAATATGTTTCATGGGCGCAATGCAACTACTTCAGTTCAGTCAAGGGGAGACAGGATAATGGGTATATACAGTATGTGATTAGAAGACTCTGTATCAGGAGTGTCTGAATGGTTCCATGACTTGTCACAAAAGATACAGACTGTATTTCAAATCCAAGCTACATACTGCAACTTTCCCCCCTTAAGTAATCACCTTTCTAAGCCATTTTTTTTCTCATCATCTCTGTGGAATCCTAAAAGAATTCTTCCCAGATTTTGAATTGTGTCTTCACAGTGGTCCTGATTTTGTCCATGATTTCAAAACAGGTTCACTTCAATGTCATCCTTGAGCTTGGCACAAGGGGAAAAATTACACAGAGCCAGGTCGAATGAGTATTTGTAAAGAGGTTGCTTCAGTACAACAATGATTTTTCTCAGCCCAAAACCGTCATATACTCAGGGCTTTGTGAGTTGGTTTGAGTCGTTCTGCCACAAACGTCATCACCTCTTGCACATTGAACCAAGCAAGCTCCACAGATCTCTTTATAAACAGGCTGCTTGATATATGCTTGATGAGGAGTACTCTTTCATTATGCGCATTGGCGTTGAAATACAGTACAGCTTCTGTGACATCAGTCCTGAACATTTCTTACACACCTCTTAGTGTTCCACTAGGGTAAATGGCAGCTGATTGAGTGTTCTGAAGAGCATAACTCGTTCCATTGTTCAAAGGTTGACAGTTTCATGAGTCTTAACTCATAAATTCCCATCAGCTCATGAATACATTGAAAAATGTGACTTTCACGGAGCAAAAATGGAGTCAGACAGACAAAAACTAACGAAATGACTCCAAAAACTGTGCAAGGATCTCAGTCCCTAACAAGTATCGTATAGGAAACAAAAACAAGATCTTTTAATGTTTGGCTTCCTTAGAGATGACTTTAAGAAGATCCCACCTCTGGATCCTAAGAAGCTAGAAGTGTTCCGCACTGTTAGAGAGATAACAGGTACAGTTTTGTTTTTTTTCAACAGCGTGTTGCTGCATAATGTCTAAACAAAACTATCTGATGTTGCTAAATATGCCACCTTTGTTTGATTACCAGATATCCTAAACATCCAATCATGGCCAAAAGAACTCAGTGACTTGTCCGTTTTTTCGAGTCTCACCATCATCCAAGGAAGGTCACTTTACAAGTAAGTCCCATTTAATTTTGTGGCAGGCATTAAGACCGTGCCTCTCACCCAGCAGACAAGTTTGAACGAACCTTTGATGCTTTGATCCTTGTGGTTTTGACTTTGATGATTTGGACAATCTACAAATTTGTGTTGGCATACGAAAAGTCAAGTAGTACACTGGAACAGCATTCCAGCTTCTTTATCCTGCCACATTCATAAACCCGGACGTTACAACGTTTCAGCAAGCGTCTGAAGAGGTGATTTCCTCTGCCACATCGCCCCACATTCACAATCAGCAGCCACCGACACATTGGTGAAATTGTCTGAGCTGAGTGATCTGTCCGCGTGGTTTCAGCATGTTGGGGGGCTGTTCCGCCTGCGAGGAATCACCACGGACGTCCCAAAGCACCACATGGTTTGGTCAGTTTGTTGGACTTGGAGAGGGTGGACAGGCTCCTTTCTCTGCCCGGATTGGGTGATGGCACAACAGTGGACCTAATGGACAAAATGATAATGCTGCTGGGCTTGGATGAGCGCAGATTCCTGTTTACACACATGTTCTTACGTCAGCTACCTCCTCACGGCTACCACGGATTTTCTGTATGCATAAAGACTGCGTGCTGATGTTGCTAACTGATCAACGCGTTGTCCGTTGATACTTTTTCTTGTGAAGATGGGGTACTTGGACGATTAAAGCACACAGGTTGTTTGGGTGTGAGGGGCATGTGTTGGTGATTGCTTGCAGAATTTCCATCGCTCATGACTTCCGCCTTTCCTAACGTTGATACGAAGCATGAGGTAGAACATTTTATCAAAACTGTTTGCTCGCCAGTTTATGCCCGCATGCCTAGACGGGAGCAAATTGGCAATTGAGAGAATAGTTTGCTTAGGTCCTCAAAAAGGACTTAGGATTAGGGTTAGGTCAGATACCAGGTCAGCCTGCTTCCGCGAACCCGGTGGTCTCGGCCAGCACCCCGCCATATCCAGAAGGGGCCCTCTCACCTGTCACCCAGTCCCTCGGCGCACCCAGGCTCAAGCCGGCCATCAACAGGCTGGTCCAGGCGGTAGTGAGAGCGACTTGCGCAGTCCCGCTCCAGAGTCCCGGGTTGTCGGCCGGCCAGGCGCTCCACCCACCAATGGCCATCCGGCCTCAGCAGCAGACCACAATAAAACACCATCCAGCTGCCCCCTCAGCTTCACCAAGCCCACAGGTATGGTCCCGGTACACAGAGTTGAGTCAGACGGTGGTGGTGCCGCAGCAGCTTCTGGCCCAGGTCCCAGATCAGGATCTGCGTCCCTCAAAAACCCATCGTCATCCAGGTCAACGCTGCCATTCTGGCTCCTGCGGCACATCAGAACATCCATCTGACAATGCAACCTCACGTGGTTTTTACGCTGAGTGTCTGGCCCCTACTCCTGCCTCACTTACGCCCATGTCCAACAGGGTTCACCTACACCGCCTAGAGCTGGACTGTGTACCCGGGGTGACAGAGAAGTAAAATACCCTGTGGGGGATTTTATTCTGCCTTTCTGGGTGTTTGGGGTGGGCTATGTAGCAGGCATCTCACTCAACAAGCATATTGTGAACCTTGTGGTTTTGACTGATGATTTGGAAAATGTTGTTCAGTTTTGTGTTGGCATGCAAAGAGTAAAGGCGTACACTAGAACAGCAACGTGTGACTTCTTCGTCTTGCCACAACATCCTTTTATGTCTTCAGAAGTTGTGTGCCTAAAACATGATATAGTGTAATTTGTGTTCATGATAGCACGTTGTGTTTCATGCCATTTATTGTACAAAGTTCAAGAACAACATATGTGGGAAATTTTGTCTGATGTGGCATGATCAAAAATGTCACCAGTATAAATCTTTGTAAAATAAAGAATGGCTCTAAAGAAAAAATCTATTCAACCATGTTGAAATGAGCATAATCATCATAAAACACACCACATGTGCACCACACCGTTGTAGTTTGTGGAGTGTATTACATTAGGAAAAGAGAAAACTATTCACTTTGTACTGAGGGGTCTATAGGCAAGTCGCAAAGTAGTGAGGGATTGTTGTGTACCCGAAAAAATTCTTGGGAGAATCACAAAAGAGTTCCACATTTTAAACAGTATCCTCAAAACGTTTTATCCAATTTGCCAATCACAGGCGTTTTTCCCTGATGGTGATGCGCATCTCCACTCTCACCTCGCTGGGTCTGCGCTCTCTACGAGAGATCAGCGATGGCAGCGTGTATATCAGTCAGAATGCAAAATTGTGCTACCATCATACTGTGAACTGGTCTAAGCTGTTCAGAGGGCATCGGGTTCGAGTCAACAGTATCAACAGCAACAAGCCACTAGCGGAATGCGGTGAGGACTCTTCGTCTCCTCTTACCTCGTTTGATTCATTTTTAACAACATGCTTGTGTATTTCTGATTAGTTTAACTTAATTTTTACAGTTGCTGAGGGCCATGTCTGTGACCCACTGTGTGCAAGCTCTGGTTGCTGGGGCCCAGGACCAGACCAGTGTCTCTCCTGTAGGAACTATAGCCGAAATGGCACATGTGTGAACAGCTGTCACTTTTATATTGGGTCAGTATAACCGATACAGTCCGCTTCTCACATTTTAGGGTGAGATTTTGTAACAAATTTAAAGTATACCTCCAGTGCTCAGAAGGAAAAATGTATGGTTCATCAGAAAAAATGGCATCTAAATGAATTTTGGTTACACTGGCTTTATTAGTGTTAGCTCAGTCTTTAAACGCTATAAAAGTGCAATGCAAAGCATATGGATACTCCAATAATAGGAGGAAACTCAAAGACAAGCATGACTATTGTGTGTCTAAACCTATTAATTCAGAATGTAAATTCATTATAGAATGGTGGCTGCATAGCATGGATAAAGGACACTTGTTAAAAACTTACTGTGAGTAAAATGATCCAGACAGGATAAACACAATTTACCAGGCATTATCTAATAGGGCCGGCAGGGGATCTGTTTTGTTTTTTTAGTCTTATTTTTGGGCCAGAAATGCAATGAACACAAGGGTAGAATGCGCTTCCTGTCACCTACTTCACTATTTACACAAGTCTGACTGGAACCTCGTGGCGAATATCCTTCCTTTTATAGCAAAATAGCAGGACAATGTCTGGATTACATTTCCACATGGAAGTACGGTCTTCTGTGCTGTTGAAAAACTTAGCAGTTAGACAGCTGTCACTTGGTGGGGGCAAGGAATGACCTTGCCAATGACATCCTATTAGTTTCCAAAATGGCTGTCCTTCAAACTCATCTAGGGTGATTTGGGGTGAACTGTTTTGGCAAATACAAGACGAGACTCAAAAATTGGAACACCGGCTATTCCTCAAACTTTACAAATCCCATCAAGACCTCAATTTGCAAAATAATTTTATAATTTGAACTGAATTTGATGTGAAACTTTAAACTGCACGTCCAACAGTTAATGTTTCAATATTTTTTGCATGCTGTTGTAAATTTTGCGAAAAGCATTTTGTGCAAGTATTGATGACTGAAGCTGGGTAGGTGAAGTCAAATGTTTAGATAAGGTTAAATAAATTGCTTACAGTATCTTTAAAAAATATAACTAATAAGAGTTACAATGCATTTTAAATTCAACCTAAAAGTTTCACTCCAAAGCCGACTATCACAATGTTGGGGGGAGAAGTGTACAATTCTTTGGATATAAAATTGTAATTTAATTTCCATGTACCTGTCGAATGTTGACCTATGTGTCCACAGCTCTTCAAGAGAATTTGCAAGGGCTGATGGGGAATGTGTTGCGTGTCACTCGGAATGTAAACATCTGCATGGAAAGGTCAGCTGCACAGGGCCGGTAGGTGCTTCTGTAACTATTCTTGCAGCAAAGCTTCAACTGAAAAGCGAGAGTAGATGCAGCGAACCTTGGAGCAGTTCTGGGGCACTTGCTGACTTCCACAGCGTTAATTTTAAATCTATGTATTTTCCCATTTTAATATGAGAAATGCATTTTTTTCCAGACTCATATCACACATTGGCCTCCATAATCTGTGTAGTTTTAGTTAACGTTGTTATATTAAAATAAGTTAAACACTGTCCAAGGTAAAATACAGTAAAGTGAAATAACTCGTTTTAAGACATCTGACAGCTAGAATCAAGAGGGCAGAGGCATGTTTACAGAAGGATAGTCTTACCTACTGAGATATAATTAGTATTCCTCTTAGTATTGTGTCTGAATCATCATAGAATCATGTTGTATGGTCAACCAAAACCTTTCTTCTTATGCCTGAGAAAATTCTCTTCCTGGTCCCTTGGTTATCATGGTACTTTTCATTTTTGCCAAAAATAACTCACAAGTCAAATCAAAATCCATGTTCCACAATAAACATTTGTAGAGTTGAAGCATGACGAATTGGATGCAAATCTAATTATAGTCATTAGACATGATAAAATTAGCGTTTTCAAACCACTTCTGGATATGTATGCGCACATGCATTATTCACACTGAATTCAGTCTATATTGGTTAATTTTCCCAAGTCTTTCTTTCAGGGTGCATATGAATGTGTGGCATGCGCCAACCTTCAAGATGGTCCATACTGCATGTCGTCTTGCCCTGCTGGGGTGAATGATGGGCAGAGGAGGCTCATCTTCAAATATCCTTCAAAGGAAGGCCACTGTGAACCATGTCACAAAAATTGCACCCAAGGGTGAGGCTGGATGCTTTGAGTTTTTTCTTTTCTTTTCCATCATAAGCACCATTCTATGCACAACATAAATTGAACGTATAAATGTAATTTCAGATGCTCAGGCCCAGGACTCAGTGATTGTTTGGAGACTGTCAGACTGAGTGCTAGCAGGTGAGTTTTCACCCTAAATATTCTAAATAGGGCCTTTTTATACTTTGTTTTCATTGTCAAAAGGCGGAGGGTGACCTTAATAAAGCTTGAATACTGAACATGTCACAAAACAAAAAAATTTTTCTTGACAGAAAGCTCAAAGTGAGCGCTGTGTGGAATATTTAGGCTCTACTTAAGGAGGTAACCACAATGTGAAAACCAAAACGGGGATGGACTTTATTATGTTGAAATTGGTGCTTTTATGTCAAAATGCACACAGTGTGAAATGCTCTTTGAGTTCTGTGTGTCCTGCAGTTGTATGATACAAGAACATTTGTCAGATCATATCTGGTCTCCTTTTTTCTTCTGCCACATGACCCAAATCATGACATCAAGATCCAACTTTACTTTGCGCTATTTCTAACCTTTTTTCCTCATGTCTCCACCCTATCATCTCACTCTCTTCTTTACTCTGAAGTGGCCAGATCACAGGCATCGCCTTAGGTGTGCCAGCTGGCTTGATCTTATGCCTGGTGTTGTTTTTCTTGGGCGTGCTATACCGCCGAGGCCTGGCCATTCGCCGCAAGAGAGCCATGAGGAGGTACCTTGAGAGCGGAGAGGTGAGTCAGTCCCATAAGGGGCCATTAGGTGCCTTTGCATTGATAAATATATACTCACACAGGGATTATCCTTGTGTCTTGGCAGAGTTTTGAGCCGCTGGGTCCCGGGGAGAAAGGAACCAAGGTTCACGCCCACATCCTGAAGCCATCTGAACTAAAAAAGCTCAAAATCATCGGTTCTGGTGTCTTTGGCACGGTGCACAGGGTATCAGTCATCTGCATCTCTTTTGGAGAAACAGGTGCTGAACGCAGAGTATGTTATAACAGCTGCGTGTTTTGGTTTGAAAGGGGTTTTGGACTCCAGATGGAGAGACAGTGAAGATCCCGGTGGCCATCAAGACTATCCAGGACAGCTCAGGCCGCCAAACCTTTACCGAGATAACTGACGTGAGGATCAGATGTCAGGAATTGTTTTGGCAAAATTAGAATGCACTGACAGAGTCCAACATGTGGTGTCTATGCGCCCTCTACAGCACATGCTGTTCATAGGCAGCCTGGACCATCCCTACATAGTGAGACTTTTGGGCATCTGTCCGGGGTCCACTCTGCAGCTTGTCACACAGCTCAGTTCATTGGGCTCCTTACTGGAGCACATCAGGCAGCACAAGAACAGCCTGGGCCCTCAGCGCCTGCTTAACTGGTGTGTCCAAATAGCAAAAGTAAGTTCATAGGAATTCCACATACTGTAGTGTAGATGGTCTGTGTGCACATGATGACATGTTTGCCTGTTAGGGTATGTACTACCTGGAGGAACACTGTGTGGTGCACAGGAACCTGGCAGCTCGCAACATTCTACTGAAGAATGACTACCAGGTCCAGATCTCAGACTGCGCCGTAGCAGATCTCCTTTATCCCGATGATAAGAAATGTGTCTACTCGAACACCAAGGTTGCAGTCCGTTTCTCACCTACTGGTATTTTTTTTTTTCTGGTGACAGCTTCACACTTTGTACTCTGTATGTCATGGTACAGACTCCGATCAAATGGATGGCTCTTGAAAGCATCTTGTTTCGAAGATACACTCATCAAAGTGACGTGTGGAGTTATGGTGAGACGCTTGATCAGTAAATTCTGGAGCCTTGAGTATCAAAGACACTGTTTTCTTAAGGGGTTTGTTTCTTATGTGATGCATGTTTGAGGAGAATATCTGGAAACATGCCAAGACTAAGAACTATGTAGTGGACTATGTCTATTCCGATAGCATTTTATCCTAAACATAAAAGATCTCTGGCTGCCTCTCGAACAGGAGTTACAGTGTGGGAGATGATGTCTTTTGGGGCAGAGCCTTATGGGTCAGCACAGGCCCAAGAGGTGCCATGCTTGCTGGAGAAGGGCGAACGTCTGTCGCAACCTCACATCTGCACCATCGACGTATACATGGTCATGGTCAAATGTGAGTGCCACAAAACTACATCCAATCACATGTTCAGGAAAGTGAAACCGAGCCCGTTTCCCGTTCAGGTTGGATGATCGATGAAAATATAAGGCCCACTTTCAAAGAATTGGCAAGTGACTTCACACGCATGGCAAGAGATCCAGCCAGATACCTTGTCATAAAGGTGAGGCATTGATTGTTAGAGTCACACACTTTGAATCAATGAAATCCTAAAAACTGTCCTTCCATTTGACCATTATTCTGCAGCTGGAAGAGGACGATGCCCCGCCAGACGCCCATCGCAGAGATTCTGAGGGAGGGCTGCTTGATCCAGATTTGATGGGCGAAGATGAAGACGCACTGCAGGAGGCTTTCGCCACACCTCCTCTGCAACATTCTCCTTCGTGGAGTCTCTCTCGTTCAAGGATTAATTCTTATCGTGTAATTGAATATATTTTTACTGTGGACTTTGTTATCACTGGTTAACCTGATTAAGCATGTTTCTCGTGAAATTATAGAGTGGCGCATCTCATGCCGGACCTGTTGGATACCTGCCAATGACTCCAAGTCCTGGAGAAAGTGTCCGCCAGGTTAGACCCATGCACACACAAGCACAAACATTTGGTTAACTTTTTGACAAAGCATCATGTACTCAGTAGTTTGTGGTAGCATAAACATATCCAGACACATTTCTGTGGTTCTTTTGTGGCTTTTCACACTATCAAATTGTTGATTAAAATGAAGATGATAAGGGCTAATGTATTGAAAAAACTAAACTAAATATTAGCTTTGTCATGGAGTGAATGTCGGTGTGACGTGTTTGTGTCTTTCCGAAATATTCGCCATTTTATCCTATGTACATTCTCTATCTTTATTTTAGGAGAGTACTGAGAGTCCCACAACAACATAACATAGAACGTTTTATTTGATGTTGATTACAATCACATCATTTTTCTTAACAGTCTAAGTAAGAGAACACACCTTGCTCCTCTGTCTTTCTGATACTGCATTTTCTTTTTGTTGTAAGGTAACACATTTCTGTGGTGGGGTGTCACCATTTGCATGAAGCAGGTTTATGTGGGTATATGATCTCACTTGTTTAGCCATTTTCATCAGTAAAAATTTGTCCATAAATTCAGGGGAAGTCAACACCCAAAAGTTCATTACAATATGTTCTGTGCAGCCCCACCCGTCCAAACATAACATTTTGATTAAAATTGCGTTAGTGGAATTTGAATTATGCTGAAGATGACAACGCAGTTTCTCAGAGCAAGGGTAACATCGTGTGAACGCCCCATGACCTATCTCAGAAAACAGGTCATTCGTTATTGGTTGGTACCTGAGCCCTGAGCAATGTTGATGTTATCTTCAGCTGACAAAATGGCTGTTTTTTGCAGAAAGTTGAACACAGATGGATTTGCTGCTTAACTTGTATTCCAAAAATACAATATTATTCAGAATGTCGTGTTTAGACTAGCGGGGGGCGCATAGAACACATTCATGCAAAGAAAACGGTATGACTTGACTTCCCCCTAAGTTGATAACCAAATTTATTTCATGTAATTAATACCTGTAAAAACACATTTTCCTACAGTTCTTGTTTTTAACTGAAAATATTGTCACAAGTGTTTGGGAAAAAGTAAACACGACTCCCTTTTTTTTTCTCTAGTTCGATCATATGGCATTTGGGAAAGCATGCAGAGTTTTAATGTTACTTGAGTCCTGACTACGTGTGATGGCATTTTCAGTCTATAGCAAGTGGCAAATTATGTTTTAAAGTTATTAATTGTTGTTGTAAAATAATTTAGCTATCAAATGAATTAAGGATGAAATTTGAACTTTTACTGCTGAAATTTGCCAAATAAGTTTAGTATCCCTTGAAGGATCATTAGACAGACAGCTGTCCTGGTTGTATTTGAACTGTCTCCTTGAATGCAAGTTTCTATTTTTTTTTTCTTTTTTCATGCTTGCTTGCTGACTTACTTACTTACTTTAGTACTCGCTCGCTTGCTTACCTAATCAATCGCTTATTTAATTACCTACTCACTCGCTTGCTTGCTTACTTACTTATTTACTTACTGACTTAGACTAAGAAAAAGGATACTTTGGTGCCCATTTGGATAGTGGATTAATGTTAATTTAATATTGAGGATTTTGTAAAACTGCCTCGAGATAGGAAATTAATTTGTTCCAGAATGGCTTTTGCATCGTGATTTTTCTCATATCTTGAGTCCAGGTACTTATGTAAATTATTTAATTCGTGCCAAGCAATGAAGTAAATGGCAGAGGTTCGTACACTCGACAGCTTTTTAAAGTTCAAAATAACTTGCTGGTCTATAGGTTGGAGGTGCGGGCTGGTGTTTGGTATTATTTATCCAATCTTTGATAAACTATCTCATTATCCAAGCTTCCACATGCGCCCTCCACGTCACAGGAAGTTAAATGACGAGCATCGGGGCAGCAGCTAACCAATGGAAGAGCAGGATGACAGAAATGAGTCGACATTCGGCGGCGCGCTAAGTTTTCATATTTTGTATCTCGACTTATTTTCAGAGTCAAAAAACTCTTCGTCGTTTCGTATAATGAGTTTTTCGTAAACTCGGACGTTCATATCTCGAGGTAGTGCTGTACAGCACTCTACCTTTCTTTTCTTCCACAGTATCCTGAAAATATGAGGGTACTTTCATTTTACCTTCAAGACTCGCATTGCTTTGTCTTTTCTTTTAAAGCTGTGCTTCCAAAGATCCCGTCACAGCTCGGTGCGAACGCTGCCAGAAAGGTATGAGTTCAGAGGGAGTGGCAAGGAGACAGAATCGCGTGACGAAGGCTTCAGAACAGGTGCTGCTCACAGGACCCGGCTTGGATCTGAAAAGGCTACCCCTCATGTATCCAGTAGCAGGCACAGGAAGCTCTCTACAGCATCAAGTCCATCTTCCTACAAGGCGTGGACATCTGGTGAGAAAGAGGAGAAGGAGGAAGCTGACAACTCTGGTTGTATCCTTCCTGGATCACCTAGCACTCCAGTAAGAGGTATCGTGAAATATCTGAAGAATGCACATGATTTGCTTTACATACAGTAAATGAGATCTACTGACTTTGCTTATGTCATGCCTCACAGCTTGCAAAGGTACCGCACGATTAAGCAAGGTTAAAAAAATGGCCCTGGACTATGAGGTGATGAGCCACAAACCAACAACAAAAGACAACTCCTCACAGGTTGACACCCAATCGCTGGCTTATAAAATGCCACCTTCTCCAACTGCCCATGAGGACACCTTGAGACTGGTTCCAGCCGCGGAGCAACAGCAGCTAAAAGAGAACCACAGGGACAATATGGCAGACTCCGTAGAGGAACATCAGTTTAGCGTGGAGAAGCAGATACAAGCTGCGGAGGATCGTTTGCACGTACCTCCAGGGAAAGGCAGGTATGAATACATGGACATTACACGCTCTGACTCCACAGAGGAAGAGGCGGCGCTGCAAGAGAGACAGGAAACATCTGCAGCAGAGCCAGATGAAACATGCGAGGAAGAGGGGGGTCAATTAGATCCACAGGACTGCCATCGCACAAACAAACAACAAACACATCAGGGGTATGTCAGTAGTTTCCACAAACCAGATGTGGTTTCGAATGAGGGAGAAAACGAGTATGAGGACATGGCTGCATTTGAAGGGATACCCAATGGGTGGGAGCAGGCCGACTATCAGAACCTCCCAGTGAAGGGGGAGGTGGGCAGCGGCAGGTGCGCAGGGATTGGGGGATACATCAAGGTGTGCGCAGGCACGGGCGAGCCTGCCAGCAGCTCATCATTTGACAACCCCGACTACTGGCACAGCAGACTGTTCCTCAAGCCAGATGCCGTGCGGACCTAATCAAGGAGATTGTTATGGAAACGCTTTGACTGCTGCAGTTGAGTGTGTTGCTCGCCAGCATGTGCTTTGTGATGTTTTCCATTGGCGCATCAAGTAACATGAAAGTCAGGTCTCATTTTATTGCGTGATGCTGCACAAAATCATGACATGGAGCATATTGGAGAGCAAGCACAGAATAATGAGTTTACAGCATTTCTGTACCTTAGTAGTGACTAGGATACGTTATCGTTTTCTAAGTAATGGTTTCAATTAATGCTGTACAGTGTGACAATTTGCTGTTGTTTTTTACAGTATGACCATGTGTTAGTTAAATAAAGCACATATTCGCTTCCAAAAAATGACCAGTCCTTTTATTCTGTTCAAAAACAACATAATTTAATGAAAATAGCTGTAAATGACCCACTTGACATTCAAAGGCTGATCTATGCATCTGAGAAAAGTGTTGAACATAATCCTCCAATGGAAAGTAACATTACATTCAGACTGAGCGTTGTACTAATTAGAGGAGGGTTTCCCAAACTTTTTCCCATAGCCAAATATTTCTTGCTCTTTCTGGGATACAGTGATCCCTCGCTATTTCGCGTCTTGCCTCAGTGCATTGCGGATATTAAAAAAAAAAAAAAGCTTTATTGCAGATAGATATGCTATGAAGGTTTCTTGCGTGCCAGACAGACGAGGTAACTATAAATGCACTTAATGATCTTGCCACGGACACTCCTTGGATGTCCAACTACCGCAGTACACATAATATTTACTCACATCTTCAACTATTAAACCTTATACAGTAAATGTAAGTTTGAGTGGCTGTGGTCTCACAAAGAGCCGTGTCATATTCGCTCGCGCCAAGGAAGTCTAATTAAAGTGAACGCTGTAGAAAAAATGATAAAAGTCACAGTTTACACTTGAAATTCCCATTTATTACAAAAAGTATGAATACTTTTCACATAAAAAAAAACTTTTTTCTTTTTTTTTTAAGCACTATATTGGGGGGGGGGGTCCGGTCTCCATTAACCACAAAAAGCGAGAATCACTATATTGTATATATGTACAGTAATACAGTGATCTCGCGTTTTTTGCGGTTAATGGGGACCAGAACCCCCCAGTGATGTGAAAATCCGAGTACAGTAGTTTTAAATGTGAAAATTCTTCATACTATACATAGTTAAGACAAATATTACTGTGGTACATAAATATACTTAAATCTTAAATTTATTAAACATACAGCAATACAGTGACTGTTGTCCCTCCCCATCCATTTGGCTGTAGTCTACAGAGAGACGCGAATACATTTGCGACACCCGGAAGTCTAATTATAGTGAAGCCTGTAGCTGACCAAACATGATAACAAACACAGTTTGCACTTGATTATAGCCCCAAAATGCATGGTTGTGCAGGGAGCCAGTCATGTGTCTTTTAGGAGTACCCGAGAGCTGTGCTTCGTCAAAGTCACACACGCTTACATGATTTCATAAATTAATAAATAATCCCACTCTTATCACAGTAACAAGGTTGCAGGTAACATTGTAAATCTGTGCTATTGTTAGCTTTTCCTCAGAAGGAGAAACTATCTGTTTAGATAGCTATTATTACTGTAGTGTATTTTGGGATGTGACCATTGAGCCGTCATTTACTTTTTATATATTTATTTATTTAATTTTGATATTTTGCTGAAGTCTCATTGGGGTAGTTTTGTCAGTGAAACTTATCAAGTCAAGTAGGAGAGGACAAAGACATTCCTGTTTCCAGAGGCATCACTGAAGATATACAAGACAAGATATGTAATTTGAGTAGAAAGGAGGAGACTTATTTTTGAGACTTCGGTGATTCAAGGCTATACAAATAAAATCTGATTGATTGAAATTTTAGAAGGCTTTTTAAGAAGAGAACAAAGAGCCACGCGGGCTTGCCCTCTTGACCTCATGAGAGAGCCTGCTCTTATATCAGCAGTATGTAACCACAGAATAAAAATATTTTTCCAACCAAGATGTCTGAGTCCGAGAGGTCTTCATTTTCATCACCAACCAGCATTGCCTGATGGCAGATTCCGGAAATGGACTGGGCCAGAACCACTGCAAGCGTTAAAGAAATTCCACACACTACTGACCAAGAGGACAAACTTACTTGTGTAAATAAGAAAGAATAAAAAAAAATCTTATTCTGAGTAGGCCTATAGCCTATGCATAACAGGGTTGCTAGACATAGAGTGAGACATTCAAGTAAGATGATCTATTTCCCAAAAATACGATAAATAGAAGAGAGGACATAACGTTGCTCTAGCTATACTTTTGGAAAACTGTTTAATGATGTCAAGTCCAGCATTTCATCTGATTCACTGTTTTCTTCTTCTTCTACCACGCCAAAAAGCTTATGGCAACAGGGTTGCATGAATGTTTAGGGACACACGTTCCATTAATAATTATTATTATTTGAAATGTTATGCTTAGTAAAAGAAATGTTCCTTAATAAAAGAAATATTCCCATAGTTGCAAGAGACAGCAACAAATTATACAAAAAAAACCCATATTTGTTATATTTATTTATTTATTTATTTATTTATTTATTTATTTATTAGGCTTCGTCTCAGGACGAGTGATTTTATTCAGCTCCATAGTTTTGTGCATGTAGATTATTTACAATTTCATGTGTGGGACGTAAAATGTCCTACAAATTTGGAATGACCCACAAACAATAAGCATGAACGCTCATGCGAGGTGATGGTCGAGCGTTTGTAAACTAAACATCGGCGACATGACAGTTACTTTCTTGACTTTAGTCGAAAAACGTCTTTGGCAAGGGGCGGGATCTGTGGTGTGAGTTCGCAGCTCGACTGCGTGGGCCATTCTGCGACTCACTGACGCTCACAGGGAAGGTTGTGTGGAAACGAGAAAGTTCTTGGACATCCTGCCAACATGTCTGGAGATGAAGAGAAACCGGATCAGACCATCGCCGATGACTTGGTGGTTACCAAGTATAAGATGGGAGCCGAGATCGCCAACCGTAAGTAGTTAAGGAACGTTCAACGTGACAGCAGCTCGCGAATGTTGGCATTCTATGCCTGTTAGCAATAGCAGAGGCATGTAGCTATTCGCCAGCCGTGTGTGGCAGCTGCTGAGCCGCGAGCCGCAACAAAATGCGGTAAACCCTTGTCCTCGAAGTCGCGACGTGGTCCTAACGACCCCAGGCCGGACAAAGATCAGTGTGTTTGACGAAAGGGTGATTATTTATTATTGTTTTTGAATAGGTATGCATTGTAAAGAGTCGTCTGTCGCCATGCTGGTGTCTCTAGCAACACAGCTAGCTCGGCTGCTAAATGGCTGAGTAATGCAAGCTAGTGCTAACTGATAAAATTGGCATAGTAAAGAAATACAAATGTTCAATCTTCAAAAGACACATTATGTAACATACTGCTCAAAGCTAAGATTGTTAAGGCGTCTACGTAACCCTGTCTAAAAGAGGGGAAGGGGCAAGAGCAAGGGGGTGAAATGAATTGCTCAAATTCAGAAATCAAAACGTAAACCCTTCACCTTTTAACGCGCCTTGCCCAGATAGTCTTTAATTCAAACAGATGTGTTAAAGTTGTGGCAGTTAAGTAGACAACCACAAAGCATTCAAACAGACGCTGCTGTATTTTCATGGCTTCCGAATGCACAACTTTGTGAAAATTGTAATGGCATATAATGTTTCTTTTTTTAATGCTTTTCCACTGTTCTCACTCAAAGTGCTTTTTATCGACTACTCATTTACCTACTGATGATGCTGCATCAGGAGCAACTGCGAGTTAAGTGTCATGCTCAGGGACACATCCCACGTGTTCGCTAAGGTCATCAGCCAAACTAACAGTGTAATTCTTCTACTCAGTGGGAAAGTCTTTAAGTTACGACTTGATCAACCCTTTTATTAAAATAGGTTGCTGCTGTGGTACCTTTATGAAAACAGTGTGAATTGGTTCCATAATAAAACTGAATTCAGAGAAAAATACAATTACACAAATATTTATCCTGATTTTTAGTTTTAGAATCAAAATCATCATTATTGAAGCATAGTTGTTTATGATGAGAATGATTGTATGTAATAATGATACCAATAATGAGGTGGTGGGAAGGCACGAGTTGTGTATTCCTCAAACAATGCTCGAAACTTGCATGCATGGTCTTGGCCATAGTTACTTGATTCTTACTGTCCAATTGCCGCATTTTTGTTGTTGTTGTCAATGTTGCAGAGGCCCTGAAGATGTTAGTTGAGACTGCTCAGCCTGGCATTTCGGTGCTCAGCCTGTGTGAAAAAGGAGATGCCTTCATCTTGACTGAAACTGGGAAAATCTTCAAGAAGGAAAAAGATATTAAAAAAGGTGGGCTGTTTTGCTTTTTTGTGTGTGTTTGTGGTATTGGGTTCTAAACAAATTCAAACAATTTTCTCCCTCCTACTAGGTATTGCCTTTCCTACGTGTGTGTCTGTTAACAACTGCGTGTGCCATTACTCCCCGCTCAAGAGTGACCCAGATGTCATCCTTAAGGACGGGGACCTTGTCAAAGTGTAAGCGCCTGGAGGGTCTACGTACAGAGAATTTTGCATTCATGTTGAGAAATGGTCATGTATTCCTGTTTCATATACCCCTGTAGTGATCTTGGGGTGCACGTGGATGGTTTTATCTCCAATGTGGCTCACAGCTTTGTTATTGGTGTCACCAAGGTAAAAAAAAAAAAAAAAGCCCTAAAATTGGGTACTATTAACACTATTTAACCTGTGTCTTGCTTGCTGTGCCTCTGAAGGAAAAGCCTCTGACTGGCCGTAAAGCTGATGTAATGATCGCGGCACATCTGTGCGCTGAGGCTGCCCTGCGTCTTGTCAAGCCAGGAAACCAGGTGATATTCTCCCACCTTCACCTCTATGTTCCAGAGTTCCTTTGCTTCTGCTTCCTCGAGTCACTCTCATGCGTCCTTCTCAGAACACACAGGTGACGGAGGCGTGGAACAAGATTGCAAAATCATTCAAGTGCTCGGCAATTGAAGGTGAGAGTCTGGATGTCTTATGCCCGTCTGGAATTGTATGCACATCTGGCGTGCCGAAGTTGACATGCGTTTTCACAGGCTTACTGTCCCATCAGCTGAAACAGCACGTCATTGATGGAGAGAAAACTATCATCCAAAACCCAACAGACCAGCAAAAGTATGTTCCCCGAGCAAGATGTGATGACATGTTTCCACTAAGCAGTGTTTAACAGCTTGCTCCTTGGCACTTTGGACCATGATCTTTTCATTGTTTTACTGTGGGATTGTGATAACTACAGTATGTTCACAAAAATGTTTGTGGCGGGAATATACAGGTAATGGAAGGTCTGTACTTTTATTTTTATTCCCTAACACATTATTGGTGTTTTGTACCATTAAGGGAACCGGCTGGTTTTTCATTCTCAAAAATCTCTTTATTTTCCATTCATCCATCTATATCTATTTTCCATAGCCGCTTATCCTCTCTGTCGCTGTCTTTCTGGTGCCTATCCCAGCTGACTTCGGGCAGCATGCGGGGGACACCCTGGACTGATTGCCAGCCAATCGCAGGGGACACAGAGACCAACTACCATTCATGCACCCAAACACACACATGACATTTTAGAGCAGGGGTCACCAACCTTTTTGAATCTGAGCTACTTCTTTGGTACTGAGTAATACGAAGGGCTACCAGATTATGTGAAGACACCGATCGTGTTAATGGGTTATTTTTCACAATAATGAATTAACAGCTGTAGTAAATATGTAAATCAGGTGTAATATGTAAATGTAATCCACGTATTATTGTTTGTAAAATTAATAGAAAATCACCAATGTTCAATCTCTAAGCTATTTGCAGAACAAGCCTGCGGGCACCACATTGGTGACTCCCGATTTAGAGTGTCCAATACACCCGCCATGCATGTTATTGGGGAATGGGAGGAAGCCAGAGTGCCCGGAGAGAACCCACACGGGCTCGGGAAGAACATCTTATTTTACATATCGGCAAAAACTGCCTTTTACCATCACACATCTACGAGCACAGAAGAGAGCTGCTAATAAATGCTCTCTCGGCGCAGGTTATATGTGGCAGTAGATGTGGGTGATTTATCAACATTTTCAATACATGAAACATTTTTGTCACGGATGATTTTAAAAATAATAGGTATATTTTTCTCCCATTTTTTTGTGGCGTGTTTCAGCCCTCATTCTTCTCGTTTCCTTACACTCACACCAGAAAGAAGGCTGCTCCTCCTTTTGAAAATTTCTTGTTAAAAAAAAAGGGGGGGGGGGCACGGCAACACACTTCAGATCTTGTATAGAATACTTTTATTGTCATTGTATAGCTGTATATGTGCAGCTCCTTATCTAAATAGTTTTGTTTGTATTATAAGTAATATAAGTTGCAATCTTTATCTTTAACCTAGTAGAAAGGTTTTAAGCCTGCACTTCATTATTCTCATACATTGTTTTACTAAGCTATATTTGTTTACAGGAGTATTTAATGCAAGGAGGATGTTTTGTACTTTAATTCTAAGAGGTAGTTATTCACGTAGGATCACTTGTTTGGTATTTCTTGTGTAATATTTGCTGACTTTGAAAAATTCGGGGGGGGTGTCAAATTTTTTGGATTTTATGTTTAGGCAAATTCGCCCAGCCCTATTGGGCACACGATGCACTGTATGCACAAAAGCATTCTCCTTAGACACTTGTTGTTTCAACAGTGTTATCTTTTCAAGTTGCTATATTGTCATGTGTCTAGGAAGCGTTATACATATTTTTTGCATTTCCTTTTAAAGTCTGTGACATACTGCAAGCAACATTTACAGATGGGGAAATGTCAACAGTTTCCATCCCATCATTGTCGTAATTAACGATGAAACTAAACTTGATTTAAACTGGCAATTTGACTCAAGGCAGTCTTTCTTCAAAAACAAGCTCATCTTGCAGTCGTGCTTATGAACTTGTTTTAAATTTTACTTTGTTCGCAACAAGAAAAACTTTTTGCAATGGATAACTTTTCAACTTTTTGCAGCCCTTCCACGGTTTTGAACATGTTCAAAATTGTTTTCATACAGAAGACATTTGCAGAAAAAACAATGCTGCATATAGTCGAAACTTCGTGCTCTAACATCATATGTTAGTACAAAACATTACAATAAGAATTGAACATGTATATTTTGTTGAACATTAACAGATTGAGAGAGTAAATATTTTAATTTCCAACCACATTTAAGGCCAAGTAAAGTTGCACAAACACAGTGTAACCTCTTGACATAAAAGGATTGACGTTTGGTTTTAGGAGTTGATATTCGGCTTCAAAAGTTGAAAGGGGAAAATTGATTCAAATCATTTTTTACCCAGTAATGGTGACAAGTGTAATGCTAATGTCATTTGACGGCATTCTTAAATTTTGACAATCAACGGTCTGTTGTACTGAACTGAACTTTGCTGCACTGTGATATGTCTGTCACCTTGTGACATTGCTTCTCCCTACTCTCTGCTAATGAATGACTTTGCATCTGTTTCTAGAAAAGACCACGAGAAGGCAGTGTTTGAAGTGCATGAAGTGTATGCTGTAGATGTGCTCATCAGCACTGGAGAAGGGAAGGTGAGACAAAAATGTTTGTGTTTCCCAGTTTGTAGTTATTTATTTAAACATGTCAAAAAAGCAAACGAAACAATGCATTGTGTTGCAAACCAGGCAAAAGATGGCGGTTTGAGGACCACTGTTTACAAACGAGACCCCAACAAGGTGTACGGCTTAAAGATGAAGACTTCTCGGACGTTTTTCAGTGAGATGGAGAGACGGTTCGATAAAATGGCTTTTACCCTGAGGTATTTAGATTGATGTTGTTTTTTTTGTTTGTTTTTTAATCTGCTAAGGTGCAAGGCTCTGAATAAGCATTTTTGCATTGCAGTATGCAAAGTAAATTTTGGACTTTGCGTTTTTGTTTTTTTTCCCCCAACGGTGTCAGGTTTATTTGGATTTTTGGAAAAACTGTAGTTCAACAAATTTTAAACGGCGCTTTGTATGTAGAGGCATAAGGACCTTTTATTTGGCAACCCAAATCACAAAACCTTGCTGCATTCATTTTTGCAATTTTAAGGAGTGGGGGAAAGTGTTCGCGGTAACCGTACTCAGGAAACCCATATCTTTTGGCAACAGACGTGAGCTATGTATGTACCGTAACTGTTTCTTACTCCCCGTCATTCATCATAGTAGAGTGTTTCCTTTTCGCGGGGGGGGGGGGGGGGGGGGGGGGGGGGGGCATGTTGGTCTGACAGTTCATTTCCTAATATAACTGGATCCAACCTTAGCTTGTATTTGTCCTTGCACTTTAAAGACAGTCCACATTGTCCATTTCCTGCTTTGTGGGTTTTAGTATCAATAAAATGTTGCGCCTACTGCTAACTACTGCGGGTAACATGGCTAACATGTTATCATATGCTACTTCCATGGAGCGTTTTATATGCTATCGCTTGAGGTAGGACGCAAGCTGTCTAACCTGCTCGATTGTGGCTTAACAAGGTGAAAATAATTGAACTTTTCCTCCCCCCCAAACCAAAGAAGTGGGTGGTGGTGGAAGGCCTCGATTTTCGAAAAAAGTACTACGGATTTGAAATAAATTACCATCAAGTGATGGTAGTTGATTTCAGGTCAATCATGGTTTTTTTTTTTTTTGTTAATTTTGTGACCAAGTGCTCATATTTCAGTTTAAATTGGATGTGTTCAATCAGAAAAAAATTACTGTATATGTTTATTGATGAGCAAATCCCATTTTGCTCACTGAAGGTTAGTTTTGCTTTTATTTACTTATTTTAATTTAGCATGGTAGATGTTTTTGTAACACATTGCTGTATTATATATTTTGTTTAAGAATAAAACTGTTTATAGTGTATAAAAAAGTGCTCTTTAGCAAAAAGATTATATATTTTAGAGCTGTAATTTCAAGACCATGATAGTTTTGCTTGTTATCTTAATATCAGAAACTGATAGCTCACTATTTTTGTGGGTTATTCACATAAGTACCAAGACATAGTATGTGGTACACAGCTTTTCTTTCATTAAAAACGGTCTTCCTCAGTGTCCTTCTCAGTGTCACCCCCACCGTATGTGTCAGCATACTTGAAAAGTTTCATAAGTCAATCAGTTATGGTTTGCGCAGTTCATTTGGGACCCATTTTAATTAGTTCAAGGAAGTCAGAGGTAAATTCTCAGTCAAATGTATAGTGACCACGTAAACAATCTCTTTCACAAGAATAATATGCAGCCCCAACAGCCAGTTCATGCAGATTCAATAAAACAAATACCCTCAAAATAGGAAGACATGGGACGCACATCCCTGGCTTTATGAAGGGAAAAACTATTACATACCAGGCCACACCATTTAGCTTGGTTTCTCTGCATAGCGCTGCCTCCAATCCAATCACAGGGCACTTACATGTCATGTTCAACATGAGGCCTTCTAGCTGGCCTTACTGTCTCCAACCCGTGAGCTGATTGGCTATCGCAACTATCAACTATATGTTCCCGTTCACTTACAGTCTACTGACGCCTGCAATTTTGATTCTCAAGGCCAGATATCATACTGCCTGCTGACACAAGTTAGCTGAATTCTGATTGGATAAAAACTTTAACCTAAAACTACACTGGAAGGAGCGTAACCAAGTGACACAAAGAGAACAGAATATGGAGAATCATTTTATTTATACAGTGTTGTGTGTGTGTGTGTGTGTGTGTGTGTATGTATATGTGTGTATATATATATATATATATATATATATATATATATATATATATATATATATATATATATATATATATATATATATATATTGACCTTTATTAGGGTTAGGATAATGATATCAGTTATGTATATCAGTTATGCCAGCAGAGAAGGCCTTGCTGGCCTTGACGGTTTACCACTGATAGTATATAATTCATTTTGTTGCGTATCCTTCTTCTATATGTGACTTGGCCACGAGGTGGCAGTATAATATAGGCATGCTGACCGAGGCAAAAAAAAAGTTAAGCTGCGCTAAGATGCTTCTGAGAAGTATTTAATTTCACTGAAGCTAAAGAATAAACAAAGGCACACATCAGACATCAACCAATAGTTTGATTACTGAACCTTGAATCATTTTACTTGCTTTAGCGTTCACAGGCAGCCTTTAAAAAAAAAAAAAAAAAAACCTAAATAAGACTATTTACTGTTTTTTGCCCTATCCATGTTATGAGCCTAAATAAGTTGTATCAAGTGATTTTTCCCTTTTTGCTCTCTTCTATTCCCTCAGAGCATTTGAGGATGAGGGCAAGGCCAGGCTGGGCGTGGTAGAGTGCACCAAGCACGAGCTGCTGCAGCCGTTCAATGTTCTCCAAGAGAAGGAGGGTGAGCCGCCGTCTTACTTGCCATCCCGTGCCTTTATAACCGTGCTTTGTGGAATCGAGCTAAGCCCCATTTTTGTGCAGGTGAGTTTGTTGCGCAGTTCAAGTTCACGGTGTTGCTCATGGCCAATGGACCTCTGCGAATCACTAACAGCCTCTATGAACCAGAACTGTACAAGTCAGAGAACGAGGTGGAGGATGCGGACTTGAAGGTAAGAGGCACTTAATAAAATGCCGTATTCTCTGCCAGAGACAACCATGTCTGACTAATAGACCCTTGTAAAGCTGACTAGGCATTTTCAAAGCCATTAAGTATCGATGTGCTGTGTCCTGTTCCTTATGAGCTTATCAAAGTCATTCTCCTTTTGTCCTTTTTATTATTATTGAAGACTTTGCTTCAGAGCTCAGCCAGTCGCAAGACGCAGAAGAAAAAGAAAAAGAAGGTGAGCATTTTGATGCAGTTCATTTGCGCGCTTTTTATTTTGGTCTAAATAGGTTTTCTCGCCCTTCATCAAGGCTTCAAAGACTGTGGAGAATGCAACAGGACAGTCAATGGAGACAGAAGCTGCAGAATAAAATCCCTGTTGAATAATTTTTGGTGCAACTTTAAGAAGAGACGTCATTTCACTTCTGTCCTAGCGGTCAGAGACCCTTGTGGCAAGGTGACACCTCTGAAATGCAGATGTCGATCTGATGATGAGGCTGCTCTTAAATTCTTTGATTTTTACCTAATACACACAAACTGACGCATCTCAAGTAAATCTTTTTTCCTTGAGCAAGTCTTTGTGTCTGCAACGATGGACACAGCTCATCCAGAGCAAATTCTCACATTTAGCCAGTTAAATTTGAGCCTTTCCTACTTTGACACATTGAAAGGTCTTGACAAATAAAATGAGTTTGACTGAGATGCTAAGGATGAAGAATGCCCCAAATTGTGTCAGTGTAATAATGACCTAAAGCAAGGCAAAGAAATGGAACTTCCATTTTTGAGGTCATAATGTTGGCACAATGTTAAATCCTGGTGGAACGCCTGCGTTACCGTTAATTTGGCACCGACAGCATAATTTTATGCTGCTCCATTCTTTTATACACTTTGCGGCATCACTGATGTTTGCTGGCAATATTGATTGTAAGAATAACAGG
Source organism: Hippichthys cyanospilos (assembly GCF_059441005.1). Taxonomy (NCBI): domain Eukaryota; kingdom Metazoa; phylum Chordata; class Actinopteri; order Syngnathiformes; family Syngnathidae; genus Hippichthys; species Hippichthys cyanospilos. Next base: position 26,249,172 of record NC_142370.1, on the reverse strand, counting down.
AGGATCATTTTAACAGATGAGGAAAAGCCTTTTTTTCTCAACTGCATGGTTCAAACTAGCTGGTTCGGCAATCAGTCTTGTGTCTCCAGCAGGTCTGACAGTCTGTGTTTACATAAGAAGTCCAGATATGGATGCTTTTGTAAAAACAAACCACCGTTTCAGAGACTATTTTTGGTATCATTAAAAGGCCACACAACATAATTTTTGTGTGTATTGTTTTGTACTGCTTGGGTCTTCATTTTGACTTTTTTTTTTTTTTTTTTAAATCAAGTCCACTCATATAACAAGTGTGAATGTTTATATGTACTTAGACATGTATTTCGTTTTTGTTTTTTTGTCTACTGGATCCAATTGGACCCACTCCCAACAAAAAGAAAAGCATTGCATTTCTGCTATTTGCGGATGATGTGCTGCTGCTGGCTTCTTCAGGCCATGACCTCCAACTCTTAGTAGAGCGGTTCACAGCCGACTATGGAGCGGCTGGGATGAAGATCAGCACGTCCAAATCTCAGACCGTGGTGCTCAGTCATAAAAGGGTGAGGTACCCTTTCCGCACGGGGGATGAGGTCCTGCCTCAAGTAGAGGAATTTAAGTATCTTGGGGTCTTGTTCACACGTGATGGTGGGATGGAACGGGAGGTTGGCAGGCGGCTCAGTGCAGCGTATGCCGGGCTTGTGGTCAACCTACATTCCTGCCCTCACCTAAAGTCACGACCAAAAATGAGATCCCCGGATACCAGCGGGACGAGGCACCGGGGACAAGTTTATTATCATAATTTATAATAACCTCGCTAGCTTCGTTTTGAGATGCCCATACAGACAGATCATTGCATTATGTATGATTTGCTTGACTGGTTCACACCTATTTATAGATGGTACTTTCATTGGCTGCAGTTTATCTTTTTAGTGTTATGTATTCCTTAATTTTTTTCTATCTGCTTTTCTTTCCATTTGAAACAATTTCTAAATCATCTCAATACAAAACATAACCTAAGAAACGCCGCAACGCTGTCTTTAAATTTCCGCACACTTTAGAAGGAAAATGGCCGACACGCCTTTCCACTACACAACTCCGGTTGATTGAAATAATCTGTCAGATTGAATTAGATCCATCATTTTCTTTTATTTCTTTAAATCATCTATTTTAACTTGTATTAATCCATTTTTGACCTGTTCCTGTTTCCCAAGAAACAATTGAATATTACAGCCTGTATGTGGCTGATTTGTCCACTCATGTTTTGTCTTTTACTTTTTTTCTGGTGAGCATTCAGTTCCGTTAAATTGACATGCACTGTGGACTTTTACATTGTTTATGTTTGGATGGGGAGGGTTGGGTAACAGGGAAAAGATAAGTTGTGGTTGGTTAGTGTTTTGTATGTTGGACCCCCAGTAAAACGAGATGGTTCATCTCAAAGGGTTGATCCAAAACGAATGAATTGGAATTATTATCACCAAATTGACGACTTCCATCTGAAGACAATTCAAATAACATTGACGCGTAATGCAGTGGCAATGGCTTTTAGTCCTTGTCATATGTGGTGTCTCTAATTAGACGAGGGTAGTTGGACTCCCGGTAGCGTTACCTTGCCGGAAATATGGGGGTGTTACCGGAAATGCGCCATCGTCCATTTTGCGTTGCCACACGTTATAAACGCGCCTACCTCGAACGTCAGCGGATATCTCTAAGGCTTTTTCACAGTTTTTTCTTGCCCCCTCCGCGAAGATGCCACAGTGTGTCGCGTACAATTGCAACAATCGATCCGGGAAAGGTTCTCCGTGCACATTTCATCGGTATGAGTGGGGACTTCAAATGTTTCTTTCCCACTAAGTTTCGTGTGTCTGCATGGCCTGTCCCTTGTTGCGTCTAAGACTGGGAGTCTTTCTTCACAGATTCCCCAAGGATGAAAAGGTGTTCACGGAATGGGTCCTGGCGTTGAGGAGGAAGAACTTCTCAGCGGTGCCCGGTGTCACGTTACTCTGTAGTGACCATTTCCTGGAGACGGACTTCGACCGAACTGGTCAGACAAATCGGCTCAGACAAGGCGTCATACCTAGCGTATTTAAATTTCCTGCATATCTTCAAAAGGTTTGTAAACGCGATTAATCAACACAACAAAAAACGCGTCCTTTGGGATTATTTGGTTATCCAGAAAGGATGCTTCATTCGCAATGCAAGTCTGTAAGAAATAAAACATCTTTGGGAAGCATATTCATCGTAGCCATTTTCGGATAATCCATTGTAATCCTATTACTGAGGTTTTGCTTGAATTATGTTAGTGACTTGTAAAAAGAAACCGGTGTTTCAATTCAACTGGTTCCCATATTATCTGGGTCCCGATTCCATATGTTTTTGTTTCCTAACTGCACGCTCATGACAAAGATCACTATTCACACTCCAGTCACAATTTCAACATGGAAATTGTTGACCTGTCTAACGGACCTGTTCATCAATACACACGCGAAACAAAGCTGATCAATTTCATATCAATTGTCTGCAAGAAATGTGAACCTCTAAAAAAAATTACAAAAAAAATTCACGAGCGGGACTTGAACCCGTAACGCGATGAATAGCACGGTAAACAAATACAGTGTAAAATAAATACAAGTGCAGACGGGTTATCCACGATACTACTCGTCTGCACACAGTGTCAATCGCGCAATAGCGATTCAAAGCGTTTGTTGTCATGTGCACGGTGTAGAAACGGGTTTCTTAGTTTGCTGTCGACACGAATGTCGCCCCAAAAAAGTACAAAGTTAACTCAGAAACTCAGTATGAATAACATATAAGTAGCAAAGCACAAGTATGTACCGTTAGCTCAGCATGGAAGCGCTGGCTTGGCTTGAGGCATGCTTTGCTGCATATGACAATTGCGCCCCAGTCTTTTCCAGTTTTTTTTTCCATAGCGGCCACGTGGCCGCCTCCGTGATTGCTCTCCATCGTGCCCATCATAGGTGCTTCTAAATGTAAACAACTCCTCCTCAGTGAGTTGTTTTTTTAGCAGCAGTGTGTTCCCCTCACAAAGCTTGACATGTTACATACTAGTTCGGGTGCCTCTGATTTAGGTGCCAAAGTTAGTTTGTTGTGAATAAATGTTGCAGCGGCAAATGCTCCACGTCTGCAAACCCAAATGAATCCCAAAACACTGATGGTGCTGAACATTTTTCACACAAATTGAACACACCTCTGAATGTAATGAGATGCTTATCAACAGAAGTCTTAAAATGCATCTTAAAATTTTGATTTTGACTTACATATAATTTGTCACTTGTCCAAACAGAAACTCAAGGCCCGAAAACCATTGCCTGACAGAAATGTATGTCCTGTACCAGACGTCAGACCCCCTACAGCAACCGCATTACCAGATCACAACTACTGTCTTGACCCCAACCCCAATAAGGTGAAGCGGAAGCTTGACACTGCAATGGACACGATAAAATCCCTCCAAAAAAAACTTAAGGTCACTCATCAGAAAACGCGACGTTTGAGGAAAAAGGTGGAGGACTTAAAAACGGTTTTGGAAGACCTGAAATTGAAAAGTAAGGGAATATCAGATAATTCTGCCCAGATTGTGGCTGCAAAGTTTCTGGAGTCATTTGCCCTCACCTTAATTGAGTGAACGAATAGCCAACTCATGAAGAAGATACAACTCCAAATTCCATGGGGGGGGGCTTTACTATTCCATTAAATTCATCCTGTGTAAGTATGTGAAGGGACAATGCCAGCAATTACAAATGGCAAGCCACTTTGTGAAGGTGTCCCCAGGTTGAAAAGGTGTGGCATAAAGTGAAGTTTCATCGCCAAAATATTACGTCCTATAAGGTGCACGGCAACAGTTGTGAAAACTAAAATAATTTCAATGACACGGCACTGTACTATTTGTCATACTTAATACAGGTCCCACTTGCTATATTAAAAACAGCCACACCGCATTAAAGTTGACAACGGTGAGTGATTCTGTTACTTGTTTACAAACACACGCGTGTGTACATCCATCCATCCATTTTCTAGAGCCGCTTACCCTCACAAGGGTCGCAAGCTGCTGGTGCCTATCCCTGCTGACTCCAGGCAGTAGGCGGGGGACACCCTGAACTGGTTGCCAGCCAGTCGCAGGGCACGCAGAGACAAACAACCATTCACTCACCCAATCACACATAGAGACCATTTAGTTTGTCTAATACACTTGCCATGCGTGTGTGGAGTGCCCCGAGAGAACCCACGTGGGCTGGGGGAGAACACGAAAACTCCACACAAGAAGGCTGGAAGGAGGTAGATTTGAACTCTGGTCCCTGAACTCCTATTACATTACTAAGTCTTTGCCATATTAGAATTTGTACAACCAACCAAAATTGGAACGAGACACCAAACTTACATCACCCTCGACACAACTATTTATGACACAACTTGAGGTGGCTTACATTGACGGGTTTAGTATTGTAACTCAATTTTGACCTGCATTTGAGTCTTTTCAGAATGAACGATACGCCATGCTAGCCAAGGTTTGTGGATTTTGTCCCATCTATGATACGAAATAACCTTGTGCTAACTCGTCAGATAGCAACTTAGCGAGATTGTAAATACCTGGAGTCTATGTCACTGCACATTGTATGGCGGGATTCTTTAATAAAACATGTTTCGTTATTTAATAGGAGTCCTTCTTGACTGACTATGCGTGGCTAATTAAACTTGTACTTTTCCCAAAGTTTCCTCTTACGCGGTGGAGAAAGAAGCGCATGCGCAGGTGAGCAATACGAATCTCTTGTTATTTTCACATTTCCGTCACACTTCTTCCAAGACAAAAGTGTAAAAGGAGAACAATAAGACAGTGGTCCAAGTATTCTGACCCGGAAAGCCAGCCGTGCACTCGTAGCTTACGGACGGACAGGTGGAGAATGCCGCCGGGGAGCCCTCATGTCGGAGACTTGAAAGTTGATACCAATCAGCGTTCCCTCATCTGACTGATTTTAATGGCTGCATGTTGGATTTTCCCGCAGATTTTTCTGCGCTCTTGTTCTTGTTCTCTCAACCTTGGTTAGGTTTTTGAACTTTTCTTTCTATCTTGATTAAAGGTTTGGATGAAAAACGATCGCATGCTTGTATGATGTCTTGGTAGTATTTTGAGTGGTACTTGAATGCCAAGCAGTGCAAAGTAAATACATAAACTACATTTTTTTATTAGTTTTTTTAATATCCAGTGGTAACTGCAATGACACTGTATATATGGAAATAAATCATTGCTCTATTTTCATACACCCAGCAGGATTTTTTTAGACAATTATTGCTTTTGGTGGTCTTGGCCTGCTCCTCAGCAAATTGCAATTGTCTTTGATTTTGAAAGATGCTTCTTAATAGACTAATTTTTGTCGCTTCATCTATAAATGAACCAATTTTTTTAATCAAGAATTACAAAAAAAAAAATGTCTATTATAGTCTGACCTGTTAATCAAAAGTAAGATTTCCGTCATTTTGTATAATAAATAATTGCTTTGCTTCCGAACGACTTGACTTACCAAGTGTGTACAGTGATCGTTTAATGACATTCATGTCCACTTTGTTAAACGTAATGTACTGGAATCCTCAGCTCGCTGAATGGTTAGCACAGTAACTACTTAAAATACTGCATAGTATCTTGGCAGCAGTGGTCCCAGATTATTAAGTGATGACATTGCTTTCCCTCACCGGTCATCGAGAAAATGACGGAAAGATGGGCAGGCCTCTGACGAACGTCGGACCGGCAAAATACTGTAAGTTGCCCACCACTGACAAGTTGCATGCACTGGACGAACAAGATTCACTTTTCTTCTTAGTAGTCGCAAAAAAGGATTTACGCTCTGTACGCTGTAGCCAGGCATCAATTTTCTGTACAACTTGTTCACGCTCACATCTTTGTTTGAATATTGCAAAAGCTCATGCGGGCCCAAGGTGAATTCTGAATGTAGAACCTCTTTTGAGTAGGAGGCAGACATGTTGAAGTGCTGCACTTTAAAAAAAAAAAAAAAACCTTGTATATCAAAAGTGACCAGTGATCATGACACCCGTGACTGCAGCTTCTGCTTCTCGTGTATGAGGTTGTTGTTCCTCAGCTGACAAGCAATGGCAAGCATGTGAGTAGTTGTTTAGTCCAACTTTCACAAGACACCCTCATATTTGAATGATACAGCAAAAACATCCTAACAAGACAAAAATGTCTGCTGCACGCTGGAGGTTTCTTTTTCAATGCTTCAAATTTGGGTTTCTGGTTTACTTAATCTGGCTCTTCTGTCACAGGTTTTTTTTTTTAATTGTGGGTAAATGAAGACTAACTTAGACTGCACGAAGCTGCTACTATACATGCTGCTATCAATAGTATAGATCTAGTAAGAATTAGAATGAGCTAGACACCATATGTCTTATAAAATCTGCAGATATAGAATAACTTCAATACATTTGCTATATGCATGTCTATTCCTCCCTTTCAGTCTGTACGTTAGTTTATTTTCCCTTGCTGCGTGTTTTGTTTCTCCAAAACAAATCCTAGAAATTCTGTGCGCTGTCTTGAACAGGCGATCACCATGCTCATGTTTGTATTAGGACTTCTAAAACTTTACACCCTCTGAGCAAATAGACAAATTGGCCTGCATCCAAGTAACTATTAATAGACTCAACCCTTGCCTACCTCTAGTGAAGGTAGTCCTATCTTTTATGACCAACAACTATGGCCAAGCATTCACATCCCGTGATGTGATTTATTTGCATTTTACAGGTTCGTAAACATCACATTAGGACACAGATCTTTCATAACAAAAACACACCACTTAGAGAGCAAGTCAACAAGTTCTATTTACATTATTATGTTCCAAGGACCCCGCAAAATCCACCTGTTTTTGGTCCATCTCAGGGGGCGGCCATTTTGCCACTTGCTGTCAACTGATTTTGACATCATAGTTCCTAGGCTCGGATAATGACCAATGATTGCTTACATGTTCTCTGAGTTTGGTCCTGTGATGTGAGCAAACTGAGCCCTGATTAGTAGTTACTCGAGCAACCCCTTTTCAGTTGACAGCTGACGGCAAAATGGCCACCCTGCAAGATGCATAAAAACGGATGAATTTTGCTGCTTAATTCATATTCCACAAACACAATATTAACTATAGAATGTCACGGTCCACGGAATGTATTATTTTAAAGAACATTTTTTACTTTTTCACATGCCAGCGCATAACTACATGTTTAAGTTGCTTACCACACTGGGATGTCGCTGGGCTCTTGCATGCCCTGACAACAAGGTGCTCTAAAGGAGTCCCAAGCGGAATCTTTTCTGCACATGCAGCATGGCTGTTACATAAATTAAATACCTTTAGCGTGTTGGAACATTCATCACCTTCCACAAAATGCGCCAGAACAAAGCACGATTCTGCATCCAAAAGACTTAGTTTCTCTCAAAATAAATGAAAGCAGTCTCTTCCCCAACTTTTCTGAGATTGGCGTCTGTCAAGTTTTAGCTTTGAACAGGATGCAAATGCATTGTTGTTCTTCAGGTCACAGAATCATCTTGTCCTACGATGTGCATTAAACAATGGCTAAAGTAGGATTTTGATGGCATGGGACCTCTTGCGGGCTTCATAAAATACCATCTTGCTATGATGCCGTGCAATTTAGAAAAACATAATAATAAACATTTAACTTTGACAACCTTGTCAGTCAGTAAGAGAGCTTGTGTTGCATTGCATGTAAAGGTGTACAAAAGGTACATACATTAGTTGACTGCGGTTATTGGCATTAAATGTTGTCCTCAGCGGGCTGCCGCAGTAGATGATTGCTTGTGCATGCAGGCAGCATGTCTCTTATGTAAAAGACGACGGGCTGCCGTCGCAAGCCCAGGTGCTGAGGGGATGTGTGCGTGTGCTCGCATGATTATTTTTATGTTTATTAGGCCCATTGGTTTGCTTGCCCGGCCCGCGCGTGGGTGCTACGCTCGTGCGCGCGAGTTAAGCGTGGGATTTTAGCGTCAATCCGCCGGTTTTGACGCGAAAGAGGGCTGGGAGCAGAGAGCCCGCCCTTAAAGCTCACTGCTGCCTGTAGAAGACACGTCCACCAAACGCGAATTGGTCGGTTTTGGTGCTCTGCGGAACCGAGTCGAGAGCGAAGAGCGGAATCGCATCATGTTTTAATCCACGGAAGCTGCCACTCAAGCGGCCATCTCTTCGTGTTTATATGAGCTAACTCGTCGGGAATTGCTTGCAGAGCGAGAGGGGGCGAAAACGAAGCTGGTGCGAGGTGAAGTCGGACGCGTAGAAGTCTAACGGGTCGTGGGTGCGATGCCGTCCGCGGAGGAGGAGGGACAGGCGGGTATGAGCGCAGGCACGGCGGGGGCGGCCCGGACATCTCCGCCGGGCCAAGCCCCCGCAGGGGAGCGCGCGGTGGGCGCCCTGTGGTCCTTTGCCAAATGCCTGGGCGCGCTCCTGCCCGTCTACCTGGCTGGATATTACGGCTTCAGCATCACCGTGGTCCTGCTCGGGCTCATGGTCTACATGGGCTGGAAGCACGGTCGGCAGGATAAAGCGAGGAGGCTCAACGCGGCCATGTATCTCTTGGAAAACGAGATGGACTTCACCACGGAGAAGATCTTGCGATTCAAACGGGAACTGCCTCCCTGGGTAAGGACTGTATGAAAAAATTCAGTGCCGTGGCCATTGTCCGCAGTTTTGTCCGCCCGATGCCCACTGTGTGCATCGCTTATTGAGTAATTATTAACTTAAAATAGGACCTCCGGGCAAGCTTGCATTAATATAGTCTCGTCCCCTAATCAAGTATGCCTGGTTAATTCATCCGAACTGAATCGGATCTCGCATGTCAGATTTGCAGAAGGAAGAGTAGGATAGATTTGGAGATTACACATGAAGAAAAATATGCATGCATGGAGCAGGTCCTGAACTTGTGAGCCGAGGACCACCATATCTGGACAGAGCTTGAGAGGATGGGCTCTGTTGGTGTGCGTGCGTGTGTTAGAGAGAAAAAGACAGCAGCGCTCCACCAACGTATCTTAGACACACTGTGACAAATAATAGGGTAACAGCATGAGCTCAGTAAGGTGTATCTTCCTCTAACACACCCGTGAGGGCTAATTATTGAAATCTGAAGTAGCTGCTTGGACCTTTTCCAGGGCCCAAAAGGGTGCACATGTTGTCAAGTTGTAAAACATCTAGTGTCAAGGGTGCAAAATCCCTCGTCGCCTACAGTGTGATCTATCGCTTTCAGAGTGCGTTTCTGGCTCTAGTTCCGACCATTTCTCTTTCACTCTCATGCCATCATTCCTTGACAAATTGTATCAAAAATGAGCATTCGCCATTTTAGCATTCAGTGAAGTATTTACAGCAGTTATGGTCAAGAACAAAGCGAGTTAACAAGACTTCGATGTTCGGATTTCTGACCCAAATCAGTCACTCATAGACACTATTTATTTAAAAGGCATACGGTATTCCTCAGTAACACTTTGACCATTTTATTCTAGCGTAAAAATGACATTAATCACTGAGTGATAATGAAGCTAAAAAGCCAAAAGAGAGCAGTGGGGTTGTGAATCAGCTGCAAGCGTCAAGCTTTTTAGCATTCAAAACAGTCATACAAGTTTATCAATAAGCCAACCAGAGTGCAGCAAACTAAAATGTATAACTCATCATTCACTTCATCATTGGAATATTACAACATTTCAGGTCTACTCTTACGAATGATGTTGGATTGTTGTTGGTTTAATCATTTGCAAATGAACTGAGCAACATTGCCACATACTGTCCTTGTGTGATTCTTTGTTATATCACAGTACATTCAATTTCCATGTTGTATTGAATATATGAACGTACGACTGAAAGACGTACTGCTGCCCTAACACTTTAGTTTCCTGCAAAGATGAGAGATTCTATTCTATTCTATTCTATTCTATTCTATTCTATTCTATTCTATTCTATTCTATTCTATTCTAAGAGTCTTCATCAACTTTCTCCTTTTTACCCTCTATACCCACTTGTGAAAATGCATTAACAGCCAAAGAAAAAAGAAAACACTTTTTTGGAGTTAATAATTTTAGTTGTTACAAATCTCAAACAATAAGCGCTTTGGCATTTTCACTATATTCAAAGCAGCCATACTGAGGAATTACATTTGCTCAAGAGTCATCCCAGTTTTTCTGCTAAGAACTGCTGATCCATTCGCACTTGCCTGTCTGTGAATTCATATCTGACCTTAGTTTAACTCTTCACAGGTCAACTTTCCAGATGTGGAAAAAGCAGAGTGGCTGAATAAGGTCAGTTTATTTATTTATTTATTTATTTATTTATTTATTTATTTATTTATTTATTAATAAAGCAAATGTCACATCCTTTATCAGTGGAGTGCTGTACACAATGTTGTAGCTTCAATGTTTCTGTGTGGAGGTTGCAGCCTGTTCTTATACAGCTCCACGTATTCAGGTTTCACTCCACATTCCGGGAAAATGCATCATATTTAGTTTATCGAGGGCTCAAATTTGCCCATGTAAGTATGAATGTAAGTATGCACGATCGTCTGTCTTTGATGTCTCTGTGATTGACTGGTGACCATTCCAGGGAATAGCTGATAGCTTAGTCAGTTGGGCAATGCCGGACAACAGTCCGTAACGGATAGAGCACATTCTGCTGTTTCTTAGCACATCATTCAACTTTCATATTTCACCGGAATAATTTGAAAAGTTCACATGTTACAGGCTACTCAGTTAAGAATGCTTTTGTGGACTTTCAATGACCCTGCTCCCTTTATTTACACCCTCTTCATCAGTGCAGCGTGCAGAGTATTGGCTGGTGTAATTAAGCTGCCAGGAGAGCGGCTGAAACAATGTCTCACCTTCACTGTCAGCGCAGAAACCTCAGATCAACACAGGCAAAATGTGGATGTGAATACTAATACTGAAAAGTGTCCTTAATATGACAAAATCAAATGTCAAAGAGCTACAGTACATCGTGTGAAAGTGATTTTCATAGTGCAGCGTTTTCCTCTTCATATTTAGTCTTCTAGCGTTCCGCCTTTACAGATAATTTTGCTCATAGTCACACAAAATGGTCCCCGCTGCATAATCACAAGTGTCTTGTGATTTTCGGTGCCCGTGTGACACAGTAGACTGAAAGCATCCCCATGACTGCAGACTCATGAGGAGTTTGGAAATGGAGGTCAGTGGTGCGTTAAAGCCCCACAGTGGCCTCACGCTACACTTCACACCCAAATGCTGACGTTAACACCGGTGTGCTGGACTCGGGAGCTTTTTAGAAAATGAACATTGTTCTCGTGTTCATGTTGTTCTCAGTGATTTGATGATGCAAACCTGAAAGTTGCATTTTTTTGTTTGTTTTTGAATAAACGCATTATCTGGGGAACATTTCATTTGCTCAATGACCCCAAAATGAAGTGGTGATGATTGAGAGCAGCACTCAGGTTGTTTTCTGTTTGACAACCTTTTAGCAGCTGCAATGGAAACAACCAGCGTATATTTACCACTCTTTTACCATTTGCCGTTGTGTGTGGGTGGATAGTTGCTTAGGCTTTTACATACATGTAAGATTATCATTTCTTAGTGTTATTCAAGTTACTTTGATTTAATTGGGAAATTAACACCATTTGGCTTCGCTACCTATAAAGACCATCGGAGAGCCAATTGACAGGAAGAATTGTAGCGTGCATCCTAAATCGCCTGTGAACAGCGAATTTTGTTATTTAAATAAGGCATATTTCAATGCAGGGCGGCTCGGTGGCGCAGTGAATAGCACGTCCGCCTCACAGTTCAAAGGTCTCGGTTCAAATCCACCTGGCTCCGGCCTTCCTGTGTGGGGTTTGCAGGTTCTCCCTGAGCCCCCGTGGGTTCTCTCCGGGCACTCCGGCTTCCTCTCGCTCCACAAAAACATGCACGGCAGGTGAATTGGACATACTAAAGATTGTCCTTAGGTGTGATTGGGCGCGTGATTGGTCGTTCGTCTCTGTGTGCCCTGCGATTGACTGGCAACCAGTTCAGGGTGTCCCCCGCCTGCTGCCCAAAGCCAGCTGAGATAGGCGCCTGCGACCTTTGTGGGGATAAGCGGCTATGGAAGATGGATGGATGGATATTTTAATGCCTTTTGAACACACAGAGTACACAATGCATATTGAATATTTAGCTTTAATTGATGAATTTTCTTTGTTTAGATTCTACAGCAAGCATGGCCCTTCATAGGTCAGTTCCTGGAAAAGCTACTCCTGGAGACCATCGCTCCAGCCATCCGAGCCTCCAGTATCCATCTACAAACGCTCAGCTTCACCAAGGTCAACCTAGGAGACAAGGTATTTGATTGGTCCCCATGCATCTTTCAAACACAACTCACATTATTACATCTTCCTTGTACCTAACAACGAAGGTTACAATTTGCAAAAAATCTTACTTTTACAATCAACACCGCAGTTTGCAAGCCGAAGTCACCAGTTGACATGCTTGTGACAGGAAGAGGAACATTCACATTAGTGTTAGCATCAAGCTTTGTGGTGCTACTGCTCAGCGCAGGTATGATCGCCCAGAAGAGATTCCCAATGGGTCGCCATCTGGGCCATTACCAAACATTCAGCTTTGGTCCCCGTTGTATTATAAACAATCACTCTTGTATATCTTTTTAAATCCACTTTATTGACAGCTCGGCTGTTAGCACATGGCGCCAATGTATTTGACATAACGTCATGACTTCTTCTTCGTGAGTTTTTTTTTTTTTTTAACATATATCATCACATGAGTGAGACCGAGTGTCCAGAATGAGACCAGCACCATTTTATTCTTTTACTGCCCTCCTTGCAAAGAAGTTGTCCAACCACAGATTTTGATTGGGGCGCTTCCCTTTCTCTGGATATTTGTCTTTCATCGTATTTAATTGTTTTTTTATTATGTGTTGTTACACAATATGGATTTTTTGAGCGAATGAAAAAAAGATCATAGAAACTCTCGTGAAATTCGTGTAATGTTGTGATACATAGGGGACCCAAAACGAGGCTACGGGGATTTGACTTTTTCTTCATTTCTTTTAAATGGACTTTTTGACAATATATTTACAGTTGACCCCCGATATTTGGTAGCCAATTGGGACCCCCCAAAAAATCAACATATAATTAACACAAATTGTTTATCATCGTATATAGCATGATTTTACCTGTGCGACTCGCTTGACGATAGATTTTCCTCAATGGCCTCTGAGCCAAAATGAGTTTGTCCCCCCTTCTTTATACTGTTTGTCTTTGGTGTGTGTAATCGCATCTGTTGTCTTGACAGGCTTTAAAAGTGGTTGGCGTGAAAGCTCACACAGAACACGACAGGAGACAAGTCATGTTAGATTTGTACCTCAGGTAATTATTTTGAGTAGGAAACCAGTTGGTCTAGTCAGACAATGAGAGTGGCCCTCAATTGAAGAAATGTGTTTGTGTGTGTTTATTTAAGATAAAACAGTGTCATAATCCCACTTCATCAGATGCTTTACTTATTTAAACATGCGTCTCCCTGCAGCTATGCTGGTGATGTCGAGATCAACGTAGAAATTAAAAAGTACTTCTGCAAAGCTGGGGTCAAAGGAATTCAGGTATGTAAATACAGTGGCGCTTTAATATATTGCAATGTAATACGCAGTACCATTTTCTTCGAGTATGTGGCTTGGACACCAGGGCCACAATAATACGGTCATAAAGACAAAGCCTATGATTCGACTATTCTATGCACAGATATGACATTAGATATGCCATGCACTGAATGTGCTAACTGAGTTGGCGGCCATGTTGGCAAGGGCAACGTTTTCTTCAAAGGCAAAGCGCAGACATATACATAAACATTTCAACTGATTTTGGTGTGTTTTATTTTTATAGTCTATTCGACAACATGCAATATCAACACAACAATATTGAAAGAATGACCGTAGGCATGCAGCTCAAAATGGGTGTGTCATATCTTATTTTCATGTCTATTAACTGCAAGTGACCCAGTAACCTGCTGTAATATATAGGCCTTATTAAGTATTGTTATATTGTCTGTCTTAGTGTGTCTAAAGTTTTGTTGCACGTTCAAATATCTTTACTTCTGTACTACTGTACTGATATTATTTGCAAGTCCCGTCTATGGTGTCCCTCAAATGTTGGCAGTAAGCAAGCAAAGCTACGTTAAGGTAATGTGGTAAAAAAGTAAAAACTAAATTGTCGGTTGTATCTCAAGTCACCTTTGTATGGATGAATATTTTTTCACGCTAACGTTACAGCTTAGTGACTGACCCCTGTGCTTCTCTCCAAAGCTCCACGGCAAGCTGCGTGTGATTCTTGAGCCTCTGATTGGAGACGTTCCACTAGTTGGAGCCATCACCATGTTTTTCATCCGCCGACCTGTGAGTTTGCATTCTATTAACTTTCCCTCAATTTAGCCATAAAAGCAACAATAAATGCCAACCATATATATTGTAAAATATTAATAAAAGTGTTTGAGTAGTACTCCGTGCTATGCTGCGATTAGCCTGTCTGATCTTTGGTGTTTTGTCACAGAAAGGTTAGGTGTTTTTTTATTTGCATTCTATATCTCATTGTGTGTTAGAAACTGGACATCAACTGGACTGGTCTGACCAACCTGTTGGATATCCCTGGATTGAAGTGAGTCGACAAATTCACTTTTCACCTCTCACAACAAGTTGCAAAAATGCTACTGCACCATCGTGAGAAGTATTTTTAATATTTTGCTCCTTTCATGGTACTTACTGTCATTACCAAATATACAGTTTGATGAAGTGCTCTACTGTGCAGTATGTCTCAACTGTTGAGACATATTCAAGTGAATATGTCATTCACTGTATTTTGGCATTTAAATCAATCCAAATTTAGGTTGATGCCAGCCTTGCATGTTAAAACGTTTTGTTGGATTAAATTTGTTTGTCTTTATCGCCCACCTCATTTAAAGACTTCATTCGTTTGAAGGCCCATGGTTCATTGTCTTTAAATAATGCAGAATCCGCATGAATGTATGTACGTAATTCTAAAAGATTAAACGGGAGTAGAGCTATCCGAACCGAGACAAGCTAATTTTTCGCAATTCAAATTGAGTGAAAATACAATTCAGGCACTGTTATGGCTGAAAATAACATGCCAGTTTAAATATTGTATTGTCACTGTTCAGGGCCAGCGAAAGTTGGCCGCTATTGCCACTATTCGTAATGTCTATAGCCGCTTCCTTGTTTTGTCTGTGTCCCCTCCCTGTTTGTCCCCAACATCATCCTTGCATTCATTGCAGTGCCATGTCGGACACTATGATAATGGATGCAATAGCCTCCCAACTGGTCCTTCCCAACCGTCTCACCGTTCCTCTGGTGGCTGACCTGCAAGTTGCGCAGCTCCGCTCCCCTCTCCCAAGGGTAATTGTCTCTGTAACACATGGCCCGGGGAGATGGTGGAATCCGCGTTGCCGACAAACGCATAACCTGAATGCCATGTGGCAGACTAGAATTGTTGTCTTGTTGCAATTTTTAGGGAGTTGTGCGCATCCACCTGCTTGAGGCTGAGGATTTGACCGCTAAGGACACCGTCATCAAGGGCTTGATTGACGGCAAATCTGACCCCTACGCCGTGCTTCGTGTGGGGACGCAGATCTTCACCTCACATCATGTTGACAGCAATCTGAATCCACAGTGGAGGGAGATGTATGAGGTGAGAGTGTTGTTTTTTATTTGAAAAAGTTAAGAAACGAGAAACGGTGAGGCTGCTATAAGCTTGGTTTGGGCTTGACGCATGAACACTCCTCGTGGAAATGAGACGAGCGGATTTTAGCACGCGTTTTGCCGGATTCTATACTCTGTGCGGCTTGCCCCCGCAGTCAGACTGTAATTTGTCCAAAATACGGGTGTCTAAGCATACTAACAACACTACACTATAACAGAAGTAGAGAATAGTTTTTATAAAAACAACAGTTGACACTAACGTGACTCAACGAAGAAGAACTTTTATGTTGCCTAATACTACTGCAAAGGAAAAAATAACAAGGAGCAAATAAATAAAAATATATTCCAGCCAATTGAGACTCAATATATATTTTCACAACTTTACTATTGTAGACACAAGGCATAAAAAAGATAGAAAAGAGATAGACAAAGTAGCATTAATTTTTCAGGTCCGTGTTGTGGTATTTGATGGACTATCAACAGTTGAGCAGGGCATGATTTTCTCACGTTCAGCACATATGCCCATAATACAGCCTTATTTTTCACCATTTTGAAGCCTTGTTTTAATGCATATACTCGCTGTCTTTTCTTTTTTAATTATTCCAATTTGGCTCATTTACTACACGGCTGCTGCTTAAGGTGCACGATGTCTCTCGGGATAAAGGTGTCCTCAGTGCTCTGAAAATTTGGACACAGTTCCGCAAGGGTTATGGCTTAATTGAGCCATCAACTCTTGCTTCTATTGTCCACAATCACCTATTTCTACCGCCCAATTCTGCCCGTCTAAGAGCCTGGTGCGGATTAGACATTCTTACGTGGATGACCATTTGCCAACTTCCAAGAATTGGTCGGCCGATTCAATCACCGGCAAACCACACGCATTTATTTTAGTCTTGCTCTGTGCTTAGTTGTTTTTGTCTTCAGATTTTCTATATTTTATCAGTAATACTCGGATCTTGACTTGGATCCATGTACAGCCCTCTTTGGTTGCCATTTCCTTTCAGCACCAAATCTACCAGTGGCTTGGCAGTGACTACTGGCTTTTTTTATAACTTGGTGAGGCACTTCATTTTATTTAAGTGGAAGCATGCTCTCCCCCTGGCACATACCAGCTGGCTTCAAGAGATTTTGACTGACATTAAATTGGAAACGATTAGATTTTCGTTTTCCGGTGCTTGTGGAATCTTCAATCAGACATTGAAACCCTTCTGAGAATACTTAGATAATGTCGTGATCTGTTCAGATAGCAGATAGATGCCCCACCTTTTTTTTTCTTTTGTACAAATGACCAAGTATTTAGCAATACGTTACATGACTCTTGGTTACTGTGATATTGCCCTTTTGGGAACTTCTAGTTTGTACTTTCGTTTATTTGCTGCATATAATGAGTTCTTGTTGCATGGTATCTTCAAAATGACCAATTTGTCAGAAAAATTGAATCAAAAGTTGAAATAACAACCCGTTTGTCGACAACACTTCTCGGTGGCATTTCAATTATTCTAGACATTTTTTTAAGAGCTTTGTAAATGTGAGGAAGGAATAAATATCTGTCCGCCATAACATGAGATATGCGGCATCTCCAGGCTAACCATGCGCAGTTCATCAAATGTAAAATTCAAAAGTAATAGTATATTTGATGCTGCTTTGACTTCCTTTAGTGAATGTTTCAGTGAGTTTCTGACTTTGCGTACATCACCCACTTTCAGCGATCAACAGTTTAGTAGAGATTCGATCTTCATCGGAAACAGGAAATCACAACTTCTGTGATAAGCAAGTCTTTGCGGAAACGTTTCTTTCGTGAGAATGCGTGTCTGTTCCTTTGGTTGGGGACAAGCATTTTTACAGCTTAAGAATTCAACCCAAACTCACTATCAATTATTGAACAGAGTTAAGCTGTATTTTTCCATTTGCCATCTTATTGTGATGTGTGCGGCTCTGTATTTGCTGTGAGTGTTTGTTTGCATCTGTGTTGGCCATTAATGTCCATTAATGTGAATGTGCGTGCGTCAGGTGATTGTCCATGAAGTACCTGGCCAGGAGTTGGAAGTGGAGGTTTTTGACAAAGACCCAGACCAGGATGACTTCCTGGGCAGGTAGCTTAGTTTGTGCGTCTCACATCACATGGCATGTTTGATGGTCTCTGACAATGCGTTTGAGGGTCTTTTGGTTTCATCCAGCTTCCCCTGTCTCTTTCAGAGTGAAGGTGGATCTTGATATTGTCAAACAAGCCAGAGTTGTGGATGATGTAAGTTGTCTCTAATAACTTTTGTGTTTGGTTGTTTTTGTGTCCCCTTGACTCAAGCGAATGCCCTCAGAAAACGTCTGTTAGATGTTAGCATGTGACAACAGACGAGGTTCTGGTGTAACGCCTTGTGATCCACACTGGAATTCTCCTTTCAATTGAAAGCTCAATTGAAAAGGACAGTAACGTGTGTTGTGTTTATGTGACTCAGATTTCTTTTTGTGTATAGTGGTTCAATCTGAGGGATGTCCCATCTGGCAGCGTTCACCTTCGACTGGAGTGGCTCTCTCTGCTGTCTTCTGCTGACAGGTTGACTGAGGTGAGATTATATGTAAGAGATAATTACATCATAACATTTGATTCATGTCTTACTTTGTTCAAAAGGGAATATATTAATTTGGGGAATAACACTGTACTAGATAGTAGTAAAAATTGAGGTGAAATTCAAACTTGCTAAAGCTTCAAAACAACTCTCTCAAGTTAAAAAAAAATGTGATTGCATTTTTTACACTTTTGAAAAATGGGTCTAGCATTCCTCGCCTCATTTGCAAGTCTGTCATCAAAAATTGCTGAACGGACTTAGTATGTGAAAATCATGTAGCAATTGGGATGCCTGACTTTTCTCCCTCTGTTTTATCATTAGGCTGTTTTTCCTTTTTTTTTTCAAGATTCTTGCAAAATATCTTTGTTTCTTTACTTTATTATCTTGTGAGCGTACTTTTTTTAAACTACTGTACTACTACTCATATGACGGATGTAAATATGTCCATTGTCTATTAAAAAACAAAACGAAAACAAAAAAACAGTTTAAGTATACACAGAATTGTATCCCTTTTAACAAAAGAAAAGCAATATAATTAAACTTTCAACAATTGTAAACTTTTAAGCCTGTTCCTTGGAGTCGACCGTGCCCTGACCGGTCTCTCTGTGTGGCCCAGTGGTAAATGTTCCCCATTTAAGTGTCAGTACGTGATCAGGTGGTTGAGGGCGAACGATGTAAACGACCCGCAAATAGTTTAACTCACACGGTAGCTGGCAATCGACACTGAACAGCTGAATGTATGTAATGTGTTTGAAGGCATTTTTATCCCAGCTCTTCTTATTTCTTCCTTATTGTCATTTGCTCTCCAGGTACTCCAGAGAAACCAGAACCTGACCAGCAGAACCGCAGATCCACCATCTGCTGCCATCTTGGCCATCTATCTCGATCAGGCTCACGAGCTGCCCGTAAGACCATTGTCTCTGTCACGCAATATTTTTTACACAGTCATATGATTGTGTCATGTTTCAGATGAGAAAAGGCAATAAGGACCCAAGCCCAGTGGTGCAAATATCCATTCAGGATACAACCAGAGAGAGCAAGGTCATTGAATATCTTGTATTGTAACAGACGATCAACCTGTTTAACAAAATAAAATTTTACTCATTTCCTCTACAGACTTGCTATGGCTGCAACAACCCTGTGTGGGAGGATGCCTTTACGTTCTTCATTCAGGATCCTCGCAAACAAGATATTGACATTCAAGTAAGGGTTGTGATTGCTGACTTTCATCCCTCGACACGTATTGACCCCCCCCCCCCCTCTCTCTTGTTCTTGTAACTCACCAACGTGGAGGTTACCATTGCTTCTCATGCTGTTCTCGCTTCGTGTGTCTAATCAGGTGAAGGATGACGACAGAGCTTTCTCACTGGGCAGTCTGACCATCCCTCTGACTCGCCTTCTGGGGTCCCCTGATCTCACCATGGACCAGTGGTTCCAGTTAGAGAATTCGGGTTCTGCTAGCCGCATCTACATCAAAATCGTTCTAAGGGTACTTGTACAACTGTTGAAAATGACACTAATACAGCAAGGCGTTGAATCGGATTTAAAGAAGAAAATATTGATGGCTATTATTCATACTTTTTCAGTACATGCATACTTATTCAGTGTCCTGAATTCACAGTTATTTGGAATGCTTTGCAATGGGCAAAATATCCCTTAAACTTGTCAAGCAATACAAGCTGTCTTTGTCCACTTTTTTACGTCATGGAGCTTAAAATTCTCTACCTGACCAATGTGAGTGCCTTCACGGCATCCTTTACTAACATTCACCACTGACAATCTCTTGTATGTCAAAAGGTTTTATGGCTAAGTGATGATGCAACTCCCACCACACCGTCGCCCCGCCCATTAGCGTCTGGATCAGGTCCTGGTCACGGGCGGATCACATCAGAACTAAACCCGATGGGGCCTGGTGGACTATCGAAACCTCCGCCTTCACGCCCACAACACACCACTCCCGACCCCGAGTTTGCGACTGAGGTAATAAAAATTTTATAGCTTTGGAGCAACTTTTAAGACAATGAAAAAATGATCAGTTTTAATGTCTTGTCGATAGATTTTAGCACATGATTATCAGAAGTCAGGTTCCCATTCAGTGACGTCATCAAAGTGAGTGTGTATCTGTTGTATAGGTGCCCTGAGATTGGTTGGCGACCGGTCCAGGGTGTAGTGCGACTTTAGAAACTAGACGGATGTTTGAGTATGGATCTCTGAGTAAGAGTGATTGAAATTCCACATGCAAAAATGGTCTATTTAGCATTTAGTTGCAGAAAATGAAATATTGGCAAAATACCAAAGAATCCAGTGTAAAAGATGCAAGTTTGTAAGCACAGGCGAACAGCAGTTCACTCATGATACTTCAGCGATGCCTACTTTGTTCAAAGGGAGTGCTTCGAATCCATCTGCTGGAGGCCCAAAACCTGATAGCCAAGGACAACTTCATGGGGGGCATGGTCAAAGGGAAGAGCGACCCTTATGTCAAGATCCGCGTGGGTGGTATGACCTTCCGCAGCCACACCATCAAAGAGAACCTCAATCCAGTCTGGAATGAACTCTATGAGGTTTTGTCTTTCTCATTGTTTTATTTATTTATTTTTTTCCTGTCATGTGTGCTTGGGTGGTTCAAATCACACGTCATACAATCAATGATGTGACATATCGCGTCAAATAAACGGCTGCCAATTTATTTGCTGATTTTAGGTTATCTTGACTCAGCTACCTGGCCAAGAGATCCAGTTTGAATTATTTGATAAGGACATTGATCAAGATGACTTCCTGGGAAGGTGAGCCCTCTCTTTTCAAGTCGCAATGCTCTCTTCAACAGGACTCACTGATTTGTCTCTTTTCAGGTTCAAACTGAATTTACGCGATATCATCAGTGGACAGTTCATTGATACGGTAAGTAGCATGTTGCCCATTTCTTTTTTTTGTAGTATTCCATTTAGTGTTATGCGGTTGTTGTTCCAGTGGTATACTTTGAATGACGTCAAGTCCGGTAGAGTTCACCTGCTGCTAGAATGGCTGCCCAGGGTGTCCGATCTACCCAGACTGGAGCAGGTAGGACTGAAAATAACATGAGATATCATTGATAGGGAATCAGTTTTTAGCACGTGTTTTTGTGTTGTTCGCACACAGGAACGTCATGGATTGGGGGATTGTTTCACTTTGCTTGTTATTCTTATCTTGTCTTATAATCACTGTGAATAAATCTCTCCCCCCCACCACCTTTTTTTTTAAAAGATTCTGCAGTACCAATCGCAGCAGTCATTCCAGAACAAAGTCGTGCCATCTGCAGCCATGCTCTTTGTTTATGTGGAGCGTGCTCACGGCCTACCGGTAAGATGACATCATCACTTTGATCTCAAACCACAGTAGGAAAAGGTTTACGGATGGAGCGTCAGCAAAATTTTAAGCTCTACAGTGTACAACTACATCTGCGGTCTGCAGATTATAACATTTACACCATTGCATTTACATATGCAATGGTGTAAATGTTATAATTGAATAGAATAATGCTAATAACCAGAAATTTATCATGAATATCATAAACTATAATTGCTATTTCATTACATTGGTTAGCTGATCTATCTCACAGTCACAAAGTCCTGAGTTTGAACGTCGGCTCGGGTCTCCCCGTGTGGAGTTGGTTAACTGAAGGATCTAAGTTGCCCATAGGTGGGAATGGCCCTATGTCTCAATGTGTCCTGCGATTGGCTGTTGACCAGTCAAGGTTGCGGGCCTCCGCTCAGCCAAGCTAATACAAATTAGATGAATCGATGCTGTGTCATTGTTTGGACTACATCCTTAATTATGATATCTCAGAATCTGTCCAGGTGTTTAAATTATTCAACAAACTCCCTCAACGCACTTTTTTAAAACTTTTCTTAATTTCAGTTGAAAAAAAACGGTAAAGAGCCAAAGGTTGGAGCTGAGGTTATTCTAAAGAATGTATCCCACCGAACTAAGGTAAGATAACGACTAGCATGTGTGAACGCAGCCCAACCTGTATTGCCTAACTATGTCAATGTCTTTTTGCAAAGGTCTGTGAGCGGTCCACATCGCCACGATGGGATGAAGCATTTCATTTCTTGATTCGCGATCCCAGAGATGAAACACTCACACTGAAGGTGAAAGTCATCATTCTTCTCGGCTTGACAATTTCTTACATTGAATGTGCGTGTACGCTTTTCATCAGCTTTCTCACAGCTGGGGTCAGGCTCTCGGTTCCGTAAATCTGCCGCTCAGAGAGGTGATGGCTGAGCCGAACTTGGTGCTGGACCGCTGGATTGCCATGGACGGAGCTCTGCCTGAGAGCCAGATACTTTTGAGGGTGACTCTCAAGGTGCTGTCCACGCTGCCTGCGTATTTAGTCTCAGATACACACCGCAGTACATAATACTGTATTTTAGGTGACAATTATCATTTGTTGTTATTTTGTTGTTACTTCAGAGCAATGGTAATTTAAACATGATTTCCTTAGTTATCATGCAGATTATACAAGAGATACTTTAAATGGGAATTGTGGTATATGCCTTTTGCTGAAATATTTCATAAATGTTACATTTGATGAATAGATGTATATTCATGGTTGTTGTTTAACATGCTTCAAAACTGCAAATCACATGAGTAAATATATTGTTAAATTAATTATTTCAAAATAGAGCATTATCTATGTGAGATCTGCTCTTTGTGGTGTGCCTATTGGGCTCACCTGGAAATATAGCAAAAACATCTTTTTTTTTTTTTTTTTTACTGTTTGCATTGTTGCAAATATGATCCCAACATATTTGATGTAACAAGGTGTTGTGCTGTCTGCATTCATGTTGCAGATCTTAGACACTCAGTTGGCAGTGTGCCGCAGGGCCCCGGGGGATAATGACAGCATCGGAGACACGGTCATTCCCAGATGGGATCCTTCCCATCTGGACCTAAAACATCGAACCGGATTCACCATGTGAGGATAATTATATACAGTGATCCCTTGTTTTTCCTGGTTAATGGGGACCGTAACCAATTCACCCATGTGTATGTGGGTACCTGAATTTTTTAAAATGTGAAAAGCATTTGTGTTTTACATGTTCAAGACAAATATTGCTGCAGTACATACATTTACTTAAAGCTTAAACTATTAAAAAAAAAGAATTCTCAGTAAGAGATTTACAATGCCCTACAGTTAGTCCATTCCGAGTCGACCAATCTGGACAGGAGTAGTAATCTACTTCCGCCCCAACTGCTACGGACACGCTGGGAGCCCATCACGTGTCTTGTAGGTGTGCTCGAGAACCGTGATTCCCCAAGTCACATACGCTGTTGACAGAGATGCGAATAGAGCAGCTACTGTAGGGCATTGTAAATGTCTTACCAATATTTCTTTTGTAATAAAATTGAAATTTCAAGTGTAAGATCGAATGGTCATTATGTTTGGTCATCTTACAGGCTTCACATTCATTAGACTTAGGGTTAGGGTTAGGGTGCCGCTAATATAGCCGCGGCTCTTTGCGAGACTAGAAAGCGTGCAAAGGGATAACTGCGCAGTTACGGTTTAAGGTTTAATAATTGAAAATTTAAGTAAATATGTGCACTACAGTAGTTGGACGTCCGAGGGGTGCCTGTGGCATGTGCATTCATAGTTCACTTGTCTGTCTGGCATGCAGGAAACCTTCACAGCGCAGCGCGACTCACGCAAAATAGCTTTCTTTTTGGTTTCTTTAAAAAAAAAAAAAAATCTGCGATGCACTGAGGGCACAATAGGCGAGGCGAAGAAGCGAGGGATCACTGTATAGGATATGTAAATAATATGATAGATACATGATACAAAATATTAACACGTAATTACTTGTGGTCTTTAGGGGCAGTGATGCCACAAATTTTTCCAGTCAGGTGAAGCTCACCATTGGATACTCCACAGAGGAGAACCGGCTTTTCATTACTGTCCATGCATGCAGGTCTAACTTTGTCTCGCCACATGCGATATCTCATTTGTACTTTGCACAAAGAACTGCGGATGAAGATTCTGTGTATCCACCTGTAGAGCCCTGACTGCCTGCTCCAAAGACGGAGCTGACTCTTACGTTACTTTCATGCTGCTGCCTGACAAAAAAGGAACCACAAAGAGGAGAACTGCCACCAAGAAAAGAGACCTCAACCCAGAATTTAACGAGAGGTGAGGCATTAAAACAGATTTATTATACATGGATTCTTATTCACCATTTAAAACAGATCTCTTGTATCCTATTAAAACCTACAGTGTCTAGCATTCTTAACCATACTTCATGCTTACTGGATTTTGTGCAATTTTTTTCTGTCAGGTTGGGTCACTGTGTCCTACTTTAAAAAAAAGAGTTTTTCATACAAAATTAAAGGTTCCTGCAGCCCTATGTCTTATATTTATTTATATTTTAGAAAAATAATTACTCTAGTAAAACTGTATAGTCCTGATTTGTTTTTTTGTTTTTTCATTTGTTTGATTTGTGTTTGTCTTGTTTGAGCCGTAACTACTTAATGAATCCTGTCTGTGAAAGTGGTATAATGATGACATTTACTGAAGTCAAAATACAAAAAGCATAAGAATCACAGAATTTCACTTAACATTCACTTGCACTGTGGTTGAAACCACTCTGTTTTGGGGTTGGGCACCCCGCCCTCATTTACTGCAAAGACGTTGCGGAATAAGAATTGCTACCGTGACAGCGTTACTATTTTAACTTGTGCAGCTTGGCCGCACTGTTTTGTTACAATCAGGCAAAATCAAACGGACTCACACGTGATACATTTTTTGGAATTATGCGCGAAAAAAAAGTTTACTGCCATTGGGCAGGCCGACATAATTATTTCGATTGAAAGCAGCTCGTGTGTTTTTTTTTTGTTGTTGTTGTTTTCAACGGTATGCTCAGTTTCAGTGATGCTACTTCTGCCATCTCCTTTCTCTAGATTTGACTTTGACCTCTCTTTGGAGGAGTCAGCACAGAGGAAGCTGGATCTATCAGTGAAGAACAGTGTCTCCTTCATGAGCAGAGAGAGGGAGCTTATTGGCAAAGTAAGCATTACTATTGTTACTACTGTACCCTATGTTACTATTTTAACTTTATTTTTGCTAACAAATCACGTCACACCCCAAATTAACATAACATCATCATCAAATCATGTTCAATTGCTAATTTAAGTAACTAACAAATCACTCATAGGGTAAATCACTCAAGGGTAGGAACATCATCCTTGCACAAAAAAATATGTGCACCCTAATGACATAAAAAGAATCATAATATCAAAATGCAATCAACTGGGGTTACATGGTCTTATCAGTCTTTTTGAAAAATCTGTGAGCCATCAGTCAAAAACAAAGCATTGTTGCATTTTAACCAGACAGGTAATGCGTCGTGCGTGCGTGTGTGGGTTTGTGTGTGCGTGTGTGTGTGTGCGTGTGTGTGTGTTTGAGTGCCGGGGCGGGAGGCATTGTGCATTGGAAACACATAAACTGCATCTTTGAAGTCTACGACTGCGCAATCATAGTTACGTTTAAAAATACATATTAGCTCATTCAAAAATGCGGTTGAAATGCATCTTTGAGACTTATGGCCGTCAATGGCAGTGAATGAGTTTAAATTACACCATCACATGAGGTTACCGTGTTTTAAAGTGATTCTCACCAAGTTCCTTCATGCTCGTAGCTGCAGCTAGACCTGGACCAAATTGACCTGAAGACTGGTGTCACACAGTGGTAAAGTTTGAAATTGCTTTGAAACGTTGAGGATTGTTCAAATTTGCCAACCATTCAGCAAGTCTTCTATCTTTGCAGGTATGACTTGGTACCAGAGTCAACCTAGAAGAGGAACTTGCTGATCTTCTGCTATTTAACATGTAGTGTTGCTTCTGTGCTTTGTGAATTGTGCGTATATATTCAGCTTTAATAGCATATTCCATCTTTGCTGAAGAAAAAAGACAACACATCAGCTCCACGAAACAGCAATCCATCACAATTTATGAGAAGAAGCTAGCTTGTCATCTATAAAGTCTTAGCATTGCTGCATCCTTGAGGTCTTGGACACATTCTTCAGTAGAACATTTGGCTGAATAGATATTTAATAATGCAACTATGTTGCACAAATGACCAGTTTGTATGTTACATACAATTATTTGAAATGATAATATATAAGCCTGTAATAGTCCTACGATAATTTTATTCTCGCAAGGGCTTTATATCCAAAGGTGCGCCAATGTACAAATTTATACCCTCCGATCTGACTGAACGAGATTAGAATTTTGTTTTTTTACAATCTTATTACAAAATCCCAATATTGCTTTATGTATTTATATTGTTGCCTTAACTACAGTATTACATAACCTTCAGAGATTTACCTGTGTTTTACAATTATGTTCCAAATGAAGATTTATATTCTTTATCCGAAGCTTTCTGATGGATGTTGCTTTTGTAAATGAAGGTATTATAAAATCAGACCCTTGTATTTACTTTTCACAATAGAGCCATGAACCTGTAAGCAGTCTCAATCACTGTGTTTTTATGAAGATAACATTTGATGACATTCAAAACCCATGGCATGCTTGCTTTCTTGCATTTGTCATGCTAGATGCAAAAGTTTAATTGTAAGCCTTGCTTGTCACGCAAATCAACTGTTTCATTGCAAGAAAATACACAACACAAGTAGGGACTATTAGTCAGAATTTATATTGCACAGCTGTCACTTTGTCACGACACTCATGGATTTGGAAAAGAAAACTGTCTTAATGTTAACACTAAAAGCTACTGGGTTTTTTTGTTTTTAAACTTAATATTCATAATATGTTATCGGCTGTGAAGTTCTTGAATAAAGTTTGCATCCCGATGATTGGTTGACGTATGTTTTTCACCTCAGATTTAACCAAAATGAACACAATATATACTGTAGCTGAGATATATTGTACAGTGGTTCCCAAAAATGTTCATGCAGCGCCCCCTTCTTTTGTATTATTTAAAAGGGATATATATATATATATATATATATATATATATATATATATATATATATATATATATATATATATATATATATATATATATATATATATATATATATATATATATATATATATATATATATATATATATATATATATATATATATATATATATATATATATATATATATATATATATATATATATATATATATAAGGGAATTGCGTTCCTCATTTTCAAACTTGTGATCGAGTGTATCCTCGGACTCTGACTGCAATGCCTTAAAATTCCACAAGATTTCGCCAAAGTAAAGCTAATTAGTGTCAAGGAAGTATGAGTGATACTCGACTTTATTTTTCAACGCATCTCATCTTTTGTAAGATTTTTGTATATTGTGGAGGAGAATAGTTTAGCCAGGGATGTTAAGAGAGGTAACTGTATGGTTTGGCCTGCTGAGTGGCTTTTATAAACCACCTCCTAAAATGTAGTTTGGGGGATAGTGAAATGCTCACATGCATACGGTACAATGCAAGGAGGACCTCTCTCATTTCTTGGGGGCTACTATTTATTTATCTTTAAATAAATTCGCCTGTCGCCATATTGGAAATAGTGCCGTAAGACCAGGCACGGACTTACGCAAAAAAAAAACAAGCATTTGCAAGGTGGCCTGTGGTTTTCAGGAAAACTAATAATTAAGTTTATTGACTTATTACGATTGCTCGGTTTCCGCGTTGCATGTCTTGTATGTCTATTGCGTCGTTTTATTGCGCATGTGCTGAAATTATTCGGAAAGAGAGCCGCCCTGAGAGGAAAATGAATTCGGGTTTTCACAAAAGAACAGGGATGCGGAGGGACAAACAAATGTTGATTTTTTTTTGTCTAAATTACCAAATGTTTTAATGTTTTTCACAGCGATAGCCAATCTGTTTAACAGACGTAAACCAGACACTTGACGCTTGTCGCACCGCTCCCAGTGTCTCCCGAGAAGGCGATAAACTCTTGTTCCCGCCAGGTGGCGCCAATATGCCACGCAATTTGTGTCCAGCTGCAAGATGCAGATGTAAAAGGCGGGGGCAGCTGGAGGCGGAATTGGCATGTGCTTGGACCAATAGCGACAGAAGCCCCGCCTTCTGGTGTACGGAGCCTAATCAGGATCACACAACAATAATGAATGGAAACACATCGAGGCCAAGAAAGAAATCAAGCTGCAACTTCTCAAGTGCTGCTCGCGAGTTTGAAACCTAGACGCGAAAACACCCGCGGACCGAAAAGCGGAAAGTTGAGCCTGTAGCGGAAAACAGTACCAAAGACGTGTGGACTGTAAACGCGCGAATAAATGGCTTTCGGACTTAGCAAAACGAGACTACTGCGCTGTCAATTTTTACGTGGGAGAAGAAGATCCTTTGGATTATTACGCTGATCGCATCACTGGGAGATTTTGGTAGATTTTTTTGTACCGATAATTACCTGTTCTGGATTAAGTTCACAAAGTTTTTAAAGTATAGTATAATAAAGAGGATACGACACTGCTGTTAAAATTAAAATGGGTAATATTGAAAGTGTGGACGGCCAGTCGGAGATGAAGCATCACATTATGCCCCTGAAGGTGCCCATGCCGGACCCCACCGAGCTGGAGGAGAAGTTCGCCATCGTTTTGGTGAGTTGTGCTTTTCACCATGTCATTACGGTGTCAGAACCAAACTGCCAGGGCGTTGAAAGTGTAAAAACTTTGTCGTTAACCTCACGCGTGCTCCCTCATTAGCCCTTTGTTGCAATTGAAAGAATTGCAAAGCATTGGCCATTGAAACAATAGTTTTGTTTTGTTTTAATGATAAACTATTTGTATTTGAAACGAGAGTAGATCTGAGTGTGAGCTGGCCCGCCCCTTTTAATGCCTGTGTTCCCCCCTCTTCTGTGGTTCTTTTGTCTCCCTCAAAAAGTCAGACAACTCAGCATTTGGCTGCAACAGTGAGCGCAGCACGACGCAAGTGGGGAGCGAGTGCGCCCCCCCCCCCCCCCCCCCCCCCCCCCCCCCACACACACACACGGACGCCCCTCCCCAGTATACATACAGCACAGGAGGGTTGTCACATGACTATTAAACGAGCACATCGCCACGTTTTGTGTGAGACTAAACGTAAAACAAACAAACAAACAAGAACTCTTGAGCGCGCACGCACGCGCATGCACACATTCAACACAATGAAATGGAGCTGTTGTAATGACGAGCTCTCAGTCAACACCCACTTCTGCTGTCGAGTGACACACGTCCAGTGTGAAGTTTAGGGGCTTTCTAAAATGGAAACACTTGGTTCCCCCCCCCCCCCCCCCCCCCCCCCTCTCTCTTTTTGATTCCCTCCTCAAAGTGTTGTTTTACTATTCATGACAAAGTGAGGAAATTTCCACAATATTTCAAACCTTTTTTAATGTATCAAGTGGGTAGCTTTTTTAATTGTCTGATTCCTTTTATTTGGCATAGTAGTTGCATGTCCTCATAGGCTCCACCTGTCTATACGTTAAACCTTTAATTCATGTAAAGAAACAAACTTTTTTTTTCACTATGAGAAATAGGAGACATTCTCAATGTACCGTTTTTCTTTTCAATTCGATTATTAGACGTTAAGGTAATCAGACTGTTCCAAGGCTGGAGAGAAAAAATACAGATACAGTTGGATACGATGAGTCGAACTATGACATAATTTTTCCAAGAATGAATTTATGTAATCAATTTGAGGTCCAGGTTAACATGAGATCTGCAAAAATCCAGTGAGCACCTGCTTGTCCAAGTTTGTCTAAAAGATGACAGACATATTACAAAACTTACTGCTTGAGTCATTTACACGACTGTACTATTTGCATGTGACCGACGGCGTCACACACGTCAGTCCGTAGTCATGGTGTCGCCACCAAACAAATCTCGAAATCCCCACTTTTATCACCAAAGTGCACGTACACTCACAACTTCAAGTCTGTCACTGTTATTATGTGCAGCCACGCAGAGAAGATTTCTAGGCAAGAGGGCAGCAGACTCAATATTTATGTTGTGTTTCTGTCACAGGTTCTCCACCCTGCTCCTAAAAGTAGCATAGCGACACGTTTCCTTCACTTTGTGGGAAAGCGAAACAAGCTTGTATATTTTCGGTGTCTTATCAAACAATGGTGGCCTGCTCTCCTCTTGAATGTCAGATAGAGGTTCATCAGTTGAGATTCTTTTCCAGGAAGACAAGCTCACCGTTCTTTCATCTGGCAATGAGTTTGCTTCTTTTTTTATACTTCAACCAAAATATTCTAAATTAAGCGGATTGCTTCCCGCTGTATGTTTTGGTAGCTGCTATCAAAGCAGTAGTTCACAGAAGGGTAGTTTCAATCTTTCTCTTCCCTGCTGCACCTTTGCCTGTTGCATGATGGTACTCTGGTGCGAATAGGATGTGTGTGTCCAGTGTGACTGCCCATCCTCCTGGACAAAAGAATACGGATCTCCCAAGGGGATGACAGCAGCCCAGAATGATGTCATGTATGCAGCGGGCTTCGCCTGGTGTAGAAATATTGCTGCCCTAATGACTCGAACAGAACCCCTCAACAGTAGACGGTGAAGAAGGGGTTGGTTGGATTCCTGAAAATGAACCGCATGCCAAGCTCCCAATCCTTTGTTTTTGCTTCGTTTTGCCCCTCACATGTATCTTCTGTGGCTGGAAACAGATGTGTGTCATTTTCCTTCCTTTGATTTGCAATGAAGTATCTTCTTCCCACTCCACTCACTGGCTACTTCATTAGGTATAGCTTCATTATTCACTACAAGTAAAAGAACAATTATACACCATAATGTTGTTCAAAATTTGGATGAGCATATTATTTGTCCGAGACAATGTTCTCTAAACACTATTATTCGGATCAGATGCCTTTAGTTAGGAGTTAGGAAAATGCACCTACCAATGTCAGGACTATTTTGCTGAAGACCGGTTGCTAACAGAGATCGATCTCCTTCTTATGATTGGTTAGTAAAATGTATGAATGCACATTTCAATAAATTACAGGAAAAATAACCTGCCTAATCAGTATGAACTCATTCAATACCACAAACTGTAGTCGTAGTATAGATACCAAGTATCTTTTTTTTACTTGGCTGGTAATGAATAAATTGATTCATTCACTGCCATAGACAGCTATGTCAAGAATATTTCTTTCCTGTGCCGGCAGTGAATGAGATAAATATCTTATAGATTAAAATCTATAATATCTATATATATATATATATATATATATATATATATATATATATATATATATATATATATATACATATATATATCTATAATAATATCTTATGATTAAACATTTGCTATAACACATACCATGGCAAGATAACTATTTGTAAAGCAGATTTTATGCAAAAGTAACTCATGTGTCACAAAACTAAAAGTATGACCTATAAAACCATTTACAGTGTCTGAATTGGTGGGGTTGAGGAGGATGTGGTGGTTGTTGACCCAAATGCTGGGAAGCAATCCGACGAGGCCGTTGTAAACTCACACAAAACGTAATTTAATCGCAAAGATGAAAACAAGGGAAACAAGGCACTCAGAGGAAGAAAAATAGAGAAGTTAAAAAAAAACATTAAGCAAAATAAAGTAACAACCAAAAGTCAGGAATCTACTTAGTAAAAAAAGAAACTCAAAAAAGTCATGGGAAAAACCGGAGCGGAACTCCAAGAGCATACAGTGACAAATTAGGTGGGAGACAATGACATAATGACAGCGACATCAAACAATGACCCACCAAGAACTGAAAGGAAACAGGAAACTAAATACAATCCAAACTGATGGGACAAAGATGAACACCTGGACATGATACAAGTGATGCAGGGAACCGATTGGCTGACACAAGGGAACGGGTTGACGACAACCGGTGAATACAATCAAACTAAAGAGACATTGACACAAGGGGACCAGAAAACATGGTTAGAACACTATCACACAAGAATTGAAACAAAAACCAAACCCAATTCAAGGCTTTGAACATGACAAAATACAACAACACAAAACACAGAACATAACCTACAGATCTGAAGATGTTTAAAATCAAAGTAAAGACATGAAGTGGCGAATTAAAATTGCTAAAATAACCTACAATGTGAGAACAGGTGTTTGAAAAACATGTTTTTAAAACTGTTTTGAAATACCTTAATCATAGATACAGTATTGGACTAGTCCACGACTACTAGTCTACTACTACACTAGTTGGCCCTACTCTACAGACCTCAGGGACCTAGTTGGTCCATCCGTCCATTTTCTACGGCCGCTTATCCTCACAAGGGTTGCAGGCTTGCTGGTGTCTATCCCAGCAGTCTTCGGGGAGTAGGAGGGGGACACCCTGGCCTGGTTGCTGGCCAATCGCAGACCTACTTTTTTTAAATCTGTATATAGGACCAAAACCATTTAGTGGTTTCATTGAGTGATTTATCGACCAGCAGCGGGATTTTAAAATTGATTCCACTGCCTTTCGGACTGGATACGTTCTGTTTGTTTGACATGATTTTGCCTTACTTGCTTTAAAACGACAATTGATTTCTAACAGTCCTCCGAAATTAATCAATCGGGTGGTATACCCATGCGTAGTTGCGGCCACTGCTCAGTGGTATTTGTAGTTTTGACGACGCGCCGGTAACTCTTACTCACTTGCTCAATTGAAACACAATCCCTGGCTCGTTCAGCCAGTCAGTGTTTCCGACGTCCTCGTTCCCAGAACCCACCGCGGCTCAAAAATAAGCTTCTCCATATGAGACGACGCTTATGAAAATGATGTGAGAGGAGTGGGTGGCACTTTCAAAGGTGCACGTCTGGCATCCCCTTTCGCCGTGCCGTCCACCGCTGGATTCCTGCGGTCTAGTCGGGACTCAAGCTGCAGGAGTGCTCAGAGAGGGAAATTTTCCTTTGAACTGCATGGCTGCCTGCCACTGTTCTCAGTGGTAATGACTTTACCAATGTTTTCTTTCCCCGCTTTTTCAAGCAGCGCACATAGATTCAGTTGTTTGCTGAGGAAGCTACATGCCATGGGAACAGTTTTAGTTTCTGCCTGACACATGGAGCATCCTAACTGATTGGTCACACTACTCCAGTGCCAGCGCAGTCGCTGACATCCAATTGCATCATGCGCAATCCGCACGGAGGAGGTTCAATACCTACAGCGTGACTCACTTGCTGCTTCTTCAAAAACGAAGAAAGCCGCGGCTGTCTGATTAGTGGAACCAATGAAGTCAAGATGCGAGAAGTGTTTACTGAGCATGAACCTAGATTAGAATTATTTTTGCCGTTCATACTTTTTTTTTCTCATTCACGCACACTCCACTCCGCCTCTTCTCGATCCGTCCGTTGCGTGTACACATCTGGCTCAGGCGCCCACCGCCGCGTCCTCAGAGGAAGAGGCGGATTATGGGAGTTGGGGGATTGCAGTTAACTCTGGCTTTTAGCCGTCCACCTGGGTATGAGCGCCCTCGGGCTGCAATTCCCCAAGTGGGCCATGTTTTATGGGCAATTTTAGTGCTTCTGTAATTCTGTCTTCGCAGTTATTTGGAAAGCAGAGGTCAGGTTAAAGTGCACGGCTGAGCAGATGCAGCTTGTCTGCAGTCATCGCTCAACGTGTGGCTTTGTGTGCAGGCTCAGTCGCGTCAAGACGCGGACCCGGCCGCACACGCCGAGGTTTGACAATATTCTCTTATTGATAAATAATAAGTGCATAATAGCTACTCTGATGCATCTGCACACTGCAAGGCAGTAGGTTGGAGAAGTGGTTTCCTTTCCCAGTACAATGAGGACTTTGTCAGACGCTGTTGTTACAGAAAGGGGGGCTCGTCCCCCTGCTGCCTTTTGTGCTCCTGTACACTTTTTTTTTAAAACGTGGAATTGTTCTCATACGTCATTTAAAAAAGACAATGCATTGCAGTTTTGTGGCCCAGTAGTGATGTGTGTTCTGTGTTATTTCTCACAGTTTTGGAAAGTTGTGAAACAAAAGGCAGTTTTGTCTGCTTCACTACATTTTATTTTTTTTTGCCTTTGAAATATTGGGCTCTTTTCCCAGCATACTATGGGATTAAATTTGTTGCTCCATGTCTCTGGCTGACCTTTTTTTTTTAACTGGGCAGCTTGTCAAAGTGCATGTCTGACATGAGTAATTGAGGCGCTCATGTACCTGCATTCTTGTCATTCCTTGTGAAAATCATTTGGCGGCGGGGGCTTCCCTCAGCCTCGCTTGGACACACAGAGGAGAACAAACAGGATGTCGGCTTCACAGGAATGAAGGAACACTTCCTGTCTCTTATTCATGAGCGAACCCTACAGTTATTTTTAACTCATTCCTTTATGCTTCTTTTCACGTTTCCCAGATTTTCTTTGGTTTAGGATGCCAGTTGATTAAAGGCCTCGCTCTAAACGGCCTTTCAGGTTCACTTGCTGTACACTCAGAGCTCCACAGACATCTGGCTCGGTCAGGACTTTCAGCTCCTGATATTTGATTCCTTATCACTTGGCCTTCAAAAACACTTGTGATGATAACTAGCTTGAAACTAGCCAGCTTGCTCGTCTGAAAGGACAAATACGCTATCAGACCTTCTTTTTGTCACTCTTAGAGGTAAACAAGTGAAACTTCAATTCGTCGGCAAAATGAAAGGCAATAATAAGGAAACGTTCACCATCTCGTCACCCGAATGAGATCGATTTTGCTGAAGAAAGTGAGGCAAGTCATCAACTTGAGGAAACTGATGTGAGAGGGGAAAGTGTCAATCAGTGTTGTCTTTGACTACAGAATCATTGCGCATTTCTCTTTTCCCAAATTAGACTGCAACGCTTATTAGAAAAAGATGCAGGCATCTATCTGTGGCTTTGTCCACTGCCAGACCTTCAGGAGGGTTAGATGGGTAAATAGTTCTTCATTGAATCAAACAGATACGTGTTGTAGTTGGTAATTATGGGTTACTTTTCAATCAAATTTTCCCTGACTAACAATCAAGGGTGCACAATATTAATTATCCGCAAGGAAGAATTTGAACAGTCTACTTTTCTGAAATGTGCCAAAACAGCACTTAACAAGTGTGCTTCCTCTGTATTCACAGGCAACTGCTTTTGGTGTAATAAGTGTTATTACTGTGCGTTGTTTCAAACTTTATCCAACAAAGATCACATAAATAGGCTGTGGTCAATGAAAATTTTCAATGTTTCCCCAGTTCCATCTGCCATCCTAATGATGATAAACATGATCGGTAATGAGTGGACAATGCAAAGAATGATAGGCCTCCTGGCGTGCAGTGAAATTATTCTTGCTGTCCTTCCACTTTGAGTGGTGGTGTTTGAAAAGTTGTTCAAAATCCTGGCTGGCTTTTTCACCTACTACTTTTCCCTCATTTAACTGAAGATGAACATTCAGTAATCAAAGACAATCAATCTGTAAATCAAATAAGATGATGGACTGATTTTATTCAGTGTACTCATCGGATGCTGGTAGTGGCTCTGCTATGTCTTCTCCTCAGGCCAAAAATACTTGATCAGTGAGTAGACGACAGCAAGCCCAAAAACATTATTGTAGGGAAGTTGACAATTAGACTATTCTGGACAGCCCCCATTACTCATAATAGATTTGCATATAAATGACATTCCTGCGCTGACACTGTCAACATATTGCTAAACAAGCTTCTGAGTATTCCAGTGATTTGTTTGCCAACAAGGATCAAGAGGTGTAGGAACTCTCAGGAGCGTCGACTTTGTTTGGTTACAGTTTGAGCGTCTTTGTGTAAGATTCCCACTTTGTTGTGACCGCCTAGTTCAGATTACAAATCCAAAGGGCGATAACCTGATCAGATGTCTGCTCAAAGAAAGGGGGGCAGTGTTTTCTCACACTCAGCTCCTCGCTCCATGCAGGAATAAGCGCATTTCATTTACACATTGTTCTGTTCGATGTGCAAAGATATGTGCGGTCATATTACAGGGCTCAGCTTGAGAACCAACCTGAAGTTTGTCATGGAGGTCAGTTTTTGATTTGCTGACATGTTCAGGAAGTCTAAGCAGTGCGCTGACGACAACGGCTGACGACAAATGGTGCTTACCCGTCGGATTGTTTTTCCATTGGGAGATAAAATTGAAAGTCAAACAATGGCTCTAAGTCATCAAAGCCAGTATTATGTATATGGTAGATGTCGCGCTACTTCACATTCATATCATATGTCTGATATCATTCTGACAGATCATCTGAACAGTTGACATCATAGCTTAGATCACCCATTGTTTCCAGGAACGTGCAATTTGTCATCTTGGCGTGTTTATTTGGTGCGTTTCAGTAGGCGTGTGCTATATTTGACTTTTTTACTAACTTTAATTTCCCTGGAAATAACTACATCCAGAAAACCCTTGTATAGCTCTCACAATATTTTTTCTTAATTTGATAGTCTAAAATATGCTCATTTAATAGAGCATATCTAGTCTGTTTTCTATGCCTCCTTGTTGCCTGCACTTGTTGACAGGAGTCATATCAGGCAAGCCAGTCTTGGGCCCATCGCTAAAGTCCATGAAAAAAAATCTGAACAGAAAAGGACACAGCAACATATTTAGCAAAAACGTGAGAATGGGAGGTAGGGGTGAAGATGGGAAAGTGGATAGACATTTCAGATTTGGCATACAGTCCAGTTAGGGCTGCACAATTATTTTCAAAATAATAATCACAATTATTTTGGTCAATATTAAAATCACGATTATTAATCACGATTATTCGTCACGTTTGAGCAAACATGTCTGTTTATTGCCCTTTTTTTAAAAAAAAACAAGCAGTACATAACAAAGACTTCAAGGCTTGATATTTACAAATAATAATAATAAACTAAAATAAATACATAAAGTCAATTATAATTAAAACCAGGACATGGCAAAAATCTGGCACACAGGGCAACACAGCTTTCTTTCTTTAGTGCAAACCAATGAAAAAAATGAAGCCTACTTAGAAACAAGCACATTAATAACCACATTTGACTCAAGCACGGTATATATTAGGAATCGGGTGAGAAACGCAATGTCACACTGATAAACAATATGTTGTGGTGATTAAAAAGCAGAGGCTTTTGTCATGCAAACATGTGGGAAACGTTGCCATCTAAAAGCCTTTAAGGTGGAATTGAAAGCTGAAATCTAAGGAGCACGCAGTGAAGCCAACTTCAGCGTCTTCTAAGCTTTTTTTTTTTTTTTTTAAACAGACTCTTCATTTCTCCCCAGTGTGCGTGCTCGCCAAGAGTTTCTTACGGTATTTAGGTTGTCTTTTTCAGCCGAATTAGGTGTTTGTACCGGCGAATTTCCATAAGCTATAGTTCGTCCGCCATGTTTTCCGCGCAGTAAAGAAATTCCAGAAGGCCGAAAATCTCACCGCGCGGACGCGTGGAGCCACCTGGTTCTCACGGACGCGTCATAAAGCAAGTCTTGTATGGCGTTATATTTGTGCCACAATTACGCACGCGCGGAAAAAAAAATTGAGCGGAGAAAATCAAACTGAGCGAGCGAAAACAGATTTTGAGAGCAAGAAAAAAACTATTGAGCGCGTAATGATAAGAGTTTGAGCGCGCGCCGATGGAGTTTGAACACAGAAAAAGAAATTGCTCGCTCAAAATTCCTTTTTGCTCGCTCGCAATAGCATTCTCCCGCTCAACATCTCGCTCTCGCTCGCGATACTCCTCCCTCCCTCGCTCAACATCGCGTTTGCTCAACATCGAGCTCTCGCTCGCTCGAGTCGTCCTCTGCGCTCGCTCAGTTCTGTTCACGCGTTACGTTTGTGCCACAAAACCAGCCAATCAGAGCTTGTAAAAGCACATTGATTGACAGCTTTGTATCCAATGAGATTGCTTGTTGTGTTCACCCGGAACGAGCAAACGAGAGTGCGTCACATCGACGTAGGCGGGAGGGGTGGGCTTATATTATTAAAGTACAAAAACTAACAAGGTATTTCTGTCAAATGATACAATACAGTAATAATAATAATATTAAAAGTAATTCTCCAGCCCAAGTCCGTGTTGACGCACACTCGTTTGCCCTTTTCGGGTGAACACAGGGCAAACGAGAGTGCGTCAACGGATAGCGTACAAGCAATCTCATTGGATACTAAGCTGTGTCAATCAAAGTGCTTTTACAAGCTCTGATTGGCTGGTTTTGTGGCACAAACGTAACGCGTGAACAGAACTGAGCGAGCGCAGAGGACGACTCGAGCGAGCGAGAGCTCGATGTTGAGCAAACGCGATGTTGAGCGAGGGAGAGAGGAGTATCGCGAGCGAGAGCGAGATGTTGAGCGAGAGAGGGCTATCCCGAGCGAGCAAAGAGGAATTTTGAGCGAGCAATTTCTTTTTCTGTGTTCAAACTCCATCGGCGCGCGCTCAAACTCTTATCATTACGCGCTCAATAGTTTTTTTCTTGCTCTCAAAATCTGTTTTCGCTCGCTCTGTTTGATTTTCTCCGCTCGATTTTTTTTCCGCGCGTGCGTAATTGTGGCACAAATATAACGCCATAGTCTTGCTGCTGTCCCTTGCTTGCTGCTGGATTTGCTCGCTTGGTATTTCTTAAGTCTATTGAAGTCTTAACCTTGCATTGTCACCCTGGTGCTAAGATGACAAAGTGCTTGATTTGACATGTATGTATGTAAATGTCAATATCACTGAAGATCATCTTAATTAATGGTGGCAGTCAATATCGCGATAGCGATTAAAATTCAATTAATTGTGCAGCCCTCAGTCAAGTATAAATACAATTGCACAATACTAACAATAAATAAATCAATACATGAAATTGCCGCTAGTCAGCCCAAAATCAAAAATGAGAATATTGTTGTTTTGTTAAAAAACTGACAACACCTGTGCAATAAAGATGTTAGATGAGCTCATGCACGACTATCTTTCACTGCGGTCTCCTTGATCCCTCTTCCAGTAGAGCCCCTCTTTCCGGGACCCCACCCTGATGAACAGACGCTGGGATTTGTTTGGGGTAAAGCGGGTCGTCTGGGTCCGTGTCTGAGTTGCTGTGTCGTGAACAGTGAAGCCGCCCACTTTTTTCCCTCTAGGCTGATGACAACTACATCTACCCTGTGAGAAAAGGGAAACGCGCTTTGTGTTTCCAACTCTGATAACGCACCAGCGGCATACTGTAAAAATATATTAGGAGCTATTATGGTGATGGAAATAAATGGTCAAGGCCAAATAAATGGTCAAAGATGAGTTAAAAGGAGGAATCATATGTTCCGGGTGGCTTAATAAAATGTCTCGGACATTCTTTTGACAAAAATACATAAAAGATTAAGAGTTGTAGTACAATTTGTCATCTTCTTAAAACCTCTTTGACTTTGTTTTGTGGAGGCAATTATGTCTTGTGCAGATGGATAGTGTGAATTTAAAAACCATGGTGATTGGGGGTGGAGCTTGACAAGTTTCAAGAAAAAAAACCCGTAAGCGGTTGCCCTAATATTTAGCTGACTATTTTTATTCATTAAAAAAAAACACCGCAGAAAAGTTTAGATCGCTTTTGGTAGAATCATTTTTCTGTAGGATACTGTAGCAACATCGCGTATACCGTTTGTAATATTGAAAAATGCTGGACTTAGTTTGACGTATGTTGATTTTTCTCCCTTGTTCAAGTGTAAAGCAAAGAAAGTTCGTGTAGGAAAACATCTCTCCTTCTTTCCAGTCGTCTCTCTGAGATCGTCCAGCGGGAGTTGAAGGTCATAAAGTCGGCTCAGGCAACATCATAAATCAGACCGGATTTGGGAGCCGTCCACTTTAGGGCAGTTGGATTTGCCCAATTGACTCCCCATTTGCACCGCAGCACTACCCCCCCCCCCCCCCCCCCTTTTTTTTTGTGGCGGTCTGAGCATGATTGGAGACCCAAGTCCACCCCCACCCCCACAACCGCTCTCCTCTCCTACCAAACCTGAACCCTTCAACTGCTTTACCTTTTAAACCTAATTTTTTCCTTCACCAATGTGTCTGTTTTCCATATGCTTAGCATTACACTACATCACATCACACTTAGCATTACAATACTTGCTATTTCTTTTCATCACCCTATCCCATTGAGACTAGTTCTGGTGTGCCAAATTACATTTTAGCAGTGAGTTGTCTGGTGTCTTCATTTTACTGCTCACATTGCTCTTATGTGGGTGATGTAGGCGCCAATAACAACAAGCATGAATCTACTATTCATCTCTACATCTGTGTCTTCCACTCACACTTTCTGTAGGGTGTGTCACATCGGGGGAAAATCCCAGCAAACAATTTATTTTTAAGAGATCCTGGTCATGAAAAAACAGACTCAAATGTTTTTCTATAAATCAGGTGTCATTTTTCTGATTTTGTTGCTATGAGATGCCAGAAAAAAAAAATGGTGTTAGCGATGTAAGTAGCAGTTTGGCAAATGGTGAAGAATTCCTCAAGGGTCTTCAATATGTTTAAAGCCACTCCCAGTTGAAGTAGTGTTTTTAAAACTGCATAGCTTTCTGTAAGGGAAGTCTGCTTAGCTTAATGCTAACCAACAAAGCAAAACATCACACGTGGATGAATTTCAATTTTGATATTGACTAACATTGCTCTGCCCAATAACTGTCACCACATGGCATGCTATACAATGTAATGTACTGTACATGATAAAACAGGATGTGTAAGAGGAGGTCACATTACTACATATATTTGGTGCTTTTTATATATATAAACAGAAAAGAACTACATTTGTTTAAAAAAAAAAAGCATGTGGTGTTGTGTCTCCCAAGTTGCTTCACTGGTGTCTTACAATAGTGATTGGAAGAGATAGTGTCAGTAATGAAACCTGTTCATCAGGTTGCACGCAGTACTTGCAATGCGTTTGAGCTGCTCTGAATAGTAGCAGGGGGCAAACTACAACCCTGCCCACCAGTTATTGTTAGCCATTTTCTATAAGGACAAAAAATGTCTCAAATGTCAAAGGGATGGGAATGGCATGACACCAAATCAAAACAAAGCTTCGCATTGAATAGAGTCAGGTCAGAGCAGAAGGGCCTCTTTGGATGAGAAATGCGTGGGTAATACATCACAAGCGCTACAAATTGTTCACATTTCTGTAGTATTTTACCCTTCAAAATGAGCCAAACAAGAAAGAAAACATATCTGCCATCCCCCTTGCTTCTTTTTTTGCTTCATATAAACACAGGAAGTGCAGAATTGTATTTGTTCCGGAAAATAAAATTAAGTTAACTAAATTCAGTTACTTGGCTGAAATGACATCTACCAGGTCCTGAAGGAAATCTCCTCTGTGCTTTTTGACCTCTTCATCTTACCTTTTAATTTCGTTATTGTTATTTTCCACCCAATTCAGCTGTCTAACCTGACACACATTTGTGCCCCAGGCGCCAACTGACATGAATGTATGAAAAGCCAGCAGGTTGTTCTGTGACTCGACTATATCATCCACAGAGGCTCTGCTTTTAACCCCCTTATTAATTTGTTCATCATTTCAAGCCAGGTAAAAGTACATCTGATGATGGTTTGTTCAATTAATTATGTGTATGTCTCCTCATTTCACTTATTCAGAAATGAGTAAGTACACAATAGGCTGTTTGCCTGTGTTTTAGTATGCATGACTGGCCGAGACAACAAGACAAAGACTGAGTTTGTTATCTGTACTATACACACATATATATATATATATATATATATATATATATATATATATATATATATATATATATATATATATATATATATATATATATATATATATATATATATATATATATATATATATATATATATATAATGACAAATGTTCATATTGTCTCTGAACTACACATCAAATCTGCCTTTTGTTAATGATGTGAAGATAGTAATGAAAAAAAACATTGAGGATGCTGAGCTAGATGGAGGTAGGATGTTTCCTAGTACTACTTTGAAAAAGGAATTTGTGGAATTTGGTTTGATTGGATAAGCAAATTTTGTTAAAATTTAGTTCTAACACCACACATCTGATATGCAGGTTGCTTCTCTCTTTATTTTTTCCTCCTGTGTGTTTTTTGTTAAACTGTTTTTATCAACATGTAACATCAGTGTGTCACTGGTAGCTTCCAGTGGTTTTTAACTTAAACTTCAATCGTATGTATGGATAATATTGAGCTGTTACTACTAGGCCTGGGCGATTTAATGATTTTCCAGATCAATTCTAAAATGTTTTGAAGATGATTTAAGACTTAATAAAATTGCTATTTTACTTTGTGATTTACCTTTTTGCTGCGGCGAGTTTGGCCCTCATTTGTTCCTGTAGCCTCCACATTCCTCTTATTTATTTCATACTCACGCCAAACAGAAGGCTAGTACAACATGGATACCACTAAATAAAGCGAAACATTTGTACATTAGTGATTTGGGAGTCGTTTGGGTTTGCAGATGAAGAGCAATTATTGCTGCAACTTTTTGGCAACAAAGTCTCTTGAGACATGGAACATCACCTCATTGCCAGGGAAGGACCCTGAGCTGGTGCGCGAGGCTGAGAAGTTCTGACTAGATATAGTCGGACTCGCCTCCACACACGGCTTGGGCTCCGGTAACAGTCCACTTCAGAGATGGAGTCTGATCTCTGAGAAGCTCGGCCGTCCGGGATGGGCTCAGAGTTGCGGTGCTGCTCTGAGGAGCCGGTAAAGGTGACTTGGGCATCTGGTTAGGATGCCTCCTGGATGTCTTCCTGGTGAGGTGTTCAGGGACTGTCCCACCGGAAGGACAATCCAGGACACTCCAGCGAGGTTAAGTCTCTCAGCTGTTTGGGAAGGCCTGTGGATCCCCCCCGGAAGAGAGACGGATGGACAATAATGGTATTTTGAAATGTACATTATATCTTCAAAATCAAATATTGAATGTGTGTTAAAGATCACCAGATGTGCAAGTGCACCAAATAAAGTGACCTGGAAGCAAAAGCGATGGGTTTTGGTTCACTGCAG
The DNA here is from genome assembly GCF_059441005.1 of Hippichthys cyanospilos. NCBI lineage: Eukaryota > Metazoa > Chordata > Actinopteri > Syngnathiformes > Syngnathidae > Hippichthys > Hippichthys cyanospilos. The sequence continues at coordinate 26,205,997 of NC_142370.1, read as the reverse complement.
ATAACATGATTCATGAGCGAGCAATGTGGTTCCACTTTGCAAAAATCATCTGAAAAAGCTCTCATCTTATTCCAGTAACTGTCATGAGAACACATGTTTTTCCACATACGTTAACACATGATGACCAGCTACAGTATGTGGACATCTTGGGTTCACACATCAGCGTGTTGCGCTCTAGATTGAGGTTGTGTTTTATAATCACGAGTTTAAGGTCAAATTGTCGAGTCATGTGTGGTTTTTGCTTGGCAGGGCATTGCGTGTGGGAGTAAATGAGGGACACGAGTGCACCCTCAAGTTTTTTTAAAGATGATCATGTTTACAGTTTGGATCACTCTAGTCCCAAAACATCACCAAGAAGAAAAAACATATATACATTTTCAAACTCCGAAAACAGCCGCTTGAGTTCCATTTAAGCAAACCTGCTTTATGGAGAGGTGTGGTGTACATGATTGCAGGATTACATGACGGCTGTTGGTCCTGATTGTGGTTGTGTTGGTTCAAGGGCAAGCGCGGCCTCAGAACTTAGACACGCACCGAGACTGAGGACCGCCTCCGGTGGTATGATGTTGAATGTCAACACAGGAAGTGAGATAATCATAAAAGTCCCCCAAATTTAAATCTGGCTCTGACGTTGGTAGCGTAGGCTATAAAGTTCCTGACGCCCACTCAGCCATTATGAACTGTAAGATGAACACATATATATGACTTTACTGGCAAGTTTTGGGTTAGATTGAGCAAAATGTTCCATGCATTTAACTCAACCTGCTGAACAATTCACCAAAAAGTTTCATGCTCAAACATCTATGTTTTGATACAATAATAGAGCCACTATTAAAAATTACATTGTGTTTTACATTTGGTATACAGTACTTTCATACACCACAGTCATTTAAAGACAAGGATTGTCTTTTTTTTTTCACTCAAATTAAATTGATTAATCAATTTGTATAACATTGAGGCAGGGTTAAACAAGTGCTCTAATCATCCAAATTAAAATCCCCCATTGTTTGAATATGTTCCCATGTGGTTGTTTTTTTTTCCATGTGTTTGATGTGTCCTTGACACATCAAAGTTGAACCTTTGCCATTATGCCAGATGTTGCACAGACGCTATAAGCTTTGTTTTTTGTTTAGTTTTTTAATCTATGTCTATTTTTTTTTTCAGAATTCTATGAACCTGCCTCCAGACAAAGCCCGCCTCCTCAGGCAGTATGACAATGAGAAGAAGTGGGACTTGATTTGTGACCAGGTACGTTCGATTTCCACACTCCTTCGATATACTCAAGTTAATGAACAAATAAACCCAGATGCATATGTGTTGTTTGGCCCACAGGAGAGATTTCAAGTAAAGAATCCACCTCACACGTACATCCAGAAAATACGAGGCTACTTAGACCCTGGCGTCACTAGGAAGGTGAGGAGCACTTTTAACAACAACATATCCAACCAGCTGCCCAAAAGTGTATACGTACACAGTAAATGAACAGTGTGCTCGAAATGTGTCTCGCAGAAGTTCCGCAGAAGGGTACAAGAGTCTACCAAAGTCTTAAGGGAGCTTGAGATATCTTTGAGGACAAACCACATTGGGTAAGTGTCCATTTTCCAGCTCTCCATCTGTTTATGACAGTACTGTGTAACGCTAAAGGAAAACCTAGTACGGAATTGTTTTCCCTGGTGAAGAATAGTCCATTCTTTGCTCTCTCTGGTGCCCGGATCTCCCTCCCATTGTTTGAAGTTGCCAAGCTCTGCAGCTCCACTTCAGAGGGCCGAGCTTCAGAATGCCCAGATGGTAGCCATTGTGTTGCCGTGTCCACTCCCCCATGAAGCTTTGAGCAGGAAGCTTTGTTGTGTCTGCCAGAAGGACAGGAAACTTTGAAAATAAGAAACCACAAGAAATTTACACAGTCTACACTTATTAGCACAGGCATCATATACGGTAGTGAGGAAATGATGAACTTATTTTCACATAGTGATGAAATAATGTTACAACTTTTCAACTTTTTTGACAGTTTTACTTTCATTAAGTCATTTGCTAAAATAACTTTCTACGAGTGAAAAAAACCTTCACATACCAGTGGAACTGTGCTCGTCTGTGGTTTTGTTACTGTTTCTGCAGAGACATCAAAACTATTCTATGGCTGAATTTGTAGGTGACATAAAATCATAACTGTTTGGTAGCTGTCAAAAGAAGAGAATTGCACTGATTTTTGACAAGCATTTGTTTGCTCGGCATAATTCACTGAGTACGATCATGACTGCCCCAGCGCGGGGCCAATGGAAAACTTGTCTGGCTCTCACGAAGAAAGTCAGACACATCAGGCAAAGGGCTTAAAATAACATCCACGTGTTATAAGACTCTAGCAATGGCCGTTGAGCGTCACGAGTAGACAGACATTACAACCATATTCACAGGCATCGTTTATCGTCTTTGAAGAACGACTGTTATTACTGTGGCTTACTGGGTCACTTACAGTAGTTGTAAAAGTCTTCTTTGTCTACTGTCCCTGGTGGCAAAGCTAAACGCAAATTACAAGTAACCGTAATAAGCGTAAGTGTGCACAAAATGGTTACCATGTTACATTCTATTTACCGGTAGTTACATTTTTACTGTGTTTTTATAACTTCATGAAATAAAATGTTTGGAATTGATTAATAGTATTTCATTTAGGAAGTCGGATTTGAGATTAAGTGTTTTAAGATTCCAATCTTACCGTGCCCATTTATAAGAATTATGAGAGTGCTTAGTATTTACGATCAATTGCTTTGCAATTATACGAATTGCCTCGTAGCTATAAATGTTGAGTAGCTGCAAGTATTCCAGGATCAGATAGATAGCTTCATGTTTTCCACAGCATTTGTCTGACTCAAAGAAAAAAAAATGCTTTCAATGCTTTTCCCTGAAGATGAATAAAATGGAATGGTTTTCAGGAGAATGAAGAGAAAATGGGTCTGTGTGCTTCATTGCTGTCTGGGTCTTACTTTTGACATGGCCAAGAAAATTTGAGCTGGGTGGAGGGAGAGGTGGAGTGCGAAGAAGGGGTCATAGGCAAAGAATGGGGTAGTTTGTCGACAGGAAACCAATGCCTTTGAGTCCTCACACACACCCCTTGTCTTTCCCCTTCACCTAAACGCCTTTGTTCATTTCCTCTTTTCCGTCCCTCACCTCCCTTTCCCATTTTCTCGTCCTCCTATCTTCCAACACTCCTGCTTGCTTTCCTGTCTATTATTTGAAGAGAAAATGCCTATTATGGGACTTTTCTCTTTTTAAATGAAATTCTTGTTAGAAAAAGAAGAGCCCTAATTAGCCTGTGTACTCCAATCAATCAATCAATCAATCAATCAATCAATCAATCAATCAATCAATCAATCAATCAATCAATCAATCAATCAATCAATCAACCAATCAATCAATCAATCAATCAATCAATCACTTTATTTTAAAAGCTAACAATTAAAACACTTTACAGATGAATCAAATACAAAGAAATAACATAAAAGTGACAATGAAACATAAAAGGATAACGATTAAACAATTACAATACTGGATAATGACTAAAAACACATACTGTATTTTAGGACGGGATTTAAAAATTGCAGTAGAGGAAGCTTCCCTATCCATCCATTAGTGCTTTTTGTAGTTTAGTGCTGAGGGGATGAGTTCATGTTTACTTTTTATCTCATTTCCTTTTTTCTTGAATCACTGACGACTGTGAAGTTTTGCTTTTGCCAATCTGTAAAGTTTTTGGTAGAATTATCGATTTCATCTCATTTTTTGGCGAAGGCCGGGGGTTTGGTCATTGATAACAGAAAATAAGTGCTGATTGGCTGATGGAGCGGCTGACCGATGATTACAATTTTCTGCGCTTGCCCTTGAACCAACACAATTTTCCTTGTTTTTAGCATTCAAACAAGGGGGCGCGGGGCAACCACAAAAAGAGATCCAGAAGTAGGAGCAAAGATGCTAATCTAGAGTCTGCAGAGATCAATAAGTAATTGACAACTCTGTCAGGGTCGGTGGGTCATGGGTCAGTCATGAGCCGGACTGAAAATTGTCACAAAATGAAATTGTTCGTACTGAAGTAAGCAGTTAATTGATCATCTGCTATTCTCTTAATTATTATTGGGAAGTATTGGATAAGAAGATGATATTCCTTTCACAGTTGTTTTCCCTTTAGCCTCTGGTCATTCTTTTGTTTTGAGTTTCCAAAGGAATGTCAGTTCATATTGGATGGAAGTGGTAGTCATGTCCTCTTTTGCTTTCCGTTCAATCTTGGCCGAGGTCTTCCTGTCAGGGAAGGGGAGACCCCCTTTAGAGCTAACTCAAACGATAATGCATTACCAGTCAGGACCAAAAAAGTATATGCGCAGTATATATAACTCGATCACTTTGGCATTTGCGTATTTTATGCTTCCAACTTTACGCATTTTGATGTGTAAGGCAGGGTAAGGGCGTACGTACTCTTGATTTCTGTGCCCCGCTGACCTTCTGTTCCCTCTGCGTCATAGTTGGGTGAGGGAGTTCCTCAACGATGAAAACAGAGGGCTTGACGTCTTGGTGGAGTACCTCTCCTTTGCCCAGTGTGCTGTCATGTGAGTATTTTTATACACGGCCGCGCCTCGTCCTTTTTGCTGTGAACTTTTCCTAAAAGCGGCTCGGGCAGGGCCGGAGCCGCTGAGTAAGCACTTTATGTCTTGTAGGGCCCAATGTGCTGCTCGTGCATCAAAATGTGCTGTGTTGGTTTACCTTGTGGCATACTTAGCGAGCTGAATGTGGACATTGGTCGATGGCAGTGCATCATGTGGACACAAGAATCGGGACACCTAGTCACAACAGGAAAATTGCTCTTTCCTCTGGGAGAATAATGACTGGGCACGATCACTGCGATAGTCCATGCAAAAATATTTTTCCTCCGCACCGAACTCATCAAAACATGCTCATATATGGGCTTGCTTTGTTCATGAGGCCATATTCATAGAATCGTTCAAAATGACTTTAAGGGCCTTTTAAATTTCACCCCCTTGTCTTCATACCACACTTTTTTAAATCCATCCTCGTGGAAAATATCCTTTTTATCATTTCTAATGAATTTGACCCCACTTTTCTGAACTAACATCTTTGTGCAGTGGCGGTTATTGCTTATGTTAAGTCCCCATACTGACACTCCCGTTCCTCAAGATTTACAGTAGGTTATGGCCGTAGGAAATATCTATTGAAACGTTGCCTAACATTAATGTCATAATTTACGATGAGTTTTTTGTTTTGTTTGTTTCTATATGTGATTACTTCCTCGAAGAGTTGGTAAACATCAGTGGTGCCTTTTGCTGCTGTAAACAATTAAGGGGAACACGTTTTTTTTTTAGATGGGTCAGGAGTAGCGCTGCAATGATTAATCGATTAATCAACAGCTAATCGATCATCAAATCAATTAATCCTGTCGAGAAATTCTATTTAACATTGTCCAAATTTGAGAAATTTCACCCTTTCACCGTTAAATATTCTTTTAATTTTGAAATCCTCCATGTACACTTATCTTTGTGTGAATCAAATAAAATATTTCCAACATTTAGTCTAAGTTTTGAGAAAAAAAAAAATCTACATATTCTTTCTGACGTTACAGCGAACCTAAAAACTGCATCATAGAGTACTCATTAAAAAAAGAAAGCTAATACTTGATCATTAAAATAATCGTTAAAGGTAACCCGACGGATGCATGGAGACACTTCTTCTCACCATTTTTAGCGTTCAAACAACTTCTCTTCTAGGTGTGGTACTTCTGGGTCATCTCGCTCAGATAGAAGGGGACAAGTAGGCTTCTGAGCTACAGTCAGAATCCGAAGAGGCCCAGAGTTTCTCTTGTCTGCACACTAACGAATGAAGTTATAGGTTCAGCCAGGTGTCCCATACTTTTGTCCAAACGGTGCTACGTGCGTTTGTTCAAGCTTTACCTGAATGGGAGAACGTTTCTCCGCTGAGCTTTAGCAGCTAGCAGCTGTATCAAGGTCTTGTGAAACCCCCTTTCTGTCTCGCACCCCTAACTTGCCCCCCCTTGCATCTCGCCTATACCCCCGCTGCGCTTGCGTGTGGCCCAGGTTGGATTTTGAGGGGCTGCAGAATGGGGAGGATGGCTTCTTGGACAAGGCTAAATCTTGGAGCAGGTCCATAGAGGATTTGCATCATATGAGCACTCAGCCCTTCTGCAACACACTGGTGCGGTCGGCCCGCCAGTCTGTTCTCCGGTATGTATCGCTGAGCCAGCTTCTGTCTGCTATTACTTGTTACCGACTTGCACCGCTAACCCAATGTGCGCTGTGAACATGCTTGCCTGTTGTGCTGATGCTGTCTGGGCTCAGGAAAGGCCCTGCGTGGTCACTGTCCTAAATGTCTTGCACCACCGATGGAAACCGATGAAAAAAAATAAAAATAATGAAAACGTTGTTGGAAATGTGTTATACGTAAAGCTCTGCTTTTGGTTTGGATTCATCAGGTGAGGAAATACACTGGGAAAAAAAGAGAGTTTATGACAGGATACAGTGTACTACACATAACATATACCGGCTTAAGCTCTCTGCAGAAAGACAGCAATGCTCAGATCTGATTTACACTGTCACAAAGGTAGATACCTTTCCTGTCTCATCCATTCATTTTCTATAAATCATTCTTGGTATTGGCACATTAGACAAGAGCTTCTCTCTTCATCCCTTTTACTCGTACAATTTTGATGATGTATCGCAGTTCTACACCAACCACATCTTTACGTTCTTGAGCTGGTATTTTTCAGAACAGACTTGTTGTGTTTGTAAGACAAAGAGTGAAGTTTTTTTTTTTTAATGTTTGCTTACCGAAGTGGCATTTGATCAAATAAATTGTGCGAGCAGTAGAATTCAGAAATGTGAAACTAAAGACGCTTGAATCGTACAAGTTACTAATGTTAGGTGCACACCCTGACTGTACGACTGGGTTACATAATTGCCTGACTGTTGACAGTGGTGAGGAAACCAGGCATCTCCCATCATGCATCGGTAACCTCAAAACCATCTATGCCTTTTAATTTTGCCTGACCTCATTCGCTCTCACGCCTCTCGGCACGTGACGCGCACAAGAATCACGTGACTGTCAAATAAATATGGAGGAAAAATGTAGAGAAGCTGCGCGAATAAAGAGCATACTTGAAGTGCTGCATCGTGTCTGTGTGTGATAACTTTCTCCATGTGTTGCAGCTATGGCTCGGTCTCCAGCAGTAAAACCATCAAGAACTCCCGGCTCGTCAGCCAGAAGGATGATGTGCATGTGTGCATCATGTGCTTGAGAGCCATTATGAACTACCAGGTATCAAACGGTGTCACAAAGCGGCGAAGGCTCGCACATATATGTACAACTGTCAGTCGTGACACGTGTAAACTTCCTGTACTGTGATGTGCTGCATGTATACCCCGTTTTTGTCTCACCACTTCCTGTTGTCTGTTTCTCTTCTTTTCATGCAGTATGGCTTCAATATGGTCATGTCTCATGCACATGCTGTCAATGAAATTGCTCTCAGTTTGAACAATAAGAGCTCACGGTAAGAACTAATGCTGTGCCACCACCTTGGATGCCTGGCTGTCTCATACAATAGGAGAAACTAAAGGAGTATTTACACAAAAGTTTTGTTTTATCATCTTTGGCTAGTGTGTTTTGACAACATCGCTGTACTTTGGATACTTACAAGCCCCGCATTGCACAGCAACAGCTGGTGCAATGTCACAATTGCTTTCCATTGCTCATCCTTTGCCAATAAGGTCACTAATAGTCCTCATGCTCCTGTGGGATAGAGATAGAGTAGTTATTTAAAACACAAGTGAGGAATTCAATACTTGAGTTTGATGTTCACGCGTTCATTGGTAAACAGTCTGTCAAAAACAGACAGTTTGCCTGTTAAAGTTTATTAGCTTAGTGCTCAAGCAATCCCAAGCGTCAAAAGGCATCTGGTAAAGTAAAAGCAGAAATTATGACAAGTTAGTGAGTTGTCATCTATGCTGTTGGGCAGGGGCGTCCAAACCTGGTCCTTGTAGGGCAGTGTCTGCATGTTTTCCAGGTTTCCTTCCCCGACACACCTGATTAAAATGATCAGCAACCTCAGCGGGAGCCCGATAACCATCCTGATCTTATGAATCAGCTGTGGAGGGGAGAGAAACCTGGAAAACATGCAGGGTACGGACCCGAGGTGACCTTGGGCTTTGGACACCCCTACAGGGAAGGGCATGTGCTTCGATTGTCAATAACAATATGGTCAGCACAGAACGACAATGTATACCGGTAAGTTAATTTGAAGTTGCGACACGGTACGTAACTAAATTGTTATTTACCTTTTCACGTTAAGCGTCAAATTATAGAAATCCTTTTGAAATGAAGGATTTTTCTAATTTGTTACAAGCATATTTATGTAATTTTTTTCAGATTTACTTCCCCTGGGGGAAAAGACCCGTTTGTATGATATGCTTCCCTTTCTCCCCGGTGCTCACTTGATCACTGAAGTTGGGAATGAGTCCGTGCGCGCACTTTGTGAAATGTTTAGTGAAAGGTGAAGGTGGAGGCAAAACTCGAAAATCTTAAAAACCAGTATTTGACTCAGTTTCGCTTGCGATCATACACCAATTTCGAGGTTGCCTTCCATTTATTCCTGCAGTCTAGCATGAATTTCCCTGCTTTACAAACATGTGAGCGATACCTTGCATGTGATTTTGAAATCTGTGTGCTGTACTGATGGGTGCCTCCCACACTTTCAGGACAAAAGCCTTGGTCCTGGAGCTGCTGGCTGCCGTCTGCCTTGTTCGAGGAGGTCACGAGATCATCCTGTCAGCGTTTGACAACTTCAAAGAGGTGCCCAAAGCCAGACTCAATACAATTCGAGCAATCTTATTATTTCTTTAAACTCTAAAATTCGCCAGGTTTGTCCACTTTGATGAAATGTAAGACTTAAAACAACAAAACATACCCATAAATGATTAGGTCAAAGCAGTTGCGGAAGAGTTACAATCATTTTGTTTAAAATAACCAATCGCTTATTTGAGATAGAGCTCGATTGGTTGTATTCTTTATCGATTAACCTAATTAAAATTCCTTTATAATCCTAAAAACACGAACAAAGCAAACAGACAGCAAAAAAGTTGAGGAGCTCTGGGAGTTGTCACCTCCACAGAGGGTGGGAGGGAAGCACTGTGTTGACCTGGTCAAAGGTCATTCATCTCATTAGGACACCAGATGTGAGACAACCTTGAACAATAATAAGGATCGACTCTCTGATGGCAGCCAGAGAGCTGCAAATTCTTACTTAGAGTCTTCCTGCACAGAATTCCAAAACATGGAAAAAATGTCCCACTCATCAAGACAAGATGTTTTTTTTTGGTTTTTTTTTGGTCCATTTGGTTTTATAAAAGTTTCAACTTCTCTGAGCGCTGACAAAAAGCCATCCACTGGTGGTTCGTAATGGACATTCATTTTTATTTTATCAAGACCTAAAAAAAATGGCAGAAGAGTTTACTGGGAAAACATGCCATTGTTTGTTTATATTTTTCTCTGGGTATTTTTGGTTCGAAGAGTTATGCTCTATTTTATTTTCATTTAACTGGCCTGGCTGTGACTGAAGAGAAGAATTAAAATGTTTTAAAACACGGGATAACTTCTCAGATGGACAAGTGATGTTAGAAAGCTTTCAATGTGTTGATTAGTGATGATAAGTAAACATGAACTGGTAGTATCAATTGATTTAATCGAATAACTACTTTAGCTAAAAAAATTGTGTTGGAAAGCAAAAATAAATTCTAAACTGTGTATTGCACTGATTAAGAATAATCATGGCTTTTCATATACAGTAGTGTATATCTTATATGGTTACATAGAATACTGGATATGGCTCTTGCTTAAGTTCAGATTCCCCATTTGTTTTCTATGCCTTGGCCTCTAATTCCATAAACCGATATGTTAAGAGTATTTATACAACATTTCATTATTACAATACAGTCCATCTGTTCAAATAAATCAATTCACCTTTATTACTAAATAGCACTTAAAACAGCCATTGTCTCATGCAGCAACAAATACAGTGAAAACTAAGTTAACACAAACTCAACCCATGAACAAAACAGTAAATCACACTATTGCTTTTTCAAGGTGTGTAAGGAAAAGCATCGTTTCGAGCGCCTGATGGATTTCTTTCGGAGCGAGGAGGGAAACATTGACTTTATGGTAAGAGCAGCGTTGCGTTCTTTCTTTTCGCTCTGGCTCGTATCTAAACGTGTGTTTGTCTGGTCCAGGTTGCTTGCATGCAGTTCATTAACATTGTGGTGCACTCAGTGGAGGATATGAACTTCAGAGTCCACTTGCAGTTTGAGTTCACCAAGCTAGGACTGGATGACTACCTGGAGGTAAACGATTGGAGGAGATAATATTGAGACTGTGAGGAGGAGATAATATTGAGACTGTGAGCCCGGTTCAGTATCACCGATGCTGTGATGTGACCCCCCGACCCACCCAGAAATGTAAACACACCGAGAGCGACAAGCTGTCAGTGCAGATCCAGGCCTACCTGGACAACGTGTTTGACGTGGGTGGTCTGCTGGAAGATGCCGAGACCAAGAATGCAGCACTGGAAAAGGTGGAGGAACTGGAGGAGCACCTGTCTCATGTGAGCGCACCACAAATTCTACACCGCCAACACCGCACTCACTGAGCTCAGCTAGGATAATCGAGGCTGTGTGTACTTGTACAGCAACAACTGCTCCAACGCTATAATTACAAAATACGGTGTTTTGGTTTGATAAGTGCTTTGGCATAATCATGGAGTGGGGAAGTTTGGGAAATGAGATGCACCTAACAATTCTAATATTGTTCTCATCCTGGCCCCTTCCATCTTTGCGTCCCACGCTGCCTTGCAAAACCCGTCTACGCCTGGAAAAGGTCGTGGGTAGCCCTGACATCATTTGAGGAATTTCATAACAAACTCTGCTCTCAGGGGTCAGGAATGGTGAGGGAGGATGAGGCTGAATTCCAGCGCAACATGCGCAGTCTTTTCATATTGCAAATAAAAGCTGCGTCACCCGCTTGCTGCATCATGCCTCTGGCTGTATCATATTTCTCATTGATGATGCTCAGTGTAAATGGAAATGTGGGATGGCTAGAACAGGGAATGATGCTGCTGCCCCTGCGAATGTGAAGTTCACCTTTTCTCCTGGCCGTGGCCATGATCCCCCCTCCCAGGTAACTGAGAAGCTTCTGGAGGTTGAGAATGAAACCATGATGAAAGTGGCTGACTTGGAGAAGGTGCTCCTCCAGAAGGACAAAGATCTTCAAGCAATACGGGTAGGTCATATTGATGGAAGGTTGATACTGGAAGGCTCAAATAGCGTGAGTCATTTTCAGAAGCATTGAACTAAATCCCCGTGATAGCAAATGAGGTCGGCAGGAAGCAGGATGTTTTTTCAGCTTGTTTTGTGCTCCACATTGCCTCCCCGTGACCGCTCAGGAGACGTACGAGTCAACCAACATGCAGGTGAACACCCTGAGGAGAGTCCTCAAGGAGAAAGACGCCGCTTTCCAGAGGCATTTCAACATTGAGCGGCGGCTGCTGGAGCTGGAGCAGCAAGGCACCCTCCGCCTGCACAAGAAGCCCGATGGAGACATCGCCATCGAGCCGATCGGCGTGGGGGGCACGGGCGTGGCCGGCGGCGGCCTCAGCATCCCCCCGGCCGACGTCGGGGCATCGCCATTGTCTTCGATGTTGGCCGTACCAGAACCGGGAGTACTTGATCAGAGTTTGCCCCCGGCCAGTGAAGCTCCGCCCCCACCACCTCCACCGCCTCCGCCTCCTCCCCCACTTCCTTCCACAAGTAAAAATACCTTTGCTTTTTCCATATGTCTTGCAAAACCAGTCAAATATTGATTTTCCTTGAAAAAAAAATCATATTTACTGTAGGCCTTATCGCACCCGGTCCACCGCCACCACCCCCTCCTCCGCCTCTTGCCCCTCCTCTGCCAGAAGCTTCTCCTTCGGTCATCCTGAGTGTGGGTCTCTCAGGTAAGAACCCAAATTACTCTTCTTCATTGCGACCGGCGGAGCCAAACTTCCATTTGTTGATATTTGTTTGCAGCTATTAGAATTAAGAAGCCCATCAAGACAAAGTTCCGCTTGCCTGTGTTTAACTGGACCGCTCTGAAGCCCAATCAGATCAACGGCACCGTTTTTAATGAGATTGACGACGAACGGGTGCTCGAGGTATTTCAAGCGGCTCTCTTATACGGTCATCGATTCGGTCTTGCGGTAAAGAGGGTGGGGTCAAGCTTCCGGATGCTCTCGTGCGTGCAGGAACTGGATTTGGAGAGATTTGAGGAGTTATTTAAAACGCGTGCACAGGGTGCTATCATGGATCTATCATGCACAAAGAGCAAAGTTGCTCAGAAGACAGTAAACAAAGTAACGCTGCTGGATGCCAATCGCTCCAAAAACTTAGCCATAACACTGAGGAAGGCAAACAAGACCACGGAGGAGATCTGCAAAGCCATAGAGAAGTATTCCGCAATTGTCCTCCCTTGTCGAGAGACTTGTTTCCAAACACACCGTGGCAAACGGGTATTCTGTTTGACTATGACGCCAACACAATTTTCTTATAACTGCCTAGGTTTGATCTAAAGGCGTTACCCGTGGACTTCGTGGAGTGTCTGATGCGCTTCCTGCCCACGGAGGCAGAGGTCAAGGTGCTCCGTCAGTACGAACGGGAGCGACGCCCACTGGACCAGCTGGCCGAGGAGGATCGCTTCATGCTCTTGTTCAGCAAGATTGAGAGGCTCACGCAGAGGATGAACATCATCACCTTCGTGGGGAACTTTGCCGACAACGTCAGCATGCTCACGCCGCAACTCAACGCTATCATCGCCGCTTCCGGCTCGGTCAAATCCTCGCCAAAGTTAAAAAGAATGCTTGAGGTTGGTTTATTTTTGAAACGTCACAAATGTCCATGTGCATTAACCCTTCGGTTCGACTTTCAGATCATTTTAGCCTTGGGCAACTATATGAATAGCAGCAAGCGTGGGTGCGTTTATGGCTTCAAACTGCAAAGTCTTGATCTGGTGAGTAACAGCAAACGTTTGTTGGCACTTGTGCTCATTAATCATCTTCCCACACAGTTTACACTTGCGGTATATATTCATTTGTTTTGCGACACACACAGCTGCTGGACACTAAGTCTACAGACAGGAAAATGACGCTGCTCCACTACATAGCTCTCATTGTGAAGGAGAAATATTCGGAGCTGGCCAATTTTTACAATGAACTGCACTTTGTGGATAAAGCCGCAGCAGGTGAGCGCATAATCTCCCAGTTTGATGAGATGAGATGAGATGAGATGAGATGAGATGAGGAATACGACAGGGTGTCTTATGTTTGTGTTTGTATGTTTTAGTGACGTGAACTTTACAATAGCTGGACTAACTTACTCTCTTGATTTTGCACAAAGTGTCGCTGGAAAACGTTCTGCTGGATGTGCGAGAGCTAGGAAAAGGCATGGAGCTGATCCGGAGAGAATGCAGTCTCCATGACCACTCGGTCCTTAAGGGATTCGTCCAGGCGAGTGACGCCCAGCTGGATAAGCTGCAGAGGGATGCCAAGACAGCAGAGGTAGGAGACGCTGCCCCAGCCTTACATGCAACCAAACTTGATTTGAATCTCGTTTTGATCCATTTCCAGGAAGCCTTCAATAATGTGGTGAACTACTTTGGAGAGAGTGCCAAGACCGCTCCACCATCTGTGTTCTTCCCTGTCTTTGTGCGCTTTATCAAGGCTTACAAGGTGACGCCATACACAAGTAGCATCTTATTTATCTGTCTTAGCCCCATTCACTCATACAATACAGATTTCAGGAAGTTCCGCAGACAGACAGGGCAGAATTTCGGCCGCTTTGGTGCCACAGGACGTGGCGCGCAGTCTAAGGCCAAATAACAGGAAAGGCCAGCTGGGTCTGACTGCTGAGCTGTGGCTGCGCTGTTTAGACTTCTCCTTCCCTCTTGTCCACTCCTCCTTGCGGCCCTGCGTGGCTTTGCGCTGCCCCACCACGCAGCACACTTCCTGACATTGTTCTCGCTCCAGATTTATGGCATCTGCTTTCGGAAATGTGTAGCACGAGGACTCCTGCGTACATGCTTCTGATAGAGCAATAGTCATGCAGTCTTTTCTTGTATTAAGTTTAAGGGGAGGATGCATTGCGGTTGCGTCTCTTCGTATTCTGGTCTCTGTCTTGCGCCTCCATGTAACCGTTGACATATTTGACGCTTTCTACTCTTGTTATTGGTGAAAGAAAATTAACAAACATAAAAAATAAAAAAAAAAATTAAACTGAATCCTGATAAATAGAAAACAAAGTCAAATAAAAGCTTTCTGTCCAAAAAAATAAAAAAGTTGCTGCTAAACTATTGCAAACATGCCCTTGACCAAAGCATGTTACCCATAATCCCATAAAGCCACAGATGAAGATTACCAATCCATGCGAGGAATTAAAACAAATACACATACAAATAAATTAAGTTAAATAATTTACAAACAGAAATACCTTACAGGCCAAAGGTTTGGATCCACCTTCTCAGTCAATGTCAGTATTTTGTTTTTGTTTGTTTCACCAATATTTACATTATAGACTCTCACAGTAGGCATCAAAACTATGAATGAACACACTTTTTACGTACTTAAAAAGGTGAAAACATCTTTTAGGTTCTAGTTTATTAAATAGCCACCCTTTGCTCTGACTACTGCTTTGCACACTCTTTGCATTCTCTTGGCTAGCGTCAACAAGCAATCACCTGAAATGATTTTCACTTGACCGGTGTTCCTTATCAGTGTTAATTAACAAAGATGTTTGTGAGAAAGTAAAATAAAGATAAAAGCATGTTAGAAACATCTAGTATATCACCGGTACCGGCGCTCATCCTGAAATGACACTTGTGAAAGAGTTAGTGGAGTTAAGTTCCTTCAAAGCAGCGCTGTCCGTATGAGAACAAAAGGAAGCACATTTTCTCCTCGCCTTGACCCAATGACATTTTCAACAAAGGTTAAAGGAAGGTGGTATAAAGGATATAATTTGATTTTCTGAATTGCCCTCCCCCCTTTTTTCATTTCCCGTTCCAAAAAAAGCCCCACAACTGCATTGACTTTTATCTGGCTTTGTTGTTGCTGACAGCTGATCATTTCCTCATCTTATCAGGATGCCGTGGAGGACAACGAACAAAGGAAAAAGCAGGAGGAAGCCCTGAGAGAAAAGTTACTGGCTCAAGAGGCGAAACAACATGACCCCAAGGTGCGGTCCAAGTGCACACCATTCAGCGGTGCTAAATGAAGTATTGTGGTGTGTCCAAAAGGCGCAGTCAAACACTCCAGACACATTGTTCTGCTTGCGTATTCAGGTTCAGGCCCAAAAGAAGAGACATCAGCAACAGGAGCTGATCGCAGAGCTGCGCAAGCGCCAGGCCAAAGACCACCGGCCCGTGTACGAGGGCAAGGACGGCACCATTGAGGACATCATCACAGGTGGGCCGGACTGCACCTCTCTGAGGTCCCGTCGCGGGCCCAGGATGACGGTGGTCATTTACTGTTCGGCTCCTTTGAAATGCACCTTGTGCTATGTGGTGCACACGCCGTCACGTCTAGAAGCCCCCGCGTAGCGGTTATCCCGCGACGTGCAGTCTGGAAACGTTCCCACCGATGTGGTCGCGCCTCAGCAGAGGGTTAAGCGGTTGGATCTAGGTTGGAAATAGGAGAGGCCGCTGCTTTGCGTTTTACAGTAGTAAATCGCTTTACCTAAAAGACTGATTATGATTTTTTTTCCCCTTTGTTTGCTCTTCAACACCTATTTTTTTTTAATACTCACTGATGCAACCCCTGGGACTCAAGTTTCTGTGACACACATTATATCCTCTCGGATTCTCACGAACAAGCTAGACACTGGGCAAATAAGCTTTGGGGACAGAAACGTCAATGATCGGGTTTTTAACGGATTTTTTTAGGGTGAACAGAAGGCAAAACAATTGATATTGGCAATTCAAAAGCCCTCCGCTGCTTCTCTGGGTATTTTTGTGTTCTTCACACCTGTATCCTATTATTTATAAAAATCTTACCCGCATTGAATAGACAGTCCATTAGGTACACCTATGCAGAAAATGGCCGTCAAGTTTTTGATACAGGTCACTTTAATGGTGGAAAAGATTTTGAAAAGATTTTTTTATTAGCATATGAAACAGGTATGAAGGCTTTTTACCCTCCCCTCTTACACATTTCCAAATGCAAGGTCTTTACTAGTGAAGGGGAGTCACAGCTTAACTTTTGTTTTCTTGCTTTCATTAATCGATACTTAAAATGTGTAGCTGGCTTTGGTAACGAATATTTCCCTGCCCGGTGGAACTTTTCACCGAAGGAAAAGTTTTGCTTCCTCCTTGCAGCCGATACACAGCTGTCAAGACAGTCTCTTTAATGCTGTGTGAATGTGTTCCAGTGTTCAGCCCTCCCCGCTGATAAAGACATGTTTTCTCTCCCGCCTTCTCCTCCCCCCTCCCAGTACTGAAGAGCGTGCCCTTCACAGCCCGCACGGCTAAACGCGGCTCACGGTTCTTCTGTGAAGCCAACCTCTGCGACGACGCCAACTGCTAGCCCCTCCCCCTTTAACGCCAAGGTTGTCCAGGTGTCTCTTGTATGCGACCCCCCCTTTCCAAACCATCTCCACTTTGCATGCGGCATGATCCCCATCACTCCATTCCGCAGCCAGTGTGCACTAACTTGGGCCGTCATTTTGTTTGTGTTTTGACATGAAAAGACTCCTACCTGGTGATAAGAGTCAGCCAAACCTCTTTGCAGGGAGCGCAAAGTGTCATCATGTACAAAATATGCTGATACATTCAAAGATAACACTTCCGCTCAGGAAGTACTGAGTGGAAGCTTCCCGCGAGGAACATAAATGGCCGTGCATTACATTACATTACCCCCACGCCCCAACCGGCGAACGTCATCATGAAGAGGTTTGGCTTATTCATAGGTTGTACCCACAATGCTTTGTTGCATCAGACTAACAGGTTTGGTGTTGGTTTTCCCGCTCATATGTGACTCTTCTTTCTTTAACCATCCATTGCTTGTCATCTCCCCCCCTCTAGCCAAATTGAAGAATGTTGAGAGTATTTCCTGAAATGAGGGTAAGGAAGGTAGCTTGGCTGAAAGCTGCTCCGCCCACGTGTGCCGCTCCAGTGGTGTCGCTGTCAGCTGCTTCAGCCTCGTGCAAACTAAATCTACCTCATACCTCACACAACACAAACTAGCCCGACTGATTGTTGGTTAGTTTATCCATCAAAAGGGTTTTTCAAAACCAGTGCATCTTCATGCCTTTGCTCCATCACCACCATCATCGTCCTTATCCTTACCCACTCCTTTATGTTGCATGTTGTCCAGTGTTTTTTTCAACCCTCTGTCATCAAACCATGTTTTGTCCCATGTTAATTGTTGCCCGCGGTGTGCTATTTGGTCAACAGGCTCAATCGGCACAACGTCGTATGTCCACTGGACACAGCGTATGGTACACCCGAAAATTGTGATGAGACTAAAGAAAGGCGAACTTACTGCATTCGATTTTTGCTTACATAGTAATTCTTTTACAAAAACAAATAATGCTGCACTTGAAAATTACATTGGTGGTGTGTCATCATAATGAGACACTTTTTGGACTTGTCAAGGCAGCGTATGTGCTTAAAATTGGATTTCATTCATGATGTCGGCGCTAGTGGGCATCCATGAAAAAAAAATTAAAAGTTGCACCTTAAAAAGTGTTAAATGGCAAAAATGTTAGATCCCACTTTTTTCAGGCCATTACCACTACGAGGACTCAAATCTTGAGTAGTCACCGTTACCAATACCGTGTACGGGTACCACAAATACATTTGATACGCAAAATCTATCCTCCCAAAACAATTGAAGTTTCATTTTTTAAAATGCTATATTGGAATATATAGGTCTTTTTTTAATTTTGTAATTAAATGAAATGAAGTTGTTGGAAATTTTTCTTCTTATTTCAAATCTCAAAATTGCTACAAGAGGCTGATAGCGCTATCGGCAGCCGGCGCAAATACCAAAAGCTTAAAATGAAAGGCCAAGCATCGGCCCGATACCTGGTATCGGTACTCGGCCATCCCTTGTTCGTGCTGTGCAAAACCGAGAGCCTGTTGACTGTCGTACCGGCTGTCCAATCACGATTCTCACTATTGTTACTGATGAATTATTAGTTGCTCAAGTTTCCTTCCTAAAAGCTTTGAATTTCAATTGACATCACACACAGTCTGTTGACATCCAAGGCTTTGGGAATTTGCCGTTATTTGCTCGTGCAGCAAGCAGCCAACAGCAATACGTCAGATTATTGTACGTTGTGCACTCATGAATTTAGAGCTGTGTCTCATCTAACATTTGTCTGCCCGCCCCTCCTTCCCTCTCTTCATGCCCACTCACAGATCTGAGAAACCAGCCTTACCTGCGAGCCGATGCCTTGATCCGGAACGGTTGGAAGAGACCTTAAACCACTTATACATCCCTTATTCATCCCCCCCCCCCCCCCCGCATAACCTTCCTGTTGCTGACGGTCCATCTTGACCCCGAGGGCTACGTGTCACAAAGACTGAAAAGAAAGGGGGTTGTCAGGACCGAGGCCTTGTTTTAGCTGGGTAATTTATTTATTTATGCAGGCTTTTTTACAGCCACTTTAAATGAAGTGAAGCACAAAGGATCAATCACTTCTAGACTTTTCTCGCTCTGTGCGACTAGGCCAGTGAGGATGCAGAACACAGCACCGGAGAGCTGAAACACCTGCATCTTTCTAACGGCACATGGACATGAGAGTCAAGGCAACAATTGGGAGGGGTTTTGTTGTTTTGTTATTTTGCCAAGATGCGTGTGCGGGGAGTGGGGCACACACACTTACTCCAGAGACATTGCAGGAGACATTTTCAATCATGTTTTGCATCATATGTGCCTTGGGTGAAAACAGTGTTATGTCTTCATATTTGTATGGTATTTCACAGCTTTTAAGAATGTATTTCTATTGCCTTGTACTATAATAGAAGCCTTATGATGCTGAGTCATATATGCAAAAGTTCCGTTCTTTTGGAACGTAGAGGGACCCAAAGATAGTGACTCTTGCTTTGAGTCGTACGTGCCTTGTCTGAGCTCGACAATACTTTCTGCCCACAGTGACGCTTCAGAAGTGACTTGTGTAAGAAGGTGTACTGCTTAGCCAACATGCTGACAGACGAAGGATGTTTTCAGTCTTTTCTATTGCCTTATGTCAGCGGAGATGAAGTGACCGTTTTTACACTAATTCCTACAATATGTATAAAGCTGACTTCCCATTAACGTAAAATCAGACTTGTATTCGAAAAAAATATCTTACATCTATTATTTTCTGAGTAATAAAGAATGATGTAAAGCCCATGTTTGCTTTTTATTAAACTGGTTCCTAAATGCCATTACTCGTTATTGTGGATTAATGGGGAAATATGATTTTGTACTTTCTGTCATTAAGAGGATGCGCATTTATTTATCTTGCCTATCACGACACGTCACACAGGTAAACAGACACCAAAATGATTCCAGTGAAATAAAATTGAATAATTCCCACTGCGCACGGCTCAGTCTGGTAATTATCATGCAAAACCCACCACCAACTCTCTAAAAGACAGCCATGAGCCAATGTACTTTTCTACTATAAAAATCCATTTAATTTCTTATATAAAAAAAAATAGAATCATAAAAACAATCAAAACCACACATATACATGTGGGTTTTTGCCAGCAAATACATATTTCAAACTGAATGATGATTGTTCTAATTTCGTCAGATGTTTGAAAAAAAAAAAAAAAAAAGGAACACTGTTAAACATTGGAGAGCTAAACCCGCTTTCCTCTACATGTACTGTCTGTGTGTTTGAGTGTGAGCACCACACAGTTACTATATGGCAGGTTAGGGCCCACAAGCTCAGTTAAAGCAGCATGGCTAACAGTGCGACAGCGAGAAGAACATTCTTAAGACAGACAGATGGTTAGCGTTAGCAGCAAGGCAAAGGCTTAAACAAAGGAATGCTTATCAGGAATCTGATCAGTCTCCGTCCTGGGAATGCACTTAAATGTGAGAATAAACCTAAATCATCTTTCCATGTAATTACACATAATAGCAAGAAATAAGTCTCCCATAAAAATATGTACCATCTACTGATAACCCTGGCTTTTCCTCAAAAGTACAGTTGCGGTCAAAAAAAAAGTAATAAAAGCTATATTCAACAATTCCAAGCTAAACCCCCCCCCCCCACTTTTTTTTTTTAAGTTAGCATGGTAATTGCTATCACCTTCTTGAGCAAAAATCGCCTCCTACAGTAATCCAAGGCCACAATGTCCATCCCAGGCATCTCATCCGGGAATGTTACAATCATCATCATCATCATCCTCATCCTCATCCTGCACTACTCTCTCACTGTCAATGACTCCAAAGTTGTAATAATGTACAGACTGCTATGTTATTGATGTTCCTGGGGTAGACTTTCAAGACACTTTGCTGCTTTGCGTGTATATATTCAAAATCTTTTGTCTGTGCAAGAAGGTAAAAGACAATCACTTGAATGTAGCAAGATCTCCATGGGTACATGTTTGAGTTCAGCCGGAAAAACAAAGCATCTCATTGATGGACCCGAAAGAGACACAGATGCCCTTTCTTCCACAGCAAAACAAGGACTTAATTAGCTTGAGATGTGTGGGGTTTTTTTTGTTTTTTTTTTTTACGATGGAAGGATATTTTTCTTTGCCTGCTATACAATTCATACAAAAATAATAATTAGAAAAAAACATCCACTCAAATTTGAATGTCTCTTTTACTTTTGCAAAGAGGTAGTGGCTAAATGCATGAGAGAATGGAATGCTGCGGAGAGATGAGCAAAAATGCCAAATAAAAGAGTAGATGTCTATAAAATGGTTTCTTTTTCATTACCACATATTTTTTCGTTGTCAAAGAACAAAATACTGTAATACTGCAATCACTTAAAAAAGTAGTCCTTCATTTTATACATTTTATACAGTGTTCCTGATATTTTTTTTATGGAAAGAAATAACACGAGGGAGCTTGTGGGTTCTGCACTAGCTGGGCAGAGGGATTGCCGGCACAGTTCGGGGAGATGAGAAACTCTATGCCAGGGGGTCGCTCATGCTCTCGTCGCCCTGGGAAAGGAGCTCCTTCTTTTCATCAGTGCTGGCCAGGGAGTTGTTGCTGTTGTGGGCACCCATGTAGAGGCTGGCGTACACGGGGTTGGTGAAGTTGGTGGGCTGAAGAGCACAGACGAGACCATTTAAGTGCAATTGGCATAGAGGTCAATTGTATAGGGGATATAAATGTTCTGCACCCCCCATTCAGAGCAAAACATGCACACCCACATTATTTCAGTTTTAAATTTTCACTGCACATGCACACATACATACAAACAATGACCGTCTTTGCTTGACATGTTTGTTTCATTTAGTCCAAGACTGTACATTTGAACTTAATTTTATATGTCCTAGTGATTTCATTTACTGTATACGATTGTTGTTTTTAGGTGGTGTAGGTTGTATCGTTGTTGTTGTTGTTGTTATGGTGGACATATGACGTAGATACAGCTGTTGATGCGCCCACATGTTTCGTATCTCCCCTCCATCCTCCAATCCTCTCATTTTGTTTTTCTCTCGGCACGTTTGCTCAGATATGGACATCCGGGACATATATTGCCTTCTTTTTACCTTTTCTGGGTCCAAAGCAAAGTCTGAATCCAGGAGCTCCCCTGCATCATCATCAGGGTCTCCCTCATAGATTTTGTAGGCAGGATTGCCGATCTCGACATTCATAGCGCCATTGGTCATTCTGTGGTGCTGGAAACCCTTGGCACTGCAACAAACGCATCAGCCGATAAACAGAGTAAGCAAAATATACTTTTTATTTTATAAAGAGAGGGAACTAACATATAACCTCCACAACAGTTTATCATATGAGCTTTTTTTTTTTTTTTTTTTTGGGGGGGGGTGTCAAAGGGCTCATGTGATTTCAGGAGGAGGAGAAAAGGAGAAAACCACTGT
Organism: Hippichthys cyanospilos; assembly: GCF_059441005.1. NCBI lineage: Eukaryota > Metazoa > Chordata > Actinopteri > Syngnathiformes > Syngnathidae > Hippichthys > Hippichthys cyanospilos. The sequence continues at coordinate 26,183,863 of NC_142370.1, read as the reverse complement.
TGCATTGAGAGAATGCTGGGAATTCGATACATCATCACTGTTCATTGATCTACAGTCAAATACTTCACCAAGCAAGCACACAACATCAATCTTACAACAGGGAGGGGAGCGGGGGGAGGGGAGCGGGAGGGGGGGCACATAACAACAACTAAGAGTCAACAGACTCTTAAGCCACATTTCCGCCTAAATTCCAGTATCTTTTTGCTCTTTGTTCTTGGTTATGGGGGAGCTCATCTATTATTTGAGGAAAAGGTTGAATGCACGGCCAATAAATTGAAATATTAAGCAGGCAGGCAGGAATGGTTCATGGTTCACAAAATAGAGTTTTAATCCATTCAGACCTTGTCATAGAGGTTTCTGGGTCTCTTGAGAGTATTAATTGGCAGACTCATCGTTTGGCCCATATAAAATACCACAAAAGTTCCGGGTTTCACCTTATAGGTCCAACGGTTGAAATGCGTCTTTGGGTTTCTTAAGGAAGAAAATGCAGGTAAGGACGGACAGGTTTAGAACAGAACCGTCAGGGGGATGGATGTACAGCATGGCCCATCTTGATATCAGGGAAGGTGCGGGGTTAACAAAGTCAGAGTCAATGATTGATGTAACCCTATAAAGTTACCGCAAAGACCGAGAGCGAGATTTGTCCGGCCTGAGAGAGCTGGGAGACAGGAAAGAGATTGTTGATGGAGCTGCTAAAAGAAAGATTCAAACAAATCAGCAACATAAGGACCTACCCTCGCATTCTACGCTTGTACCACAGGATGGCGCCAACCACCAGCAGTGCCAGTAAGAGCAGGAGAAGCACGGGGAGCACCACAGAAGCCGTGTCTAGGAGGGAGCACACAAGGTGAGCAAATCCATACGGAGTGCGAGTATTTATCAGCAGCATCGACTGCTAAGAAGTGTGTGACTCACTTCCACTGGATGCGGAGGAATCCAAGGAAGAAGAAATTTCACACCTGTAACCTCTCCATGCTGTGGGACACCTACACACACAAGATGTATGTTCACGTGTGTGTCTATTATCTTTAGTATAATTTGCATGCGACAAAGAAAGAGAGTGTCTCACTTGCACTGGGGCAACAGTGTACGAGTGTCAACTGTACATTGGCCATTGGAGCAGTAGTCTAAGCAGGTATAGCAGCTGGGTTGAGTCTGACCATTGGGGCAGCTGCACGCACACACGACATAGTCATGAAATACCTTTTATGCTACTACACTGTTAGTGAAGTCAGTAAGTACGTATGTATGATGTAGCTAAGTGCATGACTTTGGTGCAGCTGTAGTTGTAATTATTGAAACTGATTTGAGTTCTGCTCAAAGCACGATGCTTGCCACAAGCTGAGCAATTCTGTTTGTGCATATATGACCTGTTACAGGCAGGGACACTTCTTGTACAGTTACCAATCTATTACTGTATAATCAATGCGGAGACCGCAATAATTATCCCTTGATATAGCACAATTGGCCCTACATTTGGCTGTTATTGTCCTTCTGATGACTAGTTTTAAACCAAGTTGAGGAAAGTGTTAGGCTAGCATTTGTGGGCCACATAAAACGACAATGGCCTGACGTTGCCCGTGTGGCGCCAGTCGTAGGGGGGCTAACCAAAACGTACACATCCAAATGTCATCGAATATGTTTAAGCTGCAGCGTGCGCTTACATGCAAGAGACTTCTCCCGAGGACGACGTCAAACACCGGCCCGTGCCGCAGAAGACGCATTTGTCCAGCTCACACTGGTGTCCGATGTACTGACTTGAGCACTGACACACTTTGGTGCCGTTGGAGGTTTGCAAGCACGTGCCGCCATTCTCACAATAGCCTTCACATTTACCTGAACAAAGTCCATCGAAAGCAACTTGAATGTTTTTATGTGCTCTTAAAGTATGGATACAGAGCGAATGAGGGTATATCCACTTACTGTACTGGCACTGATCTCCGTGGTACTCTGTTGGGCAGCTGCAGGTGGGCTGATTGCCCGAGTTGGCCGAGCAGTTGCCTCCGTTCTGGCAGTAGTTCTGACAAGTGTGGCGGTCGCAGATGGGCCCCGTGAAGCCTTTTGGGCATCTGCATGTTGGAGAGCCTACAACAGACAAACCACCGGCAACAATGAACATAAAATGCTAATATTTTCTTTCTTCGCCATACTTTGCAAATTAACAATCATTAAAAATGGAGTTTGAAATCATTTTTATAAGGAAAAAGGGTAGGAGTGATGGGCACATTATCAATCATTTCACACTCTTGGCTCCACAGCTTGGCAATGATCTGTTAACGAGGATTTCGGGGACTTTACTGAAATTATTTTCCAAAATCTACCAAAAAAACATCCCTTAGTTGGTAACAGCTGGTAATAAGATAATTTCAGAGTTTCTTTTGACCATATATTCCTAATACAATGAGCAAAACGATAAATAAAACAACAGATGCACAGCATTTTGTGTTATGCTGACACTCTTTTACAAATAAATCATGCTACCAATGTGTGCGTGATGTTGGGGGGGGGGGGGGGGGGGGCTACGCGATAACTGAAATAACTCTGATGAACTGTGAATAAAAAGAAATGTGCATACCGATGCACATTGGTTGGGAAACGCGACCTGTTTGACAGCTGAATCGCATACAGGTAAGCTAGGATGAAAATGACCTGTTGCCTTGTGCCCATCAATTCACCTGTATGAGATGCGGCGCAGGTTCCGCCGTTCTTGCAGTAGTCCCTGCACTGATTGATCTCACATCTATCTCCTTTGTAGCTGGGCTGGCAGCGACACTTGGGGATCTGTCGGGCGTTGAGGAAGCAGCTGCCTCCGTTCTGACACTGAAGGTCACAGGGGCCTGAGGGGGGCGCTGTGAAGATAGAAGGCCACCCAGCAGTTAGAGGCCATTTGAGCATAAACATGAGCATCAATAGCTAGTAGTTAGATGGCAAAAGAAGATCATATTCTATTTCTTCTCATGGGTAGCCTTGTAAGTGAATTCCGAACCCCGCCCCATTTCTAAGCCCCCATATTAGGGGGGTAGACTTGCAACCGCATAACTCAGACGTTTTTTTTTTCCCCACATATCTGTTTGAATAACATTAATTCAAATGCAAAATAAGTAATATAATGTCATTGTTGTCAACGAGGTTGTATGGATAATTTTTTTGGCGGACAAAAATGAAAAGACAGATTGACTTGAACAAGCTGGCATGGATGTCGGCATGTCCGGGGAGAGACAGCGAAGGGCAAGCTTCCACGCTCAACAGTCGTCACTTGGGTAAAGAAAGCTAGGGAAAATATCCCTAAGATGATCACTAAATCATCCCTGAAGTGGTCCATTTCAAACAAACGGGATGGGTCCAAAGATGACTACTCTTGGAAGAGAATCGAGGATGAGTGAACAAGACAACAAGGGGATAGGAGGAGCTATGTATCGTGTCAGATAGTCATGATGACCTTTAGGGCTTTTTGACAAATCAATATTCAGCTGTGTCAAAAAAAAAGCATTTAAAATTCAAATCGTTTTATTGTTGCAACTTTAGTCTCAGCATTTGCGTCCACGCGCACGTGTACATCGCCTCGCACTGCTCTCTGTTTCGTCCCCTCCATAACCGCAAGAGTATGTCGCTCAATATAAGATGGAAAAAAAGTAGCGTAATTTTGTCATTTTAATAACACACACCATGTGTTATAATTGGACAGCCAACGATCTATGTAAGCACTAAAGTCCTGGGTAGACTCATAATGGCGTTTTTGTCAAATTCACCCAAATTGAAGTAAAAAAGGAGGGTTCGCCTTACTATGAGAAATACGGTAAGTGCGCGCGTGACGATGCAGACTTACAGAACGGCGACTGGGTGGGGCCAGACCTCTCCACACATGTACCGTTGTCGGCAATGTAGTTGTTGGGGCAGGTGCACACTGGTCCACTGGGGCTGAGCAGACACAGCCACTCACACTTCTTTCTGTCACACGGGTTCGTCACTGATGCAAAAACACAGCGGCACAAGCATAACACGTGAGAATCCATCAAAATATACATGGATAGATATACTATGTGGGAGTGAAGACATAGTGTCGTTGGAGACAGATTAGAGACAGACAGGTTTTTTTTTATCCCGCAGTCGTTGGACAAGTTTATAGAGCTACCAAAGTGTTCATGGCCAATGATTTTGTCATCGAGTGCCAAATAAAATCCGGATGACACTCACTCTCTGGCTGTTTGTATCGGTGGTACAAGACAATGTCGGTAGCGTGGTTGATGCCTGTGGTGAGCGTCTCCACGGGGCCTTTTCCAAACTTGTTGACCCGGAAAACAACGTTACTGACTAACGTGACTCCATATATGTAGTCCTCAAAGATATCAATGCTAAATGGACGGGCCAGGTCTGCAAGAGAACCAAGCGCAAAAAGTGTCAACATGGGTAAGCTATTATTTCTTTGGAGGTCGTTTACTGCTTTTCTTCAAATGAAAGAACTCAACTGTTTTTGATGCCAGAGACAGCTATCACGGGATCAGAGCCATCCAGACGGACACTTCCAATGACTGATAGCTTTGCATCTGCCCAGTAAAGACGCTCATTGAAGTAGTCCACTGCCAAACCTGAGGAGTCAAAAGACCATGCTGACTATTGGGAGCCGGAGGTTAGCGAAAATAATAACAATAATAGAAATAAATCTGACCTGTTGGCCACTGGATATTCTCATGGACGAGAGTCTGTCTCAGCGTTCCATCCATGGCAGCTGTCTCAATTTTCGGATGGTTCCCCCAGTCTGCCCAGTACATGGTGCTGTCAAATAATAGCAGAAGTCAAGTGCAAATCTTCAGCCTTGGTCGACAAAACTAGAATAAAGTTCATTCTGTACCCTCTCTGCGGATCCACTACGATGGCATACGGTTCGTCTATCATCCCGGAGATGAGAGTCTTGCAATGCTGGCCTGACATCTGAGCCACTTCGATGACGTCTCGACCGGAGTCGGTCCAGTATAGGTTGCCAGCCACCCAGTCCACGGCTATTCCTCGAGGCATCTTCAGCTCTTTAATCTGGATGACAGAGAGAAGTTTACCAGTTTACCAAAAGGCAGACTTTGTGATTCCTTGTACAGTGATCTGACTAAATCAGTTTTCAAGACAACAAACTTCTTTTGTCGTTGTTGTTGAGTAACTAACCGGTGTTTCCATATAGTTGTGAGTTTTGTCGCAACTATAGTTGCAATAGTGTGCGACATTGTGCACTGAAAACAATGGTGCAATCATATTTGCCCGCTCTCCCATTCACTTGGCGGAGGCTTGCAAAGTAAAGACACGCAGGCGAGAACACACACGTGCGCTCTAAATATTACACATTGTCCCTTTAACCACTAAGAATGGACCATTACTATTGCAATTTACACATGCACTCATAATAATGCAGCTCTAATTCAGATGTTTCTGCAAGACTGTATTATACTAGCCCAGTGGACAAGTTGCATTCACCAGAAGGAGCCACAATCACTTATTTATTTGGCACAAAGTGTTTATCGCTCTACATTCTGATTCATTATGTGTATACGTTTGATACAGGAAAATATTGCAGTTTGTTCTTCTTAGTAAGAAACACACTTTTGGGGGGAAGCTGGAGCTTAGAACCAAATGATTGAATTCATCTTAATACGTTTAGACGAGTTAAGAGACCAATATTTGGAGGCACCAGCGTCATCTCAGAACGCATTGAACTCGTATCAGAAGGTGCTATTAAATCTATAAAGTTGTACCTGCAGGTTGGTGATCCTGCCAGCACTTTGCCGTCTGTCACGGTGGGAGTTGGAGGACAAAGTGGACTGTCCAGGAAGTTCGTAGGAGGCGATGCGGCCTGTGTGCCAGTTGGTCCAAAATATGCGGTTGGTCTTCACGTGCAGGTCCATGGCATCAATCCGCACGCTAGCATCCCCTTGGAAGGTCTGCTCATAGCGCCAGTTGGGCACGCCAGGATCCAGGCTGCGGATTTCATTGTCATCGGCTATGTAGAGAACCTGCTGACTGCTGTTCATGTCTGCAAGACAGAGGAGGACTTAGAAATGCTTGGTCTTTATTCCAATGGGCATCCTCGTATTGTTTTCTGACACTTTACGCAGTGTGTGTGTCATCACTGGCAGGTGAAAGTACTGTAACGCAAAATGTGGTCTACTTGATCACGGAACCATACTACAGTACATGTCTTTTCCATTTTGGCGGCTACTTTTACACGACTAAACAATTTCAAGTTTTGGAAATAGCTTGACAAATTATTTATAGATTCTTTTGGGTCTTTTAACTGTCAGAGATTTGTTGTCAAATCTGGCCCTCGCTCACTCCGCTGGAGCCATGCAGCAATATGCCACCTCAAGATTGACTGTCTGAATTGAATGTTTTGTTGACAGTTATGAGGGAAAATAGTTGGGTTACATACTTTACATTTGCGTAAGACTAAAAAGTGAAAACTATAATACTTTGATGAAGAAGTAGGTCTATAAGCCACGAAAGGTAAGTTAGTGTGCAAAGTAATTTCAGACTTTTCAACAAATATTAGAGGATAGGTTTCCCCCCAAAATTGAAGAGCAAACTAAAATCATAAATGGAACGTATGCTATGGTGCTACACTGGTATGATGTCATGCTATTTATACAGCAGATGCCAACGAAGGAGATCCGAGCAAGCACCATTGTACGAAACAGAAATTCTTTAAAGTAAATGTATGTTGATGCTCACTGTCAGCTTTGCAGGTGTCATTAATCCTTGTGAAGTACTTGTAGCAGCTGCATTTGTAGGAGCCTTTAGTGTTGTTGCAGATGTGGGAACACGCTCCAAACCGAAGACACTCATTCTTGTCTGGAAAAACAGGTAAAGAATCCAACTCATTGAAGAAGGTAAGGTTATATACATCTTTGTAGCTTTTGGGCATGATTTACCTCCACATGTTCGATAGCCTATTTTGTGAAAGCCAGGTTTACAGGAGCAGAAGGCGTCTGTGCCATTGGTGACGCAATGGGCCTCGTCCCCATCGCCGCACTGAGTCCTGTTACTCCTGCAGTCATTTAGCTTGGTTTCTGTCAACGCACATGCTGCCTTGTTAGAAAAGATGTTTGTGAAAGTTTGCCAAATGAAATTCATCCAAGGATGCCTTTGAGGTTCCAAAATGTTCCCATAAGGCTGGAGACATGCAACTGTCAAAAATATGCTGGTAAGATGAATTTTGATTGTCAAAAATATGCTGGTAAGATGAAGTATTTTCTCATACAATGAATTTTAAACACCATCTAAGGGAAAATAATCGGTGTGTTTCCGAATATTGTGTTTTTTACATCTATGCAGTACAAACTTATTTATTTATTTTGTAGGGACGATAAGTGCTGTGTCAATAATTCTGTTTATACAGCGTAGAAATGAACCTGATTTGCAGTTGATCTCATCCGAGCCATAGTCTTCACAGTCATTGAAGACGTTGCATCTCAAAGTGGAGCTGATGCATTTTCCATTTGCACACAAAAACTCATCTTTCTCACAAGAGGGATGCGCTGGATGGACTTCTGTGGGCAGTGCCAGCGCACACGCATACGTAAAACGACTCCTCAAACTCGGTCAAAACATAAATGGATGGAGGCAGCTCGGTTTCAAAGCTACTTACCACAATTCAACTCATCTGATTTGTCGCCGCAGTGATTGATGCCGTCACATCTCTTTGATATCTGAAGACACACACGGTCATTTTGGCAGCGGAAAGCTCTGGTGGGAGGACACTGGAACTTCCCTATACATCAAATGGTGACAAGTTTGAAAAAAGGGGGTTGAGTTGAGAAGCAGACTAAAGGATGACAATGAACAAAAAACAAAAGAGGAAAGCAGTTATTCTGCAGTCTGCGCTTTTAGTTTTTCCTACTTCAAGCCATGAGAGATCGGAGAACATGTTTAACTTTGGTAAATCGGTCAAAAATCAGTTATTGACTACAAGAAATCGGCAGTGTCTTTTTTTAAAGTGTTGATGCCAGTTAAATAACCTCTGCATCGACCTGTTCGCAGTCATACAAGAAAATAAGAGCTTTGTTTAGACTAAACATGGCCAGATTTCACATACAAAGTGCATTCAGTCTTTTGCATGTGCACAATAATCCAAACAATTATGTCATTTTATGTTTCTGAAAATTCTAGTCAAGCTTTAATGATGACTCCGGAATGAATTTTGCCTGTGCATTTGAAAAGATGATTTGAAAAAAAAAACTTCAAAAGTCAGAGAGCAACCTTTTTTGGCTCCCTTTGTTTATTGGCAGGTTGCCCCCTGGTGGCCGTTTGAAAAAACTGCAGATAAACCACACTGGACTGTAAATCGCAGGGTTCAAAGTGTGAGAAAAAAGTAGCGGCTTGTGGCCAAAAATCTACATAAAAAAAAAAAAAAAAAAAAAAAAAACACAAGCAGTAAGAAAGCGTAGCCTAATTTATTCAAGTATGCGTCTTTAAAATATAATGAACAAATAAAAATGGGATACAGGATCATTACTGGGTTGATAATTATTAACCCGATAATGGTAAGAAATGATATCACTTATATGTGATTGGAATCAGAAAATGAGGCCAATATTGAAATCCGTTTCAAATACAATTACTGGTCTGGTTACTATCACTTTGAGATTTTGCAGAATGACCTAGAAGGTAATATGGCACTTCTACACGACTTTGCAAATACACTCGTATTCCCGATGTGGTTAATTTTAACCAGGGCTCAAGGAATGGCACAAATTTCACAAAGCGCCATACGAAAAAATATATAGTCCGTACATGTGCAACCAGCCGAACTCTCACCGACACGACATTGATTCTTGCCATTGCATGAATACAAATGCACATGGCTTGGCTGGACGCCTCCCTGTTGAGGTGTTCCGGGACTGTCCGAGCGGGAAAAGTCCCCGGGAACAAATCAAGACACGATAGAGAGACTATGTCTCTTGATTGAGGGGAAAGGGAAGTCTGGGCTTCCCTGCTGAAGTGCCCCCGCAACAAAGGAAATAAACATCCTTAAAAAAAACAACAACAAAAAAAAAAACACTCCGTAAGAGGGAGAATCGCATGTAGGCGCTCACTGCATTGTTCAGGGTTCTCATCAGAGTTGTCGCCACAGTCGTCCTCTCCATCACACTTCCAGGCGAGAGGTTTGCACAGAGTATTGTTGCACTGGAATTCATCTGAAGGACAGTGACGGCCAGCTGAAAGAAGAGGAATTACTCAAGGTTTAGTTCTGTCAAAATTCAGTCAAAATCAGATTGAATTTGAGCTTGAAAACAAGAGGCAGTATTTGAACAAACTGTGTACTCACCAGCAGTGTGGCAGTTCTGCTCATCACTGCCATCCATGCAGTCTGGGTCAGCGTCACACCGCCAACGAATGGGAATACAGTGCCCGTTGTTACACTGGAATTGGTCATTGTCACACTTGACATCACAGCCATCCTGGACAAAAAAAAAAAAAAAAAAAAAACATCCAAACAAGCAAATGTCAGACCTTATCCGCGTAAATGAAGAGTGAACACCCAAAAGTTTAAGTCACCTCATCTGATCCATCAGCGCAGTCGTGGTCTCCGTCACACTTCCACCGCCCGGCGATGCAGCGGCCGTTTGTGCAAGCGAACTCGCTTTCAGAACATTGCCGAGGAACTGCACCAAAGGCAAAGCGTGGCTCATGTTAGTGGCCTGCTGCTCTACCAACAACTTCTCACATTCCACCAAGACAGGACAGCAGGTGGTCGGGGAGAGAATGTAAGGAGCTCAGCACAATTAGACCCAATAAATAAGCTTCATCAGAAAACCTGGCAACGATGATCTAATAATATAAGAAACAGGTCTCGGGACCAGTGAGCAAAACACACACATTGCTAAGACCTTTCTGACCGTAGCCGTCAAAATTGAACATTATCTTCTCTGTACAGTAAAAGGTCAATTGACATTTTGTGCGCAAGTGTCAGGAATCCTTGCAGACTCTCAGCAGGGCTCACGGGTGAACAAAAGCATGACAGGGACCTCTGACAGGAACATACTGGAATGTTTGGCAAGTGAATGCGGAAGAGACTCACCTCTAGCTCATGCCAACAGGACAGTATGAAATGAAACAAGACATCAGATGAGATGAAATGCAGTGACTGGATGTTTTTGACACGGTAAACATGTTAGCGCAAAGGGAGTTGTGGGTTAGCGAGAGCGGATGGCAGTGTGAACGCATGGCACCAACCGCATTTGTCTTCATCCGAGTTGTCGCCACAGTCGTTGTCGTAGTCACATTGCCAGCGGCCCGGGACGCAACGGTTGTTTTTGCATCGGAACTGGTACGGCTCACACGTCCTCTCAGCTGCGCAAAATGGCAAACGGGCATTACAATGACAATCAATAAAAGCAGACTGATGGATCGCCTAAGGGCAGGTGTGTATTTGACAAGCATCGCAAGACTTGTCGGGGTGGGATTCGATTCCGATTTTTGAGTCCACCATTTGATTCAGAATCGATTTTTGATTCCGTTCAATAAAAAATGATTTTTACTTCAATCTATAGCTGTGAAAAGAATCATCATACAACAACTTCAGTCTGCTTTGCAAGACAAAATAACAATGTACAAGAGCGTTTCCTCCATTTTGCGCTTCATCTTTCACGGCCCCAGTGCTTTGTGTTTTTTTTAAAAAAAAAAAACAAACAACAAAAAAAAAGCTATATTGTGGAAAGACGCGCTGTGAAAGTTTCCTGCATATGCAAAATAGATGAGTTGACTGTAAACCCGCGCACTCGGCGCCCGTTAGCTGATTGTCTCGCCAGTCTTTTGTTAGTTTGTATGTGACTCTGGGAAGAACGGCCTGATGCACCACAAAGGCAAAATAGTGTCAGCGGGGATGAACGTGCTCACCGCACTCCTCCTTGGGTTCATCGGAGGCATCGCCGCAGTCATCTTCACCGTCACACTTCCAGCGAGCCGGGATGCAGCGTCCGGAGTCTTTACAACGGAACTCGTCCACACCGCATGTCATCTGGGCTAGAGTTGGGAACATTTTGACGGCGCTTTTACTAGGCCCATAAAATGCATTGCTGTAGACAGTCACGGTTTACCCGACTGACTGGACGACATCGTCCAAATACTTTCTCTTGGAGAAATGTACAATAAATTCCATCATGCTTTAATGTTTTCAGATTTACAATGAAGGGCGATAAACATATTTAAAAGCTAAATACTAATATTTATTCAGTGTAATCGATCATCTACTCGTCATTTACATTTCTCTTGGCTGCAGTGCTTTTCCTATGTGTATGTCAACTTAAAAAAAAAAAAAAAGAATCCAACCTTCATGTGTTGCCATGTCAACCAATTTACTGTAGTCCCTTCACAATCCTTATTTATACTAGCAAGACTGCTTCTTTAACCCTCAGCATGGTTGAAGTCATTGATTAGTTGGTCACGCTGAGATTTATGAGGATATTTCCCTGAGTTATGCACACCTGAATACACTTATTAAAGCGTCCCTGCTGCGAACCGTGGATTTTATAACTGTATTGTTGTTGTTTTTCTTATGCATCAAAGCTGTTTTTGTTATATGTCATGTTTATATAGTTTTGCTGTTTTTCTTTGCTGGTCAGTGAGCAATCTAGTGGTGTTATTTGAAAGATTAAGTCACGTAATGCACGGGTTGCCAGTGTACAGTTATTTAGTATTTGTCTTGTACTTAACTGTTTTGACTTTTTCGTAACAGTTGCTGCTAAGTAAATGGCCACGACTAAATATTAACATTGTTGTATTTTGTTCAGCACAATGTACAAGACTGAAGTACACAGTCTGACTTTGCCGAGTACAGAAGATGTGATCTTTTAAAAGTATTTGCAACTTTGTTGTGTGCATTACTGCCACTTGAAGAACAAGCCAAGAAGACTGTAGAGGCTTTTTGAAGCAAACATGACACAAATGTTATGCAACTGGGGGGAGTTTGGTGTTTTGAGAAAAAAAAAAAAAACACTCCAGGAGGGGTTGTGAAAAAAATGTAAAAAAAAAAAAAATCAACGAAAGCCAAATGTGTCCTCCGCTTACTGCAGTTGGCGGGTTCGTCAGATCCATCCACACAGTCATTGTCACGGTCGCACACCCAGACTCGAGGAATACACCGTTTGGTGATGGCACACTGGAACTGGGTGGGTGCACATGTGATCTCGGCTGCAGGTAGAAGTGAGCAAATATTTGATTCTGATGAGAAATGAATCATCAGAGCTTGATGGAAGTGAAAAACACGCACGGCAGTCCTTCTCGTCCTCTCCCTCGCCACAGTTGTCTTGGCCGTTACAGCGGAAGATTCCAGGGATGCAGCGACTTGGGTGGGAACATTTGAACTGGCTGGGCAGGCAAACGTGAATATCTGCGGCGTAGTTACACAAATACGCAATCAGCATATGTGAACACCCCTTGTGAAATTTTGATTGGAACGGTGGATGTTACGAAAAACAAAACAAAACAAAAAAACCCCATTCAATTTCAGCTGTACCGCAATTGGCCTCATCCGAATTATCTTGACAGTCGTTGTCTCCGTCGCAGATGTATGCAGGATTGGTGCAGATGCCCGTGCCACACTGGAACTGGCCCGGTCTGCACTTGAACTCAGCTGCAAGCGAAAGCAAGAGCAAATGAGTGCTTTTCAACTGATCTTTGTAAACAATAGTTTGAATATCTCCACTCACAACAATCGGCGGGCTCATCTGAGCGATCGCCGCAATCGTCCTCTGTGTCACATTTCCACCAGAAAGGAATGCACTTATCATTCTTGCAGACAAACTAGAAGGAAAAAAAGTGGAAATGAACAAAAACACATGTTGGAGTATCGATGAGGGTTTTTGTGCAGTTCCCAGTACCTGGCTGGCTGTGCAGTTGGACATGCATGTACGCCGGTCATTGGCAAGGTAGAAGTTAGTGGGGCACGCGCATTTGTAGCCCCCTCCAGGAGAGAGGAGGCATAGGTTACTGCAACCGCCGTTATTTGTCTGACATGGGTGGTTGGTCACTGGCAAACCAAGGGGAGGGTGGGGGGGGGGGGGGGGGGGGTGTCAGATAAACATACTAAAAGCGATAAATCAAATACAGTCATTTATGTATATATGATTACGTTTTAGATCGCTTCACAATCACAGACCATATGAAACTTCATAAACAATAAATAATTTTGTGTTCCACCTTCTCCACAATGGTAAAATCTCACTTGGGACAGTTCTCACCCTGGGGCTGGCGATAGGGGTGGTAAATGTGGACATCCATGGGCCGATGCAGGGTGCTGATGAGGGTGGTTTTGTTTGTCCCCTGAGTCTTGTGAGCTCTGTTGATAGACTTGGTCTCCCAGTCTGTCCAGTAGATATACTCTTCAAACAGCGTCATGGCAAAGATGTGTGGAATGTCTTGGCTAAGAACTGCCGAGGGACAAAAAAATGTTTCGCAATTCACAAGTGTTTTCTATGATATTGCTCAAGGACTTTTATGTGTTTAACATCAATGGGGTGCATTTTCTTGGTAAAAATCAATGTAAGTGAAACAGCTTTCCTATTGAATTTCGGACTGTCGATTGGGTACCTAATGAAGTAGGCAGAGTACATGTTTCAATAAAAGGGGTTAGAAATTTAATGAGTTGAACAGTCAACAAGAAATAATTCTAAGAATTCGACAATTTAATGTTGTAGCTAAAACGCGTCTGAGTTGGTACTCAGGCAATGTTAATAATAAATAGAAGCTGAGTGGGTGTGCAGCAACTTGGCCAATGTTATATCTACAGTGTTATGCAATGTTCGATCTGCCCGATTAGGTTTTATACTGTCAATGTGCTCTTTCTGCTCTAACAGACTTGACATAGCTTGCGTTTGCTTTGCGTGTTTAGCGCAAATGCGTCACACTAAAAATTCGCTTCGACTGTAAAATACAGCAATAATCCATACCCATCGTGTTTACTGGTGTGGAACATTGCATCTTTAAAAAACAGCTAATCCTAAGTGTTGTATAACCTGTTTCTGAAAACAGTTTCACAATTTTGTTTGTATGTTCCGATCACAATCCAAAAAGTAAAAAAACAGAACAAAACAATTGTCTCCTAAAAACATTTTGATTTACCACCAGTGTGATATTAGAAAACGTTCCTTTATAAGATCGACCGGTGAACGATTTGTCTGTCATTTAAAGTCAGCATTTAAAGGCAGCATGTGACTTTGTGACATATTCCACTTATTTATACAACCAAACCACCTATTTGCCATCCCACACATGGTCCAAGGTGTTTGAAGTGCAAAGATAAATAACCTGTGTGTCTGCTGGTGCCATCCAGACTGGCAAACTCAATGTAATCCTCCCGGGCATCTGCCCAGTATATTCGGTCGTTGATGAAGTCCAGGGTCAAACCATTGGGCCATGTGATCTTATCCTCTATGAGAACACTTCTGTTGGTGCCGTCCATGCCGATTCGTCCAATATGGGGGTTGTCACCCCAGTCAGACCAATACAGGTACCTAGAAAAAAAAGAAAAGAAAAAAAAAGACATGTAATTTTGTGCATCCGAAATACACGTTACGTTCTGTCAAGGACAAGCATCACTCATCGGTTCTCACCCGTAGCGCACATCCACGGCCACAGCGCGAGGTTCCCTCAGCCCGCTGTTGACCAGCACCGTCCGGTAGGCGCCGTTAAGTTTGGATACTTCAATGGTGTCCCGGCCTTTGTCACACCAGTACAAGTTGCCACCGACCCAATCCACAGCCACGCCATCTGGGTTGCTCAGAGAGGTCCGGTGCAACACCTGTGATTTTTATGATTTTTACTGCATGTGGATCACCAAGGGTCCAAGGGACCTTTTGTGTTTGGTTGTTTTTTTTAAAAATTTGACTGACCTCCATGTTGCTGCCATTCATATGCATACGTCGGATCATGCTGCCCTGAGTGGTGACATCCGTCCAGTAGATCATCTGCTCTGCATAGTGAAAGTCCAGTGCCACAGCATTATTCAGACCCTAAAATAGAGGACAATTTTGTGTTCGCTGGGCCTTTGAAAGAAAGAAGAAAAAAAACTCGTTTTTTGGTCTCTACCTGTTTGATAAGAGTGTAGTTGGAACCATCCAGGTTGAGCTTTCTGAGGTAGTATCGATTAGCAAAGATCAAGTAGGCTTCCTCCTCTGTACACACAGACAAAAGCAGTATTTTCAGGGTTCACCGGGCAAAAAGCAACCCAATAAAATGCTTTTAATTGGCAATTCAGTGCCATCCATCCGTACCCGATGTGGATTTGCAGATAGTCGGATCATTGGGGCTGACTTCAAAGCCATCCACGCAAAGGCAGTGGAAGCTGCCGTGTGTGTTGATACAGCGCTGAGTGCAAGGGTAGGTCGTGGTGCACTCATCCACATCCACACATGTCTTACCATCCCGCTTCAGCTGGAAACCAGGATGGCACCTGCACTGTTTGTGCCATATCCACAAGAATTGTCAGTATCTTGTAAAAATCTTGCACTGAGACATCACCTACAGTCACATAAACTGGATTGTCTTCCCCTTTGTTTAAAAATGTAATTTCTATTGAGCATAGCTGTGATTCAACTGCAAAATTAATGCTTCGGCATGCAGATGGAATTCATTTAGTGATCATAACTCAAAACATCTCAAATCAAATCAACATCCGCCATTGAAATTCATCCAAACGCACGTATCTTTCTCAAGTACTCCATGCTTATAAAATGGCTCTCTCCAGCATTTTATGAGATAAAAAAGACATCCATCAATTGAAAAAAGCACTAGCGGACATGCAGTCAAGATAGTTTGAATTCACACTCGCGCGCTACATTTTAAAAAGTGAATTTAAAGTGGTGAAAATTGTGTCAATAAAGATACATCCGATCTTGTAAATGTAGCTTGAAATAGAGCAGTCAATTTGGTTGCCAAGTAAATATGATGGCCCAAAAACAAGTGGTACACAATTCACATGATCTGTCGCCTACTGTAGATGTGTAACCACAAAATTTACATGATTATTTGTGCTGGTAAATTGGTAGCGTGCAGGCACGCACCCTTCATGATTTTCAAAAGAAGAACTGACTGCAGTCTGGCGACTTAAAAACATGAAAGTTCATGCTTAGTTCAAGCTGTTCTTTACGCACCTCCTACTTTCAGGAAGGAGAGCCAAAACAAGTTATGGTATGATGCAAAGCACATGCCTGAAGTCATTTCCCAACCTTTGCGCCCCACTTGTCAGGGAAGTGCAGCCAGAGTAATTAATGCAGTGTGCAATATTCACTTGGCCAGTCGGTAGTTGCTTGGCCTTATACTTAATGAGTATTGCATTAAAATAAAAACACACACCAACACCATGATGGCTTGCTTACCTTGTAGCCAATCTTGAGGTCATCACAGAGTTGTGAGCAGCCACTCAGTTTACTGTTGAGACACTCATTGATGAAGCAGTTGCGTTCGTCTGAGCCATCGCCGCAATCATCATTTCGGTCGCACAGCAGAGTCTCGTTTAAACAATGGCCGTTGAGGCACATGAAGGCAGATTCGTTACATGTCCTCTCTGGAATAACATACAAGTCGAATAAGGGCCACATGATCCACAACAGATAGAAAAATAGGCCAGTTTTTATATATATATATATATATATATATATATATATATATATATATATATATATATATATATATATATATATATACACACACACACACACACACACACACACACACACACACACATACAGTGGGCCTCCAGTTTACGAGATTAATCCGTTCCGCGGTTGGGATCGTAACGCGAATTCGCTGCATGGCGGGCAATGTTAATTAGCTAATGTGTGTAAAACACCAAGTAAAAACATCAAAATTGTATATACATATAAAAAAAATGGTATCAAACTAACTACTACATATAATATACATGTATACAATAAAATAAAATCGTATATAAAAATACATAAATGATTTATTGACCTCTGAGAGCTGTGACGAGCATGTTATGGCCATATTCCCTAGTGAGGGTAGGCTAGCCTAGCCTTCTTCGTATTAAATCTCCAGCTTTGTTTTTGTAAAAATCATCTTCTTACTTTTTAACATCACTAGCAATCTTGGGACCCCTGGCAAACCAGTTTAATTTTAAGCACTAAAATGCACAAAAAATACCATTATGTAAGCACTCACATGAGATAGCCTTTAGCAAAAAACCGTTGCGACAGAAAAAAACATAAGGCAGGGACGCTGTAAACAGGGGGTCCACTGTATACTGAAACCTTCACAATTCGAGGTAATGTTTCTTGAAACAAATGGAAATCCAAACAATCCTATTGAGGAAACACACTATCCATAAAGTAAACAGAACTATTTATTTCTCAATAACTAACAGGCGGAGAAAAAGGGGATGTCATTTTTCTTCGTCAAAATGAATGGATAACTCAGTTTGTTTATAAACAGGGATGTTCTTAATTCAAGCTTTCACAGTACGCTATTTTTACTTGCTGTTGTACAGTATACTGGTCAAAGACTAGGGACAATTCCAACCTGAGTCTGTGCACCGCGGATTCTTGGGCGCTTCATCCGAGTGATCTTGACAGTCAAACTCGCCATCACACTCCCATTTCTTCTGATTGAGACAGCGGCCATTGGCGCAGCGGAACTCATCAGGACCGCAGGTCGGATATTCTGCAAATGAAAACCACGTCGTTTAATCCCTCCCAACATGCAAGCTGCGTATCAAGTTTCTCACCATACACAGCACGCACTCACCACATTCAGGAGACTCATCTGAGCCATCAGCACAGTCAATGTCATGATCGCACACAAAGTGCTTGGGAATACACTGTCTATTCTGGCACATGAATTCATTGTCATCACACGAGCTGTTGGTGTACACTGGAAGTGGAAAAGAATATATTTACGGAAGGTTTCGAAGAATTGTATCCAAGTTAAGGATGATACGTTTGCTGCTCCTGTTGCACGTGTTCAACTCACAGCATCCGGCCGTAACACTCTCATCAGCTCCATCAGGACAGTCCTTGTCTCCGTCACACTTCCAACGTTGTGGCACGCACATATGCGAGCCAGGACACTGGAAGGCCTCCGGACTGCAGGTTTTGGATTCTGGGTTCATGGAAAACGTGAATTAAATTATATGATGACAAGGGTAGAAAAATGGCTGGAATTCCAGGCCTAAGCTTTAGCATAATACTCAAAAGATTACTTGATTTCATGAATGACGCTTCCTGCTGACTGCTGTTAGCTCAACATTCATGTTCCGTTGTTGTTTTAAAGGGCTTCGATCATGGGAATTCAACATTTTCCTGCCCACCCGAGCATATAATGAGAAGAATGATAATCCAAGTGGCAAAAATGTGTGTATGTGAGAAGACAATCACCATTTGTAGTTCTTGATTCAGCCACAGGCGGAATGGGTGTTATGAGTAATGGTTACCCAAGGGGACCAATTAGATAGGAGGAACGGGTGTTTGGTGTGTACCGTCTCTTGACATGGTTTTGCATGTTACTGCCACTAAAACACTTGTTTTTGACTCCTTCATTCACTATGCTGGGGTAAGATCCAGCACCCGTGACCCTCGTGAGCAGAAGCGGCCAAGATGGATGTTTCGAGGCCTACCGGCATTTGAATGACATCGTGAAGGGGGCGAGGCAGCCATATGGTGAGAGGTGTGGCTTCAGTCATGCTGAGATGTTTCACTTCCTGGTTAGAATTATTATATCCATATAGTTCACGCTGGAAAGTTTAAAATATGATGACAGAAACCAACCCTTAAAAAATAAGAATTAATCATTCAAAAAAAAATGAAAACTTGATTAAGCTCTGCTAATGAGAACATTTGTTTAAATCCATCCATCCATTTTCTATAGCCGCTTATCCTCACAGGGGTCGCTGGTGCCTATCCCAGCTGACTTCAAATGTAAATTTTAGTTGCCTCACTTCACATGGACAAAACATGTGAACTTATGCTTTAATATGACAAGGTATCCATTTGTTGAAGTGGCTCAGGAGCTGCTTGTAATTGAACGCATCACTTACTGCATTTGTCATCCTCGTCTGATCCATCACCACAATCATCAGCACCATCGCACACCCAATGGGTGGAAATGCAGCGATGGTTTCCACATTCAAAATGGGTGTATGGACAAAATTTGTCTGCAAAGACAACATAGTTTCTCAGTACCAGTACCATAGGTACCAATGATTGCTAATATTTTGTAGACCTGCTCAAATTGATTTGACTTTCAAAATGATGCGAATCCACGCACAAATAAAAATGTGAGCATTCGATACAAACATTACTGCATATACTGCACTCATGCTATTGAGTGCAAGGGACGCAAAATGAATATATGCAAAAGTAATAATGGCAGACTGACCGCAGTGTGTCTCGTCGGCTCCATTTTCACAGTCGTGTTCCTTATCACAAGTCCAGCTCATCGGGATACAGCGGCCACTGGGGCAAGCAAAGAAGTTGACTGGACATTTAAGCTTGCGTTTATCTGGAAGACCGAGCAACGAAATCAGAGGTCGGCTTCTAAAAAGACTCCGGCCATAAAAGTAAGCAAAGCCGCGGACCCGGGCAGTTCCTCTCGTCCGAGAAGTCCCCACAGTCGTTGTTGCCGTCACACACCCATGAGGACAGATAGCACAGAGTGGTTTTCTCGCAGCTTTGGAAGGAAGCGCCTTTCGCTCCCAGGCGGAAGAAACGGGAGCAGTCGGTGGGTTCTGAGGGCAAACAATAGACATTTCCAAAACCCCCAATTTGATCTTTTCAGTCGTCTTTTCCAAGCGGCCTTACGGCAGTTCATTTCGTCGCTGGCATCCTCGCAGTTGACCACCTGATCACAGCGGCTGAAGTTGGAGATGCAGCTGCCGTCTTTGCACTGGAACTCCCCTACTTTGCACAGGGTCACTACGAGGTGAAAATACATCAGCATAGTGTCAGTGCAGATCAACTTCCTTCTGCATTCACCAGTTCCAAAGCAATTTATCAAAACATGCCAACTAAGTGATCCCTATCCTTTCATCTAAATTTTGTTTGTTTAAAAAAGCAGATCACACGTGTGCAACAGTCGCATACTGTAGGAGGAACAACACTTTACACACACAAAAAAAATTGCGATGATGGAATAGACATAGACCTACTATTGCAAGGCATTTCATCAGAGTGGTCGCCACAGTCGTCTGTGCCGTCACACCAGAACTGGTGACCAATGCAGCGACCATTCATGCAACGTCTGTAGCCTTTCTTACAAATTCGATTGGCTGGAGGCAAAAAAAAAAAAAAAAACAGTCCATGTGAAAGAAAAGGCGTTGAAAATGTGGCGTCTATTGAAAGTAATGCCTATCCTAAGTTCAAGATAAAACTAAGGTGTATTTCTCTCTGCACTAAGCTTCTAATTCAAACGTTTTTGTCGAGACATTCAAAATGCATACAAGCCATACAAGACCGAGATCACACCACATCGGATCGAGATTAGAAGAGTATTGCAATAAAGGGGAATCTGGGAAGGCAGAGAACGAAAGAATAAGATGGATATTTTAAAACCTCAAAAAATAAATGAAATAGAACATATATTTTTCTTACACAAACACCTTGCAAATGATTAGTTATTTGAAGTTACTATGAGATTTAAAATGCTATGCTAATAAAAAGCACAAGTTCATATTTACATCATAAAACTACAAGTTTAATTTTAATATATATATATATATATATATATATATATATATATATATATATATATATATATATATATATATATATATATATATATATATACGTACATACATACGTACACACACACACACACACACATTTGGTTTGAATAGCGTGTTGCAGAATGGAGACCATAATTTACGCAGAAATGATAAGAAAGGACTTTTTCATTTTTTTTGTTCAAACATTTTCTAAACTTCAAAGTGGATAGGTTCTCAACATCTGCCTTAAAATTATTGCTCTCTTTTGATGAATACTGATCACTATGATGACAATCGTGGAGATAATGTCCTTTCCATTAATTAATTACAGGAAGACCATTGTCTTTGCCTTTTGATTCTATGTATTATTTTGGAGGTCATTTATAGATCCTATTTTATGATTTGATGTTTATCAACCATTTAACAATGAATTCACTCTGAATTTGTTATATTTGTTCAGCCTTTGAAGTCCAACATTATACATGCAAATAAATGAGAACCCTTTTTCAATTAAAAAAATCTCCATTAATACTTATCATTTAATGAAATATAAAGCTCTTTCTCAGAAAGCTGCACTGATGATTTTTTTTTTTTTTTCGGGAACTTTTTTTTTAAGCCATAACAAAACACAATATATGATCTGTAAATAAATTTCAATAATTCGCACCACAGTAGGACTGCTTCTCATCCGACTTGTCCTTGCAGTGAGCCATTCCGTCACATGTCAGGCTGTAGTTGATGCAATCCCCGTTGCCACACTCAAAGTCGTCCACACTCCCGCAAGTCATGTTGAGTGCTGGCGAGGTCCAAACATGCATAGAATTTGATCACTGAAACCGCATTAGCGCACTGAAATCAAAAGGCCTTTTTCTCCTTACAACTGCAAGTGTTGTCTTCCAAAAGCTGTCTATCTCCACGGCAACTGCAGTTGACCCTCCCATCAGATGTGGGCAAGCACAAGTCCTGACAGCCTCCGTTATTTGTGCGGCAAGGGGAAAACTCACCTGACGGATGCACGATACATTGGCTGGAGTTATGTTAGACTGAGAAATCTATCATCTCTGCAAAAAATAACTCAGCAAATGTGAACTGTCTCAAAGGAATGATTTGAGCGGGGCGAAGAATGCAAATTGATCCGTAGTGAATGCAACTCACAGCTGTTGGTGTCATTGGCCACTGCAACGATTCCCATTGGCTGCTGAGGGATGTCAGCTCGCAGTACTTTCATGTCGCCACCTGTGTACTTGTCAGCTCTAAGGACAGCCCTCCTCACCCAATCCGTCCAGAAGATGAAATCTCCGTACACAGCGAGGCCAAATGGATGTACAGGTTCATTCT
Source organism: Hippichthys cyanospilos (assembly GCF_059441005.1). Taxonomy (NCBI): domain Eukaryota; kingdom Metazoa; phylum Chordata; class Actinopteri; order Syngnathiformes; family Syngnathidae; genus Hippichthys; species Hippichthys cyanospilos. Next base: position 26,161,830 of record NC_142370.1, on the reverse strand, counting down.
TCAACAAAACCTAAAAAGGACAACAATTGAGGGGATCATTACCAATAAACCGACTTCCGCAAGCGTGCGCCCTTACATATCGGCTGCTTCCGTCGTATTCACAACGTTCAATCTTGTCCAGAGTGGCATCAGAGAAGTAGAGCTTCTCTGCCCGGTGATCTATAGCCAGGCCGTTGGGAGTTTTAATATCACTACCGATGATGGCCAGCACATTGGCGCCATTCAGGGAAGCCCTCATGATACTGGGAGTTTGCTCGTTCCAGTTTGTCCAGAACATAAGACTGTGGCGAGAAACAACAAAACAAACACAGGAGAGATAATCTTATCTGCAGTGGGCCTTGCCAAAACACGTCAGGGACACAGAGTGACGGCTGAGTGAAGTGAAACAAATGGCTCGGTGGGAAGACAGCAGAGTGAAAAGCAGCTGGAGCAGGGCCCAGCCTCGATCTTACTGACTCACTCTTGACACTCATCCAGCACAAAGGCTCTGGGGTGGTCTTCTCCAGACATGGTGACCACAGTGTTGCGGTTATAGGCCACAGAGCGGCTCTGGTCCACCGTGTGGCGAGTGATGGTGGAGGTAGTGTAGCTGGTCCAATAGAGCGTATCCCAACCGCGGTGGTATGCCAGGCCCTCAACTGAACCGACGTCTGTGGAAGAGGAGGAGGAAGTGGGTCTGTAAAGAACATTCTAGGACATGGTGGAGCTGACAAACCAGTCAGTAGCAATCAGACCTTTTAGGAAGGAAAGAAGAATAAAGTAGGTTTGACTCATTACTGTTTAGGTGCCATCAATCTACAACAGAGGGAGTCAACTTGTGGCACATTGACCCTCATGATCCAACCCACTTTTTTCTTTCTCCATTGAGTTTTCCATTGTTGAAGCTGAAACACAATCTGTTTTGTTTTACACATTGCTGAATACAGTATGTCTAACAGTAAACACTGTATGCTTTATTTTTCCAAGCTGCTTTTCCGGAAAACCTCTGATTGTCAAAGTCGCGTAGTAACGGTCATGTTTTGGGAAATGACACAGGCAGATTTGCATACAGCAGTATTTCCCCCAAATTTCATTTTAAAGGGGTGGCGAGGAAAAGCAAAGGGCATGGCGCAGAACATGTGCGCACAACTGCTGTTCCTGGCGTGAGTTTAAAGCGCGTGTGTCGTCCTGACACTTCATGGCTGCCTGCCTGCACATACAAATACAGCTCCCCGTGGATCCCCTCATTCGGGCTTGGGAAGAAAACTGACATGGAACAGCTTGACAAGTGAGCCTTGGGGAGGCGAGACACCGCAGCTGTTCAAGTCCACCTCTTCCTAAAGATGTGCATGCGCCATTTCTAAAACACGATGCCCGCTTTTCACACGACACGGGAATTCACTCGCATGCGTCGTCTTGCCGGCTCAAATGCATAAATCTATTTGTTCATAGTCAGACAATCGACAACTTTTACGACCTCTCAACATGACCACACGAACACTCTAACCAGCTATTTGCTCTCTGCAGAGTCAATAGAGCCTTTAGAGACATTTTTGATGAAAACAATTATCAAATTGAAGGGGATGTCCATTGTTAAATACCAAGCTGAATGGATGCATCAAAAGGCAGCAACAAACTAAAAACACAAACAATCTCAATTTTTGTTCTCCCCGCTTGTACACCCTATCCTAAAACTGTAACAGTTCAAATAGGTTTTTGACACTATTATATAAGGTGGTGATTGTCCAGCCACCCGCCCCTTGCTTAGCTTGTGTCATGGATACTATGCAAACAGTACAAGAAATCTATTTGAAGACCGTAGCACGCTGCGCGAGCGTCAGGATCGCACAGTGTGGAGAATTAACAACCGCTTTTCTTTTTTTTTTAATGTTACTACTTTCAGGATCATTGTTATGAATACAGCGATGGAAGGACGTTGTACCACAGCTTTTTTTCCAGCCGAGTCTACATGCTACGCACCTAATAGGAGATCGTAAGAGGACAAGTTGCCTCCTGCCGCAGTGAGCACTTAATATCATGTAATATTGACTGGCTCTACAGTGGAAGGACCATTAGCACATCTCAAATTGAATTTGACCATTGTTGCCTAGTGCCGAGAAATCAATGCAGACATGGATTACTACTGCATGTGAAATCTCTCTGGTGATTGACACAGAGTGCTCCTAGGGATTACGATGAATCTGCTGATGCTGCCATACTGGGACTGTTCTTTACGGGAGGGGGGGTATTCAGCAGCTTTTAGAGATGGAAACTGAAAATATCTCTCAAGCAACAAAGTCAATTAGTGGTTTAGCATATTTGTTCTAATGTGAGAAAGAATTCCATCACAGGTGGGACATTTTTAATAAAGAAGTCAAATTTACTAACCGCTGTCATTGTGGGTCTCCTTAATGGAGTAAGGCCATCGTTGTGAATCCCCTGACACTGTGAGATTATTAGATTCTTGAGTTTATTGACTTTAATTGGAACACATGGCATTGTTGTGGCAATATGTAAACAGCAGCAAACTTGGACCAAGGAACAGGGATGAAGAGTCGGCGATTAAGGTTCTGGTGCCCATTCTGGATGGTTTACTACTCGTGACTGGCCTGGTAGGACAAATCCTGGTCATCAGCACGCTAACAGGGCGGAAGCGGAAAGACCAGCACCCGCCCCATGGAACAGACACCCTGCTGCTGGCCCTGAGCGCGGCCGACCTGCTCCTGCTGCTTTGCCTACCCTTCCACACATCGGCCATCACGTTGGGCTTCTGGCCTTTTGGTAGCTTCCTGTGCAAAAGCGTCAGCTTCCTTGGTGTGGCCTGCTCATCTGCGTCAGTTTTTACCCTGGCGGCTCTGGCCGTAACTCGATACCTCACGGTGGTCCACCCCGCCTGGGCGTACCGCTCGAGGATGCAACGGCACGTCAAGGTGACAGTGGCACTTCTGTGGCTTCCCGCCTCTGCCTTGGCAGCGCCGCAGTTTGCCTTTCGCACGGTGACAACATCCAGGGCCGTATATTGCTTTGCCTTTCTCTCCGACTTCAGCCAGCTCGTCTACAGCATCAGCCTCTTCTTCTTTGGCTTCGCCCTGCCGCTGGGAATAATCATGCTGATGTACGCAAAGATCTACTGCTTTCTTCGACGCGCACGGTTGGTTGGAAATGCCCCTCAGCTGGAGCGCTACCAGAACCAGGTTACTCATACTTCAGCTCTCTTGGTCCTGGTCTTCACTCTCCTCTGGCTGCCCTCCTATGCGCTCATGTTCTCCTTTATCGGAGGAAGCATTCAGGGCTCAAAGGGCTACAATACAGTCGCCATTTTGGCCAGATTGCTGGCATCCTCCGTTGTAGTGGTGAACCCTGTGCTGTATGGATTCATGTCTCAGAAGTTCAGAAGAGAGTTGTTGAAGCTGGGAAGAGAGCGTTGGACCTTATGCAAAAACTCTGTGGTTGCTTGTCCTCACATGATGATGGGTGGAGACATGGTGCAGACCTTTGAATTGGACACAAGCTCTGAAATCTAAATTGACACCTGGTTTACACTGTGGGCCAAATATTTGTTTTTTCTAGTTTGTCAAAAGTAATGAAAAAGAAAGCAAGTACAATGTTCAAATCATTGGATCTAGGAGGGTGGGAGACCTTTCACATTCAAACAGAAGCCCTGGGAGGCTATTCTGACAACCTGCAAAGAAATTCAAACCAAAACTCCATAAACTCACAAGTTCATTGTGCGTAACAATTGTGAAGATGCTGTCAAATAAGGGATCCTAACATTAAAATGGAACTTGACCTGTTGTTTTGTAAACAGATTTTAGTTTTTCCAGAAAAACATGACCTCCCGATGCCACATATTCATCAGATGCCTGTTTTCAGTTCTTTACAACCTATAACTTGTAGAAACTTCATCAGGCATAATCATTTGAAAGTGTGCTTTGTAGGGGGTGGGGTGGGGTGCAGTTGTGTTATCATTGGAAGGTTTGTCCTTGTTTGTTTTTGCTTTTACCTATGATCCAAAATTTAATTTTTATCTTTGACAGTACTGTATTATCATAGAGATGTTTGCTTGTTTTCTTTTGTGTGTGTGTGTGTGTGTGTTGGTGTGGGTGTTTTTCCCCCAATGACTTAATTTGAGCAAGTATAATAAAACATGACTTACTATTCACCACAATCTTGCGGTCTGTGCCGTCATCGTTGATCTGTTGGATATTACCGAAGTGAATGTCGCTGAAGAAGATGCGGTTGGCTCCCTTCCCGCCGCCTCCATGATAGTCAAAGCTCAGGGCGATGACATTCTTCATGTGATCTGGGTCTTCAAACGGCTTTATGGGTGCATTCAAGTTGGTCTCGTCAGACAGGTGAATGCTTTTCAGAATGGTGCGCTCCGAGTAGAGGAGGTAGCCATCATAATCGCGGCAGCTGCGGTTGTCCTCGGCCAGCATGCCGTGCGCGCAGGCGCATGTGTGCTGCCCGTTGCCACGGAAAAGACAAAGCTGCTCACAGTCACCGTTGTTATGTTTGCAGATGTTGGTGCCTGGGGATTACATTGAGCAAAGTCATCAACATGCTGTTCACATTTTGACCACGAGACGAGAACGACATCAATAATTGATCAACAGCGCCGTTCAGACAGGATGTTCGGATAGACTCAGAAAAAGGCAGATTACTAAAAGTCCTTGGAAATGTATTGCTCGGTTTAATTACGGTGAAAGTTAAGGTTCAGCTCAACAAGCGGTGCAAAAGTTACTGAGACACAGAACAGCTGGACATAAAGGTCAACTTAAGTTCACCTGTAACAGTTATTCTGCTTTTTGTGTTCAATTTCACCCAAAAGCTGAAAATGTCTTACGATTTAAAAGTAGTTCATGTTATGGACTGAAAGCAAACTTTTCCTACCTTGCTGTCTGGCCCTGTTAAAGACCTTAATATCTTTTAGTTGTACACCAATCCCAGTCCTGAGTTGGACTGCATCCGTGGCGTTGTCTTTATTGCCTCGTTTAATGGAGCCGTTTGCGTGAGTCCTACGCAAAAAACAATGATGCTCTCAGTGAAAAAAAAAAGAAAAACCCTAACATTTTCGCCTGCCACGCATTAGTGTCAGACATTATTAAACTATATAATAATAATAATAGCAATCACTTCTGACTTAGGTAAACAATTTCAGGAGCTGACCTGTCACTCCAGTAGATGTATTCTTCAAAAACAGAAACTGCAAACATATCCATGTTGTTGCTAGCCAAGACCAATTCTCTATTTTCTCCGGTCTCAAGGTTGATGCGCTCAATCTTGTCTGTCCTGGCATCGCACCAATACAACAGCCCCTCCTATGTATGTAGACCCCATATGACAGCTTGTGTCAAAACGTGCAAATAGACACCGATTTTAAGAGTAAAAACCAACAGGAGGTCAGCTATACACCCTACCGTGTAGTCAATGGAGATTCCATTGGGCCAACTGATGCTCACGTTGACCAGGACCAACCTTTCAGAGCCATCCAGTCGAGAGCGCTCTATGCGAGGGTACTGACCCCATTCTGTCCAGAACAGATACCTAAAGAAAACATAACGCTGAGGATTATCGATATCCTCGCTTTACTATGACACATTGGTGTTTTCTGAGATAGTGTCGGATTTGCCGTGGGAAATTATCCAGTTTCACTTTTTTCCCTCTAAATTTTTTACAAAACAATATGACGCTGTCGGTTATGAGAGCAATGTGTTGCAGAGTAATTGTGTAATGAATACTCTTCGCCAATAGGCAGCAGCACAGTATTTTGAGACAAGATCTTAAGGGGTGATGGTGATTGATGGGCAACAGTCGTATTTTTTCTGTTCTTATCCAATCCCTGTTCATAAGACTTTGATTAGAATGACTTTATATTGTTAAAATAGGCTACAGCATTTCAACATTTTTCAGCTAGTGGTGTGCCTTGAGGATTTTTTTTTTTTTTTTAGAAAAGTGTGCCTTGACTCAAAAAAAACTACAAAAACAAACAAAAAAACCCCCACTGCTCTCAATACTTAAAAGGGTCACATCTTTGGAGCAATTTGGTTCGTGCAACATTCAAGTAAGCAGTTGGCAAGTAGCCTTCCTTACCCTTTCACTGGGTGCACAGTGATGGCTCTGGGCTTATCCAGGCCCTGGGAAATAACCACATAGCGGAAGGAGCCGTTCAGCCTGGCCACCTCAATTACATCAAAGCCCTGGTCGGTCCAGTAAATGTTTCCTGTGGTAGCAGTTTGCCAATATCGTCAATAAAAAAGTAATCCAAAAAAAAAAAAAAAAACGTAGAATTTGAAGCAGGGGTGTCAAACTCATTTTCATCGTGGGCCACATTGTGGTTATAATTTCTGTCAAAGGCCCGGAATAAATTTTGAAATTAGAGCCCAGTAAAAACTGTTCAAAAGACAGACTGGGACCAAAAAAAAATGTTTTTTTTTTAAGACAGCTCGCCAGTTGGAATTTATTTAGAAAATCAAATCAGCATTTTGCAGGCCACATAAAAAACGATTTGGCGGGCCGGATAAGGTCCCCGAGCGTTGAGTTTGACACCTCTGCTTTATTGGAATTGGGTTTTAAAATGTTTAGGGAAAATATAAGCTTCAAGTTATTTAGCATTTTTTTTTTTTGATAAACAGCTCTTTTTATGTAGCTCTGATAGTAAACTGGTGAAAAAACATTGCGGGGAAAAAAGTCCCCATCCCTGATGTTTGTATGTGAAATGATGCAATATGTACAAGATGTTACACCAAGGCCAGACCTGCAATCCAGTCAACAGTAATGCCTTCAACTCTGCCAATGCCATTGGTGACCACGTCTTCCCTCCATGTTTGATCTCTCTTGGCCCTGCTGATAGTGCTCAAGCCCATGTCTACCCAGTAGATGGTGTCGTTCTCTGAAAAAGACCAGTATGCTACCTATCGATGCTTCAAGGGGACAGTGAAAGAGCCAGTCGTATCCAAGTGAGGCCGTCTCGGTAACGGCGTTCCTCGCTAGTGTCACTCACCAGCGTGGAAGTCGATGCCGACGGCCAGAGAGGTACCAGACACTGGCACCAAAGCGTCAGATTTGTCGGCCGGGTCAAGCGGAATCCCTCTGATGCCTTCATGGACCGAATAAAGCAGGAACGAGCCCATGCCTGCCACAAAATAAAGAGGGTGAGGCTGACTACGCTTATTCGGATTCGGCGGCATGCTGCGCTGCTACGGAAAAGCCCTTGCCGACGAAAGGCAGCTATGTTACCTTCGCACGACTGCTGTCCCGTCTTGAGGCTGTAGCCGGCAGTGCACATGCAGGCCCTGCTGCTTGGTGAAGTGGGCAGACACAGCTGGGAACAATCTCCATTGTTGTTACTACACAGATTGACGCTTGCTGAGGGGAAGAAAGATCACAGAGGCCAAATTCTATTGAACAACTTCCAACACATAAAATATACAGTAAACCACAATCATTTGCGGTGGATAGTGATCAAGGAGGACTGGGTACAAAATCTCAGCGGTTCTAATTTAATACCCTCTCCAACAATCGACATATGAAATTCAACTTTTAGTCACAGGTCCTTCCACTTAACTGGTTCGTTAACAAGCTCGTTTGACTACAGGTGGTCGAAACATTTGTGGCTAAAGACAAAATGTGCCCTTTTTTTTTTTTTAAATCTCTCTTGTATACAATGACAATTAGAGCATTCCATCCTACTCTATTCTGTTCCATTCTATTCATTTGTGACAGTTCACAAATGAATAGAATAGAACATAATAGAATGGGAATAGAATGAGAATAGATGGGAAATCCAGGTCCAGAAAGTAAAAAAAAAAAAAAAAATTGCCACAGTTTGTCTTTTGTCATTGCGGTTCGACTCCACCTGCACTAAGTGGGCAATTGAAAAAAGACATTTTACAACATGAATATTACAAAGAACTGGACATACTTCTGACACTAATGAAGAAAATTGGTCAGGGCAGTAATAAAACAAGGTGCAGGAATTTGTGGCAAGGTGTTTAATACATGTGACAAAAACCTTTTCGTATGTCTGGGCAGCGATGTGAAGTGAGGTGGCAAAATGGAAACCTTAACTTCCAACAATAAGAACTTCCAAGCCAGCCTACATTTTGCAAAAACAGACTTGACGTCTCTCATCTGGTTTGTTGTTTGACAGTAAGTTTTGACTCTCATTTAACAGGAGTTTGAGTGTTATCTGTTAAATCTGAACACAGCCAACATCCAGTTATAAGACGGTGCTCGCACAGGTTGTAGGTGGCATTTATTGATGAAAAACTTTTGAAATAAGTATTTGATCTTTTTTAAATCACCGACCTGGGTGTGTAGACATTCTATATGAATTTTCAAAAGGAAAATAAAACACTCATGTAACCCCCTTGGTTCTGTACCATTGTAGTACAGAATGATAATCCACTATCTTACACGGAAAAAATTGAACTGACTTGCCGACTTACCTTTCTGTACGTCCTCATCATATATGGTCATATGCATCATAGGAGACGTGTTATTCCTTAAAACCTTCCAGTTACTCCCGTCCTTCTTGTCACATGTTCCAATTTGATCAGTCGCTTGGTCCGCCCACCACAGCGTGTCACCTTCATAGAAGGAAAGATAATTGATTGTTACAAGAGTAAAAAGGGGACAGTAACAATTTTAACTATGAGCTTACCCATTATAGCCAAGGCTGTGGCCTTGTTGAGTTTTCCTTTAATGCCGTCCAGGATTTCCAGTTTAGATCCATCCAGGTGACAGCGATTGATGGTGCCGTTTCCTGAGCTGATCCAGTATAGATGCTCTTTGTCATAGTCAATAGACAGGCCTGCGAGCAAATATTAACGACACGCTGTATGCATGTGTAAAGGATGGCACGTCCCTGATCTGCTTATTTCAGGCTGAAATGCAGGTCTTGTATTGTAGGGCTGCTCACCAACTGGTCCCTTCTGGTTGATGAAAAGCGTAGTGCGGTTGGTGCCATCCATGTTCGACATGCTTATGTTGTCACCATCGGTCCAGTACAACTTCCTGTGGTCAGATGTGAGAAAAGTACTCATGCGATGTACTTAAGTAGAAGTGCAGATACTTACAGTTAATGTGAAGTAAAGACTACTATTAGTAAAACTAATATGATGATGTGTGTATGGAAAAATAAAACAAGTATAGGCTCAAACCTACAAAAGGGAAAATATGAAATTACATCTACATACAATGACTGTTAGCGACTTGGCACAAAGAAAGAAAAACATCTACATACAAAAGTTTCACCATTTTACCACCATAAGTAGTGCTAATGTCGTACGCTTATGTTGAGGAGTTAGCAAGCATTGGCTTGACTTTTATGCTCAAAACAATGTGCCCCCCACACACAAGAACTGAGCTACTGCTGCGACCTAACATAAAATCACTGAATCACTGAAAATCAAAACCAAACCTTTAAAACCTAGACCCAAATGAGTTGATTGGGTACAAAAGGAACACCCACCCTAATTGAGGATGCAGCACCAGACAATGGGGCTTGTCTAAACCCTGGATGACAGCATTCTTAAAGGAACCATCCAGTCTGGCCACATTGATCTGCTTCTTATTGGCATCATAGCTGGTCCAGAAAAGGTTCCTGGACACCCAGTCGACTGCCAGCCCATGAGCATTAGGAAGATCTGAGAAAAGTTACACACGCAATCACACAGTCATTGGAAATGTAATAAAATCCATGTGGAATAGCGGGAACTCCTCAAAGATGTCTTACCAGCAGAGACAACAGTTTCCACGCCAGTGCCATTGATGAACGCTCTTTTGATAGTCTGTGTTCGGACATCCGACCAGTAGATTCGATGCTCAACTGCGTCGTAGTCCACCGCTGTCACGTTGTCAATGTCGGGCACGGTGAAGGAGATTATGTAGTTATAGTAGGGGTTGTCGATGTCCACGCCTCTGATCTCGATCTGACGAGCATATAGAAGGAACTTGCGGGACTCTGCAACACAAATATTAGCAGAGTAGTGGTAAAGACAATTTCATGACACCTCGATTACATGTTAATATTTGATCATTTCTTAATGACAAAGAACACTGAGGCAACGGTCACACAGCAGGGCTTAATGCTCAATTTTGATAATCACATTGCCAAAACTGTCCTGCATATGCATTAAGGAGACTGTGACGTCACACACAGCAAGCGTGCTGAAGGTTAGTGTTCTTGGAGGTAGCGGCCAATAATGAAATGGCTGTCGTACTAGAAGATTTTTAATCGGTTAAATTTAAGGAGGAAATTGAGAAGGAGAAGGGTGAGGTGTTTGGCCATGGCATTATGGGAAGCAGAGGTGACTGTGGAGAGGAGCTTGTGAATGCGGAGCAAGTAAGCGCGCGAGCGAGAGACTACAGGATACAAATACGCCTCGCTCTTCAGCTATTGATTCTCTAATACTAATCAACCAGCAATCAACATGAGACACTGGATAAAATTGAAGTATAATTTGATTTTTAAAAGACAGATAAGTGCTAAGAAATTAGTCACTTGTGTTTTAGGCTCCTAGACAACATACAGAAGCTCCTAATATATTGTATGAGTGAGTACACACTCCATCAATGAGACTTTGAAAAGAATAAGTACGTACGTGTACTTAGTTAATTGGATATGCAAGTGTTGTATTTACCTTTACATGTGCGTTTGTCACCTTGCAGCTTCATAAGGTGAGGACAGGCACAGGAGAAGGTTTGGTTGAAGTTGATGAGACATAGATGGGAGCAAGGGCCTTTGCCGTCAGGTGTGGCACATGGGTTGGGAGCTGTGTGAAAAACAGATTTGCATCACATGTAAATGATATATATAAAAAGGGCGGCTCCATCAATCAACTTAGCCTCAACTCAAATGAGTGAATAAGCGGTGAGCAACGTACCCTGGGGTTGCCTCGACGGGTGATAGACCTGCAGGTCAAAAGGTTGTGTGTTGGTGCGTTGGACGACAGTGACGTTGTGCCCTGTCCATTTGTTGGCTTTGGCAAGTGTGTTGGTTCTCCAGTCCGTCCAATAAACTTCACCTCCATACATGGTGACAGCAAAGGGGTGGGACAAATACTCGTGGCCCCGCAACACCTCAATCAGCCCCGAGCCATCATACATGGCTGAATAAATAGCGTCTGATCTAAAAGAAAAAAATCCAGTAAGGATTCAGTAAGGATCCAGTAAGTAAAAAAAAAAAATCCAGTAAGAAACTCTTTAAGGTTGTTCACTTTGCAGGAAATCAGCTATCAACATCCTTGGCTATAAACTAGCATTATTGACAAACATGTCCCTGTAATGTAGGAAGACTCCTTTATGACAAGTTATGCTACCGATGCAGCAAATGTAGCTAATGTTGAATTGTGCCAACGCTAGCTTAGTATGGCTTTTTTTTTTTAAACAAATTATGACATAACACTAAATTACTCATTTAGTCTCGACTAAATGAGTGGAGGGTGTGCCACACGTGAATAAAAGCATTGCGATGAGAGCTCGGAGTGAGGTAACCAGTACCTGGCATCAATCCAGACAATGCGTCGCTCCATGTAATCAACAGTGAGTCCATTGGGCCAGCCGCCACTGCCAGTCTCCCTGTGGATGGTGCGTCTGCCCTCGCCACTCATAGACGCTGCCTCAATCCTGGGCAGGCTAGCATCCCAGTCTGTCCAAAAGAGAATTCTGACAACACACAAGAATCGTGTGAGTCTGGACCGTCAGCCGTATGGTGAAATACAACACTGGGGACGAGTCTTCATTCCAACTGGTGATCTTTACCCATCACGTGGGTCCAGGGCGATGGCTCGGGGGTGCTCGACCTCCCCAGCCAGCAGCGTCGTTCGCATGGTCCCATCCAATTTGGCCACCTCAATCTGGTCCAAATTGCTTTCCACCCAGTAGATATTCCCTGCAATCCAGTCCACCGCCAGGCCCTCGGGAGTCGCCAGCCCGTATTGGATCACGACTTCAAAACTGGTCAGAGCTACACAGCACACGATGAGAAATTGCAGTTTGATGAATGGTTCCTTTCCATTTTGGATAGTACTGGTTTACGTAAACACAAATCGTGTGACCTTGGTTCCAGATGAGAGAACATATTCTATATTTCATTTTGAAAAAGAGCACACAATGATTTGTTGAGAATACCTAATGCTTATGGAATCCATCACAGAAGAGTGGCACGCACTGCTGCTTTGTTTGTCAGTGTGGCTTTGCCCCACACATTATCTTCCCCACCACACATGCCTAACTTTTGAGAAAATCAGCCTCCAACGCAAGACTGCCCTCTTTCATTATTTCCCAGAAACAACTGGCTCTCATGCAAACTAAGTGCGAAGCCAGAATGTATAATCATCTCTGGCTGAGGGCGATTAGGCGAGTTCTTCACAGGCCCTTCAAGTGGCACTGCTATTACAACTCTAGTGGATGTTTTCAAAGGAAATCTGCAATGGCTGGTTTTTCTCTACATGTTTGGATGTTCATTTGGCACCAGTGCAGGACGACAGCTACAAAGATGATCAGATAGCGTTAGTAACGCTGCGGGACGTGGAGTTCAGAATTACAGTTGGAGCAGTGACGCCGGCAGGCCGGGAACTGAAAGAGCTGAGAGTTGTGCCTCCTACGCGAGGTCAGTGATGCAGGCTGCAGTCACGCACAGCGAAGCCTCAGACAAATGGGAAGAGACAAAGCCTTTCGAGTGCCCCCCGACTGCTGTGTTGGGAACGCAACCTTGATTGGCGAGGAGACCTGGCCTTCTGGAGGTGGAAAGGCCAATCATGACAGGAGATTTGTTCAGGGTCCGACACCACCTCTGATGACACTGTGTATTCAGGTGTATTTATTTTGTAGAAAAACCCAGTCAGGCATTTTCCCCCATAAAGGTTTTCATTGTGTTTACTAGTCAGGGGAATAGGCAAAAAAGTCCACTTTCTATGAAACTGTGTGGAACGGTTCGATCAGATCAAAGATTTGCTCATTTCTATCTCGATCACAATAGATTTAATTGTCAAAATATTACGAGGAAACCCATTGAAATCGGAATTTATGAAAAATTACATTGCAATATTACTGTAGCGGTACATGCACCTCACGCAGATGGCCAACCATTGCCCTGATGTTCAAACAAAAGAAACGGGTGCGTTGCATCAGAAGGACATCTGGATTCGTGCACATGCAGTGCCTCCATTCACATGTTTTTGTAGCCCAGCAAAAGGGTTTCTTTATTTTCAGTTCGCGGAGTTTCTTATTTTCATTGTTCAGAGTTGGGATTGATGTTTGTAAAGCATGACAGTGTGAAACCTAAAAGGATGTTTGGAAGACCCTTGTTGTAACACAGGTATAGTTGCGATGGGACCTTTACAACTTTCATTCTCGCAGTATTTCAATTTTATTCATTTAATTTTATTCAATTTTTTGGAAAACTGTAAAGCAAAAATCTTTACGTAAACACCATGTATTGACTCATTGCGGACTACTCACCTCCGTTTTCCGACAGTTTCCCACGGTAGATCTTGTCCTCTACGACATCCGTCCAGTATAATGTGCTTTGGCTCAGGTGAAAGTCCAATGCGATCGTGTTTCTGAGGCCTGGCACCAGGACATTGAACTCCCCTTTGTGAAGCTCAATCCTTCTGATCTCATGGCGGTTTGAAAATATAATGAAAGGCTTGAAGGGATCTAATGACAATAAAAGTACACAAAAGCCAAATATTAGTGTTTTAATTTTCTTTTAATACCTTTGTTGAGACCATTTGTCCTCACCGGTGCTTTTGCAGCTCTCCATGTCAGACTCCAGCACCCAGCCTTCATAGCAGGAACACTTGACACTGGATTTTTCTTGCTCACATTTTTGACTACATTTGAGGTGTTTGGCACAGAAGCTCTGGATCTGGCAGGTTTTGTTGTCTGCCCCGAGTTCCATGCCCAGGGGACAGGAACACATGAAGCCTTCACCCGGAATGATGCTACAGTTGTGACTACAACCGCCATTGTCCAGCGAACACAAGTCTGCATGTCACAAACAAGAGGGGCGTGGTTTATTGTCAGTGTTTTGATGGAGATGGGAAGTACGACAATAAATTAATATTGCTATAGAGTGCATTACATGACACTGTATCAATATGCGTACATGGGTGAGGTATGTATTTCACCGGCAAATACTACTGTACGCGTTACACTGGCTGACAAGTTGAACATTTTAATTAGATCCCAATGTCAGTGTTGTCTTCTTCGTTTACAGCACATCGGCTTTATTTTCCTTTCTTATGCTCATGTGAAGATCGAAGACTCACAGAGCAAGAGTGGAGCAGGGCAGTGTTACATTGTAATAAACCTAGTGCTGACAATTTTGTCAAACAGGAAATGTTTTGACTAGAAAATTGCTGGCACCAAGAGATAGCTTGCAAATTAAAATCGGTAAGTTCAACATTAAGCGGTCCATATGTGGACAGTGTCCAGGCAAGATCATTAACTACAGACTAAATTCTGGTGTTTCTCTTCATGTGTGGAGGGTTTTCTTACCACAAAGCTTCTCATCAGAGCCATCTGGACAGTCGTCAGTGCCGTCGCACAGCTTCTCGGCAGGAAGACAGATGGACTCGTTGGTGGCACACACGTGGTGAGACAACTTGCACACCAGCGCGTCGCAGTTGACCTCGTCTGAGTTGTCCTCACAGTCACTATCGCCGTCACATACCCAGGCCTTGCTGATGCAGCGAGCTGAGAAGATCACATGTCGGCAACCTTCAGCTTCTGTCCACAACTACCCGCGACGACACGTCAACATTATTTGTGCCCGAGTCATTTCAGTGCACAGTGGCCATTGTTGGTCTGTATCTGTGCAGTTTTTGCCGTAATGGGAGTGAAAAATTCCTTCTCTGTAAACTACGTCTATTTGCCTCTTCCACTAACACTTCCTATTCCAACACTTGGTTACAACGCTGAAAATAATCAGCGTGCACGAAACCATATGCAACGGTGTATTGATGGCGATGAATCAGAATGAATTGAATAACCTTTAAGTTTGCCAAGATCAACACTTGAAGTGTAGCACAAATTGAGAGCTCTCGCACCTGAATCCTTGCAACTAAACTTGACCGCGGGGTCGCACATGTGAGTGACACCCTCGCAGTTGTTCTCATCACTCAGGTCCATGCAATCTGTGTCACCGTCACAGCGCCACCTCATGGGGATGCACAAACCATCCATGCGACACTGGAACTCATCCACATGGCAGCCACCTGGGGGACGGGTAGCTGTAGAGACAAGAAGGATCGAGTTGGCTTAAATTAGGCACACTTGTCAAAGAGGCAAGTCTGTTGATAAATTCAGATGCAGCACTTCAAACTATTTAACAGGAATAGGTACACCTGGCATTCTTAGTGATCAATTGCAACTCAAACCACAAATATATACCGGTACACGTTTTTTGTGAATTTCTTACAAAATGTAAAATAAAAATTCTATTTACATTTGCACAGTAAAAGAAGTGACTGACACGGGACGACTAGAAAAGGTATGTTCAATTTGTTGCGTTGAAACAGTGGGGGCCGAAGTTATACGGCCAGCAGCACTCCAGTACAATTCCATTGTGTCTTGAGGGAGAAAATAAATTCCCCTGTACTTGTAAGTAGCTTATCTGCATTTGTCAATTTCATAATATTATGCGGTGCATCAACACAAAGTTTCAGAGAAAGCAGTGTCGTTGCTTTTGTGTAATCCTGCTAGCAAACGACAAACAATGACAACACTGATGACAACGTTACTAAGACAGGACAGCGAAGGACAGACTCACGCAGCGGATACACTCGGCAAGGACAGCGGAGAGCGACAACGGGCCCTTCCAGCCATTAATTATCATGCCGACGCAATGCAGACGCTGTGCCAAGTCAAACAACAATAGCACACAGTTCTTTGATTGATGTCACAAGAGGAGAAGGGGCACCTCTGAGGTGTTGACACAATGACTGTTCCTCGTGACAAAGGTCAGCATTTGGCACAGACAGGGCCAGCAACCTTTCAGAAGAGAAGATCAGTAAAGCAGACATGGGGTGGGGGGGTGTTGCTTTTTCATTTTCCTGCTAATGACATCAGGAGGCAGGCTACAAACATACAGGGCGCAGATTGCTCATTAATTCAACAGGTCATGCTGAGCCTTGTTTACCGCTTGCTGGCATTTGACTGCACTTGGCTAGGATTCTGCATGGATCAAGCAGTACATTAAACACACACACAGTGCACAGCGGCGGGCGCTCTTCTATAACGCTGTTGCGGTGGTTAACCAGAGAGCCCCAATCTTCCAAAGACGACCGACGGAGATTTGAAAATGTGAAACATCTGTGTCATTTGTGCATCACAAAACGGTCTAATTATTAGAAAACCACTGAACAAAACCACATCCGTAAGAAAGACACTAAGAGGTTTTGCCGAAAACGATAAACTGCAGCTAGAGGCCAATTAGAGGGGAAATGTGGTGTGATGGAAGATCAATCCTCAATGTCAGCCTGCCAGGCGCAGACAGAAACACACAAACTACACCAAGTTGGCCTCAATCTATTCTGTGACGTGGGGCGGGCTTTGATTTGTCAAAACTCTCCCCATTGTATAAACTGTTACAAAGTATATACGGGATTCCTAATGAGATGTGTTATTTGCGCAGTACAGTACAAGCAAAAGTTAATTGAATAAGCTGTCTTTAAACACTCGCGCGCTAACAACAGCTCACATGAAGTTGGGGGCGTCACAAAAGTTGACGATTCAAACATGATAAAACAACCAGCATATACTAATGTCATCACCTTGATTGGTACAATTGGCATGTGTCTCATCGCTGTAGTCTCCACAGTCATTATCGCCATCACAAGTCCAATATTCTGGGATACAGCGACCACTGTTGCATTTAAACTGCACACTGGAGCAGGAATGACTGCAGCCGGCTTCATCGCTGTTATCCCCACAGTCGTTGTCTACACAGAAGCAGACACGCAAAAAAAACATTAAACACATCAACCGTCTTCAAAAAGACGGTCCGAGACGTGTGGTTGCCTACCATTGTCACAGCGCCAGTTGATGTTGATGCAGCGACCATTAGCGCAGGTAAATTGAGTGAGAGGGAAACATGTGGGATAGGCTGGAGAAAAGGGAAGAAGAGGGGCGGGATGAAACGAATGACTCATCTGCGCCCTAGCCAAGCTAACGTAACAACAACGTGACCCAAACCGGACGCACCGCATGAGTCGGGTTCGTCTGAGCGGTCTCCACAGTCATCATCAAGGTCACACGTCCAGGAGATGGGGATGCAACGGCCACTGGCACAAGGGTACTGATTTGGAGGACATGTTCGTGCTGACGGGTAACAAAATGGAAAACGAGTTTCAGTATCAGTGTTTCAACATGCGTGCATGCAGGGGAAGGGAAGCAAATGTACAAAGATGTTCTCGTTGCTCAAACATATACAGCTATTAATGTATTATGCTAAGGCAGTATTTCTTAAACTGAATTCCCTGGACTACTGGGAGTTCGAAAGCCGCACAGTAGAGTGTGGTCCACAGACAAATTAGTAAAACTTTTTATTTCTCTGATCATTTTTTTAAGCAACCATTGATTTTGCAGGTCAAGGCATCAATTTGCAGGATGCATTCATTGTGCACGCGCTAAATGAGACGGTTGCTCACTCGAGGTCGACATGGTGATTATGCTTTGTTGGCATACGGTGGCCTTGGGAAAAAATTTCCCCTGTAAGTGGTCCCTTAACCTCAAAAGTTTGAAAACCTTTGCACTAATACGCTACATTTAAAAGTTGGCAATCCAAGTTGGTTGAAAACCCCTACCAAGAACGCAAAGCATTTTAATCCTCCGCCAATAACATCACTCATGTAATGTCCTACGGTAGAACTAATCTTTCAACTTCAAATCATTCTGAAAACTATGTGTTTTTTTTCAACAGCATTGCCTTTTCCGCTGACATATCGCAATGCACTTTATTTTAGCGTTATTCGTTAAGATTCTCTTACATGTTACTTATGGTGTGTGTTTACATTTTACCGGTACTTATGCTGTGTATTGACATTGGTGTGTATTTACATTTTATAAGTTTCCATTAATATACTCCATCACCAAGAAAATACTGTACATGTAAACTGAAAGATGTTGCAGGTTTGAAGCATACCGGAACAGGTGGTATTTGTTTCATCCTCATCTTGGCCGCAGTCATTGTCACCATCACATAGCCAGCGCGTAGGGATGCAACGGTTGTTATTGCATTTAAATCGGTCCGTGGAACAGGTGTGCTGGTCTTGTGGGAGACATCATGGGCACCATGAGTAAAACCATACATCCTTGAGTTCATTTGTTTTCTAACAATCATAGTTTACAGAAATTCTGCTCACAAAAAATTTCGGGATTTGGCTTAAGAACTCGATCACACGATGAACCTGAAATGCATCACAACCTTTCACATGCATGCAAATGTATTATTTTTGCAAATGTATTATTTTTGAATGTACAGGTCTAGATGTTCATTGTTTCGGTACTTTTTGCATAACATGTTCTCTGACAAGAGCGCTAATCAATCGTAACGTTTCCAAGTATAATTAGAAATGGAAAATGGTAAAAGGTCATTTTCATCAATGTTTTCACTTTTGACATTCTCTACCTGATCTACTCGTGTCCCAAACAGTCGGCACTAAACGGCATGTTGACTCACCAATATAACGTGCAATATTGGCAACAGTGTCTGAGCCACCGCCATATCGAGAAAGGTTAAGCACTCTAGGGAACACTGATGGTTTTCATCATGGAAAATTTGGTAACACATCACAAGCAATTCATTAAAAAGATACTTTACAAATTTAGCCAATTTCAGCCATAAAAAAAAGTTATATTTTGACTATGAGTTGATAAAAAGTTTTTTTACCACTTGCTGTCAACTGAAAATTACTGAGGGCATCCAATCACAGCACAGCTCACATGACCAAAACAAGAAAAGAGGTGAGCTGTAATTGCTTGTCACCTTAGCTCTGAGCACATGATGTAGTTTTATGTTGAGAGCAGAGTCAAGCGGGACCCTCACTCAACTCGCAGGTACCAATGCGTTGCCATTCCATCCAAACCAATTTTGGAAGTTGAAGCTAGTGCTTGGTTTGCATTAGCAAAGTGCCTTAAACAACATTGAGTTTATTTCTGCGTTGCCAAGTAACCATGACGGAGGCACAGAACACTTACAGCAAAGCTCAGCGGCTTCATCGCTGTTGTCCAGGCAATCGTTGTCCCCATCACACTTCCATCGCTCTTGGATGCAGCGGTTGTTCTTGCAGGCAAATTCTCCGGGCTGACACTTTGGCGGGGGCACGTAGGAGGGGTTGGCTGCAGGATAGGATCAAGGAAAGGAGCAGAAACAGATGGTTGATTGAGACCACAGTTCCACACAATAGCCTGCTGGTGGATAAGTCACATTTTTTCATCTTAAAGATGCAATAACTTTTGAAGATGAACGCCCACAGATCTGGAAGCTATAATGTAAAACTATATTGTATGTTCTTTTCAAACTATATTATGTGCTCTTTTGTGGGCGGTAAGCAAACGGAAAAACAAGAAAACTTTAACAGACTCCGCCCATGCTGAGTGATTAATTTTCCAATAAAGTCCATGCCTATTTAACTGCCTCAAATGGATAAAGCCTTTTTATTAAAAACCACCTCGCGCAATAAAATTGGGTAAATTCCACACAGCATTTTTTCAGTGTGGGCTCATCTGGTGTATATCCATATTTATATGTCAAATTATCTGTAAAATTAATTACTTAAGATTAATTAATTTCAAGATAGTACTCTCAAGTACCGGGAGTAGAGAAACAAGCCCATTCAGTTTCAGAAGGGGATTATGGACCCGTTTTCAGCATGTCAAGGACAAAGAGTAAAAAGCAATGGAAAAAGATTTATTTAAAGAAAATAAATAAATCACAGCTGAAATAGCTCAAACAAGTTGAAAGCAAACCAAAAACGATTGTGATGTATTTGTCACCACATCAATCGGAGATGCATTGTTGAACCACATTCGTGTTGGACGAAGCTTCTCACCTCACAAATCCCCTCATAAATGACAGGGGTTAAGTGCCCCGATGCTCAGTAGGTGCATATAACCGGTCTGCGACATATGTTTAATTGTTGAAGGACATCATCACGTCGCGCTGTTCACATGAATTTTTGCAGCTTGGGGCTGCCTTGCATCATCAATGCATGAGCGGCGAATAAGTACACCTCGGTTGGCCCAGTCCAGGGCCGGGGCCTGCCTCAGACACATTGAAAATTATAGGGAACATTGCATAGCTACCCTGGAAGTTTTTGGAATGTGGAAGGAAGCCGGAGTACCCGGAGATAACCCACGCAGGCACGAGGAGAACTTCACACAGGGAGCCAGAGCCAGGAGTGAACTTGCAGCCTTCACATGTGAGCCAGACATGCTAACCGGTCTGCTACCATGCAGTTTGAAGGCAAAACTGTTTTTAAAACGTTTATTGTTACACTCGGAGAATAACTGGCGAATGATGTGTACTGATCCACCTGCACAGTTTTGTTTTTATTTCATAATCCTTGTTTTGTTTGATTTTGGTATATTATTACATATCTTCATCATTTAAATCTTGACGTGTCAGGGTTTTTCGAGGTTATTTTTGATTTCCTTCATCTGACTTATTTGGGAACCCTTTATGCTTTAGTTAACTCAAAATAAAACCCTACTGATGTGTGACTCCAACACTAACCACTCATCCTCTGTGGTGTCTCACCTTTGCAAGTGACGTTATCCGCATCCAGGATTTGATCATCAGCACAGGCGCAGGACCTGCCGTTTGGGACGGCAAGGCATAGACTGCTACATCCGCCGTTCATTACTCTGCATAAATTAGTGCCTTAGCAAGAAAAGAAAAGAAAATTCTCCATGAGTACCAGCAATAGGTGTGAAATTATTACTGAGTTGTGAGGGATCTTGAGAAACCTTGCTGCTGGTGTGCATCATACACTCTGATCTCAAAGATGGGTGGCCTCTCATTCCGGAGTAGCGTGACTGTCTTTGTGACTTGGTCCAGTTTGTAGATGCTACCTCCACGATATTCATTCCAAAAAAGAAATTGTTTATAGTGACACAATCCAAATGCATGATTCAGCTCCTGACCCTCGTACACCACCTGTTAAAAGAAGGACCGGAGGAGGATGGCAGTCATGTTATGCATGAAAGTCGGGAAAAAAATAATAAACAGATCAGACTTTCAAGCACAGCCAACCTTCCGTTCAGTTGTGTTGAGGTAAACCATTTCAATACGGTCGTAATAAGCGTCAACCCAGTATAAGATACCCTGAGGAACGTCTAAACTCAAGCCGTTGGGCCACAGCACGGTCTTGCTAGTCAAGAAAACTTGATGATGGGATCCATCCATCCAAGCTTTCTTGATCTTTCCTCTATTACTCTCAGTGGGATCCTCCTCCCAGTCAGTCCAGTACATCCACCTGGAAGATGGTGGCAGATTATTCCAGTCAAAATCTATACAGTATAAAATGGCGGGGCATCATATTTGTGCAACTGAAAGAAACATCAATGGGATGACAATGTTTGAAGTAGAATATCCTCCAACAGGGACCGTAATCATCAACTTCTACGAGGTTCAATTTAAACTAAAGTCCCTATTAAGCGTAATTAAATCACTTCTAAGTTTGACACACCACAGAGAATAGTGTCATTAATAATCCAACCAAAAACAAATGATTGGCTTTCTTTGCCGCAACAAAAGGCCTTCAGTCTTTGCACATGTTTTCAAGCTATTCTCTTTTAAAACGTGAAGTTGCACTGACAAATCCCCGAATTCACTTTACAGAGTTTTTCAAACAAGCAGCTCACCCATTCAGGGGGTCCACCACAATGGCACGAGGGTGACTCATCTTGCCCTCGATCAGAGTCTTGCGAGTCTGGGAAGCCTTTTCCAGCCTGGCAACGCTGATAGTCTTTTTAGGCCCGTCATCTGTCCAGTAGAGATTACCACCCATCCAGTCTACTGCCAGCCCCTCCACTGTGTGAATACCTGAGATATGCATGAAAAATGGTTTTACAAGCTCAAAGTTCAGTATCGTTTTAAAGCTCTACTATAGGCTGCTATAACAGCTACCTAGAGAGGGCTGCGTACAGTCTGGCAAAATGCTTTGACCTTTGTGTAATACTCGAAGATTTCAGACTTCATCAACAACCGCAAATGGAGCATTTCTGAGCGCTTTCACACCCCAAATTCTCACCATCTTTTAGTATGGTGTCTCTCTCTGATCCGTCTATCTTCTGTCGACCGATAATATAGCTGGTAGCATCGGCAAAGTAGATGAATTCACTAGCGGCGTGAAAATCCAAAGCTCGGGGGTTCATGAGGTTCTCAATGGGGATCATGTACTCATCTGGAACCTTGGCATTCATATCCAT
Source organism: Hippichthys cyanospilos (assembly GCF_059441005.1). Taxonomy (NCBI): domain Eukaryota; kingdom Metazoa; phylum Chordata; class Actinopteri; order Syngnathiformes; family Syngnathidae; genus Hippichthys; species Hippichthys cyanospilos. The sequence goes on along the minus strand of NC_142370.1, from coordinate 26,139,408 downwards.
GCCCCTGATGATCCCAGGGCGGCCTTTTCCGTACACCAAGAACAGCTCATGGTCTGGTTCTAGAGAACAGAGAACATTTGTAACCCCCATCGCCGTTATGGATGGATACGCCTATACTGAAGTTTGTCACTCACTTTTGCAAGACTTCCCATCATTGCCGAGGCTGAAGCCAAAACGGCAGCGGCAGGTGCGTGTCTTGTGACTGTTGCCCAGCAGACAGATGTCAGAACAACCTCCAGCTTTGCCAAACTGATCCAAGGCACACGCGTGGCTACGTACTGTGAAAACAGGAAGTAAAACACAACCGTTATACAAACTGCATGGTAGCTGTACATTACCGTCGGAAAAAAACGGATTATGGAAATGTCTACCTCGTGGTTGTCGTCTCTGGTGGTATACATGCAATGCGGCGCCTCGGTCCACCCGCGTAACCACCTGGAAGTCCGAACTGTTGAAACGGTTTACTCGGATCACGCTGGTCTTGGGGTTGAGGTTGCCCTCGTCAGAGTTGGTGGCGTACAGGTAGTTCTCAAAGACAGTCAACCCATATAGGTGCTCAATCTGAACTCCGAAAGGAAACAATTATAATCATTAGCCTAATCGTTCATTTTGTGTGATTAATCCCTGATGCGATGTACTTACACATTTAGGGACAGGGACCAAAAACATTTTACTCATTTATAAACTTATTTAGGATGTGCAACATTAGCTTATGGCATTTTCATTACGGTTAGCAATCAGCCTACAGAGTTAACACTACAAAAAAAAAAAAAATATATATATATATATATATATATATATATATATATATATATATATATATATATATTATATATATATATATATGTTTTTTTTCAGGCTTATTTGGACAATGTACAACATCATAATAAATCTTATTCACTATCCAGAATGTGTATCAATTGCTCTATTGACCACAATTAAAACTTTTCGGCCTTCCTTGTGAGTTCGTTTTTACACAGGTCTGTTCCATTGCAAGTGTGTGGGCCATTGTCGTCATTTCCACCCTTCTCTCACTTAACACACACATTAACACACATGCTTGCCTGCATGCACGTACACACATGGGCACACTGCCTCCTTTCCTCACTCCCTCCGCCTTAGTCCTGATTTCATTAACACCATTACACCACTACGGGTTTGAGCCAAGCTTCACTAGAGCCAGACTAATATGTTTAGAGGGGCATTAGCCAGGAAAATCGCAGACACTTAAGTGGTATCAATCAAAGCAATAAAAAGGACTTCTCCTTTAGGTTGGAAACTTTTTTTTTATGGAAGACAAAAGCAGAACTGTAGGACTAAAGCAGTGAGATTAAATAAAATACTAAGAGCACAAAAGGGCTTATTTTTCTTTGAAAGTAGGGTTGGAATTAATTGATAAAGGGACTGTGAGTGGGACTGATGACCATTCAGGGCTTCAGACTACATTTTTGCACTAGATAGCACTGGAGCGCCCATGTTTTTGTCTTTGACGCAAAGCACATTTTGCAATATTTTCAACTGCCTCACATTCAACATTACAGTTGAATATGTTCCCTTTTTTTTAACAACAATGATGGCTTCACCTTTAGGCAATATTGAGTGGTAAGATGAACAATTTGGTAATAAAGTTTTTTATTTGAATCACAATTCCAATTAACTGGGAACTTACCCAAAAGTATTGGTGTGTAAGTGTCAGAGTGTTGGTAAGGACTCTCAAAAGACGCACGCATGCAAATAACCACGGCCAATCAGGGTGTGGCCGCGCCCTTTCCTTTCTCTGATTGGTTTGAACCGAGATACGTCTATTGTGCGTTGTAGTTGAACCAGATGTATGCTTTCTGAGTCGCTCCTCAGAAGGCTGGTCGCACCATTGATAAACTATGGTGCCAGGGCCCGAACAGTCTCGAGCCCTGCTACTACTGTATGTGTCCTTGTTAAAGTTCAACAGTTTGCGGTGAGTGAAGCATTTTGCTTTTCTTGCATCGTCATTGAACCCTCACCAGAAGGCCTTGAATGATGGTGTGTCTGTTCTTGCCCTCATAGTCCACCACTTCAATGTAGTCCAGGTAGGCATCGGCCCAATACACCAGCCGGTTAACTAGGTCCAGGGTGATGCCATGGGGGAAGACTATCTTGCTGTCCACCAGCTTTGTGCGGTTCTGACCGTCCATGTCGCAACGTTCCACCCTCGGTGTTGAGCCATAATCTGTGAAGAAAACTTTTCTGCAGAACAAGAAAAGAGGATTTCATTGAAAAGGGGGATTAAAAGGAAGTGAATAATTATCAGGAGGATAAAAATTAGGAAGTGATACTTTTTAAAAAGGAACTCAGTGCACCATTCCCTCCAAAACATGTTCATTCAGCATGTTACTCATCATACGACAGCAATTTTTTCAAGTGTTGCTAAAACGGTCATTCAGCGGTAACATCGGGGCACATACCCCATAGCTGGGTCCAAGGCGATGCCTTTTGGGTTGTACAGTTCTTGATCCAGCAATGTCACACATATTTGGCCATTCTTGTTGCAGACAAAGACCCAGTCGTCTACATCATCCACAAAGTAAAAGTTTCCAGTCAGCCAGTCAACTGCCATCTGTTCCACGTCTGGAGGGTGTAGAAGAAGACAGACAAGAGAAAGACATACACAACCAATAAGAACTCATATCAAAGTCATTATGACAGCTCCAAGCATTGGCTCCACAAGTATAATTATTTCCTGTACTTGTATAGAGTCCATTAATGGAAAAACACATTTTCATGTGAATCAAGCAAGTTAAGACTCACAGAAAAAGAAAAATAAGTGGTCTTCTTCGGTTTTATCTCAAATCTGCAATGTTGTTAAAGTCAATAGTTTCCCTCTGGTATTTACATTCTCTCTCTAAAAAAAAACAAAACAACACATTTCTAGTCAATTAAATATCCTGGCCGGTCTGGCAAAGCATTTTCTATTTTTTTCCTTAATCCTGAGCTATTCTGTGTTTAGGAATGTGGTTGGACCCTTTCTAGCCCTAACGTATGACCCCCCCTCAATAGCAATCATGCATTGATTTAAACAGTGAGTCCCACTGGGGACTTTGTGTCACGGGCAGACTAGAGGAGTAAAGAAATAATGACTGGCTGGCAAAGAGGCGTGTCATCTGGAGGGAAGCTGAAAAAAATGTATTGAAGAACATTGCAAATTCTGGTGCAATTCCAAGCCAGAAATATCGGGGTTGGCAGACTACAAAGGCAGTCTTGCAGTCTAAAAGGGAGGTAAAGTAAAAACACACAAACCAATAAAAGAAAATCATATTCAAAATACCAAGAGTGCAAGATGTTTCAAAACAGTAAAACACAAGTTTTGACACAAAACCTTTGCCATTATTTTAAACAAGACAATGATACACCCGCATGCCATCAGTATCAATTTTTAGCCAATATCCCTCAAACACATCCCTGCATCGGGCACTGATCAGGCTCTTGTTGTTGCAAAACTCTATAACTATTCAGTGGGAAAAAAAAGAGTTGCAAGAAACTTGATGTATTGTAATCTGTTAACATGTTTATTCATTGAGTTTTTTGGTAAATGGGTTTGTTGGGAAACCTTCGCTGCAGCCACTTTACACTGTTCACTCTCTGTCCTGGACAGCTTCTACCGTCCCAAAAAACATTTCCTCTAAAGAGTTGTTTTATGTTTAAGTTTTAAACCTGTCATATGACACTGCATAGGCGTGAGAGTAATGTTTTGTTTATCCGTTTAGAGGAATTGTTTCAGTCAGTCACCTTGTGCAAATTTCTCATTTATTTACCAGGTCAATGTCCACCAATACAGGTTACATTTAAAATAGCGTTTGCACTGAAGCCTAAGCAAAGAGCAAAAAGAGAGGCCCAGTGACTAAATGATGAACAGCAGGACACAGAATGAAGTGATGGGGCGGGCTGCGGAATTGTGCTCACAGGGTGGGGAGGATGGAACGGGCGGGTTTTGCTCTCCTTTTATCTTTCCAGACATGCAGACAGAGCATGTTACATCTGGAACCTTCAGTCTCGTCATCTGTCATGATCGCCAAGGCTCGAAGTCATAAATCACCTAGTGTGTGAACCTTGCTTCAAGCTGCCAACCTCCTGAGCTTCATCTTAACCACAACCCTGAGTTCTGTCCACCATACGTTTTAGTCGTGTGACCTAAAGTCAATGGTTGTCACCATGGCATGTCTGGACAGATTGAGTCACCAAGGCGCGTAATGACATCAAAGTGGTTATTTCTGCTTTTGTTCATAATTGAAGTCGAGTATTCCATCCATGCGGCGCAAAACCATTGATATATGATCTCTCAAGACCACGATACATCTTCAACAGTCAACCTGCACTGGGCCGCTCTCCGGGCAACTAGAACACTGAATCACTCCCATTATTAGAAGTTTAGGTTCAATGTTGAATTGACGTGATTCAATGCATCAAGCCTGATGCAAGTTCCGATGGTATGCTGGTCCAGTTAAAACGCCAAACAAAATGCAGGATAATAAATAGACCTGTTACATTCATAGCTGACACAAGATATACAATGTGACTATCTTGACTACAGGTGATACAAGTAACTTGAATATCAAAACAGGTGAGCTGAGCTTGGTTTTTATTGAAAATTAATGGCATTATCAAAGTGATTATAAATCAAATTTTAGGGTTTTACTGCTCAAAGTGGCTAAATCAGTAAAGTCCACTTTTAATGGAAGCTTGGTGATGTGTCAACATTTGTACATGGAGCGCAAATCCAACAGAGTAACGTCATGAAACTGGATTCCCGCATGAAATCGTATTCCAATGCTAAGGGAGAGCTGATTTCTTTTGATTAGATGACATTATATGTCTGTGAGTGTTACAAATCATCATTTTACAGTTGCACGTGAAGATAAAAGACAAGGTAATATGTTACCAATTACTGCACCAATGACTCAAAGGTATTTGGGTCAATATGTGTATGACGTGTGACCTGACCCAACTGGACCTAAGACAGCTTCAGGAATGCAACGGTTGTTCAGGCTCTACATTTGTCAATGGCAGAACGTCTTATGTCATTATTTGCCAGCAACTGCTTTAATCCCTCTGTTGGGTTTCCTTGCGATGACATCACATGCATCGCTAAAATATATTATCTTAAACCAATGTATTAAAACGCAACATTTTCTTAAGCTGTGTCGAAGGTGGATATGAGACAAAGCACCTGTAAAGTTGGGTTCAGGCTTTGGTGTCGACAAACCCACTCTCTAACCTTCCCTTGTTTTCCATAAACATCAAGTTCCATATCAAGTATTCCGACCCAACGGAGCTACACCCATGCTTTTGCACTCTGTCTACTGTCTAGCCCTCTTCTAAAAGGTTAACAGTTCTCTCAAATAGACACAAGGGAAAAACAGATTGTGAGTATGGGAAAACGGATAGGAATGTGTATGTGTGTGTGTGTGTGTGTGTGTGTGTGTGTGTTTCCACAAGCAAGGCTTTTCACTTTGTCCTTATCTGCAGCAGTGTCTGTATAACACTTTTTTCAGGACATTGCAATGAAAGGAAAGCATGTTGGGAGAAAACCGAAGGAAAGCAAATGAGGAGAAAATCTAGTATCTAATATCATCAGATCAATGGAAGAAAAAAAATCAAGGATGGTATTCATTGCACTGAGAAAGAGAAGCCCGCCTTAAAAGGATAACAGCAGATAATATTTATTTCAATGTTTTCAAGTGTTTAAATCACCATGCTGTATATAAAGGAGTGCACAGCTGCATATTTGAAAAATTAATGCTTGACAAGATGCTGGCAGCAATATCGTAGAACCATAAGTCAGCTACAAAGCATGTGGCGCGATGATTTAGTAATGTGTCAGCGCATCCTTACTTTTCAAAGACTAACTGTCAGAAAAAATAAAGCAGAACTCAGCATATTGTGTTTGGTATTGGAGTGCTGCGATGAGCGTCTAAGATTTGGTTTTCAGTGAACAATGGAAAGTTTACTATCTTTTGAACACACAACAGGCTGACAACTCAAACCGATAACCACTTGGGTGTTCTAAGGCATTTCCTATCTTTCATTGACGCTCTCAGCTGTCATGACAAAACGTTTTATTTTTTGTGTTTTTGTGTTTGTGCTTATTTACGTTGCCCCTTTAAATGATTGCAGCTCAATTAACCACATCTAACTTGCACGATTTTAAGGTTTTGCAAAGCTGAAATATGATTTGTAATGAGTCCAAAACTGGGGTCAACAAGTATGGCAGCCTTAAAAAGAGAGGTTTTGGCTAACAGCTCAATTGTACAAACCGTTGTGATTAATTAGGTTCCTGGTAATAATATCTGCATTTGGATGTTTGTCAATGACAATTCAATACTGGCAATAGCGCTTTAAAGTAAATACAACAAACAAATACTCCCATACACATTACTTTTAACTGTGATGACCAACCGGTGTATCATGACATATGGTTCCATGATCCATAGCGATTTGCGAGTTTGCCGTGGGAAATTATGCAATGTCATTCATTTCTTCCAAAAGCTACTGCTTGTTTCCAACAAACAATGCCATTTTGTTCATCTTATCAATGCCATTGACAGTTACCGGCAAACCAGTTAAGTTCTCTCCTACTTTATGGCAAAAGGTATGGAGTAAGATCACTGTTAAATAAGACATATACATGATTCCTATCAGTCACACTAATAATCGGTGTGTTTGAAATGTTTTCTTGAAACTATGAATCAAATTGTTACATTTTTTTTTCTCCTTCTTGTGACTATGAGTCATAATTGTATGGGTTTGGATTCTTTTGAGACTCGTACCTATAGACGGAAATCCGCCAGAATGTTTTGTGCACAGATGTGAAGTCGTGAGTAGTGAAGCATTGAAGTCATAAAAGTGAGAGTAGTCTTAAAAAGATTTTGCACTTACAGGTTTGAGATTTGTAGTCACAAGCAAAGAATTAAAACCAACGCAATATTGATTTGCAGTCACAAGAAAAGAATTCAAACACAATTGTGATTCATGGTCACAGAAAAACATTTCAAAAGCTCAAAACCTTTCTTTCACTTATATGAATCCGTTAGTCGTGCATACGCCTATTTGACAGTGATCTAACCCATAAAAAGGAAGATAAATAACATGTATTCACCTGTTGTTCATAACAGAGTAAATTGAGGAAATATCATCCCCATAATCAGCTTACTTTTGTGATATTTTAGTGTTAGACTGACTTGGAATACATTAAAAAAAAAAAAAAAAAACAATTGTCAGGACGCAGGCAACAACTTTAAAAGCCTCGAGAAAAATCTGTACCGGAAGTCTCAAGGACACTACTCACGGTGCAAGGTGATGGAGATGTTAATGGTGCGGACGTCAGTGACGGTTTTGAGTTCGGAGATGCTGGCGCATTTCAGCTGCGTGGCCGTGGGCGTTTCACCCACGTCGATCCAGCAGACGGTCTCTTCGGCATAAATGAAGTCCATCGCCATGGTCTGCTTGGTGGCAATGGAGGGTAGTCGGGACGTGGAGCCGCTCAGCGAAGTGCAGCGAATGTCATGCAGATTGGCAATCAAGAGCATGGGAAGACGACCCACCGGCTCTGGGGATGGCGAGGTGAAAGGAGTGTCCATAAGAAAAATAAACATGACGGATAAACGGATGAACATTAATTGCATGCCTGACCATTTTTGGCTTTGCAGGAGCGGTTGTCTGGCTGCGGAAGGTAGCCCTCCACACAGCTGCAGAGGTAGGAGCCCTCGGTGTTTTTGCATGTCTGGCTGCATGTTCCATACACGCTGCACTCATTGAAATCTACAGGGAGAGGCAGTGATGGTCGTTACGTTAAAGACAAACAGGCAGTGCTTAACCTTCGCAAACCATCCGTGTCAGGTTTGACCCTCTGTGACATTTGACATCAATATAGGTACTCTAAAGGTCATTCTTTCACCCAGAAATTTGATGATTTGCTGAAATGAGCAAAAATACAGCACATGAAAATGTATATGGTATACATGTCATTTTTAGTGCTATTCTATTGTAGAGCTCTTACAAAGTTAGTGTACACTGGTTGAAGTTAAATTTGTCCCATCTACTCAAACAGATATTACATTTGTCAGTGGTAATGGTAGGATTCGTTTACTCTGTAAGTGTCATTTACCATCTAAAAGTATGTTTTATGGGACTGTGGTAAAGCTTTTTAACAAGGAGCATGAAACAGCCCAAAAAAGGGACTGTTTTGTACTCCATTTAAACTGGTTACTTCAGAAAGTCTTTGACGGTTCACTGGGGAATCTTAAAACAGTAGTTGAGCAGAGTAAGGGCCTAAATACATCAGTCCGACATCAAAAGTCCAAAGAGTCCAGGGGTCGGTATGCTCCTTCTGAGTAGAAAGCACCATCGTTACGTCGGAGCCGCTGGCGGATTGTTGACGGGTGTTTTTTTTGGTGGATTCAGCATGTCGAATCGACGTTGGACCGTTGTGATATTTGATCACCGATTGGCTGTTAGCTAATGAATAAGCACACGGGGCAAGAATATGAGGTGACGAATGTGGATAAGCATTAAGCATAAAGCTGTTGGCTCAACTCAGATTTTTGAATAGAGATGATACACCAGGTAGGAATTATGTCACAATTGCACGTGTCAAGAGCACAATGGTTTGCTTCACCTGGTGGTTCATCGTGAGTGAGAGAGTGGTTTGCATTGTTTTTGTTTAACACCCAGGTAAAGATCTTTCTGGTTGGCTTTTTTTAACAACTGAGGACTAGTGAGTGCCAATGCTGATGGTATGGAGGCATGCACAGAATGTACTTAATAAGTAGGTAATAAGTCAGCAGCGTTGCAGTGTATTTCCGTCATTTTTTCAGCGGGGCGTGGTGACTGTCAAGCCAATGCCGCTTGGAGTAGGCGTTGTGACATTTGACACATGTCAGATTGAACAAAGTATGAGTATTATCATACAAACAAAATACAGTAAGAAATAGAGATACAGTACATGCAATGGAGCAAAACTAATTGATCAGATGAGTGATCTTAAACAGAAAATACACTTTCTTTTATTCTTGAAACACTGATTCAAGATTATTTAGCCTTTTTGCAACTTCGGACAGGCTATTAAACAATTTATTATGATTATATTGGCCACTTAATTTTGACCCAGAAAATGTGATGAAAAACTGTTTTTCTTGGTTAAATACATTCATAAGCAAGCACAGCGGTAAAACAACAAGCCACACTAACCTTTACATGTCTTTCCATCTGCAGCCACCTCATAGCCATGAGCACAGTAGCACTTGGGCCCGTCGTGGGTCACAGCGCATTTAAATTGGCACCCAAGAGAGGCACAGGCTGGTGCGCTCTCTGAAACATAAACATTCAGAAGACATCAATTATTTTATGTTATTTTTAGTATGTTAATGCTTTTTTGTGATATGCTCTGTCAAGAACTTCGTTACAGCTGTACACTGTATTGTATCAAACATTGTACATGGATCCCTCAATATCTTTATTGAAAAATGTGGGCAAACTCAAGCGTTTAAGGTAATTGTTCCGTGTTTTAATAACATAGCCTTGTTTTGGAAGGTATGTCTGGGGTATTGAGGGTGATTTGAATGTGCCCATGCACTCAACTAAGCTTCGTATGCCTTAACGGGCGGCTGCAGAGTGCAGCTCTCGTTGTTTATCACACTGGAAAAATGGCAAGGAAAAATGGCAATTTAACAAAAGAGATTTTGAAATTATATGTTTTGGAGCTGTGATTTCAATGACGTGATACCGCGATACCGTGATATTTTTGCAGAAGGTCATCATACCGTCAGAATCTGATATTGTCTCATTCCAATACTCTACAAATATATACTGTGGGAGCAGCTGTTCGAGACCAGGAGTGAAGGTTTGGATCTTCAATGAGCTACTACGGATTGTGAATGATGTAGTTCATTAAATCCAGCTTTGAAAATTTTTCACAACTCTGGTCAAGCAAAAGCCCACTCGAGGTGGTCCGGTGAGCCACACTGGCTGAGTCACTTTCCAAAGTTCAGGAAAACAACACATGAAGCCAGGGATTCATTGCAAGGAGCGAAGGGCTGAGATTTCATTTCTTTTTTTCAATTTTTGGGCTCTGTTGCCTATAGGTTTATTAATATTAGTGTATGTTTTACCAAACACAGACAGTAAATAGTGTGCATTTAATGACATATTCCTCTGCTCCAAATCAGCAGATACAAACACTATCTTATTCTAACTATCACATTATCACAGACATTGGAGGTCTGGCGGGGTATGGACATTGGAGTCATAATGCAATAAAGAAACTTCTGAAGAGTGCTGCAGGAAGTGAACTAATGTAATAAATACACAGAATGGTGAAGATATTAACCTTTAAGGGCCGGGCTGGCAATTTCCACAATCATTCCAAAGTCTTGCTAGCAACTCTTGCTGTGCCCGCTGGGAGATTTTCCAGAATGCCAACAGCTAACAATCATTCTTAGCTATCTAGCATAAATAAATTCTTCATCATTCTTCTCTTGTTTTTCTTAGTGGAAAAACAACAACACTGAGCGAATGAATGAATAACTAACCACTCATTTCCACAATAATATGTACAGTATGCAGTTCCATCTGAATCCAACTAGTAGTTGCCATACTTACTGCTGCAGTTGAGACGGATTAGGCCTCTTTCGTTATGTAAAGCCAGTAGCACAGTGGGCCACAATGGATCTTTTGTTGTGACCCCGCTGAAAGGGAGAGTACCCCAGCAAAATGTGTGGCCCATATCGAATCCATTCACTAGGTCTCACAGTGTGAAAGGCCCCTGGCAATTGGAAAGCAGAACCCCCCCCCCAAGAGGTTTTCCTGTTTCATTACCGACCATGCACCTGTGTATACGTCAAAGTGTGAAGGGTGCTATGAATATGATACAAATATATAAAATTACTTTTTACCAAGGTCTCACTATGTCCTTTCCAAATCCCTATCTAGTCATCATCTATATTCATCTTTGCCAGGGGAAAAGATGCATCTTGAAAAGACAAATATTTGATGCAAAATCTTTTACTGAAATCCTATCTTATTAAACAACTCAGTCAAGCGCTTTCCCCATCATCCACATTTTTTTATTACTCTCATTTTTATTCGCTATTATTCTTTTTATCCTTCATTTTATTCTATTTTTGACCCTTACTCATTTTGTCTTTTCAGATTTAGCGTTTATGTCTTTGAACTGTTGTGTCTGTTTTTACGATGATTTTATTCTTCTGTACAGCACTTTGGTCAGCTGTGGTTGTTTTAAAGTGCTTAACAAATAAAGTTGGATTGGATTGGATTGGATTGGATCATATGGCGTGGACTTTTACCTACACAGATGTTAGAACAATCAAGTAAAGGAAGCAAAATAGCAACTGAAGGGGTAGATGAGAAGGGTCAGATGGACTCTTCCAAATGGGGATTAAAATGGGACAAATTATTTCAGAACTAATAAAAAAAAGAGAGGAAAAAAATATTTGAGTGACTGAAGAACAAAAAAAAAACGATTTTCAAACTGCTGAAAACCTACAGTGCAAATATAGAATATTGCATATGGTGCACAAAACGGTTAAAAATACCCATTTGATCCATCCAGCAGCAGCAGCTTAAGCAGGAAACCCAGACCTCCCTGTCCCTTCCTCTAGGAGGGTCCCCAGACATTCCCAGGTCAGCTGAGAGACAGTCCCTCCATCCTGTCTTGGGTGGTTCCCGGCACCTCTTTCCGGCGGAACATACTCGGAACACCTCACCTGGGAGACATCCTAACAAGATGCCTGATCCACCTCAACTGGCTCCTCTCAATGCGGAGGAGAGGCTCCACACTGAGCCCCTCCTGAATGACGGAGCTTCTCACCTATCTCTAAGGGAGAGCCCCGACACCCTGCAGAGGAAACTCATTTTGAGCGCTTGTATCTGGGATGTCATTCTTTTGGTCACTACCCACAGTTACCTAGCATAGATGAGGGCAGAAACGTAAATCGACTGGTAAACAAAGAACTTCGCCTTTTTGCTCGACTCTTTCTTTGCCGCAAAAGACCGGTACGGTTTCCGCATCACAACAGACGCTGCAATGACCTATCTGTCGAACTCTCGCTTCATCTTACCCTCACTCAAGAACAAGACCCCAAGATACTCGACTCCTCCACTTGAGGCGGGACCTCCTGATGCAATGCTGAGACTTTCAAACCAGAACCACTCAACGCTTCGGCTGCACCTAAAAATGCTGTCCATAAATATAATGAACAGAATCGGTGACAAAGGGAAGCCTTGGCGGAAGGCCAACCCTCATTGGAGACAGATTTGACTTACTGCCAGCAATGCGGACCAAACTCTGACATCAGAGGTACAGAGACCGAACAGCCCATTTCAAGGGGTTCGGTATCTTGTACTCCTGAAGCACACCCCGCTGGACTCCCCAAAAGACACAGATGAATACCTTTTCGAAGCCCACGAAACACATGTAGGCTGGTTAGGCAAACTCCCATGCAGCCTCGAGCATCCTGCTAAGGGTATAGAGCTGGTCCACTGTTTCACGAAAACCAAACTACCCCTCTTGAATATGAAGTTGGACTTCCTGATGGACCCAAAGAACATGGTCCACTCAGACTCAATGTGCCCCACCTCCGTCAGGACGTGGGAGACATTCTGCCGGAGTGGGTCTTGAAAATCTTTCTGACAGGGGACTCTGCCAGACATTCCCAGCAAACCCTCACGATAAGTCTGACCGGCATCTTCGGAGCCAACACACCACCAGATGGTGATCAGTTGACAGCTCTGCTCTCCTCTTCACCTGAGTGTCCAAAACATGCGGCTGTAAATCCGATGACACGACCACAAATACGATCATCGCACGGGGCTTTAGCGTGTACTGGTGCCAAGTGCACATATGAACACGCCTATGTTTGAACATGGTTTTTGTTATGGCTAATCCGGGACGAGCACAGAAGTCCAATAACAAAGCGATGCTCGGCCTTAGATCCGGAGGTGGGGGGTGTTCCTCCCATTCAAGCCAAACCAGGTCTCACTGTCAATGCACCCATGAGCATTGAAGTCCCCCAGTAAAATGAAGGACTCCCTGGAGGGAGTGCTCTCTTGAACACTCTCCAAGGACTCCAAAAAGGGTGGATACTCTCAACTGCTGTTTGGTGCCTAAGCACAAAGCACAGTCAGGACCAGTCTCCACACCTGAAGGCAGAGTAAGGCTCGTACACTAGGCTGAACCCGAATGCACAGGCATCGAGCCGTGGGGCTATCAGTATGCCCACACCTACTCTGCGCCTCTCACCACAGGCAATTCCATAGTGGAAGAGAGTCCAACCCCTCTTGAGAGGACAAGTAGCCCAAGCTGTGTGCGGAGGCGAACCCATCTATATCCAGGCGGAACTTTTCCGCCTCGCACACCAGCTCAGGCTGCCCTGCCAATGAGGTCACATTGCTTGTTCAAAAGAGATAACTTCTGCAGCCGGGAATCAGGGTGCCAAAGTCCCTGCCTTTGGCCACCGCCCAGCTCACAATGCACCCAACCCCTATGGCCCCTCCCACAGGTGGTGAGCCCATGGGAAAGGGGGCCCACGTTACTGGTTCGGCCGAGGCACTCGCGAGCGAGTCCCATCTCCAGGCCTGGATACAGAGGGACGCCCCGGTGACCCGCGTCAGGGCAAGGGAAAACGCGATCCAATAATATCACTCATCATCAATTGACATCACTTAATTGAGCACCATCGGTGCTCAACTTCAGGCATTCATGGCATAATGAACTCGGGCTGCGTCACGTGGAAAATGAAAGACAAGTGCTTGGAGTGCATTTAATGTTGAGCTGGCGCTGCATTCACTGACCGCTGACATTGTGGGAAATCTGAAACACAGTAAACTTTACCCACAACGTATAATTTTCAGATATGAACACAAGAAAATATGAAGTACTCGGGAATATGAGATTTATTCTGTTTTGCTATAGTTTTTACATTGTTGCCAAACTGCTGCTTCATCTTATACACGGTAACATAGAAAATACCAGAATTTGACCCTAAAATTAAGGGTACGTCCTATACACAGGTGCGTTCCATAATTGGGAAATTACGGTATTTATTTTTCTGTGCATATGTGTTGTCACTGCCGGAAGTTAGCACTGGTGCATTTTGGCCATAGGTTTATGCAGGTTGGTTTAAGTGTTTTGTTAATGTCAGCACTGTTTGACTTGAAAATACATGGAAATAGACAAACTGATCGACTAGCCATTAGATTTCTTATACCTGATATATTAATGCAGCCTTCAGAGGAGCTCTGTTGGAAAGAGATAGTCCCATTAGGCATTCTGGTGCTATCATGTTTGAGAGAATAATACAGATGTGAGGTCAGAATGTTCTTAACCTTTTAGCACCCAAATGTTTTTGCCTAGTTTGTGTAAATTCCTTTCCTATGTTATCTCCTCTACAAGAGTGGGACAACAAGATCAGAGGCTGCAACCGGACTGAAAACATACAGTATTTCATTATCAGACATATTTGACAAGTATTAGACATGTTCTTGATGTGACCTTTTCAGTTAAATGCTGCAATAAAACATGTCGACATGAGGATTAAGAAGTCTTCTATTGGGGGTTTGTTTAGTATGTCGTCACGTCCTTGCTTGTGTGGGTTCAGCTGGTATTTTTTTAAAGTATCCCTGCTCAATAAGTAAAGTGGTATATAAATAAAACTGACATTGCTTAATTTGAAAGAAAGCTCTTCAGGTCATTCGAATTAAGTGGGGGGGGGGGGGGGGGTTCAAGTTTTCAGTCTGACCAAGCAGCGATAACTGAACTCACTGTGCGAACCTGGCCACTCTAGTGTGTGACATTGGTAGGGTGCTTATTCCCAGGACATTCCTACCTTTGTACCTTCACTGTCTGGAAACAAGTCTACACATGTCCTTCCATGTACGCTACCTGGAGCAGCTTTCCGATAGTTTGACATGTAACTATACAGACAGTTTAATCTATACCCACGCAATATTTTCTTGTTGTGCAATATAATACACAGATGGGTTTACATATTTATAAAGGATTAAAAAGGAGCTGCTCAAACAAAGATGTTTAAAAAAAATGATACGAACAAAATTATTGAAACATATTTCTTAAGATTTAATCACTGAAAGATTGGGGTTGGATTCCTTAGTGTCTAACATTCTGGATGGTTTCAGGCTTCAGGTTTTGTGGGAACCTCAGCTTATTCTGAGAAGACTGTGTTTGCAGAACTTTGTGGCTGTAGAGTCAAAGGGGTTCAAAGGCATCAGTTGACAAATAAAGCAGTACCTTGAGTAATGAGCAAACAAAACCTATCATATCCCCCAAACAGTGGCAAAATGTTTCCCCAGACATCCACTTTTGGACTTTAAACACAAACGCACCGAAAAGGCAACAACCATTTTGCGGGCTCTGCTTTTCAATGCTTCCACTTTCATTGAGTCATAAAGCACTATATCAACTGTAAAATACTGTACAGTAATGGCCAAAGCCTGGAAGTTAAAGACATGACAGGTGTCGTCATGCAAGATCAGCCAAACCGCAAGCCAATAAAACCCATTTGGGTCATCTTTACGGAATAAAGTTGCCTATGACCGGCTTTCATTCCAAACTTACTGAGACATGAAGGAGCAAGACAACCCACTGCATGCATAAACAATTCCACAACAATAATGAGGGCTCCCTTTGAGTGAGAGAGCATTGAGGAGAAAGCTTTAAGGAGAACTGCCATGACCCCATTTTCTCTTTCGACATAAATCAGTCACTTCTGAGGAAGGAGACCTTTGCCCCCTGGAGAGGCCCAATCACCCTCAAAATGACAAGAGAATACACAAAAGCAGGCCTGCAGATCAATGAATAGGGAGTAAGATCACTGTCATATGCGCGTTTAGCCAATTGTATCTGTAACGGTTACAGGTTGAGAGTTTGAATTTAAATAGTGTGGGTATCACATGTTTGCTTCTAAGTACAAATCTGAATTGTGTGGGTAAGTTTTATTTTCTTGTGACTATGAACAAAAAATGTGTAGATTTGAATATTTTTCTTGTGACTACCAACCGAAATTGTGTGGGTTAGATTTTTTTTTTTTCTTATGAACACTTAGAGTATCTAAAACCCATTCGAGTGAAGTCTTTTCAATACAACTCTTACTTGTACGGCTACGAAGCGCCACTATGTTTAAGAAACTGCCGTCTGTGAATATGACTCGCTTTTCTGTGAACTGCATCCATGGGGCCCAGAGTAAAAATGAGTTTCACCCGGTCTAAAAAGGCAAAACAGCCAAAAGTGTCCGGAACAGCCTTTGCTTTAATTGTTATGTACCCCTAAATTTCTCTAAAATCCTGAAAATTCTTGCTGTTTGGACCTAAAAAGAGAAAAATGCGTGCCAAATAAAGTCCGTTTTTGCCTGTTTAGTCTATCGCCCAAAAGCAGCCGCTGTGCGCCGTAAAGGGTTCAATCATCAGCATTGGGAGGGTTTTTTTGTTTTGTTTTGTTTTGGGTTTTTTTTTACAAGGCATTCCTCATTTCACCCGAGAACTGTACCATCTTTTCTCCCTCTCAAATATGAGCTACTAACTTCTGTGACATTTACTTTATTTGTACCTTCCATATACATACTTGGGTCAAATGTGAAGTGCCTAAATGCGCAACATTTACGATATTTTGCCAGTTTTTTCTCCCGTATTATTTATGGGACATTTGCAATTTACTCCCTAATTTTCATCCTTAATTGATAAATTGTGCTGATCTCAAATTCACTGCCACCTTCATCATTCGTTTTATCTTAAACGTAATCTTCACAAATATGCCACAATGTTTCCCAGAGCTGTCAATGGCTGTGAACAGTTGGATTCCAGTTGATGACTATAGATGTCCATGGCCAGTCCCTAAGGTTACGCAGTGAATTATTAAAGGATATTAAGGAGGGCAACACATTTTTTGTGTTGTTCTTCATTTTCTGTACATCAAAGGATTTTTTTCCTAGATGATACCTGATTCAGGTTATCTTGCTGACTCCAAATGGAAAAGTTATAAATGTTCCACACACTGGAGATCACTGAGTCATTCTGTCAACCAATCGCATGTTCTGAGTACACATGTCCTCAGAGAAGCAGGGTTCAACACAACCTATATATCACTAGTAATGCATACATGCATCCCAATGTGCACCCAAACATGCACTCACATGGTCACATTCTTGCAAACACACACCCAAACACACCCATTTCCCCCCACACACACAACATCAGTGTATCCAGAACCCATTTCAGGGAAAGTTCTGGTCCTTCACAACCTTCCTAGTGTTTGCTTGTACAAACTGGCGGCTTGTACTAGCGTACGCCGGTGCTGATGTCTGAAAGCACACTTTGTCACTCACTATGTCCACGTAATACTGCCCAACTTGTTGACATGAGTGGTCAAAAAGGCAACTTTATCTCGGTCCATTAATGTGTTTTAGATTTTCCCTTTAGCATACTGTTGCATCGTCTTAATGTGTGCAAATCAGAATAATATTTATTTATGAAGACACCCAGGACAGAGCTTTGGGTTTCCATTTGGTCAATGTATCATCAAGTGACCAGTTGGATAAGAATTTAAAGTCTATGTTATCATTTTACAAAATGTAGATGAGGATGTCTAATATACAGTCGGCCCCCGGTTTACGAACACCCTCTTTTACGAACATTTCGACTTACGAGCGCGGACCGCAGAGTTTTTTGTCCCCCACTTACGTGCAAACCTTTCGTCTTACGAACAATCTGACATGCCGGCCATTGTATTAGTTCAGATATTTTCGCTCTGATGCGTCAACAAAATTAATAGTCGACGCTGGTCACGGCAACTTTGAACGCTATTGCTCTTACAATGTCACAGTCACTGTCTCAGTCACGGTGTCAGTCCCGGAGTCAGTCACGGAGATGCCGATATGCTATTGGTCGATTAAGGTCACGGTCGGTCTCACTCACTGAGATGCTATTGGCCGGCGTCACGTCAATCACAGAAATGTCGATATGCTATTGGCCGAACGCCTTTATCTAGCTTGATGGCACAGCTGGTCGGGATGGAAGGAAGGAGAGAAAATGAGTGAAAAAACGGAAGGAAGGAATGTTGTGAATGTTGTGCAAACTTTATCTGTTAGACATGGCTTCTAAAATTGCAAGTGGCAGTAAAGGAAGAAGTAAGAGGATGATGACAATAGAAACCAAGCAGGGAGATAATGAAAAAAAAAATACGAAGGAGGCGCATGCATAGTTAACCTTGCTCGTGAGTATGGACGGAACCGCTCGGCAATCTTCTAAGGGCAAGACTTTCCTTGCCGGGGGACGGACCTCGATCGAAAACAACATTGAGAGGCTTCTTCTATTATGGATTAAAGAGAAGGAAATCGCCAGTGATATGTTCTAGTTTGAGAAAAGTTCCCGTTTAAGAAAATTAATAAATAAATTCTGCGGGTTGGTCTCCTCTCCCTTCCGCCTCCACCCAGCTCAAGTCACGTCGCCCCAAAGGTAAATGTCATTTTTCCTTTGTATATTTATGTTATTTAATTTAACTGTACAGTAGATTATGTTACTCATTATGTGTATAAAGTCGTGATGTTTTTACCTAAGGTTTTTGCACGCGTTGCACGCATTCGCTAATTAACATAGGTTTGGATTGCCCGTCATACGAGCAGTTCAAGTTACGAGCGTAGCCACTGAACGGATTAAGTTCGTAACACGGGGGCCCACTGTATTTGCCTGCATTTATTTTTGGAAAACACAAAGTGTGCCCTCAACTCCTTAAGGACACATAGCATAGCTGGGGAAATGTTTGCAAAGCCATTGGTGGTTAGTCCTTCGAGAGCGTATTTCGTTGTGGATCCCTTTTTTCTCAACAATTCCTTCAAATTTTCATAAAGATGATAATCAAGTGATCTGGGGATCTGTGGGGGGGGGGTGTCACGCAGACACAGACCAATGGTCAAGCATCTTGAAACTAACCACTGATGCACGTTAATAACATCATGATAATAAAGGAATGACCATCCTCCTTCAGCCTTGCGACGTGTTATGATCATTTTTAGCATTAAGATTTTTATCAACAAAAATGTTTATTGTTCCGTCACCCCATATCTGGCTAATACCATAGAATTATCACACCACCAAGTCAATATAAATCAGAATGAAATACAGAAACAATCAATTCTGGGGTCTTCTGATGCAGAAAAGAGAATATGGACCAAATCTATTCCAGCCCCCATTTTCTATTGTCTGTAGTAATTAATAGAGGGGTTGGAAGGGATTCTTCTTCAGTTGCCGCAATGTTGAACATGAATCATTTCCACAGGGTTTGAAAAGAAGAAAAAATCCAGTGGTGCCGATATATTCATGACTTTTTCCTCCTTCAAAAACAAGAACAAACTCAGGCGGTCCAGGAGATTATAGTCTTGAATGAGAAGACAAGCAGGCAACAACTCTTCCCTTTGAGGACACTACAACAACGGTAGTTTTTTGTTTAGGAGCATTTGTAAAAAAAAAAAAAAAAAAAAAAAAACTTTGTTTCAACATTCACAAACTGCGTATTACCTCTGCAGTGCGGGCCCTCGTCCCATCCATCCGAGCAGTCGGGAACTCCGTCACACAGTTTGCTCATGTGGAGACAAACGTCAACATCCAAGCAGCCATGTTCATTGACAGGACACTTGTTCACCCTGTTGTGCAAGCCTGGAAAAAAAGTACAATGAGTACTATGAGAAATGATCTGCATTCAGTCATCAACCCTTATTAAAAGTAAGAGTGGAATTAAAAAAAAAAAAACTGACATGTTTTTGACATAAAATACTGCTTCATATTGACTGGTTAGCTTTCTTACAATTGTAGAACAATTAGATCATGTACTTTAAAATAGTACTTTAAAACACTGCCTTGAATTGTTCACACTTTAGATTCTAAATTAAATTTTTCAAAATATAGTTTATCTCTGGTAAATTACAGTATGTTAGAACATTTTGATGTAGATAGCACAGAATCATGGTGCGAACTGTAGTCATACATGAAACTTGATTTGGTACTACAAGATTAGGAGGCAAAAAAAAAAGTGCACGGAAGATATATCCATTTGAATTTAAAATTCTGCAACCTTTCTGAGAAAGGCTGATGAACAACATTTTTATTTCAAGCAGCACCAGCTTTGAATATACCTTAGACTGCTGACTCTTTCCCTCAATGTCTCCCACACTTCTCTCCATTTCTCAACCCACACTGCAGAGCAAACAGTTTGCTTTGGCTGTTTTTCTTCTTCCTCCGCCTCCTCTCCCTCATCTCACTCCGTTTCCTACATCTGCTGACCCATTTTACCAAAATACTGGAGCAACGAAGGTGCACTTCACCTCCCTTAGTTCGATATGAGGTCTGCGGGTTATGCAGTGGCTGTTGGTGCTGAAATTTGAAGAACACAGTGTCTTTTAAAATACTAAAAAGTGTGACTCAAAAAGCCAACGTCTCTAGTAATGTTAAACAGCTGCTGAAGCCAAAAATCTGATAAATTACACACATGTATCCCTCTAAAGAGAAAACAACGTCATTTGGTGATACTAAAGTTAGAGCTGGAATGCATGTTTCTGTATAAATAATAGTATTACAAAATGTCAATAATCCAGTCAGAGTGGTGATTAAAAAACAAAACAAAAAAAAACAACTACCGGTACTCTTTTCCTTTGGGCTTGTCCCCTTAGGGCAGTGCTTCTCAATTATATTTTGAACTTGGTCTACCACAGTAAAAAACAAAAAACAAAACAGTAGTTGTTACTGTACATCTGTCTTAGGGAAAAGAGGAGCAGCTCTCCCATCTGGGGGATGCTAGTACAGTACAGCCTCTAAGCCGGCCTGAAATCCATTCAATAAATGGTCCGCTCTCCATGAACTGCACTATCAGGAATGCACTTGCACTTTGGAACCGAACCCCCAGCAAAGGCACATCAGTGGCTTCTGCTGAGTTTGTAAAGGTTTAATCATGTTGTACGAGCTGCACTACGCTTTGCAATCGTACCGACAGCTAAATTATTCAAAGTAAGAGGAATGCGCGGTATTTACACTCTCACAGAAAACAATCACCTTTGAATAGTGATAAGTGGCAAAGTGGTGGTATGGCATAATCTTATCTGTCAAACACAAGCTCCAACCATTGTTTCTCTGCAACAGGAATGTAGTCACAAGCACACTAGACAGAATACACGATACAAAAACACTGGCGTTTGAAGTTGGGCATGTTTAGACACCTCTCACTCAAACCAAGTATGGAATATGTGTCAGGTAGGAGAAAGTATTTGTCACAATTGTGTGAAGAGATAACACAGCGGATGGAGCAAACAAAGAACCGCATACTTAAAAAAAAAAAAAAAGCCACTGATGTTAACCTTGAGCCATGCATAG
Organism: Hippichthys cyanospilos; assembly: GCF_059441005.1. Classification (NCBI taxonomy): domain Eukaryota; kingdom Metazoa; phylum Chordata; class Actinopteri; order Syngnathiformes; family Syngnathidae; genus Hippichthys; species Hippichthys cyanospilos. The sequence goes on along the minus strand of NC_142370.1, from coordinate 26,117,991 downwards.
CTCATGCCATTGCTCTTTATTGGTAAATAAATTATTATTTTGACAACACAAGGCCTTTTTTAGTCTTTTGTTTTGCTTTACAGTTTGAGGGTCTCAAAAGAAAAAAAAAGACAGTATTAGCTTCAATGTCATGCTTCCGCTTGTGACAAATAGCTTGTTTTCTCCACTTTTTTGTCAGAATTTGTTCTTTTCTGTAAAAACAATGTATGTTCTCAAGATGCTTCTAAAAGATTGGAAAAGCTGTTGCACAATTAGAACTAGTTACTTTGAAAACAGCTGGTAATGAGAAGAAAACTTCAGTCCACAATAGTGTCTTTAGCAGGAGTGCTTCTCATAGCAGGGAGACAAAGAAAATGACCCTTGCGCACTTTGACCCAGTGCAGGAAGTTATTGGTCATGTGCAACAATGTGCTCCCTCATGCTGGAAAAACACATATGTCCTGCTTTATCTGTCCGCAGAAAAAAAAAAGTATATTTGAAGTATCGCCTTGACAGATTATGAGATTGGTGAACGATATCTGACAAAAAAAATGCACAAAGGCACCGTTGGAGGAGCGTCAGGCAGAAATGCCAAGCAGGTGTGACCACCTGTGCTGACATCTAATGGCGAATGCTTTTACCTTTAATTGCGTGGCTGTTTTTCAATGATTGCTTAAGCTTTGATATTGCCGTTCAACAAAACTACCTGATCTGGAATTTATCACACATCTCAGAGTCTTACAAATTACAATCTGGAATCTGCACCCATTTGATGCATCTAAAAATTTAATGGTGGGAATAAACTCCCTAATAGTTTAGATTTCACCTGAAAAAAAGGGTGAGTTTGCAATTTTCCAAGGACTCACTTTTTGACAAATTTGATAAAAGTGTCTATACAAACCAAATAGCAAGCCCCATCTTTAATATTTCATTTACCATAATTCCCCCAATATAAGACGTACTTGTGTATAGCACACACCCTTAATTTTAGGGTCAAATTCTGGTCATTTCTATGGTTCAGTGTGTAAGACGCATCAATAGTTTGGCAACAATGTAAAAACTACAGCAAAACAGAAAATCTTCCTAAAGTCTTCATATTTTTTTAGTTCATATCCGTAAGTTATACTGTAATTTTTTTTTTTTTTGCGGGGAAAGTGTGTTTCAGATTTCCCACACTGTGAGCAGTAATTAAACGCAGCACAAGTAAATTGAATCCACTCTAAGCAGTTGTTTTTTTTTTACTTTTCCTTGCAAGGCAGCTCAAATTCCTTTTACCATGAATACCCAAAGTTGTGCAACATTCGTTTAAATACCTTACCGTGTTCTATAATCAAAGCACTCGTCTCCTTACCTTGCCACTCTTAAATTGAGTTGGAGACATGATAAACTAACTACATGATCCTCTCGGTTTTACGAATATTCCTGTGCGTGAACAAGGATGGGCTCGGATGTTGGTTAAGTCCGCTCACTTCTTTTACTGAAAATAATGCCATAACAACCTCAGCTAACAAAAGCTGCTGTTAGCTGCTGCAATTGCTAGCTGCTAACGGCCAACTGACTCCAGCCCTTTTGCTTGTACCATTACAATAATTATTTGAAGTCAGAATACATCCAATATAAAAACGCACAATTGTGCGTCAAAACTCGGCTTTTGTGGCTGATGGATCAATCTACCTCGAATGATGTTGAATAAAAACAAATTAAAAAAAACAAAAACGATTCGTCAAGTCACCATTTTTTATGACGTATCCATACTTATGGCCTTTAATTTTAGGGGGAAAAAAACATTGGATCCAAAGGAAAAACAACCAATCCATGAAAGCACCAATCCGAGACAGGTGTGACTTACAAGGTGAGAAAATTGAGATTTGCCCTTGCAAGCATATTTGTAGCTAATGACTGGCACAACCCTAATTTCTGGCTGACCTGTTACCTTTGGCGATAGAAGCTTTGCTGAAAAGATGGTAGAATACCCACCGTCGAAAATATAAATGTCCATCCCTCACATAAAAAAAAGACAATGAGCATAAGACCATTTTAGCTGATCCAATTCCAGGTAGTTGCAAATAATGAAGGCATTTGAATCCATATGATTTTATTGTGTATGCCCACCTGACAAGCTAAAACTTTGTAAATTCAGCACACCATTTTTTTACTGTTCCATAGAATAAAAGCTTGAACCGATAACATTAAAGGGGAATTCAAGTCAAGATGCTCCTTGAGATGGATAAGGATGAGTGAATTTTGCTGTTTATTTCTTAGTATCAAAACACAATTTCAATCAGAATACAGTGGTTACAATCTGGGGCTCAAAAACATATTTGTAAGGGACTTCCCCTTTAAGTGCACACTCCGTTACAAAAAATGTCAACCAACAAAGCAGTCGTAACTAACCGCGATGTGTTTACGACGCTAACACTGCTACATCAGGGTCCGGCATGGATTTGGTCATAGACTCGGAGGGGGCGAAACGGTTAATGAAGCGAGGCTACAATCAAACCTTACTAACGGTTTAAAAATGGCAAACTCCTCCTTTATCACAGCACTTGCCTATCATCTTGGCCGAAGTCAAAAGGTTTTCTTGGCTTGAAAAAAATTCCTGTAGATGTGCAAGAGGCCGGAGATTAATTACCTCCAGTAATGTTGTTGAACATTTGTTTAAAAGGACTTGAGCACACAATGAAAATGTATTACTATTATTTCCAGACAGCCATTTGAACTTTTATTATCACACACCAAGGGTGGGTACACGCACTTTAGTTTGGCAATTTCTCCTTTAGACTATGAATCTAGATTTTTGATCATTTAATAAAGTGCGCCCTAAATTCTAAAGTCTCAAACATTTGCTCCAACTTATTTAATCCGGTAATGAACAGGGGGCGGGGGGAATGAGTGAGTATAAAAATCAGAAAACATGCCTTTTCACACCGAGTGTTTCCACCTCAACTTCTGTACCACTTCCCGCCCATCAGTCAGCACAGTTATGCAATGACCTTTACTTGGATCCCCCGTTGATCTTTTGTTCTTGGGCATGAACGCGTGCTTTTATTCCTGTCTCTCTGCTTCCATGGCAGCCCCTGATTGACTCCCATAAAGTCTGCTGTCAGCTTGAATGAATATGTTACGCTGGGTGACACGCGGGCCTTCTCGCCGAGTGAATCTTCCCACTGTGGGAGTTCTCTTTAGAGCAGCATGCATACAGTTGTGACACACTGGAAGCGGAGCACAGGACCTTACAGTGGCAAGTGTGCCAACCACAAGGGGGACCTGCTGGGTACTTGTGGAGTGGGTTTTTGCTCCAAAAGCCCTTAGCAGCATGGAAACAACTTCTTTAGATTTTCATTCAAAAGCACCCAGGGCTCCAAAAGTCCAAATCCCACCTCTTCATAAAAGAAACTCATTGTGATTTAAATGTGACCTTAAACACACTAAGCCAGTCCAGCGTTTTCTCTAAGTAGAATTCAACTGGGAAACGGGATAAAATGGTATGTTCCTTCGAGTCAGCAGTAAGGAAAACAACAATGTTGTAATTAAACATGTTACAACTGCTTTACAGGCGTATTATGTGGATTACATCACTGCGCAGTCAAACTGAAAGGAGCAGAGATCACAGGAAAGAAAATGTATTACTCCACCCTATATGTACATTGTTTTATCCTGGGGGATTGAATATGAGCTGTAGAAGATTTAACAAACGAATTCCAATGCAGTATAAACCAACACTTCCATCGCTTCTATCAATACAAAATACAAGTGTTGTTAATCTTGCATGTGAATACCTTGACTGTCTTTCCTGTCATTTTGTTCGGTACGCAAATATTTTTTGTATCTTAAGTAGGGCTGCACGATTATGTCACAAATAATAATCAACAATTATGTTGGTCAATACTGAAATCACGGTTATTAATTACGATTACTCATCATGTTTGGTCCAATATGTCAAATTAATGCTTTTTTTTTTCCAAACAAGCAGCTCTTTTGGTCCAACTTGTCAATTTATTGCCCTTTTTTTTTTAAAAGCAGTATATAAGTAAGGCTTCAAGGCTTGATACTTGCCAATAATAATAATAAATTTAAAAAAATAAATCAAGTAAATAAGACAAATTCACTCAGGACATGGCAAAATCTTGGCACTCACACACACTTGTGCAAACCAATAAAGAAAATAGGCCTACTTAGAACCTAGAACATTATTTACTTTTCATTAAATTTTAACCAATTAGCAGTCAAAATGTCATTTTCAGTCATTTCGAACCAAATTTATTTTCAAAATGCGTCTCCGACAGCTAGCATGGCATATATTAAGAATCATGTGAGAAACTCAACACCATTTCATACTGGTAAATAATATATTAGGGTGAGTAAAAAGCAGAGGCTTTTGTCATGCAAACATGTGGGAAACATTGCCATCTAAAAGCTTTAAGATGGAATTGAAAGCTGAATTCTCAGGAAGGTGCCGTGAATCCAACTTCAGCATCTTCCAAGCTTTTTTTTTCTCTCTTTTTCTCTTCATCCCTTCCCAGTGTGTGTGCTTGCCAGGAGTTGTTTACGGTATTTAGATCACGGTAGTCTTTTTCAGCCAAATCCGGTGTTTGTACCGGCAACCTTCCATGACCAATTGTTTGTCCGCCATGTTTTCCACGCAGCAAAGAATTTCCGGAAGTTATGCGTTGCAGAAGATCTGGCCGCCTGATGCTGCACAATTGCCAAAGTGACGTCATTTGACGCGTGGAGCCGCGCAGATCTCGCAGGCGCGTCAAACATAAGCCAAGCCTTGCTGCCGCCCTTGTCGCCCCTGCTGCCGGATTTGCTTACTTGCTATTTCTTAAGATTAATGAAGTCTTAACCTTGCGTTTGCCCCTTGGTGGTAGCCAGCTTTTTAAATGTTAATATCACAGAGGATCATCTTCATTAATTGTGGCAGCCACGATCATGAACGCGATTAAAATTTGATTAATTGTGCAGCCCTAATACCAAGTGATACAAGTTGCCATGTTTATATTAAAAAAAAAAAATTATGCAACCCCAACATTTTGCACTTTTATTCTAAGAGGGAGTTATGTACGGGAAATGCTAGATAAAATAAAAGCAAACCTTGTTTTGAATGTTCTACTTCATTTTTTTTACTTATTTTCTTCAAAACAATCGTATAGTGGGAAGCAATTGAAGATGGAAAATGGGGGGGGGGGGGGGGGGGGGGGGGCAAAAAACACCCAGCCCTATGAGCACACAAGCGCCTCAAGGCACCTCGCCAGAGTAACTAAGCAAGAGGAAGCTAACAGGCCAGCCGGGCAAGACTACATAAGGGGGGATATGATTGAGCAAGAGGAAAGAATGGCCAGGAGATATGAGGAACCAGCAGGTTGGCAAACCTGCGTTTTGTTTTGACGAAGCAGGAGGAACACTGAATGGGGGCACATCAAAAAGAAAGCAAAAAGGAGAGGAGACAGCGCAAAGGAGACAGCAGCAAAGGGGAAGTGGTGCCTGAGTGGCGTGAGAAAGTCCTGCGCACTATTTCTCTCATTGTGTTGATAGACCGGTGAACATGAGGGCTCAGTGCCGCAGAGCGGGGCAGATTTCCAGGGCTTTGCTCCTTCCTCTGTGGAGAGAGCGTGTCACTGCCGACACAAATACACACACACAGAAAGTACATGCCCGTGATTACAGATTGTGAAAGGATTCCCCACCTAGTATGTTAACGGTGAATGGCCGCACACTATCAGAAAGAGATTTAAACCACATAAAACCGTCCCGGTCCCAACTTTCAGCCTACAGGCTAATCTGCTCATTTTCTCTTACATGAAGCCTTTTTTGTAGAATCATCCCTTCTCCACATGGCTCCAGGCCCCCTTTCCAGCCCACCGCCTTCTGCGGTCACCTCCTTCTGCCTCGGTCGCACCGGAAAGGTCCATCTTTCCAACAAAGCAACCTCCTTGCTTGGCCCCAGTCCACCTCAACCGAATAGGAGGGCATTTTATGGCAGGGGAACGAGGTTTAATGAAAGAGGCACATTGATTATTTATGAATCTAACTTTGGAATTACCCTGCAGATAATAATTAGTCAGCTTCAACAGGAAGATTACAAATATTCTTTTCCTGTCCCTTCTTTTAGCTTTGAAATCATTTTAATGTCATCAGTACAAATAGAGGAAGTGGCTTTTATTGACAGGTTTTAACTATTCAATCTTTTCACAGGAAATTCGCATGGTTGAAATTAATTTTGGCCACTTGCTCAAGAATCCTCAAAAAGTCATTTTTATATTAAACTTGGAGCTAGAACATGGCATCAGTTAGCGGCAGACAACTGGAACATAAGATTTTTGAAGTTGAAAAGGATTCTTTCTCGCACATCTCCTGATGGGGAAAGTGCTTACATGCTAAGGCTTACTCAGACATCTATCCCCAGCCGCTGGCTCCACCACAATGAATGCAGTTCAGGCAAGTATCATAATTGTATGCAGACGAAGGGATGAAGACATGGTTGGTGAGTGGGGGGGGGTTGTACTTGTTTTTTTGACTGAAAAGACTTCAACGAAGTTTAAAAAAATGAAATTAAACCCGACATAGCATTCATTATAGGGGGGCAGGAAAAAGGCATCTAATGTTGTTTGATCATGAAAAATGTTTATATAGATACGATAGTTTCTCAAATGTTTTTCTAATCTTTTCACTTAGACAAGATTTTCCTGTGAACCAATAAATTGGACCGTTATTTTGGAATCCAATAGTTAGTCCGAACTGATTCTATTAGAGTGGAAATGGTATGGCATTCGAGTGTCCCACCATTATAGATGTCAAGGTATTACAGCAGTTATCCACTACACATGCTACACAATCTGGGCTCAATTCAGCTCTATTTAAGAGAAAAAATAGGTCATCCATACCAGCTAGCAGGAGCTCCATGCATTTTGTCAAAACTATTTAGCCTTGCTCTTCTTTTATACTTCCATTGGCACACTAAATCGTTAATATTGGTGCAGTCTAATTAGTGAAAGGAATCCATTTAGAAAACTGGAAATTTGACGTCAGGCGTTTTTTCTTGACAAGTTTTGCAAAAAAATCATCTTCTCTCGTGTGCTCAATCTCGTGAGACGTCTGCTCTCGTAGTATTTGTGTCTCGTCCCATCCCTAATGTAAAGATTCATTTCTGCAAATTAAACAATTTTGTCAGGGCAACATTTTTTCTGTTATTATTTTTATCATTGTTATTAAGAATTCCTTCCTTTCAGTGCCTTGTTTACGAGATAGCTATATACTTGTTTTAAACTGATCTGTAAAGCCACTCCTCATAGCGACACCCACAATCATTTCAAAAGAAGCCTTAATCTCAAAGATGAAAACACCAGCACCTCCTTCGCTTTATCTCTGCAGTAGAAAACACCAAGTTAACACAAGCAGCCGCGAGTGCTTCAAAAGTATCAATCCATCACAGAGCAGGTTCAGAGTAAAGTACAGTGCATAAACCTCCGCCCCGGGCAAACTTGTTTACCACTTCCTGCACCGTTAGACTAAATGGAAGTGAAACTAATTGAAGGCAAGCTGTGAGGGAGCAAGAGAGCAGTCTCTGAAAAAGGACAATGGAGTCCCACCTGCCAGCCTGTAAGAGGGAAGCACTTATCGCTTCCCTCAAGACCATGTCAACTTGACGCTATAGCTGACCACATTCAGCCCAAGGATGACCGATTCGTTCATACTGTCCATCAATAAGATCCAACATGGCATCCCAGAAGCCTCAGATATGTCACGTTGAAACCCCGCTAGGGTGTCTTTCATCGCCCGAGAGGTAATTACAGCAAGCATTAATGGTTGGGAAATGATGGGCAATAAGAAGTTCAGGCAGTTGGAAAGGGGGGATTCTTTTTAATCAAGGGGTTTAAAACGAATCATGCACTGTTCGTTTTAGATTAAAACATCTCCAGATTAGCCTCAATTGTATATTTTGTAGATAAGCCTTGACCCCTCTGGATAATGATCGTCTCTATAACCTCCAGTGAGTTTAAAGCAGGCTTTTGATTCCCTGTTATGATGCTTTTCACTAAAGAATGAAGCATATGACTCACGAAACAGTTTCCGACTGCAAATGGCAAACTCGGGATGAACAGAAAGATACTTTTCCGTTCCTCTGAGTCACAGCATGACTTTAAATAACCTTCCCCTTTAAAATCGTGTCTCCTCTCATTCTGTCACAGACTCATTCAATTATTGTTTTCTTTCCTTCTCACATGATATAGACAGGCCGTGAAAACAACTGTTTTCAAAGACACCTAACCTTCTGGCCGAGCTTGGTCGTAGAAAAAGGTGCATTTCTTTTAGTGAGATGTATATATACAATTAGTACAGCTGACTCATGACTAGAAAAGCACACTACCTAAAAGCAAACGTGCAGGCAGAACTGAGCCCATGGGGAGAGGACAAGTGAGCGGAACATATAATCATTCTGTGGAGAAATGCAGCTCTACAATTGCTCATGCAGAAGATGAATCCTACTCCACACTACTCCATCCGTCACCACACTTCAGGATGTTGTATAAGCACATCAGACAACCCGTGGTCAAGCATTCATGGCTTGCATTGTCAGTGCTTCTCAATTGTATTTTGCCAAGCCCCCCCCCCCCCCCCCCCCCCCCTACAAAAATTGTATTATACCTAAACCTGTGTCCTTTTTAGCATTAACAAAAGACAAAAGCAATAAAAATCAACTTTCACCAGCAATTTTTTTTTTAATCAAGTGCATCAAGATGCCTGAAACCAAGTGCACCAAGTGCATCAAGGTGCCTCAAAAAAAAAAAAAGAAAATTCTTATTTTATTGCACTTACAGTTCATATGACAAAAACAAAGCTTTTTCTCTGGGATCCCCCTCCTGGCATCACCTCCCCCCAAATAGTGGGCCGCCCCACTGTTAAAGAAGTACAGCATGAAGTTGTTCTAAAGGGAAGATGCATTTTCTGCATTTGTGGTCATAGCTAGCTAGATCCAACTGCAATTCACAATCGTTGAAGCAAACAAAAGCACTCAAGCTGTATTGTGGGGGAAGGGTTGGCATGACTTTCTCCAAAGTGTTTCTTACAACTGTTATTGTCACGACCCCCTCCCCCCCTACTTCGTTCAAGATAATAAAACTGAATCTTTGAAATACAGAAAAAAACATTTTCATGCATTTACCTCCACAATTTACTATTCTACGTTTCCGGAGCATGGAAGGAAAAATGTATATGGTTTATAAGGAAACATGGCATCCAGTTGTATTTTGGTGCCACTGCCTTTATTATAGCAAGTTTACAAGAGCCTGCAGAAACGTATTGTCTCCTTCTTGAGGCTACAGAAACAAATTTCCTCATTCTTGGCCCCTGGAGGCCGAGCCTTGACGTAGAGTCGTTGATAGACAAATCTGGATGCTACTAGCTGTAGCAGGAAGAAACAGCTTGCACAGTATTCCAGTCTATGGACGCTATAAAGGCACAATGGATATTGTATGGGTGCCCCCATAATAAGAGGAAAAACAAAGACAAGCAGTTCTTTTGTGTGCCTAAACATATTCATTAAGAATGTCAATTCATTCAAAATGAGAGGATCAGCAAATTTACCGGGCCATATCTACCGTAATAAGGATGGGAGGAGATTGATTTGTATATTTATTTATATATATATGTTTTTTTTTAGCTTTTTGGGCTAGAAAAGAAATGAATAAGCAGGTCGAATGTGCTGCATGACATCTTCTCTATTACAAAAACTGAACATGATGAGAAAGCCAGTCAATGGTTCAAAATCAACTGCATTTTAACAAGCAGTGTATGATATGAACGACCTTGGTAAGCTTTTATTTTGAAGGTCGTCCTCGACGCCGGCCTACTTGATAATCTTTTGCTTCCATCTATGGTCACAAGCTGTGGGGCATTCCGAAAGAACGAGATCCCAGATACAAGTGTCTGAAATGGGTTTCTTCTGCAGGGTGTCCAGGCTCTTCCTTGGAGATAGGGTGAGAAACTCGGTCATTCAGCAGGGGCTCAGAATCGAGCCGCTGCTCCTCCGTGTTGAGAGGAGCCAGTTGAGGTGGCTCGGGCACCTGGTTAGGATACTTCCTGGACACCGCCCTGGTGAGGTGTTTAGGGCATGTTCCACCAGGAGCAAGTCCCAGGGATGACCCAGGAGACGCCGGAGTGTCTCTGGGTATCCCTTGAGAGGAGTTGGACGAAGTGGCTGGGCAGGAGGAAGTCCGGGCTTCCCAACTGAAGCTGCGGCCCCCCCAACTCGACCCCAGATGAGCGGTAGAAAATGGATAGATGATAGATAGAGAATGGGTAGCCTTTATTTAGATATTTGCATTTTGTCTACCTGTTTTTTTTATTCCTTTGATTTACACTTTGTGAGTAAAGCGGTTTTGAATCCAGGGAACAGACCTGAATAAAATATTTTCATTTTGGACCGCCTGTTTTGGACATCTTTGATTTTTAACTCAGTTTCGTCTGAATGACATTTTTTTTTTTAACTGATTATTTTTATTTTTTTACCTTGACTCATGTGGACTCCTGCCCTATTGCACCTCTTTGGAAATCACCATATTTAGAAGAAATCTCTCTTCACAAGAGCATGGATAAAAAATTGGAGGCGTCATCAAAATTAATTGATTAAATGAAAACTTAATGATTTTCAATGATTTTGACCGATTTTTTATTAATCGCGTGATGGTTAAGGTTAAAGTCTTAAACTTAAAATTTTGCAAATCCTCTTTTTTCAGTTTTTCAATTTGAACTATTCTCTGATCTGTGTAGTCCTTAATGAAAGTAGATTGATTATCGTTTGTTTATTCAAAACTGATTGTACTTTGGAAATCAACCTTAACTTACAGTACATCAACCAATTACAATAATAAACATCCGTGCTAAAAGCCCACATATCAACAAAAAGAAGGCTTAGCTCCACAGAATTTACAGAGGCAAGATCTAGACAAAAGATGTGAGAAGTTTGGATGAAATTCTCAAGGTGCAACCTAATTCAGAAAGTCTAGGCAAGCGCAGACACAGCCCTGAGCACTTTGACAAAACAAGGCCGAATAATCAGATCTATAATTCAGTAAAGCAGCTTTAGCATACACTGGAAGCCCGTGTCCTTCCCGGAAAGGGCATAACATGTCTCTTATTCAGGCACCAAATTAAAATATCTTCACAATGAACAACACTTGACACTGCTCCAAACCATTTCGAGGTGAAACATCCTATAAACCCAGATTAAATCAGGCGACGGAAAGAAAAAGTCCTGTAGGGAACACTGCTGTTAGCGAAGGGTAATATCAAACATGACCTTCGAAGAATGAAGTTAAACATGAACGTTAAATGAAATCGGTTTAGTCACAGTTGACCATAAAGTAGACTGCGTAGCTCTGCTTTACACTGACCTCACATAGAAAGACGATGGAACAACGGAAATGCCAAAATATACTTAAATGTTCATACCAGGCCATAAGTGTACATCTAAATCTCATAATATCCAATAAGAAAAATACTTTTGTGGACTTACAGATGTCTGGGGACTCATCTGAGCCATCTGGGCAGTCCTTTTCCCCATCACAGCGCCAGCCTTTAGAAATGCAGGTCGTCTGGTCCTTGCACACAAACTGCTTAGGACTGCAGGTCCTGGTTTGGTCGTCTGCTTTGGGAGCTGAGAAGAAGAGAAATGATGTGTCAACACTAATAATGCCGGATGACCTTTGGATAATAATTGTCGTAAAGGAAACTCACTTCTCAAACAACTTATAAAACGGATACTTGGAATGGACTAGGCAGCTGAGTTTCTACATGCTAAGCTCTTCCTCTGAAAACTCAGTTCATAATGTTTTGCAGAAAAAAATATTAAAAATGTTTTCAACTAACAGTGGTGCTTTTTAATCTTGGGGCTCGTTTGCTGTATCAAATTTTCTTTCAGTTCAAATCACACTCTGTCCGGACTGACCTTTGGCAAGCAATACAAGGTGGTACTTTTGGTCAGTAAGGGATTGTTGCGGCGTACCACGAAGAAGTGACACCATGGCAACGCTCTTGATCCATCAGCGGTTTGACATTGCTGACATGCTTTGAGGCAGCCTGGAAAAGCGCCGCTTGCATTAGTCAGCAGTGGCAAAGCACAAGAAGGTGGGTCTTTGGATTGCACTCAATGAATACTTTGCTGTTCCCACAGCTTTCTGCACAGCACAAGGAACCAAGGTAAGCGGGCAGGCCCAATGCCTTGTGAAACATTCTAATGACTTGGAGATGTGGACTAACTGGCAAAGGGCTCCTCTGTGCACCAGACCAAACTGTCCATCTTTCCCTTCAGACTCAATCAATAAGACTTGCCTCATTTACTTATGCCATTATTGAAAACTATTCCCTAACTTATTCACATTTAAATTTGTCGCCTGGAATATAACCGTTTACTGCCAATGATGAATAATTTGTCAAGAAAGTGTCGCTCTGCTAACATAGCAGTGCACGTGCACAATGCAAGGCTCAGTGTCTTTTCAGCGATCAATCGTGCAGAACATCTTGACTTTTAGATCGTACAGCCATCAGGAGCTTTTAGACATTGAACGTCAAAATTACAACCTTTTATCAGCGATCTTGACCTCACTCCTAAAATAAACATTAGTGAAAGCACTAGTTTAGCCGCCTCACACTCAGTGTATGAATATGTGCGGCGATAAGTAGAAGAAAGTGTGCGTCATAATTGCGACAAAGTATGAGGCAGTTCATGTCGTAAATGAGAAACTCCAATTAAAACAACCACTGACGGTCATATTGAGCTATGCGGTGAGCCAGCATTGTTTGCTCATGGCGGGTCCTCAGTCATATAACTGTAAATACATTTTTAGTTTGGGTTCTCTCTGGGCACTCCAGCTAGCTCCCACACTCCAAAAACCATGCATGGCAGTGTATTGGACGTACTAAATTGACCTTAGGTGCGATTGGGGGCATGAATGGTGGTTTGTCTCTGTGTAGCTCTAGAAAATGAATGGATGGATGGATGGATGGATGGATGGATGGATGGATGGATGGATGGATGGATGGATGGATGGATGGATGGAATCCATTTTACGAACCATACCATGAATTATCATGACTTTCAGTCGGCAATCACTGGAAGGGAGATAGCACGTCGGATGGTAATTGACAAAGTTTAGATAATTGATTGATTAGTAGTATATTATGCATGTTAAAGAGTCCAATTCAATGTCAAGCTACAGCAGTAAATGGACTCTGTGATGCATGAAAATATTTTATTGTTTGGTCCCTTCAACAAATTCATTCAAGCCTCAACTGTTAACCCGGCAGTTTTCCCCCCATCTGTTTGGGACTATTCGACAATTGGAAGAATGAAAATGGTGCTCTTGGGGCATTTCTAAGGTACTTGAGCCTGATGACATCTGATGAATGATCCCCCGAGGTGAGGTGGAATACATCCTTACACATGAACTCAATAGGTGACACGTTCCCAGATAATGATTCCTTCTGTAAGCCCTCAACTTACGTGTTCTGCATTTGCCCCAATGAAACCGGAAATATTCCATGGTTGTCGTGATCAAAAGCTATTCTTTGGTAGACTAATGTTGAACCAGAATTTCGATCATATACCACAATACAAATTGTATGAACAGTTAACAACACTAAAATGTTGACACTGACTATTTTACTAGATATGATTCCATATTGTAGTCAAGGGAGCATCAAGCATTAAACATTATACCTGAGTAAACCATTTTACATGGAAAATGAAAAAGGTAAACCTGCAAGTAAGTGGTGAAACGCTGTCAGAACTGTCATATGTGGAACAAATTCAGGTAGAAGGTTCTTTGTGTGTGTGTGTGTACTGCAGTAATGCTCTGGACAGTGGCAAATGTCTCATTGTGATTCTTAGCAGGCACAGAGCCCTGCCTCACCCTGGATGACTTGACAACCCTACGTGCTTGGCAGGCCGAGAGGTGATGGGGGTGTGCACCAAATGGGATGGGAATTAAGTCACAAGAAAGCATGAATCTAATGCTCCATTGCAAAACATGTCCAATTTGGGCTCTCCCTCTAAAGATGTTAAGAATCTTGCCTAATCTTCAATGGACGAGTAAACATGTTTAGATCAAAGACTGTCATTTCAGAGTGCTTAGTTCGCCTCAAAACTAAAACCGGATTTCAATATGTTGCTTGGTGTTAAGTCACCTAACAAACATAGATGGACTGATAAACGATTCTGTATGAGATGTAATTGAGACTGCAAAAAAAAAAAAAAAAAAAACACTGGTGCAGAGTGTTGATAAAATCTGTTTAGAGGACACGGGTTCAGGCAGCCACTCCATGGAGGAATGAGAGGGAGGTTTGCTAGCTGTGGCCTGAGTCCAACTGAATGACTCTTGCGCTCAAATGAGTAAAAGCATTGAACCAGCTCAGCTGACAGGCTGCTGTGTGAAGGCATTCTCTTGCAATCTTAATAATAAATTGACTGTACTGAGCCCTTTGTTCCCCAACAGTGAGGTCAAAATGTAAATAAAACATTGTGGCTTCTACTTTTGTCATCGCTTTCTACCACAGCCTGACATTTTGACAGCACAGAGAACCTTTAAGGCTAATTGGGCATTAGGGCACAAGGGGAAAAGACTGGAAGCCTCATCAGAGCTCTTCCAAAGACCACTAAAATATTTCACACAGTGATGTGATTTGTTGATTCACCCAGCAATTCTATTTTTTTTTTCAAAGTAAACTGCCAAAAGGTTAGAGCCTGTGTGAGGCTGAAATGTCACTGTTTTAGTACTATTTGAGTACAACAAAATAAAATCAACAGAAAGAATGGCAACAAACAAATAAGGATTAATCTTAGGGAAATACTCAAAAAGCTTGTCACCAAGAAATAGATGAAAAAGTTTTTACTGTACAAAAGTTAGTTAAAATCAACATTTGTACTGAATTTGGAAACTTACACAAAGAAACTACACACTGACACAACTCAACCGAAGTTACCTCAAGCATCTTGAATTAGGAACACTGATGGAGTTGGGAATCTGACCCACAAAATATTGTATGTATGTATTAATTTTAAAATTAATTGGAGAACAAATACCGGTATTCAGTACCCAGTGTTCATTTCACCTCTGAAAACTGTTGAGTCCCCGGGACTCGCAATAATAAAAAACTAGGGGTCCCGACAAAAATTTTCGAGGTCCCGAAAATTGCGCAGTAAAAACGACCAAGTCCAAGGTTCAAACTGCATTTACAAGACATGGGCAAAAATCAACATCAGATATTAACAAATGTCACAGGAAAATGAATTAAAATAGAATCAACATACATGTTGCGTCCGTCATCATTTGCTTTGGGCCTGACGATACATTTTAGAAAGCGTTTTTAGAATGGGGGGGACAGATCCCGGAATCTTTGTCAGGACAAACAAGTCCACTGTGCAATTTTTCTGGGAAATAAATGTGAATGGTTTAAAATTTTGTCCCACAACTTGATGATAGGGAAAAATGTTTTTCCTCCTGAAGGTAGACCATTTGAGAACCACTGCAGTATCCAGAGCAGGAGTGTCAAACTCGTTTTAAAGATTGCAAGCACATGGACGAAAATCTATTCCAATAAAATCATGGTATACATGTATGCAACTTTAAAACAACAACTTCATTTTTTAAATAGTCTAAAACAAGTACAACATCACTATTAACCATAAAACATTAACATTACTATTAATCATAAAAACCTTTTCAAGTTTTTATTTATTAAAAATTTCAGCTCATTTTTATGCTTCACAAAATCATCTTGCGGTCCGAATTAAACCCATTTGCGTCCCTGAACAGTTTGACACCCATGATCCAGAAGCTCTATCTGTCAACTAAGACAAGCTTAATGCGGTCTTGTCAAAATGATCATCGTTTCAAACTGTTGAAGCTCAATGCAAATTCCCCTGACAGCTTGGACAACAAATACTAAACTTACCGACTTCCTGCAGTGATTTTATATCTATCTGATCCCCTCTTGCGCTCACGTGAATAAATTACCATATAAATTAGCCATGTGCGCATTGCTCATATGAAGCGAATACAGTAGCAATGAATGACAATACTCAGTAGTATATGGCATGTGCACTCTGAAGTGAATTTGTTTTTATTGGTGAAGTTATTACCCAAGCACTGCAGGTCAGTACTTCGCGCGTACCATGGTGTCACCTGTCGGATGACGTATGGGTTATAAAGGAAGTCAAACAACGCTTCAAAATAAAATGTGAGCAATCAAGTAACATATGAAAAAAAAACAGCATTGGGCTGATTTTATTTCTGAATTATTTTTTTTTTCCGGGGAGCATGGTCGTGACAACGATCAAATTGATCTACTTGATCATGACCTCACGATTCCTCTCCCTAATACAAGAATTTTTGTAAACAAAGATTTTTCTCGACTGATGTTATTTTTTCCGCAAGATCAAAACAAAATGGCTGTTAATAACGTTCGTAAGTCGTCAAGTTTTGTTGAATATAACAATAGATGAACAATGATTAATATGTTGATGTAAGGGATGCAGGGACGCAGGTTAAATGGAACACTGCCAGTACTCAATTCTTGAATAATTACTGCCCCCAATACCACTAATATTGTTAATATACAAAATTTACCTCAAAGAACAATGACCTACCTACTCCAATATATCATTGACCTCAAAATTTCATTAAACTGATGTCAATTTTCAATTTTTTTTTAAGTTGTCATTTCCAGCTTTTGATTGTAAAACTGCTATAAACAAGCGGCCAACACTAGCCAGTACGAAAATGAATACCTTAAAATCAGGACAGGTAAGTTGCCGATGCCTAGCTGTAAAAAAAACAGGCATCTTCCTATTGCATATCATTGCAGTCACGCAGAATCCCCGTATCTCCAAAATCAGCCCTTTTCAAGGGACCCCAAGAAAAGGTACAGTTTTTTTCAAATATTAGCATTTCATTGTCAAAGTTAGCAAGCAATTTAACACTTTAGATTCGTCAATAATTTTTAAGTAAAAACACCCACACATGTAGATCAATAACAAACCAATGACAAATGGCACTTAGGGTGTCACAATAATCCTTGATACCTTTGGAGGATGTTTCTTCGTTATCTTCATTAGTTGGAGTATGCAAGTGAATATATGTATGATCGTACAAAAGAAAACAATATCCAATTGGCAGCCAAACACTCATTTGAATATTGTACTCTGCTATAATGATAAGCGATGAATTTGTATGAACCACACAGATGTTTTCTGGTACAGTATATGGTTCTGGCTGAAATTAGCAGATTTGGTTGGATTCTGGGTAAACTGCCGGTTGTATGGCGTGACATTTTATTTCCTCATGCAGGGCAAGCAGAGGACTGCGCTGTCCAAACAGTGCACACTGAAATGCCCGCAAGCACTGTTCATGGCAAAAAGTATTAAACACGAGCGAGTGAGCAAATGCACAAATGTACGCAAAGCGCCGTTCTGACGGATAGATCTCTACTGGGAGTCTAGGAGAAAAAGGAAAGTTTAGAAACCATGTCTTTATATGTAAGAAGTAACGACAGGTGGTGTTGATTTAAATGTGCTCAGAAAAATTGTCAAAGCAATCTTGAAAGCTGAAAGGAAGCCTGTGGGACGCAACAGGATGAGATGGTGATCCAAGCGGTAGAGGCCTCAAGTCTCCATCACCAGCTGGGATACAACACTGACCCATTTGGCCACGCAATATATGTATCTCAATATGCCCATCACTGCACAAGAAATTAACTGCAGAGACATCTTGGCATGCGTGAAACAAAAAAAATGTGTAACTTGGATTGTAAAATTTGGATTGTATTGAAAGCTTAATGTGAAGCTGAAAAACAAGCAAAGACCAGGTGTCCCACCACCAAAAATTAACTTACTTCATGACTATACCCATTCCTTTGTATGTTTTGTATTTGTTATAGGCAAAAATAACCTGCATGAATCATAAAGTGCTACTGGTCTGCAACTATGATGCATAACAGAAAATGTTATTCCATTGAAAATAGGTGTATAGAATGTGGTTTTTTTTTGAGTGATTGGACTTGCAGTAGGCTTGGGGAACAGGTTTGATAAAGCATCATCCACGTTGGCTGGTAGATGAGAAGAGAATGCAGTCTATTTTTTTCTTCTTCTTCTTCTTTACGTGTGTGTTGATACAGGAATCAATTCTCTGGCTCTGAGCGCTTCCAAAACACAGGAGCCAGAGCCAGAAGCTCTGAACACATCCAGGGTGAATTTGGATGTAAAAGGAAACCTAAAGTAACTCCCATCAAAACAAGCTTCATGTAGTTGCTTTGTTGAGTTCAACAATACAGTATCATTAAGCTATGTTTATTGGACTGCTGTTAAAAAGAAATCTATGCATTGATGAATTTGCTCCCTATGACTATAGTGAAACCAGACCACATAGAATATCTTGTCGTTTCCCTCTTTTGAGGAAATTAATTCTTCTAAGCAGCAACATCATATAATTAGACCCCCCCCCCACCCCCGCCCCCAAGGTCAATTGTAAAAGCGACGCAGCTGCACTCACTTGAGCTAGATCCCAAAGCAAGACTATGCGCATTAAGAGGAAAACATGAGGAGAAAGAGGGCAGATGGGAATTGTTATTCCTGAATTTTTTTGCCGCATTAATAATTCAGATGGCACACAGTCAAGGCCTTTGGGGTGTATTATGGAATACAAAAGGGAAGTTACAGAGTGTGTCTACAGAGTACATGTGTAGCAGCGAAAAAGTGGATGAATTGCAATGGGGCAAACTATTCTACATCCTGACCCCTGAGAATGCCTTTCAGACAGAGGCAATCAAATAAGTTTTACTGAAGTTGAAAATGAGCCAAGCGCTATAAGAAATTCAATGAAAACATTGTTCAATTCCGTCATCATGTTTTCTTCATGACCGCTGCTGCACTTGGTAAAAACGTTTCTCGTTAGCCCTTACAGAAAATACTTTGAGTTCATAAGTTCAATTGATCATGCTTCAGAGGTGATTTGAGATACAAGTTTTTGTTGCTGTTGTTTTGTGACCACACTAGATTCATGACTCCACTCGTATCTCACATCATTTCGCCGTTAATCTGCTCCAGCTTCACAAAAACAAACAAACATGCTGGTGATGCATTTTTTTCAAGAATAATAGCAGAGTATAATATTGTACTGTACTTGATAATACCATACAGTATTTTGTCAACGAAGTAGGACAAAACAAATAAAATGATAAAAATTTGTTTTTTCGTAATTTGATTAAATGGACATTTTCCCAAGGGAGTGGGTGTAAGTGTGTGTCATTTGAAGGCATCGTTTGACACTACAGAGTCTCGGGTCCTCGGGAAGTCAGCATTATAAGTCTTCTGAGAGAAACAGATATTGCTTTTTTGCAAGAATATCTGTTTCCTATTCTATAAATCCTATTTTATTCTATCCTCAAGAACAAGACATGACATTGATTGATTCATATGCCCTAGTGTGTGTCCACACGAACAATTTCTCACGCAATCGACCAAAGGCAATGCCTGTGAGAGAGGAAAACAAGCCTTGACAAAAGCAGTTGTTAAAAGTACCGAGACCCCCTGCAATCTCACCCTTTACAACACCAAACAAAACGCTGGGTGGTCAGCTCGAGGCATCAGGTGAGAAGTTCACTATTAGTGATGTTCAGCTGCAAAGCCCCACTCACAGCTGTTCCAGGTGTTAGGAAAACATCACAGCCCTCAGCTACATTTGAACAAGTCGCCGTGCTCCATTCAAGAAGTGTGAAATTAATGTAACGTTGGTAAAGCCACGTCTTTTCACACACTCATAACCTAATGTGATAATTGTTAAACTCATGACAAGAAGACAAAAATAGGGGATGATCAAGAGAAGGGTAAATGCCGATGGAACACTTACTGCTCGGCTGAAAACAACCTTAATTCTTTTAGGGATAAGGATAAACACTGATGTGCTGAGCAGAAAACATCAATTACACCACACCCGTGCAATTTGGAATCAACAAACGTGCTTTCATCTGCAGGCTCTCACACTTATGTTACGTGTGTAACATCGATGCTAATCTGATTTTTGGTCACGGTTCATAGTGGAGCAGAAGCAGGCTACTTTCAGCATCTTTGTCTTTGACAGTTATTATTGGACGGAATGAAAAACACCTAAAAAAAAAAAAAAAAAAAAAAGCAAAAGGTCTCATTTCCAGCAAGAACATGACTAATATGGAAGGGTTCGATTGTCTAAAAAATCTTTTGCCAGGTTTCAAAGAAATGTTCATGCGTACATCCAGGCCGCAAGGTGCTTAGTAATACAACAATGTTGGGGGTGTAGGTCTTGTTTTGTCTACTTGGGGTCCCCGTTCATAATTTTTACTTGTAATGTAGTATATGTGCCTACTGAATTTGTATGGCTTTAAAGTGTCTGTATTAAGCTACTTTAACTTTCTACAGTTAACTTTAGGGATGTATATGATTATAGTATATTGTATAACCTTTGGCATAAAGGCAATTCAGTTGCATTAGCAATATTAGTTCTTTTGGTGGCTATACTTCTAACCTGGAAGTAAGACGCCTGGTTCCCTCAAACCCCGGCTCTCACCGCGTGGCTGCCTCGGCCCTTTCGCGACGTTGTCCTAGTGCGCCATTGAGTGCTAAGAGAATGCGTGTGGTTGGTCTGCATGGGCTGGGCTGATCCGAGGCGACGCTCAATTGGTGGTGTAACGTGTTATGTTCTGTTTCTGCGCCCAAAATGTCATCACGTACGGCATACGGTCGTATCATTAAGTTCACAAGAACACTACATGCACACGAATCGAAATATTGTATCTGCAAAACTGGTAGCTCGTCCACTCTTCAAATTTGCTATTTAATTTTGACAAGTCAAATTTTGGGAAAGTTTTAAGGCCCTATGATGCTTGATCTACACTACGAGGAGGCAGTTTTCCAGAACTTCCTGCTTAAAAGCTCCTTTTCATCCTATAAAGCCAAACTTCACCTGAACTACCCTTCATTCAATGAGTTTTCATGAGAAAAACATTGACAGTAGATACAAATTAAGTCAAGTTTAGTTGCATAGCCCTGAATCGGCGCAGTCCCAAAGAGCTTCACTGGTGAAAAAAAAGTCGTTGACATGGAATGACCCCTCCTTTTTGGGTAATTGGTAATTCAAGTTATTTCGGAGGATAAAAAAAAATATGTTGCCGCAGCCCTCGATACCTTTTTTCTGAATTTCTGGCAGATGTTTGCAGAGTTATATCTAAGGGAAAGAAAGGCCACGTGCAATCAAATGGGTTCGGCAAACAAACGTGTAAGCTGCTCAGTAATTGCAAGTCTTAAGTCCCTGACCTATACTGACACTTTTCACAACAGGCACGGTGTCGCTCCTGGGGTCACTCGTGCAAGTTTAATAAATACAATAACATTTTGGATGGAAATTCCAAATTAATACCTCCAAGAATGACACAAATGGCCTCAAAGCAGTTTTAACAGAGCTATAAAGTAAACCAGAGTTGAACTTCTTCAATCAGATGTTTCATTAACAAGCACTTGAGGCAGGCTTCGTCAAAAGCTCTATTTGTAATGTGATCCACCGCAGCAGCACAGCCACAAATTGTGCCCTTGCAGAGAACTTTACAACAATAATCAAACTGAGCTTTGTTTAATGCTTAATTTACAGTAGTTCCGAAGCAGTTCACATTTACTTACAGTACAGGGACGAAATATTAAAAACACTCGTCTACACTAAACTAACTTTGATGTGAACTATATTTGATGTAAAATATGCTCTGCCGTTGAAGTGTCCATTAGCAATCCAGCCTTTCTTTTTCGACAGCGTTCATGCTGTCATACAGTAAATGCTGTGGTCTGTCCCAGATGATGTCAGCTGAAAGGAGAACTACACCCTGGACAAGTCGCCAGTCAATCATAAAGTGATTGCAACGAGCACTCATGGGAGGAATCAATCCAACGGCAACGGCAAAAACGCAAGCAAATATATATGAAGGCTTTTGTCCACAATAAAGTGATTTTTTACGACACTCATTGCACAATTATGATGCAATTATTCCCTAGCATGGATGCCCAAACATTAAGCTGATTAAGAAAGGAACTCCGTTCTCGTGAAATTGCTTAGTATGAAGTGGTCAAGTAATGAATAACAATAATATCAAACAAAGAAGCATTTTGTTTGTCAAAAAAATGCAGGAAACAGAATACAGGGTTCGCCCATTTTTCACAATTAATGAAAAACCCCTGCAAAAAGTAAAATCTGCAAAGTAGAACCGCCCCTAATCCCCAGGAATTTTCATGCATGTGTACATGGGTAACAGAAATGTCAAATGTATTATTACTTTAGATGTTTGAAACAAAGATTACTTTAGTGCACATATTTACTTAAATCTTCTATTATTAAACCTTATGCAGCGACTACTGTTATCCCTTCTCATTTCCATCTCTTGGCCGTAGTTGGGGAACACGACGGGCCGAAGTTGCCCTCAGACTAACTGCCCTCAGACGTTGACCCAGGGTGGAGCCTTGCTTCGAAAAGTAGAGTCAACAGCTTGGACAAGACTGGCCAGACTATCAAGTCAATCACGCCCTCCTACAAGACACGTGTTGGCTCCCGGCACAACATCGGCCACTGAGGGCAGGAGTTGGAATCCACTCCTGCCCTGATTGGTCAATGGTAGTCTGAGAGCCAATCACATGTGTTAAAGGCGTGCCTGTGAGCTCATTTATTGATTGCGTGGCCAGTCTTGTCCAAGCTGTGGACTCTACCTCAAGAAGCAGTCTCCACCTCACACGCGAGTGAGAACGTGCGGCAGGAGCAATACGGTTAGGACAAACCCGATTACTGTTGTAAATAATTGCAACTGGAGTGTAAACTCTGCTCTCCTCTTTGTATGTGTAGTCAACTACGGTCTCCACTCTTGGCTCGGGGTTTCCGCGGCACATGCAATTACAGTCAACTCGTTTGGCATGCAGGAAACCTTCACAGCACGTCTCTCCACAAAATAGCTTTTACTTTAATGAAAAAAAATCGAAGCACTGAGGGCGCAAGAATGAAGCACAAAGTAACGAGTGAATGCTGTATAAATATTACGAAAGTGCACATTTTTGTTCTTTCAGCAGTGTGCAGAATTTGTATGAATTTCTTCTGGATGTGATGCAGAAATGCACTGCTGTGTAGAAAATTAAATGAATTCCATTGAAATGTGGCTGCTTTAAGCAACAATATACTTCCATCCATCCGTCCATTTTCTAGAGCCGCCTATCCTCACTGGGGTCGTGGGCCTGCTGGTGCCTATCCCGTCTGACTATGGGCTATAGGCGGGAGACACAATGAATTGGTTGCCAACCAATTGCAGGGCGCGCAAAAACAAACAACCATTCGCACACCTAAGGACAATTTAGCTTGTCCAATGCGTTATTTTGGAGTGTGGGAGGAAGCCGGAGTGCCCGGAGAGAAAAGGTGGACTTGAACTCCGGTCCCTGAACTGTGATGCGGACGTGCTAACCATTGCAACGCCGAGCCGCTCAACAATACACTGTAGTTGTTACTTTCAATGATAAATACAATTTTTCCAATTTATTCCCATCAGTTTCCCTATCATTTGAAATTCCCCAATATATTGCAAACTTTCATCCATTCAATTACTAACCTGCTCGTCGTCATATTCGTGTTTAAATCAAATGTGGTGAAATGAGGTGAGCAGTTTTAACTGACAGCACACTGTTGAAGTCTACAGACTAAAGTATGTGGGAAGGACATCATTTCTCAGTTTGTGACGTTTCATTCAACAATCACAAAAAAAACTCTCAGCCCTATGCTTGACTTGACACAACGTATTTTCTCATCAGAGCCTTTATAAAAGCGACTTTTTTACAACCGTGATAGCGCTGCCACAAGTATAAGCTGTCTGTTCAGCATTGAACCATTCTGACTTTTTGACCTTCCTTTTTGCTAATCCCCTCTCATTCATAAAAAACAGCTGTGCCCCCTTGTGTTTCATCGTTCAGAGTTTTGGACGCTAGACTAGTTCACTTTGGTCTATTTCATACTCAAATTCAGATCAAACATACTTCTGCTTCAGTTGACACAAAGAGCGAATGTATAACTTCCATATCATTTCCAGGCCCCAACCAACAAATTCCTCTAGCTGAGGTTTATTTCGCTTTTCAGCTAGTCCCTCCCTCCTCTCAGCAGTCACGTCTAAGTTGGATTAATGGTCTCCCTGTGTCCAGATGTTACACACTACTGATGGGGGAGAAGGGAGGGGCTTTGGGACTTTTGTAAACCCGACTACGGCTTTTCCTGTGAAAAAAAAAAAAAAAAAACTTTGTTCATCATTTAGCTTATTCATTACCAGTCAAAGGTTTAGAAACACCTGTAATTGCCCACGCTCTCAAACGGAGGTCATGAAATTCAAGATCTTAACTTGACAATGCACAGCTGTGCAATGAAATTCATCGCAGGTCCAAACAGCACTGTCCACGTCATGAAGCTGACTGTGTAAATAATGCAAAGCTTTGAAGAATCTAAATTACAAGACAAACGCTGTTTTGATTCAAATTCCTTTGTTTACCAAATAATTCCACCAATATTTCTTGACTTAAATATGCATCTACAATTTAGATAACTACAATTGAGAACCTCTTAAAGGACCTGTTTCATGGAAATTGGACTATTTGTAGCTTTTAATCATGTTAGAATGTTAATCTTTCACCCTAAACACCCCCAAAAGGGTTATTTTACTTCATTGATGCATTTTGAACAATTATTTTCTTATTCTGCACTCTCAGCACTGCCCCGCCCGAGCATATAAACGTAACTTGCGAGAGGTAATGTGACAATAGAAGGCACAGAAATGGGCCATTCATGTTTATACTTTCTTTTTCATTTCGGGGTTGGGGAGGAGATATTTTGCACTGCCGAGTAAACAGCAACGTTCCCTCTATTAGTTACAAAGTTTCGCGTATAAGATACCCAAATGGAGAAAATATGCATTTGAAAGCACACCGTAGGACAATCAACGTTTGAAGAAAATAAGTCACCTGCAGGCGGAACTGTTGTTACGAGTAGTGGTTTACCCAGGAGGAAGAACGGGTGTTATTGTGTTTGCTCTCTTGTCGTTTCTTATTTTGCTAGCAACTCCATTTCAATGTCAGTAAAAAATGTTGGCTTTTTCTATCACTCCATCTTTGACTTAATGATCGATACAAAGTTAGCTTTTTTGTTGTGGTTTCGTTTAGTTTTTGTGGCTGCACCACCCACTTTACAAAAACATCTAGTTTTTGTAAAGTGGGTGGTGCAGCCACAAGGTGGGAGGCGAAGTTCCAGTAAACAAGCCGTTTCACTTCATGGTTAAACATTCAGCAACCCCCCCCCCAAAAAAAAAAACAACATGAAAAGAAAAAAAAACATTTCATCTATTATCTGTACCTGCTTATGCTCACTAGGGTTGCTGGCTAGCTGGTACCTATCCCAGCAGTCTTCAGGCAGTAGGCAAGTGACGCCCTGAACTGGTTTCCAGCCAGTCACAGGGACACAGTGTTGAACAACCAGTCATGCACCCAGTCACATCTAAGAACAATTTGGTTCTTGATGGAATGTGGAAGGAAGTCTGAATACTTGAAAAGAACTTACGAGGATTGCATTTTTTCTTTTAATGTATTGATTTATTCATTCTTTTATTCATTTATTTGTTGTATGGTACACCCTGCTCCAATTTATTTGAGCTTATTTTGACTGTTCCCGTCACTGCATCAAAAACTGAATTAGATTTGACGATACCTGCAAAAACCCTGTTAAAATATCACTTACTGTATGCCTAAGGGGTATTTTACTGCCATTTGGGAACCTCTGAATTAGAGCAATGGAATAGAAAAACACGACTATCCAACATATGTAGCACTCCACGCCAA
Organism: Hippichthys cyanospilos; assembly: GCF_059441005.1. Classification (NCBI taxonomy): domain Eukaryota; kingdom Metazoa; phylum Chordata; class Actinopteri; order Syngnathiformes; family Syngnathidae; genus Hippichthys; species Hippichthys cyanospilos. The sequence goes on along the minus strand of NC_142370.1, from coordinate 26,092,094 downwards.
CTCCTCTAAATGAAGCACTTTCTTCCTTTCCGATCAAGTTATTTGTGGCACTGGTAAGGAACACACTGTGGAGGACTGCTCATAATCACATTGGATTGTGACCCAAAGCCTGACTGCAAGATGGGCCTTTCAACAGGTCGATATTATTCATACCTAGTTAGTCAAGTCAAGGAGGATGCAAAGTCAGTATTTGATGGCACTGTACCGTCAGTTGCCCCTCATTATATTTTATAATCAGGTAACGTGACCATTCATTTATGAGGAGCACAGTGTCACTACATTCAAGGGACGGGTCCAAAACATACACAAGGAGGATAAAAGTATCTTTGACGGTGGTCCCTTTTTACGTGAATGCTGCCAAACGACTTGTTGTGTCTGCACTTGTTGTGAATTATTTCATAGTCTGCTTTGCTTTACAAGACAGGCCCTTGAATCACAATGATGCAGGCCAAACGCTTCCATTTTTCAGCCACTTTCAATGATGAATGAATCCGTCGTAGCACTCGAAAGAGGCTGCATATTGTAATTTGTTGTCGCTTTGTATGTATGTATGCGTGTGTACAGAACAGGCCTGAGTTTAGATGTGCACCAGATAACGTACGTGGTCACGCTTTTTTTTTTTTTTTTTTTTTTTTGGGGGGGGGGGGGGGTAATGACAGTGCAGGAGCAACCAACAGGCGTCTTACCTTCGGCTGCACCGTTAGGAGCGATGACCCCGAGGCTGAGTAGAAATCCCAAATAGAGCCAGCTCATCGCCATCTCCTGAGCAATGCCCCGACGGCACTGCTTTTGGAAAAGGCGCAGTGGAGGGGAGGGAAGGGAAGCGAAGTTAGGACTTGACTGAACCTCTAAACCAAAAGTAGTCCTATCAAGGACCTCATCCGAGCCCCGGCTTCAAAGATCCGGGCGGGATCTTCTCTTCGTACAGCTGCACCTTGAGTCCAGTTCAGCTCTCCTTTTCCTTCTTCGGGTGATGAATAAATGGAGAACCCGCTCAGGTTAGACGAGGCTCTGCAGCAGTACTCTCGTGTATAATACTGGAAAGGGTGCTCAGCTTTCAAATATGATGCACCGTGTGGCTCTGCTCACCACCATGCCACCGCCTCCACAAGCTCGCTCACACACGCATACACGCGAACACACCGGCTTCGCTTGCAAGATTCCGCAAATAAAATGAAGGGCAAAGACAAAACGTCCAAATAAAAGGCGCTTTCGTCCACGAAGCGCCAAAGTGTCTTCTCAAACGAGAAACCGCATGAGTGGATGCTAAACGTCCAGCCCTGAGGCGAGCACCGTGGACGAGTCCGTGACGTAACCAGCTTGATTCCGCACAAAAAACGGGAGGTGAGCGGCAGAGGGTGTCTGCGCATGCGTCAGCAGTCAGCACACCTCCTTTTTTCCTCCTATTTCATGCGCTTTTTTTACCCCACAGTCGAGATGGGACTGTGGGCGGGGGAGGAAGGCTCGATTCGGAATGAGATTTATGTCCTGAATAAGCCTCGCCTTTACACTTGTGGACCGTATTCACTGTTTCCAATAAAGCTGTGTCATAATCACAAATCACACCATTTGAGTAGTTTGCTGAATTTAGTTCAAAATTATTTGTGAATCTACAAATCACAATGATAACTATTTATTACCATTACCTCTTTTTACCCATTTAGTGTCACAACACCAACTCAAAACTAGTCATCTTCGTAGGAAGCCCATTGAAAACTGGAGCGCTGCATTTCATTACAAATGGCGTCCCCTGGTGGTGAAGAAATCGACAAACGGTTCATGCAATCTGATTGGCAAATTCACGTGAAACGGGGAACAATTATTGAAGCGTTCTACGCAGTTTAACGTACATAAATTCGCACGAGGGTCAATGGATTCCATGAGGACTGTCGTGTTTTGCAGCGGTACCAGGGCATCTCTCTCTCTCTCTCTCTCTCTCTCTCTCTCTCTCTCTCTCTCTCTCTCTCTATATATATATATATATATATATATATATATATATATATACATACAGTATATATATATTATATATATATATATATATATATATATATATATATATATATATATATATATATAATATATATATATATATATATATATATATATATATATATATATATATATATATATATATATATATATATATATATATATATATATAAAGTAGACCCCCGGGTTTACAGCGATGTGGAGTACTTTTTTTGTCCCCTCTTTAAGGCATTTATCCCGCTTCACGATTAAATTCAACATCTGTCATGACCTGTGGGGTTGTCTGTGTTTTGCTTTGCCTCCCTGTTGAGGTGTTTTTACATAATTGCTCTTATTTTCTGTTGGCATCAAACTGCCTCCGCTGCAACGGGTCACTACAGTGCTGGTCTGCTATTGGTCGACGTCTTGACTCCCTAAAATACTGGTCTACTATTGGTCAGTGTGATGAGGTCACGGAGATGCTGGTCTGCTATTGGTCGCAAAGATGGCTGCCCAAAGACTTGATGTGAGAGTGTTTTCGATATTGTATTTATTATGCTTTTTAGTGCTTAATTCAAACTTGGTTATCCATGAATCCCTAGATTGCTAGTGATGTTGAAGAGAGAAGTTGATGAATTATATGGAAACGAAGCTGGAGATAATCAAGAAATATGAAGAAATACGAAGAAATGCAAAGCTAGCCTAGCCTAGGCTACCTATACTATGTAACATGGCCATATTCACTGGATGCGTAATGAGCATAAGGAGCTTCAGTTAGAATGGCAAATTTATATTTCCAGTTATGATGGTGAGACTATTATAAAAGTAATGCAATCATACCGTAATGCATTACATTTAAAATAGAGTAATATTGTAATGTAACTAATTACTTTGAAGTTTTGAAGTAACTTGCCCAACACAGAATTTTTTTCATGGGTTACACGTATATGTACCAGAACATAGTATTTGGCACGCACACTTTCTTTCATTGAAAACGGTCTTCCTCAGTGTCCTTCTTTCAGTGTCGTTCCAACATTAGCAGCACACTGCCTGTGTTTGAGCATAGCAAGCCCATGTCCTTAAAAAGTTTCAATAAGTCCATCAGTTATGGTTTGCGCAGTTCGTTCGAGACCCAGTTTAATTAGTCCAAGGAAGCCAGGGGTAAATTTTCTACCAACATCAAATCGACTACGTAAAGGATCTCCTTTATGAGAATGACACGCATCCCAGACTGCCAGTCCAAGCCATTTCAGTAAACAAATATCGTCAGAATAGGAAGACATGGAATGTGCGTGCTTAGTGTTTTGAAAGGTAAGGAAAAAACTTTTACATTGAGCTTTCGTGGTTCCTTCAGTTTTTCTCGCCACGGAGCAAGCAGGTGATTAGCTATTGCTTCGCGACTAGCTTGTTTGTTAGCAATAAGTTGTGCTACATTCACGTGCTTTATTCATACTTGCCAAATAAAGGATGACTGAAAATATTTCATGCTGTATCATGTGTATAATATGCTGCTTGTGTATGCTTTTCAGAGGAAACAAATGTTCAGCTCAGGCTCGATTGTTGTCATTGGTGAAAGTTAAGTAAGGTACTTAAAGGAATAGTGTGTAAAATTTAGACCGTTTTCCATTACAGATAGCAGGAGGTGCTGCAGGTGCTGAATTTACCATTGTCTATAACAAACATGGCCGCCTCCGGAGAAGTGCCACGTAATATAATTTAACGATAGCTAAACTTATAGTTATATTTAATAACATACCGTAACATACCGTTGGTCATTAAGAACACATTCATTTGCAAGTTTTTGAAATTTAAAATAATTTATTCATTTTTAATGAAAAAAAAGGTCTAAATGTGACACACTGTCCCTGTTAAATGTGCAAAGTGAAGCACGCAACGTTACAATGAATTCTGTGTGCGTGTGTGTGTGTGTGTGTGTGTGTGTGTGTATGTGTGTGTGTATATATATATATATATATATATATATATATATATATATATATATATATATATATATATATATATATATATATATATATATATATATATATATATATATATATAAAATCTGCATTAACACATTTACGTTAAATGATGCAAATATAAAGTATAACTATCGTTGAATGGAGATGGAAAAATTGTTGGAAAATTCAGCGAATTGATTATGAATGATTATGCATTTGCTAATTTAAATATATTTTAAAACTCAACTGTATGTCGTTTTTATTTTATCACAGAGGCCACTTATTTGAAAGCGCAGTTTCACTGTTGGATGATCTGAACCAGCAGAGGACGCTAAATACTTACATGAGTGATAGACGTTTGCTTGTGCAGTACTAATTTTTAAACAACCAAAACCACAATTTTTTGAGAAAACGAGGGTGAGGTTTTTTTTGTTTTGTTTTTTCACCCATCCAGCCATTCTTCTCGTGTATGTCATTTCAGAGAGATGTGACGAATGAATTATTTATGTAAGGGAAGTGGGAGAGGACTTTTGCGGATAACAACAGGGTCAATTTTATTTTTTTCCAGAATGCTTTTTGACTGTCTGTTCTTTCCTTTTTGTTCTGGGCCCACATTACGAAGGACAATTTTAAGTATGTGGGGAATCTGTAGGGGGTGGGGGTCTCTACACACACATCCACGTGCACATGCACACACACACATAAATGGTAAATGGTTAATGGACTTTCACTCATATAGCGCTTTTCTACCTTAGGTACTCAAAGCGCTTTACACTAACTAGTCATTTACCTACTGATGAGGCAGCAATCAGGAGCAACTGTGGGTTCAGTGTCTTGCTCAAGGACACTTAGACTTGGTCTTGATGGTCGGGGGATCGAACCCATGGCCTTTCGGCTGGGGAACAACCACTGAGCCAGGCCATATATGTTTTTTTACTCCACTTATAAGGGTGAATGGAGTTTACAGTGGGTTTTGTTGACAATGCTGTCACTCCTTAATGTTAACGCAGAGAATAAACAATTGCTAATGTCACCGCAACCTGAGCGTTCCCTCTTTGTCATATGGAGGCCAACGCTAGCATGCTGTGTGGGAAGACGGTTTGAAAGCGTGCCAGCGTAAACACTCCCAGACCACATGTTCTCTCAGGCCAGAAGGGCTGGCCTCTCTCCAGCCGCATCTGCACACAATCCCCCAGCTTTTAGCCAGTCAGCCAACCAAGGAGGGGGTAGGAAAGGGAAGAGAAGCGTTCCCAGACAGGAAGAACCTGCTTCTTCTGTGATTGTGACTGTAAATGCAGTGTCAAGGATGGATGTGACAACATGTAGCATGTCAAAATATGCTGTATAATACAACACAAAAGCGATGTTGGAGACACAGATGAGAAATTCTTCAAAACATGCCTGACCAACACACCAGGTCTGCTGCTTGGCTCCAGTTGTTAGCCGAGCTCCCCGATATTTGGCTGGATCGCAACATAAATCAAGCTCCTGACTTTCAGCCACAATCTCCATCTGGAACTGGACCACATGCTGTTATTTGTGTCATTACTCAACAGATACCAGTCTGGCATGCTCGTTCTTTTAAAAAAGAATCAATCTGCTTCACATTATGCCTAAATCTAATTATATATTGACTACCACCCGCCTTGCATCCCCCTCGCACTGTTTAGTTTGCTATTGAAGTGTGGCCTGGTGCGTGTTTTCAGAGCAAGGCAATTACCGAGCGAGCTATGCTGACAACACCTGAGGAATGCCGAGCATGTACCGGCAGTCTGTGTTCCCCCAACCCCAACCCATCATCACTCTCCCAGCCCCTCTCTGCAACCCTCCCCCACACACAAGTCCCAAGCAAGCATTCCCAATCTACGACCAAAGATCAACTTGACATTTTCACAGCAGTCTGGTTTGGGAGACAGCAGCAGGTGTTGTGCGTTGTTGAAACGGTTTAACACAGTGGAATGGTCTTCATCAAACATTTTGAGCACCTCAAGTTTTTATTGGGTACTGAATTCCATTTATTAAAGTTGCCTTAAAGTCTCTTAAGAGATGTGCTTCTAGATAGGTTATACATGTTTGAAGAAAGGACTGAAAACTGTGTAGGACTCGTACATATATATATATATGTGTATCACATCTGGCATAAATTGCCCCTCCCCCGCTATAAGAGAACACGTCATACACGTGACAGTCAATGTTAAGCTAAGCCTACAAAAACTCGCCGGCTCAAAAGTAGAGTAGTTATGTGTAAAGCGTAGGAAGAAGAAAGAAAGTAGTCAAATCATGTCCATCCGTCCATGAGTTGAAGTAGTGGTATTTGACTGGCAGTTCACAGTTGAGCATCAGACACACATGCAAAATTTGAGACTAGCAGAAGAAGACTACAGGACCCTAATATTTATATACTTGGTCATTTTGTGATCATTGAAATTTGGTAAGGCTATTAAAATTACTCTATTTTCTCTAGTGTTCAAATTTAGATGTTTATTATCAATTTACATGGACTTTAAATATCTACAGTATGTCTGTCTTGTAAAATGCAAGTTGAAAACAGATTGGTGACGATGACGCATACAGTATGCTACAAATTTGTTTGTCACAAATATGCCTGTACGTATATCTAGTATGCAGTCAATTGTCTTTAAGAACCATTCATGAGCCAGATTAGTAATGTCTTAGAAGGTTGGAGAATTCCTGCTACAATACTATTTTAATAAACGACTTCTGTGAAAAGGGAGAGTAAAATTGAAAACAAGCTCATGGTGGACTATGAAGTTGCACAATATTGTACTGTACATGCATCTGATTCCAGTGCCACCTGGAAGGACCACTACTTTGTATGTGTGTGTGGATTGGCTGGCTGAGGGATTCTGCATACTGTGAACCCCTCCCCAAACTGTCCTTGAGTTGTTGCGGCGCTCATAGCCCATCTGGCTCAATGCTCATATCAAAACATAGCATAGATTGAAACAGGGCGAGTGATCAAGTCTGAATGACCTTGTTGCAATGCCAAAATAGCCTCAATAGTCATCTAACTGCCCTGCAGAATAACATTGCATTTATGCAAATGCATTGAATTTTGACATTGAACATGCATGTGGGAGACACGAGGCTAGAGGACGACAGAGCAGAGGGAGAGAGAAACAGAGAGCTTATCAATTCTGCTGAGCCTCGCCCATCTTTCTGACTAGACCATCATGATGAAATCTAGTTGAAATCCCCCGTGCATGTAGATCACTACGCGCACATGCAGGCTTGTCCTCCACTTCTCGGCACAGCTGAGGTTCACAGCAGCATTATGCAAATGCATGGCTCAAAAGAACACATTGAATGAACAGTTGCATATGTTTACTCACTTGAGGGCTTATCAGCACTAATCTGTACGTAAGACAAGGCAAAGGGGTAAGGAGATTTATATAGATATATATATATATATATTTATTTATATATATATTTATATATACTTATTTTTATCAACATATGATATGTTGACTTTTTTCATAGCTTTTACAACTGAATATGGAAATCAATGCTTTCTTGAGGCACGTGAGTTGTAATGAAAAACATTGTTTTCGTTGTTTATTTTTTTATGGTGTATATAACATCTGTGAAATTACATGGGAAAAAACAATCTCTTTCCAGCCCCATTTTGTACCTCTAATTTGGCTTGTAATAGTACATTGCCAGAGGAAAACACAACCAATTGGGAAAAGGAGACTGATGAAGTAACAATCATTTGCCATGCAATCGTGGCAATTGACATTGCACGTAGATTCTTGTTCCACACGAATTGTCTTCTTCAAAAGGTATCCTGAAAGTATGCGGCAATGAGATGAAGAAGACAAAAACATGCTAACCTTTACTATCCACTGGGCATTCCACTAGCAAACAGTAGCACAGCAGGCAACTGAGAAAGTTTAAGAAGCCATGCAGCACCATATCTGCTTGTTAATAACATCTAGTTGATTTTTAATCACCTTAATTCCCCAAAAACCCCAACAATTTTAAATAAATCATATTTAATGTACCCTCCATAATCAATATGCCCTGCTATACTGTACGTAGTACGCCTAAATTAGGGGGTGGATAATATGCATTTGTGTGTTCACACGTCATGGACATTCTTGTAGCCCCAATTGAAAAGTCATCATTTTAGCATACCATCCACAGACTTTTATCAAACAAAGCAGAAGAGAACTTTGTTTATTACATCAAAGTAAGAAAAATGTTTTGTTTATCTTAATTAATCAGGTTAGCAGCCACTGCCAGATTGGATCCTATGTCAATCAATCAATCAATCAATCAATCAATCAATCAAATTTTATTTGTATAGCCCTGAATCACCGAAGTCTCAAAGGGCTTCACAGGTGAAAAGGGGTCATGTCGAGACTTCTTACGAAAAAAGAAGTCATACAGGGACATCTTTTCGGTGTAAGGTACACAACAGCATCCCTTGTCAAAGCTCCCAGAAGAGGAAGGAAAAACTCAAAAACCCCAATTTGGGGAAAATCAGAAACCTTCAGAAGGGACCACAGGTGGGAGGGGCCCCCTTCCAGGCCCAATGCCAATTCTATGTGAGCGTTCTCATTCATTCATATTATATAAATATGGCACAACGACACAACAATCCCTTAATTTTTCACATTTCCAAACGCAGCTTTTTGTTCCTGAGAGTGACAAGCAGCGACCCTCCCGAAAAACTCCCAGCTCTGCCCCTGCCATATCAACAAAATCAGGTAAATTAGACTTATAACCTTCGGTGTCATGCTGGACAGGGAGGTTGATCGTCAAGAGGGAGCAAGAAGAAAAAAGGGCCATTTAGTTATTTGGTATTTTGATCAATACTTTTGAATCAGGAACGCATTTTGTGTCAGCATCACAATCGTTTACACAGCATATTTCTGTATTTTGAATATGGGTGTAATGACCCATATACTGTAGTTGAATGTGTAGATTGTTTGGAAACGATCGGGGTTGGGCGGGGAATGTCCTACGAACGAACCACTATCCCGAGCGTGCATCATGTGCGTCCGAGTGCCGGGATAAGAGAAGAGGCGACTCCAATCAGCAGCTCGGTTCCTGGCTCACTTTCCCCGGCTGACGTCAGCTGCCTGGCTGCTCTCGGCTCTCCGCTCCACCGCACACGGCGCCGCGTCAAAATGCTGCTCTCTGTGCCGCCCAGGACCGGAGGAGTGAACGCGTACAGCGGCTACCCGGGGAAAAGCATCAAGAAGGTAAACTTTACTCCACTCACTCTCTTTGCTGTAGTGAGGCCAGTCAGACAGACATCTCGTTCCGAGCCGATTCGCGGCCGCGCGAAGCTGCAGTGTCCTTGAGGGAAGTGAACCTCAGTCGACCTCACTTAAAACCACGCGACTGATTGCGAGTACTATTTCGCGAGGAGGTTTATACCGCTTGGAGGTAAACTAACGTTGCAGATGTTGGGTTGTTGCTTTGGTTTTGTTCGCTTGTGCTCGCCCTTCTCTTCCTTTCCTGCGCACAGGAATAACAATTGTGCTCATGCGTCCCTACTCGATAGGGCCACTTCTCCTGAACCCAAATCCCCTTTGTATCAATACGTTTTCAGATTGCTTATCTTAGGTGATGTTTTCCTTGAATTAAACACAAGTTGGCAAAGTTTTTTTTTTCTTTGCTCTTTTACGCCTAGCGAAATGCCCCACCCCTTCACCCCCCCCCCCCCCCCCCCACCCCCTGCATAAGATGGGCTTCGCACGCACGCAAACCGTATGAAAGAAAGTTCATAATATAAGTCACATTACGTTGGATTTCATGGTTAAGTTCGATTGCATTGCAACAAGATTCAAGGTGAAAACTTCAACAGCGATTGACTGAATTGCTCAAATAAATAATTCATGAGTTGACGTTGTGATCTGTAAAGATTACTGTAAGACAAGATCCCTTTCCGTTGTGGTATTTATGGTGCTACAGATGTCGGCGTGGATTTTAGAGCATGGATACTACTGTATATAGTATTTCGGACTATGCTTGCATACGTAACTCAACAAACATGTCACGCCTTGAAATTACGCTTGAAGCCCAAATCTGCGATTGAATATATGCAAATATTCATCACGGTCTATAATAAGACATGAACAATACTGAAATCTAACACCTCCCTCTGTGTTATTCTCATCCACGCCTCACAACTGGCTGGGATTCAGATTGCACATATTTACCATAATAGCCTGGAATTTGTGGAATCCTGGATTTAGCCAATATGCTTACTTCAAGAGAGGTTCTGCAAACATGTTCCTTGGAAGAAGAAATGCACCACTTTATTTGGACACATTTTACATTGTCAGAATACCAAAGCCACACAGAGGCTGGCCTCATAAATCCAGCTTCGAGTGCTAACTCCTGGTTTGTGTCTTTGACTCAGAGGAGAGGGCGGGAACGAGAAAAGGATTAAAAGATTTCTCCCCCCTTTGCCTCTGCTTTCTATTAACTTCCACACATTTTTCTCCCTCTCTCCCCTGTGCCTTTCACGTACCTTGATTTCCTCTCTACTCTAGTTCACATGAAGGGGATCGGATCGTAAGCATCGATCGGAGCATAATGTAAACATTCCCGGCGTGTTGTTTTTAAACGGAACTTAAATACGGGATTTTCGTTATTTCTTTTTTTGTATTTTCCAAGGAAGTCTTTGGCGCTATGGTTTTCTCGACCGTGCCTTTTCAGATTTTCTTTGCAATGTCGGTAAGCTGTGCAAGTATGTCTTATCTTTGTCTCATCTTAAATATCAAAGAGACAGTTACAAAAAGTGCTTACATGGTTGGTAGGTCCATAACATCTCTTCTACTATTAATTATACAGAGTGTAAAGGAGTAACAATATAGCTCACCTAACAAGAAAAATATGCTGAGTTCTGCCAAATATGAATTTATCAGTATGTTTGTTAATTGGGCCTATTGGGGGTGGTTAGCCTATACAAATTCACAACTGAAAGCTCTGTGCAGCTAATTATTTAACTCTATGACAGCAGCGCTTCCATGTTTGGTATTAGATGTCATGTTAACGTCCGTCCATTCATCCCTCCCTTCTTCCCTCCCTCCCACACTCTCCTATAGCTGCTTTTCCTCACTAGGGTTGCTGGCATGCTGGTGTTAACTTGGAACATCCAATTGTCACGCAAACACATCGATTTTCATAGATGGCACTTGCGCAAAAGCATACATACACATCAAACGGTCTCGATCATTGTGGGGATCAGGTTATTGAGCCTGTTGTCTTATAATTATCGTCATTATATTTTATGTGCATCGTGTTATGCTGGTGATGCTACACTGCACCCCGATGCTCGTGAAGCACCTTGTTAGCTCGCAGGCTGTATCCGGGAGCTCTAGCTGTTCCCTGTTGTGAGATCAAGCCATCTAATGTGACTTGACAAAAGCAAAAATAAAGTGTTTTGAAATGGTGTTTGTTTTAAAAATACTTTCATACAAAAAACAATCCATCCATCCATTTTCTAGAGCCGCTAATCCTCACAAGGGACGCAGGCTTGCTGGCGCCTATCTCAGCTGGCTTCGGGCAGTAGGCGGGGGACACCCTGAACTGGTTGCCAGCCAATCGCAGGGCACACAGAGACGTACAATTGTTCACGCACCCAATTACAAAACACAATATCGGGTTAAATACTGTTCCCTATTTTTTAAATAGTCAATTCCTAATCTGCACTCAGGCCATCATGATTCATGCCCAACAAAAACGATGACAGTTCACACTATTAGAAAAGTAAGATGACTGCTTTCACAAAAAATACATGTCAAAACATCAAAAAAACAATCCTAATTTATCAAATTGTAATTAACGTTGACATTTTTAGCATGGATGCTTGCAAATCGAAGAGTAAAAAATGCCTTTGTGGGGGAATTTTTGGTACCAGTATACATGGGTGTGTGTTGAGCCTGAGAAAATAAGGTAACTATTTAAAGTGTACCTTAAGGTATTGATAAGAAAAAAGAGCAATTTTAATGTTTGGTAAATATATGGCGTCCCCATCTTTGTAGCTAATCTTGCATTTGCCAAACAATTCCCCGGGTTAATGTTATGCATGGCGCCATTTTAGGAATAAATATAGATGTCAAGTTGTTGACTAGCTGTCCATTGGATGCACCAGTTGCTATCTAGTGATTCGCCAGATTGCTTGCCTATGCATGTCTTGTGTTACCGGTATTTTTTTTTGTCTTGCTCTGTGACCCTAAGAAGGGGCCGTTACATGGTAGATAAGATCTTCCCAAACTTAAAAAAAGAGAGAAAAGTCCACTGCCAACAAGGACAGAATTGATATAGATTCTTTTCTTCTGACCACTACATGCATCTTTTAAGTTGCATAAAAGGGGAAACTTGTAATCAACATGTAATCAACACTAAACAACATCAAGTGAGCGTTGGCATCTTTGCATCAGCAAAGTACTTCATGTAACTGTTGGATCTCGTATATTCATGTATCTTGTATATTGTGACTCCAAAATGAGACTGCAAACTCAATGAGCTCAAATTATTCTGTGATCCTCAGTGTCAGTTACAGTGGAGGTTTGTACAGTAGATACTGTCAAGCTCGCGCACTTCATCTTGTTTTGGATATGAAACTGCTCACCGACGAGTAACCCCTTACATACCCGCCATTTGTAATTGCCTTTGGTGTTGCTACACATCATTTCCCTCTGCAGACCACTTAGGATGGAGGATATATGTTTGAAGGTGCTTTTTGTCCCTTTGTTACTATCACCTGGATTAACCCTTATTGCTGTGGGAATCCAGACTGGCCCTTTATCACTTTAGATTGCAGCCTTACGTGAATGTGTGTCGCCTGTGCACAGAGAGGTCTCTTGTACTTGCTGAGAATGCCTGCAGGAATTTACATTTGAGAGAGCTGAGCCTTAATCTAAAAACCAACTCGCTCATCTCCAAAAGCTTCCGGCAGCACAGATACAGAAACAAACATCGGTGGACTTCACCGGAAGGAATGCTTCAAGATGACATTGCGATACAGGCAGTGTTGGGCAAGTTACTTCAAAACTGTGATGCAATATTTATTACTTATTACTGTCATTTCAAAGTAATTAGCTACATTACAATATTACTGTATTTGAAATGTAAGGCTTTACTTTACTATTGCCAACATAATGGGAAAAATGGATTTGCCATTCTAAATGTAGCTCATTACGCATCCAGTGAAAGGTTGGCTGAAGCCTAAAAACAGTACAAATCATTTCCTCCGTATTGTAAACCTTTAAAGGCATGACAAGAGACCAAATCTTTTTTGTATTTTAATCCCTTTATTACTTAGCTTCACAGCATAGTGTTATGGCATGGATGCATGCTTGGTTTTGAAACACGTTGACCAGAACTATTTATAGATTATTATTAATAGCAAATGTACAGTGATTTAGTGTTATCTTACCTTGTCATTATCGCTAGTTGCAACAAGGTTTCGAAATGCTGGGGAATTCACTGTGGAAAGCGGCAGCATATCTTTTACGTATGAGTCTCCTAACCTCTTAAGGTCAAAGTGGCATCCCTGGGGGAGAGAACGATGATTTTTGCCTACTTTGTTTTACCCCCGCTCTCAATCCTCCGCTAACTTCACGTTACTATGGCTCCGCTCAAAACGGTTTGTTCAATTATTACGATTGTTAGTCGGTTTGGATGCTCGGCAGCGCACGGTTAATGAGACCCTACCTTCTGACTGGAGAGCGCATGAAAAGGATTAGCACTTTAGGCACTAACATGTTCCGATCCTTATTAGACAGGCCTCACTTGCCAGGCGTCAGATTGTATCTCCCCGGGCCTGCAGGTGCCTCCATCCAGATATTCGGTGGGAAGGTGAACAAATAGAACACAATACTGTTCTATATGTAGATGCAAAGGAAGTGGGAGATAGATTAGAATGGAGGATGGAGATGAATGTGCTGTGGGATTTTCACAGGCTGGTCAAATTGGAAAAGGGCAAATTGCAAACAGCTTTGGGTCTCACAAATGCATTTTGGGAGTGGAGATGTAAAAACAGGTGTTGCTTCTTTCTCTATATTTAAGGAGGCTCGTACGGTATTTTGAAAGGAGACATCAGGTCCATTTTTACTACCACAGTGAAAACATCTGTAAAGTGCTCGTCTGTCATCTTATTTGCAAAATCATGAGGTGCACTCTGATATTGTCCTTTTCAAGTTTTACCCCTCTATCTTTTTCATCGTCGGACCATTTGCTGTGTCTGAGGTGTCGTCGACCCATTTGGCGCTCTCTGTCTAACTCACCAAACGGCACTCGAAAACAACCTCTCAGTATCCATCCATCATTCATCCATTCATTTCCTGTGGTCGCTTCTTCTCGATAGAGTCGCTGGCTCGCTGGTGCCTATCCCAGCCATCATCGGGCAGTAGGCAGGGGACACCCTGGACTGGTTGCCAGCCAATCGCAGGGTACGCAGAGATAAATAACCATCCACGCTCACAATCACACCTACGGGCAATTCGGACGCATATTCTTGGGATGTGGGAGGAGACCCGAGTGCGAGGAGAGAACCTGGGCAAGCACTGGGTGAACATGCCAACTCCATACAGGAAGGTCGGGGCAAGCTGGAATTGAACCCGCAACCGGCGAGGCTGGTGTGCTAACTAGTCTTCGACCATGCTGTGTATTGTCTTCAAATATGACGTGTGTAACAATACACAAATACAATACAATACATTTAACATGTATTTCATGAGCATCAATAGGATCACCTTTATTTTGTGGGTTTGGAATGAGAAAGGGATGACAAATGTGAAGCAGTGACAAATGGAGAGTTGGAATTAGCCTGGCTGTCTGTAGACAAGTCTCTATCTGTTAACAAGATGCTGCTCCTCGTGGTGTCCAACAAGCCATCCCATTGTCGTCGGGCCAGCTCTGCTGCCCCTGAATAATCAAACAGTTCCTCCTCCTCCGACACTGACACACTGGGCCAGGACTAAGGCCAAGCGCTGTACTGGTGTAGAAATGTTTTTTTCGCAAGCACTTGTCATCTGTATTCTTTGTATGTATTTACAGATCTCGGAGTGAGCATTGGAACTATTTCAAAAGATTGTCGCAAAAATTAAGCTAGTATCCACAACATGAAGGCGTAGCAGCAAAAATATAACTGCAAATCTTTTCAAATGAGCCGCTAAACTGAGACTATGGGCATTAAACGTGTACCAATTTGTTCATCTCTGACCATGTCGGGAACATTATCATTCACAATTGTAACATATTATTTAGTGCAGTAGATACTGCATTTTCATTCGTTTACATGTATGTGAGTAATGTGTGTGTGTGTGTGTGTGTGTGAATTAATTTGGAGTTTTCAGACAGTTTTGTATGTTATTTTCTTTTATTTTGTTTTGTGAACACGCTGATGTTTTGTGTCATGTTGATTACGGACCATTTGCTTTCTGTTCTGCATGAATATTTGTTCCTGGTAAGTTCATTTAATTCACATGCGCGCACGAAAGAGCGAGGATAGTCGTGGTGTTTTTTTTGATAAAAGTTCAACCACAGCTGCTTTCCTACTGAACAGATTCTGTTTAGTAGGAAAGCGGCAGAAATATTTATCAACGTGAATGGGACCCGCAATAGGAAAAAGACACATTTAATGCTTACACAATCAGCAGAGCCATGGCGGTCAAACCATTCATAAAATTCTGCATTTACATTCAAAACATTTCTTTTTACGTCACATAGACGTCTAACCAATTGCCGCTTGCGTGATTGCAGGAGAAAGGTTTTGATTTCGGTTCAACATTTCGAGGCAGGAGGGCAAAGCAAGTACAAAAGAAATGCAAGCTTTAATTTTGTCCTCGTCAGCTTTTGAGCCACATCTTTTTTGTGCCAGCTTTGACACGTCCCAATACGATACATTATTTCCATTTTTTTCCTTACCTAAAACAGTTTACAAGAGAAAAATACTATGCTCAGATATGCTGAGATACAAGAGAGAGAGCGACTGCTGTATGCTCTGCCCTTGAACTCAACAAACATCGGTATCCAGTGGTGCCTTGAATGTTTACAAGATTCCACAGGACGTCAACTGGTCAATGTTTGTTTTGAGATATGAGCATGGATGCAAAAATTTGGGATGTGAAAAATTTATTTTCTTGGGGATGGAAGAAAACTGTCCATCGAGCAGTAATGCGTTATTAAGCTGGTTTGCCAACCGCCAATAAAGAAAGAAAGGACAATTGTGGTTTATCTGTAATTTATGTTTCTAGAGAATGTGGGGATAAAACGTTATGCAATTTTTGTTTAAAAAAAAAAAAAAAAATTTCCAAATGACGATTCTTCAAGCCAACCTTAGGTTTTTCACCCACCCCACGTTCTGTATCTGCATCCTGTATGGACCGAACAGGAAGCAATATAGCGCATGAGCCGAAGGGCCATAAATCCAACTGCACCACCTACAGTAAATGCCTAAATGTCTTTTCCAGCAGACATATGCGTCTCCCTCCAATCATCAGATGGCTCCTCCAAGCCCGAACAGCAACGGCGGCAACACCAGCACCCTCAGCAATGGCAGCAACATCAGCAATAACAGTGGGGAGCAGCTGAGCAAAACCAACCTGTACATCCGCGGCCTCCACCCCGGAACCACAGACCAAGATTTGGTCAAACTCTGTCAGCCGTAAGCCACCCAATAAACTATTTATCCAGACTATAAATGTGCACCCTAGAAATCTCTCTCTGCGCACACGTGACGCAAATCATTAGAGTAGCTGAGGATATTAGAAAAAGAACGATGGCTGAATGCGTCAGAGGAGAATGAGTGTCTCGGTGCGTTTGCATGGAAAAATCCAAGTTCAAGGTGAAAGAAGTATGAATGACGAAACTCACTCTTGCAGTCATTTCTGGCATGGAAAAGTTCATTCCCGTAATGTTGTGCGGGGGAAAACAGGCCTCTCAGTTTGCAGCTGTGCACAAACTTTCCAACGACTTTACTTCTCATTACGTTTCAACTTGTATGAGTCGTTTGATATTGTCTCCTGCTCCGCTCTTCTTTTAAATGCCACATGGTTGTTCAGGGAGCTTTTAAAAAGCTCTCTGACATCAAACACCAGCATAAACCAATCAGTTGGGCATGTTTGCTAGAGCTCCGGCGGAAGTCATTACAGCGAGTATGACGGAGATGAATGATCCATGCGAGCTGACTCGAGGACTGGCGATCCTGGAAAACGTGACAGAGGAATAGAGCGAGCGAAAAGGAGAGAAAAGAGAGCGAGGGATCTTAAGTAATAAGGGAGGGAGAGGCCTTCTAGTTTACAGCTGTCTGGAAGATATGGCTCACATGAGTCCGCCCAACCCGACAGGAAACCTCGAGCTCAGGGGAAAGGGAAAGACAAACATGGCAATGGCATGAAGAGGGGGGTGGGGGGTTCCGTGTAGATGGAGAGAATCAGAAGGCTTGGAGTAAATTGGGTTCACTTTGTGGGTCAGGTGGTGTTCTGTTCTGCGGGGGTGGTTCTCATATTTCTGCTTTTACAGGGCCTGATAAAATCACTGCATGAAATTTGCCTTTTAGCGCAGCACATTAGAGCCAGTGTAACTCCCCTGCACTGACTATGCTCAAAGAGGATTACGTTTCCACTAAAAATTACTGGAAGGAATATATTCATCATTATTAGTTCTATAGCTGCTGAGTTGTGTCATATATGGAATTACTGACTTTGCTGAAGTTTGAGCTTACAATTGTAGAGTACAGCTCCCCTCCCCCACTTGCACTGATGGGAGTTGGCCTACAGTCATATCCCCGGGTGGCGCTCTGTGGCTCTGGTCTTATGCCGGTTGTTGACCGTGGCTGGACATCGGGCTCATCTCCGATACTCCCCGCCCTCGAACACGGCTGCATCTCTGCATCACGTGCAGTGCGATTCAGTCAGGGGGCACCTCGGCTGTGAATGCGGAGAACTCCCATCATAAATCCTCTTGTCAATGTGAAGCACTCAACTCAAGCATTGGCACGGCTCTGTGAAGATGTAAGAGGACGTTGTTGTTTTGCAGTCTCTGACTATGGCTTGGAGTTTGATATAAACCATGAAATAGTCATGCCTTGAAGCAGGTCGTATAAATAATACAGATGGGCACTTAAGCAGCCAGTGGACGAAGGCGATGGATTTGTCATTGACACGTGACTACTGCATATCCTTCAATTAGGAGTGGACATTTGACTATTCTTTCCTCATTTAGTCAGTGAGATAATGCGGGAAAAAAAAAACACTATGTGTTTTGCCATCATTCAACAGATTAAAACATAACATCACAGTTGTAATTCCGAATGGTATTTTGTAATACTCACTAATTACATATATTTTGAGTGGACATCAAATGTGGCATTGGCGCAGTATGGATGGATAATGGTGAAGGCTATGACGCCGCCTCGAGTGAGGGTGCTGAGTGGAATGAGAATGTGGCTAAGAGCCAACATTGCGCACGACAGCCCGGGAGAGACATATCATATTACACTGCATGCACATGCCTACAGCAATACTGTAGACTTATATATGTGTGTGTGTGTATATATATATATATATATATATATATATATATATATATATATATATATATATATATATATATATATATATATATATATATATATATATATATATATATATATATATATATATATATATATGCGTGTGTGTTCGCGTATCTGTACATATGTGTGTGTAACATGCAAATGTTTGATGAAATAAAATAATGCTCCCTGTTTCTTGTTTTTCCAGCTATGGGAAAATAGTATCCACAAAGGCTATATTGGACAAGACAACCAACAAATGCAAAGGTGAAATGCATTTTTTACATCTCAGTTTACTCCAGCATTTTTTCTCAGCAGTGAGGGCAGTTTCTAGGAACCATAGCGATGTAAACAAATGACAATAAAAAATAAATTTGGAGGGGGATTGAAGGAGTGCTGTAGCCTCCTTGAATTGTGTTTTTTCTTACAAATACTGCGATTTTGTTACAATTTGCATCTTTTTTTTCAAAATACAGTGCAATAATCACAATGTACATGCAAAATTAACATTTTAAATGTGAAAAATGACATCATACCATCAAAACTATTGCTCCAATAATGCAGGGACACCACAGAGGTTTTGTGAACAAGGCGGTCTTTTTAAAATGTTTTTTTAAATGTTCAAGTGAGGCAAGAAGTACTGTAGCCCTTGCCGTCATATGTAAAAACACCATCCATCCATTTTCTAGTCGGGTCGCGGGGGCAGCAGCTGGTGCAGGGAAGCGCCGACTTCCCTCTCCCAGGCCGCTTCGTCCAGCTCCTCCGGGATAATCCCCAGGCCTTCCCAGTCCAGCCGAAAGACATAGTCCCTCCAGCGTGTCCCGGATCGTTCCCGGGGCCTCCTCCCTGTGGGATATGCTCGGAACACCTCGCCAGGGAGGCTTCCAGGAGGCATCCTGACCAGATGCCCGAACCACCTCAACTGGCTCCTCTCACCATGAAAGGAGCAGTGGCTCGACTCTGAGCCCCTCCCATCTGACTTGGCTTCTCAGCCAATCTCTAAGGGAAAGCCTGGACATCCTGCGGAGGAAACTCAGTTCGCCCGCTTGTATCTTGTTCTTTCGGACACAACCCACAGCTTGTGACCTTAGGTGAGGGCAACGTACATCGACTGGCAAATTTAGAGCTTCGCCTTTCGGCTCAGCTCTTTTTTTTACCACAACAGTGGCACCCTGTTTGCCTTTGTTGGAAAGGATAGTTTATTGTCACCATGAAGGATAGAATCCATGCGACACTGCTGCCACGCACCGACTTATGTATCCCGTATATAAAGTCCGTGCTGGCGCCGAGCATGCTAGTTTAGTATTGAAAAAATGGCTTCAGAGAGTAAGTGGAACACAGTGTCAAAAATGCAATGGTGCAGTTTTTTTTTTTTTTTTTTTTTAAGCCATTTCATAACTGGTTTTGTGACCGGAAGCATGCTGGTGAGATCAAAGGATAAGAGCATCTAAGACAAAACACATCTTTGACGATCCAGAAATTGTCTGAGGTCGCCATTTTTGTCCCGAGAAGTGGCGGCAAGGAATTAGTAGCAGCTGGCTGCGGCTCCTAAATGAAGGACACATAGCCTCTATTGCTTGTTATATAATAATGAACAAGTCTCAACACAAGTCTCTAGCCCTAACCCTCAAAATCTTCAATGTTAAAACAATGACTGCCTTCTCCAATGTTTTTTTTTTTTATCTTCTTTTGCAGACACATTCTGCTCACTCCTCAGTGGCCCCCTGTGAAATACTAAGCAGCATTTCTGGATGAAATTGGATGATATTGCTAGCCATATTTATTCAGAAACTGAAAAATGGATTGTGGAAAATCGCGTCTTCCAAAAATGGGAATCAGTATAAGATAAAGGCTAACAGTTTTGCAAAGGAGTCACTGTGACACAATTGAACAAAAAGATGTTTGAAGTTCCATTTAATTTGCTCATTAAAGAAAAGGTTTTGCAGATGATAATGCAAATGATAATCCCCAAACTATCCCACATTCATTTTATGAGCTTTTTTTTTTAACTCTGAAGAAAAAATTCATAATTGTATGCAGCATCCCTATATGACCATTTAAATCTCTGATTTTTCCTGTTTTAACCACAAAGAGCTAAATTAGATTTGCTGACACTTTCTGTTGAAATCTCATGGACCCCCCTAAAGTTCACGTACTTTCAGCGGTTTACCAATAACCTCCCCAGTCTACATTTTATTGGAATATACTCAATAAAATGCATGTGGCCAGGCTGCAGGTTACACAGAGGTCATCCCGGCTTCATGAACAATGCAAACAAACATTACATGAATGATGTTTAATAAGGTCAATCACTAATGTGCTTTCTCTGTACGGCAGCTTGTCTTGGGTGAAGAACGTTTCCTATATGTTCACTGTATATTGCTAACGAGCATCTATTGAGCCCGTCATCCTATGTATAGTCACTGTCCCGCTTCTCATAACTATGAATTGTAAGTATCTTTACTGAATGCGTTCCATGTTGCGTTTCCGCAGGCTATGGCTTTGTTGACTTTGACAGTCCAGCCTCGGCTCAGAAGGCAGTGACAGCACTGAAGGCGGTGGGTGTGCAGGCTCAGATGGCCAAGGTACGATACTACCGCATGCAGTCTATTGCAGCACAGGTAGATAAATTTTTATCGCTCATTAAAAGTCTTAGCACAGGTGGGGGGTGTCACCGACTGACTGCTCTCAAAACCACATCATTCTTCTCAATATGTATTAATAACAGCGGCCAGAAGCGGCACCGAAAAACAAAGATCAAGGCAAACAAAGTACAAATGCATGAACTGTTAAACTAAATACGTTCAAAAACATTATTTTGGGTGCGGCCCACGCGGCCCGGTATCAGTTGACCCACGGCCCGGTACCAGGCCGCGTACCGGTGGTTGGCGACCACTTCCCTTTAGTGTATATACGGAAATATAAATAATTCTGTGTACTGTATTTGAATATATGAATGGCGGTATTCATTTAGCGACGTTACGCAGTGAGGACCCTGTTGTTTTCTCTGATCATACGAGTCTGGTACTGAGAGGGCGGCAATGAACAGGATCGCTCATTGATGCATGAATGGACGAAAACACCATTTTGGAGTTGTTTTTGGCGCGCAAATAAAATTCTAACACGATTCGAATCTCCATAAAGTTGAATTTGCATGATACAGACCTTTTAAAGTGCTGGGTTTTTGAAAGTCCTTGCTACATGTACACACACACTTCCGGTGCATATTTCGGAAAAAGAGTTGTCTTGGGGATGTTTCTTTCTAAAGTTACACTGTGTACGATTTAGACGTTTTTTCATTAAGAAGGCATAAGTTAAATAATTGTAAATTTCAAAAACTTGCAAGTAAATATGTTCTCAACGACAACAGTGTGTTTTAAAAATAATCGTAGGTCGAGTTATCGTGAAACGATATTACGTAGGGGGGTGGCACTCCTCCGGAGGTCTCCATGTCTGTTATAGCTACGGACAGCAGGAGGAGGTGTGTTTCTTGCTGCACTCACTGTAATGCGCCCAAAGCTCCGACAGGCGCATGTGAAAAACTTACATTTACTCCCTTTAAGGCTAACACAGTGGGCCGCCGTGTTACGAAATTAATCCGTTCCGCGGTTGGGCTCGTAAGGTGAATTCACCGTATGGCGGGCCATCCAAACCTATGTTAAATAGCTAATGCGTTTAGAACCCCAGGTAAAAACATCAAAGTTATACATACATATTAAAAATTGGTATCAAAATAGTATAGTAAGTGCTACGTATATATAATATACATGTATACAATCAGAAAACATCATAAATAAAAAATATAGAAAGGATTTATTTACCTTTGAGTTGCGCTTGTTATGCCCATATTCCCTAGTAAGGGTAGCCTAAGCTAGGCTAGCTTCGTATTTCTTGATTATCTCCAGCTTTGTTTCCATACAAATCATCTTCTTACTTCTCTCACTAGCAATCTGGGGACCCATGGCTAACCCATTCTAGTATGAATTAAGCAGTAAAATGCACTATAAATGTGGTTTAGTAACCACTCGCAATAGAACAAAGCTTTACCATTCCGCCATTTTGAAACGAGTGAGACCGACCAATAGCAGACCAGCACCTCCGTCATGTGATGGCAACAGAAAATAAATGCAATTACCTAAAAACGCCTGCAGATGGAGACAAAACAACACGAATACAGCCAAGGCCCTAGGGTCAAGACAGTTGTTTTTGTCGCAAATCCGGGAAAATACCGTAAAGAGGGTACAAAAAAACACAGTATTCCGTGTCGCAACATGAAAAAAAAAAAAAAACGTAAGCCAGGGACGCTGTAGCACGGGGGTCCACTGTATTGTAAATTTTTTAATGATCTAACAGTGTCACATGTTGTCTATATATGCAACTACAAACTTTGTTGTGGCTGTTGGGTGTTTGGCCTCTATCCCTGTCAAAAAAAGGAGCGATGACCTTACTTGTGTTTCAAAATTTTTGTGCACACACACAATGTTTTCCCAAGCTGCGCCAGGCTCCTTGCTGTTTTCCCCTTTGTCACACATGAGCCGTGCTGAACAACAAAAACGCCAATTAGGCCACCGCTTATGTGAGCGTGCGCATGGATGTGTGTTTGGATTGCCATGCATGGGCGTGCGCGTTGGCCAGTCTATTTTTGCCTATTAATGCACAGTAGAATAAGTGGGCTCACAAACAGCACACAGGTATAATTGCATGCGTGTATGTGTGTGTGTGTGTCACGCTTGGTGGTGGCAGCACTATGGGGAACGTTTCCCCGTACAAAGGAGCTGCCTGTTCTCCCTGGTGGCACCTGACTCAGTGTCTGAGCAGCTCCCCAGTCAGCAGGGCCAAGTGCCCGGCCATCAGCCCTGTCAACGCACACATACAGTACGCACACAACCACACAGAGAAAGAGAGGTAGAGAACCGCACCGATATTTCGATGGCCTTGCCCCAAACAGATTATAACACACATACACACAAGCACCCACACCCTGGGAAAGCCGATCTGCCGTTAAGCTGGATCACTGACATTCATACGGCTTCTTCCCGCTCACAAAATAACTTGATTTTCACTCACCCCTTCACGGTGGGTTTACAAGCGGGCTTATGTTTGCGTCAGATTACTCTCGGACTCATTGGCGCTTGAAAGCTACAGCGGCTCTCCCCTGCATTCGCTGTCACGGTGTCTAAGGGGGGTTTCACCTTCACCGCAGGTCACAGCTGTCACGCATGCATTGCTAATGGGATGGAAATTAATTCACACTGCGTTTACAAGTTTTAATCCCATCTACAGTCTGAGATAATGAATATGCATTGTGGGTACGGGGCTACACGCGTTGTTTTTAATGATATTGTGCTACTTTGATGTGCTACTTTCTCATTATTTCAAGTTTCGGTGCAGCGTCACTGTGCGATTCAAGCAAGAAAATAAAGACGCCTTCGGATTAGGGCCTCTGTTCAAGGTCAGGATCATCACGTGTCATCACAAGGCCATAGTTGCATGTAGCTTGACAAGGTACTACTTGATTATATTTTATTTGGATAGAAGACAAAAAGATGCAAATGATGGAAGAGAACGTTATCCTGGGCATGGACATGGAGCAACCTAGCTCAAGGAGTATTAGTGAGAAGGATGCAACAGATTTGCGAAGCATAATACCTTTACAGACTACTGTAAATTTGATGTCAGCCCTCTGTGAGATTGATTTGTGGTAAATGTGCTGTGTCTAGTGCCTGCCAAAAAAAAACAAAAAACAGCCGTTTTTGCCGTTTTTTTGGACATCTGCTTTGGTGAAAAACATCAACAATTTTTAGTTGTTTGACTTATTAATTTATGATCGTTTGTTGTTTTTATTTTTTTTAATGCTGAATCTTATGCTTGTCAATTCAGATTTGATTATCCGGTCAGAATTCAGCAACACCAAAGCTATTTCCAGTCTTTTTTTTTTTTTTTTTTTCTCAATTTGGTTTAGGTGAACCGTTTCATATGCAAAGGTGTCTCAAGTTGTTTCAAGTTATCAGAACAGATATGATTTATAACTCACAGTTGGAATAGATTACGGTGTTTACTTTTGTACTTAAGTACATTTTAGCTTCAGCTTGTCCATGTCCAATGTGCTTTACCATGTTTTCTAATCACTTTTTGAAAACATATCAGATTGCATACAAGGCCAACAGAGCTCTATCAACCTATGGAAAACATGTTATTGTTTTGAATGACTTACTTCTATTCTACATGCCTTGCTGTGCACTGGCCAAGAGCAGAAGCTATGGTTTTCTTTTGGATCAATTCTAAATCCATCCCTTGTTGATAGCTGGGCTTTACTGACTGACAGTAACAACTGAATCTAATCGAATCATTTTGAAAGTTGCACACTTCCATACACTACCTGTATGTGGATTCGCTTTACCCATACTGTTGCTACCATTGTTCATGATCTAGTTCAGAAGTTCTGGGAACGGCCTGATCATTCCACAATGTCGCAATATTTCAGTCATACTTTGACATGAATGTGTTGCAAATCAAACATTCCCGGGTGACAGGGCAGGTGACCTGATCTGACTCAAATCCCATTTGAATTCAGTTCTCATTTTTAATGGTCAGCTGACTCGAGCATTCATGACTTGATCATCAGCCATCCTGTTCCAATTTGGACATTTGTTTGCGGTTTCCCCGGCAGCTTTCGTAGAGTACTTCTATCATGGCTTTGATTCTGTCATTATTTCTTACTCCTCGTTTGGCCTCTCTGCTTTCAGCAACAGGAGCAGGACCCTACCAATTTGTACATTTCCAACCTGCCGCTTTCCATGGATGAACTGGAGCTGGAGAACATGCTGAAGCCCTTTAGCCAGGCTATTTCTACACGCATCCTGCGCGACGCCAACGGAATCAGCCGAGGAGTAGGCTTTGCCAGGTACAAACTCTCGATCGGGGTGCCCGTTGTGTCGGTCGCGGTCGATCGGCGGAATGACATCGCACTACATTAAAAAAAAAAAAACCTAACCTCAGCTGAAAAAAAGAATGTCAATTGGGGGGAAAAAAAGGAACAGTCTTTGTTTACTCATGCTGGGAGGTAAAGATGAGCAAGTAGTAGACTGTTTACACAAACTTGCTTCCTTAGCAACTTCAAAATAAAAGTGTACCAAGGCCGTTTGGTTCATACATTACTTGATTTCCTGTTTTGTTTTGAAGCGTCGGCTGGCTTTCTCACAACATTTGGATGCTTGAGGAAGATACAGGGGCTCGACACATTCTCCGCAAGCTTAATTCGACATATTTTTGACATAATTTGCTATTGGGATATCAACAATCGCCCCTTACAAAAATTCTCGAGTAGATTGCGGGAAGTGGGCTGCTGTAAAAGTAGATCTCGGGGCAAAAAAGTTTGGGTACCTCTGCTCGAGATAATTTTACCATTGGCGGTTGAAAAAAAGTTTGCTTGGCCATTTGTGCCCCATACGTCGACAATGTCTCAATGTCTCAATGTCTCATACATTCATTTGAATTGGAAGTTGAGCATTTCGCTTTGAAGCTGCCATTTTGGCTGAATCCTCGCACTCTGACATTGACAAACTCTCATTTGAGATTTGGCCCACCCGAGCGCCAATCAGACCCAAGTATCATTTCATGCGTCAGAATATCATGTATTAATTGCTGCAAAAATTGACGTCAACAGAAGTATTCTTGTATGGCAAATGCTCTTTCACTAGAAGGCAGAAGGCATGAATTTCCTCATTCTGTGTCACATTTTTTGATGCCTATTTTTTGTGAGTTTTATTCATTTTTTTGCGAGGGTTTGTTTCTTTGTAAAATGTGTACATGGCTAAAGAACGGGTGGAAAATACAATTACTGTCACTATTACTAATTCTATCACTATTTATATTACAATCATTACTAATGCTGATAGAGTACTATTACTCTTATTATTACTGTGACTAACACTGTTACGGTCGTCAAGCTTTTTTTTTTTTGTTATCCAATGTAGGCACAGCATGTTTTGTTTGACATTTGTTTGTTAATTTATGAATTTATGTTGCAGAATGGAGTCAACAGAGAAATGTGAGGCCATCATCCAGCACTTTAATGGGAAATATATCAAGACTCCGCCCGGAGTTTCCGGTGTGTTATTTGTTTTGGGGAAAGTTTTGTTTTGTTTCTAAAAACACATTTTCTACTCTCTGTGTAAGTAAGATGTTGTCCAACATGAACATGCGTTGACCTTTTTTTTTTTTCACATTTTTGCACATGCTCCAAAACAACAACTGGCACTAAAATGGCAAAGTTATATGCAATTCAAAAATGACAAGTGGCTACACTGGAAGACTGAAAAAGAGAAGCATTCCCCCAATTATTACAACTTGAGACTTAATTATTCACTGACTTCAAATGTAATTTTCATGTGGATAAAAGTCCGAAAGGAAATAAAGATTACAATATAAGCAGCATTATATGGATTTACCATGAATTATGCTCCCAATTTTGTACTTTGGTCAAATTTGGCAAAAACTACCATCCCTGACAATTAATAGAAAGTGCCGTCTTTTTCTTCAGGAGTCCCTGTTTTCTTGATCAATCAATCATTGTAACAGAAATCATGACATAATTACGGTTGATATTTGCATGAAAACACTTGCTATGAAAACCACTGAAAAGAGAGGGCAATCAACAATAAGAGAACGGCTTACAGTTTACAGACTCCAAATTTGGATATGAATAATTTGGCGCTTTTTATGTTCTAGTCCCTTGTGGGGTGATACTTTTATAGAATTGCACATTCAGTATTTCTTCACTTAAGATATTCTTCTCTGTTTAGGTCCAGTTCCATCAGAGCCTTTATTGTGTAAATTTGCTGACGGAGGCCAAAAGAAGCGGCAAAGTCAAGGAAAATATCTTCAAAACGGACGAAGCTGGACCAGAGATGGCGAGACTGTGAGTTTACTTTTCTCAAGTGTGACTCTTGCATGTTCACGCCAAGAATCATGACCGGCATATGGCACAACAGCTTAGTAGGCCCGAGTTTTCATCAAAAGCACAAGCCATACTAGTCAAATGTATATGTTGCGAAATATGTTTTGTGTATTGTTTTGCAGAGATTTTTGTTTTAACGAAATGTAATTAGTTTGTGTGTATTTATGCATTGAAGTATATGAAGAATTGTGGGCTCTCACGGTTTCATCTTTTTAATCTTTAGCGTCCTCAAGGTTACTTACAAACTAGGCTTCGACAATATAACGTGTGTTATATTGCTTTGTTTTAAGGCTTTTATTAGCTTTTATTAGGAAGTTCCTCCCGGAAGCATGGTCGCGACAACGGTCTTCTAGTTGATAATCCTTTGCTCCCAGGAAGAGCGGCTTCTGATCTCAACGCATTGAGCGCTCCCGCTCAAGACGGTCTTTTCATATGCGCTGTAACCTTGGCAATCTACTGCTGTGATATGCATATGTTCCACATTGTGAATATTGAATATTATCTGTCATTCTGTCTAAATTGGAAATGATTCCAAACTTCTGGGATCTTCAGTTTTTTTTTGAAGCGACTTTCTACCTTGCCAGCATTGTAACGCCACATGCGTCCGCAGGAAAGCTAGGTCCACGTAGAAAGCAGCGACGCAAACATGGCAGAGATTCGAGGCGGATATCTTAGTAGACCTATTTTTAAACTCGATTTATAAGACTCGGTTCGCTTTTTTACCAGCTTTAGAATAGGCACTTATCAATTAAGCAATGAAGGGGCTAATTTGGCTTTTCCTTCTCATTTCCCTTCCAGGGTGGGCTGACTCTCACATATGACCCAAGCGCGGGCCTACCAAACGGGTCAGTAAACAGCAGTGTGCTCCCTAGCCATGTGGCCTGCTAACTGAAATACCATCACCTCTCCAGGTTCTACTCCTCTCCTTACAGCATCGCTCCCAATCGGATGATCGGGCCCGCCTCGCTTTCCCCTTACATGCATTCGCCCGTGTCCACCTACCAGGTACACGCAAGCGCTCTTTGTTTCAACCAAAAAGTCGCCAAATATGGCGCGTCTTACCCACTAACCAACGCGGTCAAATTCTTCCATTTGCTTCCTTGCCAGGTACATAACCCGTCCTGGCTCCACCACCAGTCATACATCATGTCGCCCACGGTGAGCATATTCTCTTCGATTGCAATTTTGGTCAGCCAAATTACATTTCCGTTGTTCTCTCAAAGGGAGCAGTCCTGACGCCGGGCATGGACCACACCATGTCTATTCAGCCCACGTCCATGATGGGGCCTCTGGCACAGCAGCTCAGCCATCTCTCCTTGGGCAGCAGTGGCACAGTCAGTAATTTGGCCATTAAATGCAGTCAAACCCATTTCAAACCCAACAACAGTTTGGCTTGTGCTTCAGTTTGGCTTGTGGGGGCAACATTGTGAGACGTTAAATGGGTTGGGCAAACTTATATATATCATTATATAACAACAAATAACAAAATCCTGTATATAAAGTCTGGTTTGAATAGAAATCATAAATGACATAAAATATTTAATGCAATCAAGCGATTGATTTTTTGAAACCAATTCTCCATAATTAATTCTGTCGAAACTATCCCACGCATATCGTATTTTTTTCAAGCACTTGCCGAGAGCCACATATTTGGGCGGGGGGGGGGTTAGAACCGCGTAACTCAACAGACCAATTTTCTGCCCACATCTGTGAGCGGTAACCATGTAATTGCGACGTGAAATATGTGGAATCATGTCACGGACAAGGGTTAAAATGATTTGATGTCCTAGCTTACCTCTAACATCGCAGATATGCACTTCCGTTTTATGGTGGAAAACGGGGCTGCGCAGTTAATATTTTCAGCTCACTTTGACGCATTGAGTATGAAAAGGAAAAGAAAGGACACGACAAAAGAAACTCGCCCTCATTTTACCATGGAAAAATGTGCTTGTTAAGCTGACACTGATGAACAGTTTGGCTTTGATATTTGCAGAACGGCACATGGCCACAAGTAAGCGGGCTTCCCGTGCATGAAGGCCTCGAAGGCAAACTTGCTAAAAAGTATATTCTGTTTGGCTTGTGTCCTAAATGCATGAAGATTGCCTGCAAAGCACAGCGGACGCTCAGAGTGGGTTCATGAGTGGGTTCAATCTTTGCCGTTCTTTTCCAGTACATGCCCGCAAACACACCTATGCAGGGGACGTACGTTCCTCAGTACACCCAAGTGCCTCCCACCAACATCTCAGTTGAGGTAAGCGCACATTGCTTGTGCGACATAGTGTAAGCGTACAGAATGCTACTGCGTTCCATCGCAACATTCACTTGGTCCATCTCAGGAAAGTGCCGTCCAACAGCCTGTTGCAATAGAGACGCCCAATGAACACACAAGCTTCTCCTACCAGCATAACAAGTGAAGACTAACTGTGAGTTGCAATCGTTGCCGGCATGCATTTGTTTTTACACCTCTAAAAATCCACCTTTGTTTTAGCAGGTGTCTCTTTGGAAGAGCACGGACCGTTACGCAGAAAGGACACTTCTTTTTTTAAGCTCCACTTTTAGTCCAGTCCGGCAAATATGCTGAATGTCAGCTGAAAAGGTGCTCGGATGAACACGAGTGGGCAACTCTATTTTGATAAGCGCGCATTTCAGGCAAACATGCTTTGTTTCGTTCTGTAGGGGAGCTACAATGCGAGGACCCCCCCCCCCCCCCCCCTTTTTTTTTGTACATATTTGAGTTTATTTTCCTCAATGATTCTGGCTTTTTGTGCCCTACATGTATGTAAAACACCAAGCAACTTCAGTCATTTCAAGAGCCATTCACTCACAATCTTGACAGGTAACTCTTCAAACGGAGGCCACGCATCGGCAAATAGTCGGTTCTGAAAGCTGAGCCGAAGAGAAGGGGGGGTGTTGCGCTCGAGTCATTCCCGACCATCTTGACAACGCTTGAGACAATCAGACAATCTCTGTAAACACGGTGCTTGATTACAGGGAGCAGAGCGACATTGAAATCATTCCAGTGAATAGCTTTGCTCTGCACACACGAGCTGCTTGTACATAGACGAGATGGTGTAGTAATCAAGTTGAATTCCGTTGTAACTCATGCCTTTGAATATTCTGACAGTCTGCCTGCACATCCCAAACAGTGCATTTTCTACACCCGGATGCGTTTTATTTTGAAAAAAAACAAAAAAAAAACAACTCCAAAATATGGACATCACGTGTAAAAAGCAGTACTTTCATACTGGCCTTTTTTTGTGTGTGTGACCGCTCCTTTTTTTTCTATTTTTGTATTATTTAAATGTTTTCTGTTTTACTCGTTGATTATGCTTTTCAGATTCATCCTATTTTTCAAAGAATGCTTGATTTTTTTAAATTTTTGATAGCATATGTGCTTCGTGTGTCCAGAGTTTTTGTATGTTTGCATAAGTTTTATTTGAATTTGCATCATTCTGTGTTCATCCAATGTCAAAGAGGCTTTAATGTGTGTATGTGGTTATTTTTTTTCTAGATCTGTTGTGTCTGTAAAAAACAAAACAAAAAAAAACTCCCGAATTGGAATCAATTCTTTGTTGCTGAGGCTACATGTTCTGTGCATTAAGTTCCCGGCAGCCACGCCAGCCTCGTTTGCCCGAAACATACTGCGCTACAGGATTTTCAATATCTTTTATTTGCATGGCTCCTGCACCGCTTCCTAATTGCGATACATGCAAATTATATACCCTGATTTTAATTGCATCCTCTCAGTCTTCCTGTGGCCAACCAAGTTTTTCATCTGCTGCATGCATGTTGGCCCTTCCCTTCCCCCACGCCGTCTTATGACCGTCCCAATTTGTGGCTGCCGGGTACACAGTGAAAAGTTTCGCGTTAAGGTGTAGATGCTACAAACAAACTTACCTCATCCACGTAGATTCAGTTTTTATAAGGGCTTACAGGCAATAAGAACTTTTAGTTCACAGCTGGCACTGTGTCAATATCCAGAACGTCCGTCGTCCAAACTGCAAATCGTGTCCATGGTCTGAGATCTATGCAATTAATTTATTGTCCTTAAAAATGCAATAGTACAGATACCTTCACCTCCCAAAAGATACGACCTCACAGCGGGACGAGAGCGGCACTTAATTTAGTGACGAATGGAGACTGCGTCAAAAAAGGGAATTTGTCAGTCGTTTGAATTGCTAAGACATTTTGTACCACCCCAGCATTGGCGATCTTGTTTTGCTAAAGTCACTCCAGTCGAGCGTGTGGGCTGTTTTTCTCTCGCCCTGTAATTGACCTTTGGCTAGGCCACGTCCCAGAGACACAGCAAAAGGGCAATTGAAGTCATCTCCGCGAACCACGAAGCTGCTCCCGTTCGCTCGCAAGGCCAAATTCTGGGTAACGCCATCAGAATGACGGTATCGATCGGCCGCCTTGTAACCGTCATCTCTGGAAGCACTCGGAGCATACGTTTTTCCAGCAATATCCCATTTACAGCATTTCGTTGCTGCTTTGTGTACAGTCATTCCAATTGTTTAATGTCTTTCAAAATGTCGAGGTGGCTCACTGGGATTAATGAACGATTGCTGCTAATTTCGAATGGTTGGGCTAGTAGGATTTTTTTTTTTTTCCACGTGAAATATTGGGGTCGGTTCACATTACCGTTTGTGTCTGTGCCATGATGCCGCTCTTTTCATCCATCCCTTTGGCTATTCACTTTAACCAACTGTCCTTTTTTTCAAATAAATGTTCACCTCCACCAAGGAGGCATGTTTTCAGACATGCGAGTCAATTTGTTTGTTCGCCGCAAAAGCTCATTTTGGAGACATGAAATCGCCATTTAGTTTTCAGACATGCAACAGTTTTTCGACTGCAGAAGGGTCATCTCTAAGGGCCACGGGGATTTAATGAACCGTTTCTGCCAGGACACATGAAAACATTTTTGATACATGAAAATTTATTACAAGATACTACGAAAAAATAGTAAGTACAAAATGTTTGAAGGTGTTTAAAATATATACAGTTTGAAATGTTCTGAATACACTGAAAAATTGTCTCGCGCATAAAATAGACTTTGAACCTAATTTACAATTTTCGAGCAAGACTTATCAGTGAGGAAATGACATTTTCAACATTTTTCATGAGACCTTTAGACTGACGGTAGACTGTACTGCAGTCGGATTCACATGCTGGTCAACAGCAAAGCAAAGCGCCGTTCCCAGTCACGCTCCATGGCTATTCAAAAATCTTTATACATTTCAAATTACAAAAGTAATTCTATTTTCATGTAAATAAGCATATTACAAGAGGCAAAGAATGTACAACTTTGTGCCCCCCGCCCCAAAAAGGTGCCAGGAAGATTTTGTTGGCATATGCCATTTTCCTGACCAGGTTGATGTTTCACACACTTGTCTCCGACCTTAACGCCCCCACTACAGAGTCAACACCGTAACTGAATGTGGTGAGTAAGAAAGCTGACAAAAGCTGCAGCGTTTGAGGTACTACGTGGATGCCGACATTCACAATAAAACCCAAAGTGGTGCAGAGGCAGGATTCCAGTTGCGCACCTGAGCATTAAGACTTCTGTGGGAATCTTTTATCAATCAAACGCCACAAATCAATATTGTATTTACTAGTAGCAAATGGAATCAACGCTGATGAGGAAAGAAATGTCATTATATGACGATCCCTGCTTGCCACAAAAATAATGCTGACTTTGTTTATTTAAGTTCCAGGATCACGCCTGCCATAGCTTCTATTAGTTATAAAACTTTTGTTTTTTTTTTATACTTCCAAAGGGATCCATGGCATATATTTTCTTCTCCACAGTGATAGTCTTATATGTGCATGTGCGCATGGAGGCCTAAACGTAACTCAAACCCCAGGTAGATGACTGGGAGGCAGTACTTGGTCGGCAAAGGTCAGAGCCCACCGAAGATAGAGATTGGCAGCAACGGGCTCTGATTTTGATGAGCCGGTGGTGCAAGGCTTTTCAAAAGTAAGTCTTTGTGTGTCCCGCAAAAGCATTTTCATAAGAGCTTCCGATTGACGAGCTCCCAAACCATTCTCCTCCTGAAATATGGCATATGCTTCTGCGGAGAGGACAAAAACATCTTAAGAAATGGTTCACTGCTGACAATCCTACGTTGTTGAACGCATACCTGCGTGAAGGTGATGGGCTTGTCTTTGGTGATGTAATCTGCATATTTGCATGTGAACATTCCACAGTCGCTGCCGTTCATCTGCTGCGGGATTTCCTGTGAGGGGAGACAATAAACGCGAATCACGACAACGCTTGCTTATGAAAGCTTGTTTGAAAGTTTACATCGCTTTCGGCGGCCTCTAGTGGATGGACTGTTCTACAACTAGAGTCACTGATCGAAAACATCTAGCGCTGTTGCTTAAACAAAAAAGGCTATTCTTTGTTTGTGTGTGTGTGTGTGTGTGACCCAAAGGATAAAGTATCATTTATCGACTAGATTTTAAGTTAATATTCTGACACTGCACTCTCAGTTTGATTGGGTCCTCTTTGTAGAGTCTTCCTCAGTTATTTGCAAGAGTCAATAAAACAATTTAAAACCCTTTCAGGCTTAAAAAATTATGTTTCTTTTTTTCCCCCAAACTTAAAAAAAAATGCCTCAATCAATATTAACGTGGAATACCTAGGGGACTCATTGTTGCAAATTTGGAACGCCTGCCTGGAGAGAGTTAAGGCATTGTGGTAACTCGAGATTTGATGCAGCTGTGCTTGCTTTCCTCGTGCGGCCCGGCCGACCGCTCAGCAGAGGTACATTACTGCCACCTCGTGAATTGGAAATTCACTACTAGTTAGAGACAAGCTAACCTACAGTGACACCTCGGTGACATACTGGAAGCACACCTCTCAAATTCGCTTGAGCACACAAAAACGGAGTTCTCATGGGAGGGGGTACACATGTAACCATAAAATAAGTCAAAGTGTCCTTTTCTTCAACTGCAAAATCAAAATATTGCCACACAGGAGATTTGAAAGCAATCAGAGCATTCTTTATTTCTCCTGTAGATCTGCAACTATTGTGTACTTGTGTTACTCTTTTTTTTTTCCTCCTTGGGGAAAACAAATAAAATCAAAAGGCAAAATAATACATTTGCACTTAAATATGAATGACCAAATTGTGTCCATTTTTTTGACAATCGCCATTTCTTTTTTTTTTTTTACATATATATATATATATATATATATATATATATATATATATATATATATATATATTATATATATATATATAAGTTGAGATTTAGACAACACTTTCACCATAAATAAAAGTCAATGGGACAAGTGACACCCACAAACTGGTTGTTTAAAAAGCAATCAATTGGAACCAGCAAACGTGCCAGGCTGTCAGCATCAAAGAGCACTTTCATTAACAGCTATTCATCTTCTGAAAACCCATGGCCATCAATATGGCGCACTCCAGCGCTGCTCGCTCGCCATTAATATATTCTAGAACAGGGCTCACCAACGTGGTGCCCGCAGGCACTGGGTAGCCCCCGAGGATCACATTAGTAGCCCGCAGACCTGTTCTGCAAATAGTTTACAAGTGATAGAACCTTGTGACTTTCTAGGAATTTGACCAATGATGACATATACATTACATATGACACTTGATTCACATATTTACTACAGCAGTTTCTTAATTATTGTCAGATCTCAGAAACACGATCAGGTCTTCATATAAACTGGTAGCCCTTCGTATTACTCTGTACCAAAGAAGTAGCTCTTGGTTTCAAAAAGGTTGGTGACCCCTGTTCTAGATGCTGCGCTAAACGCTGGCAACAGGAGGCGTGCAATACATCAGCAGCAAAATGAAGTCCTTCTATATGCGCTCTGAAACTGCAACTAAATGTGATTTTCAAACATTATGATGTTCACACCAGGAGTCGCGACAAGACTCACTCTGAAAGGTAAGTTAGCTATTGGCGTGACACACTTCCAGGAACAACTTCAACGTAAAAGCATACCAAGGCGCTTGAGTCAATATTTGGAATGGAGCGGTGTGTTTTGAAGCTCTTACTACATTTGGTGGTGTGTTTCATGGTCACGCAGAACATGAACAAACTGTGCAGAGCATTAAGAAGCAGTACAGTAGAACTCCGCTACAACGAAATCATATTTGCAGCCGGAATTTTTTCCCAACGAGGGACTTTTCACTATAGCAAATCTATGTCTCGGAATTAAAGCTAAAAAACGCGTTGTGCAAGCTGACTGAAGTTAAAAACAAAACCGTCCAACATTTAAAAAAAAAAAAAAAAAAAGAAGAAATTGCCAAATCTACAAAAAGCATTCATTTTTACACTTACATCAATTTCTTGCATAATGCCTTTCACTTTGCTTCATCCACCTTTCATCTTTTATCTACTTTTACCCTATCTTCAAGTGCACGCTTGGTTTAAGATTGACGTGTTACGCGAGCTCCACTCGAATGCGATTTTGGCAACCGGGCCCCCCGCATGGAGTCCACGCGGAACAGATTGTCTGCAACGTGTATCTTCCGGAATTTCTGTACGAGCTGAAAACATGGCGGACGAAATATTGCTTATGGAAGTTCACTGATACAAAGGAGGAAAGGAACAAAGGAATACCGTGATCAAAATACCGTAAAAAAAACTCCTGGCGAGCACCATGCCGGGGAGGGTTGAGGTGTTTGCTTAAAAACGCTTGGAAGAATTTAGATCCTTTGAATCTACTAGGATTCTCTACCTCTGTTATAGAGTTGTGCTGTTTGAGTCAATTTACTGTCACCTATAGTATGAGAGAATATCATCTGACTGCAGGGTAAAGTAATACAACAAAACCTGCATGTGCTCCGAGTATTAAAGCGACAATGTGTAAGATTTAAATCGTTTTTCCTTACAGACAGCAGGAGGCGCTGCATTTACCATTGTCCGTAGCTGCAGTATAATAGACATGGCAGCCACCCCCCATGCAATATGATTTAATGATAACTCGACTTACCTTTCTATTTAAAACATACTGTTGGTCGTTACGAATGCATTTATTTACAAGTTTTTGAAATTTAGAATCATTTAGTTCATTCCTTTTTAATGAAAAACAGTCTAAGTCTTACACACTGTCCCTTTAATACTCAGAGTACATGCAGGTTTCGTTGTATAGGCGTTTTACTGTATATTCTTTTATGTACCCCATTTCAAAAACAATAGCCAAAGGAAAATAGATCATGTGCCGCGCAGGGACGAGAAATGTCATCGTATGAGATCTCGCCCCATTCCTATGAAAGAATTATAAAAAGGAAATAATGACTCAATACTTTCACTGGGAAGGACACTTAATGGTCTCAGCCCCACTACATGCAAAACTTACGTTGCGCTTTTTTGAGTGTAGAGTCCAGCCTGTGGTATCCAGTTCTTTGCCCTTTTTGTCCTTGCTTTCTTGTTGCAGGTAATCACTGGGGACAACACACTAGATTAGACTGACACTTGATAACTTAAAAAAAAAAAAAAAAAATCAACAGAGAAGTGTCTCTCTTCTAGAATATTTGTCAAACTTACAACAAAAGTTTGCATGCTTCAACATTGTTTCCTCCCATAGAATCAAAGTAAGTGACAGCCTTTTTGCGGAAATCCACCACCTGAAAAAAAAAAGTTTGATGACAATCGCGTCAACGCTTTCAAAGAACCTCAGTGCTTAACAGATCAGTAACACTTACAGAAAGGCACCAGTGCATACTCAGGTGGACAGGAACCAAAAGGATGTCTTTGGAAAAGATATCCATCTTTTTGGTCCAGCGGCGGACAGCGGAGTAGCCGCTGCTACGCAGCTTGGGATAAAAAAAGGTGCTGAACGTGTTGACGGAAGGCATCTTGGGTGCCTTGCTCCGCTCCACCAGCAGATTCATGTAAAAGTTGATCACCTAGAAAGGGACAGACAAGCAATGTAGCGTTTACTCAAGCTCAAGTATGCACAGTACCTTCATCCGTTGAAATGTTTCGTTTCAATCCCAAGTAAGACAGATATCAATTTAGTTGGTTTACTGAGTGTTTGTTGAATTTGGAGAGAGCAGTTAGGCCTCTCAAGTTCCACAATTTTTGTATTTTTAAGTTTTCTTTCAAACAATACTTTTAAACGTGACGGGCCGATGAAAGTGGCGACACACTTGCCAGGAGTAAAAACTAGAGTTGTTACAATTCGAACAGGATAGGAAATATGGAATCTTCTACTGATCACTATCAAGTTGAGATTAGAATCGCTTGCTTTTTCTAATGTCTAAACTCTAAAGAATGAAGCAAAAAAAAAAAAAAAAAATCTGTGGTAAAACAGTCAAAACAAATCATGACTTAGCTTTACCTTACATTTAAGGTATTTAAGGATGTTAGTGTACTAAATTGACTGATATTTTACTTTCTAGATTTAAGTTTATTTACAAAGGGATATTTCGGGCTAATGTGTTTCCTTAATTATTTTGTGCTGTACCAAGGATACGCAATATGCAATTGTTTACTTCGTTTGAACATCGGCTACATTAGATGGGCAGTCAAATAAAAAGGTATCATGTTAGGAACACCTTGAATTAAAAAATGAATAAATAACATCTTTCTAAACTTGCATTATTTTTTTTCTTCCCAAAGGGGACCAAAAGCAAAACATTTTTTGAACTAGAATGTTATACAGTGTATTGTATATGCATATAGTGAAGTATGATATATACTGTATATATGCTACAAATCTAGTCAAAACACAGCAGTTGGATTAATACTGAGCTCATTAAATAACAATGAAAGAAAATACAATGTAAGAAAGGTGGTATGTTGGGCGAAATCAACAACAACCGCTGACCACAAATGACATGAAAGTTCCTGTGGCGAGTGGAGAGCTAATACAACATGTGACCGAACTATGCAACTCGGCTGACAGCACGAAGGGAGCAAAGGATTTACTCGGATGCTATGTACTGGGACACCATGGTCGAGATGGAAACATGCCGTGGTCATCAGAGGAAGAGAAGCAAAGACTACAAGGGTTTTACATTGAACTTCTTGATGTGAGAGACTCAAAAAAGAAATCTAGCTGGCACTAGATTGCTCATCAAGTACATTATGGGTGAGGGCATTTACGATGATGGTTTATATTCATGTATCTATTGGTCATGTGATGAAATGGAACACGTGGCTTGTCCATGGGGAATATGAAATGACTCTATGGTTTTAATCTTGAATAAAATGGGCAAGAAGTGGTGAAGACGTCATCCTTGTAATTCCATATTCTATGAGGTCAGGATGGTCATGAATTTCATATTCTGCAACATTCTGTTGCAAAACAGCCTGAGTTATGTTGTTTAGTTCTAGCTCACCTCATCATTCAGCCAGCTGAGTCCACCGAGAGTCTGAAGATCTTTGCGTGTCAGACTGAGACCAAAACCCTCACTGAACACTTCATCAGGACTCCCGCGTCTTAACACCCTGTCTATTTGTGCCTCCATTTCCTGGTAGTGGGGGAGGGGGTACAGCACAGATTACAAATCTCCAAATTTACAGGGATAGGCATTTTGAGAGTTTGCACATTAGAGTGTGTTTTCAAAGTGCACATTTTGCACATGTACGTTATGCACACAAAGCGCAATGCGCAAAATTTCATACCTCTGTGAGTTCTGGGAATTCTGGCTTCTCGTCCAAAGAAGCGGGCTCTTCTATAACTAGAGTCAAAGGAATCTCCTTTTCCAAAGGAACTCGAACATGAACTTCCACGCCCGTGCTGTGTTGAAGTCCTTCAGACAGGCGCTACAACCCAATTGGAAGACAGGTTAGTGACATCCAAGACAGCAGATGAACAACCTGAATGAACATCAGTCAGTGTGTACTGTAGACACCTGTCGCAGCAGCCGGGCAGCCAAGGCCTCCTGCTCTTCAATCTGTCTTCGTCTTTCTCTTGCCCGAGAGTCATAAATACTTGTTCTAAAGTCACAGGATACAATATGTCATTTTTCTAATGTCTAAACAACAGGAGGATCATAAAAAAATAAATAAATAAATACTTACAACTCCTTAATCCACAACTCAGCTTCGAAACACGGTATGCTGAAAAGATAAGAGGAAATGTTATAATTTCCAACAATGTATGCAACTGGATTTTTAACCTAAAGCTGGACAAACTGTTTTATTGGCGTAATACATTCATATAACAAGAAACAACAGTCAAAGAATCCCTTACTTTGTTGCATCTCGCTTTTTACTCTTTTGCTCATTTAATATA
This sequence comes from Hippichthys cyanospilos, assembly GCF_059441005.1. NCBI lineage: Eukaryota > Metazoa > Chordata > Actinopteri > Syngnathiformes > Syngnathidae > Hippichthys > Hippichthys cyanospilos. The sequence continues at coordinate 26,052,435 of NC_142370.1, read as the reverse complement.
ATAACAGAGTCACCATCATGGGCTGTAAGAAAAGAAGACATACCAACAAATTAGGGAATAAGTAAATGAGAAATCAACTCAACCATTCAGCAGGATGTAAAAACAAGTGTAGCACCAAATTACCTGATGACTGAGTGTCCTGAGAGCTGGTGTCCAGCAGAGCGGATGGGGAGGGTTGACTGGAGCTGAGGTCCGTGTCAAGAGACCATGCCTGGAAGTTCCCTGCCTTGCAAGAGGTAGCGACTGGGCTAGGAAGGTTGCTGGAACTCTGGCTCGAGGTCGCCCTGGTACTGGGAGGACTGCTTGGTCCCTCAGAAGTATTCCCTGCCACTGAACCGCTGAATGAAGACAAGTGCAGCAGTCTGCGGCTGGGGCTCAGGAAGCTGGTGCTGAGAAGAATGTGAGGAGAATTACTTGTTTTTTTTGGATGGTGGGGGCGGGTTGACCAACTTTACAACTATACAGGAGCATATAGTTACAGCGTATTGTGTACTTTGGTTCATTTCAAACAAGTGATAAAAAAAAAAAGATTACATGGATTAACATGAAGCATTAGAGCATTCAAACGTACAAATCTCTCTGTGACCTCACGATGGGATGCGAGTGTCCGTTGAAAAGACAAGACTGACCGCCCGAAACGATGGTCAGAAGCTGCCTGTATGCCTCTTTCTCCTCTAAATGAACAGACTGGGCACAACATAATGAGCAAACAGTTCAAAAACACAACGCCAAAAAGTGACTATGGTGGAATGGCGTCTCACCTCCAGTGCTGTGCAACGAGCTTTGGCCTGATGGATGTGGCCTGATGAAGTTCTGCGTGACGGTCTCTGCTGTACTTTGATGGGAAATGCCTTGTCATACACGCTGATGCAGGAGCTGCCTGTTGTGGATCCTCCACTAAGCACATTAACAAACAGAATAAATTCATGCAATCAAACCCAACAACACTGCAAACCAATCGAAACTATTAGCTAAAGCAAATGTTTTCCATACCTTGGTGTGCTGTGTTTTCTGATGTTTATGGGCCTGCCAAGCCGTGCAGAGGGGGGTAATTTCGGTGTGCTGGTGGGGGAAATGCTGCAAGGATGCCCGTTTATTTTTGGTACTTCCTGATGTGTTGGACTCATGTGCATGTGTCGCCTACAATCTTTATATCCCCAGACAAGACAAGTCATTCAATTGAAAGTGTAGCCTCAAGAGATTCTAACTGATAAGAAAAAGTCTTTCTTACACGCAAATTGGGGGTGGGGCTCACCTGATTTGGGAGTTTTCCATTTCAAAGTTGTAGCAGGAGCAGCAAATGTCTGATCCAGGGAGTTTACTTCTGAGTTCTGAAGGAAATAAAATGGGGAATAAATTAACTTCCATGGTTGGAAAGAAAAATTGTCCTTTTGTCAAAAACCTGTATGTAAACACATTATATTAACAGCGGTTACATTTGGCCATCATCTCTGGAGAATATTATTTAATATTATGAGCACTACATGCACTTCTAAATGAACAACTAAAACAAAATATGATTCCTAAAGCACACAATCTACTACTGCCCTCAGTGCTACGTATTTTTACAAAGAATGTTCCGTTTGCGGTATTTAGTACACATGTCATCTGATTTGTAGTCAGGTTGAAGTGTCCCTTCCAACCAGCCATTTTGTTTCCTAAACTGGTAGCACAGGCAGTGTTACCAGTTTAGGAAACAAACTAGGCAGAACCATGTGAATGAGAGTGAATCATGCCAAATGTGACTCACATTAAGCCCCTAAAGGAAATTTTACTTGAATTCTTTAACAAAATAATTTAATTGGTCAGCAAAAGGCACATGTATGCAGGCTTAATTCTAGACTTACATGAAGTGATGTCCAACTTGGGGCTGAAGATGATGGCTGTGCCTGAAGTTCATGAGGATGACCAGAAGATGTAGGTAGTACGTTTCTCAAGGTAGGACTCACACTGTTTCTCATCCACGCTGCCACATAGGTGCTCCGATTCTTTAGTCCTTCAGCGGCGATCTTAACAGTGCCAATTAAATCTTCTGAAGAAAAAAAGTGAGAGTAAAGTGGTTAAAGTAAAAATAACATAAAATCAAATAAAACCGATGCTTATGATGGCGAGATGCCGCGATCTTAAATTAAATTACCCATTCGAGATTTCTTTGCTGTCAGTTCATTGTAGTCACCTACATGCCCGTCTTTCAAGCTGAAAAGAGGCGACACAGGACAAAATGACTAAGTTATTCAGTGATCAAATAAGGCTTGGTAAAAGTAATGTTTCAGTACTTACCACTCAATTCGTCTTTTCAGTCTCATCCCAATGTCATCATCTCCGGCTGGCCGATCTGTAGGAGCAGTTTCCGGAGCTGGAACACCATTGCGGAGATTGGCAACGCTCGACTCTACCCATTCGTACAATTTATTCAGCATGGTTTTCAATTTGGCTAAATTGCCTTGCTGCTTTTCAGTGATATCGCTTCAATTGAGTGCCGTCTAGGGGCCAACACAAATGGACCTAGCGCGAGTCATTCGAGCGAAACTGGTTAAACGGGGCTAATTCAAAGAATTTCCACAGACTGATACTCAGCTAACGAAGACTTCGCTAGCTAGCGCTGCTAACGAGCTTGCTAGCCTACGTTGGTAGCAACGCGGCTAATTTACAGAACTATGTCTAAATTACTAGACGATGGAGAGAGGTGGCAACCAGTGCATTCGGACTGCCCGCTATGATGTTGTGTCCCAAACCATGCCGTTTAAAATCTTGAAAAACGCGTTATTTGGCGAAAAAACACGTTGAAGAGTACTATCTCCCGCTTCTTCCTCATTCAAAACCACAACATGGATGAACGGTGACGTCCACTATTGAAGGATTTGATTGGATGGCTGGAAGACGAGCCAAAAACTATGTCGGCATATTACTGGTTGGTTGCGGGCCGGAGATGAGCGTTTGATAAAAACGTCACAGTTAACGGCGTTGAGCGCGACACTTTTCTCTCAGCGACGTGAAAAAATAAACGATTTTGTTTTTTTATAACCAATTCGTAGCACTACGATTGGTTCTAGTGGTTGTGCTGTAAATAAAACAACACAGTGGTTGTCTTTCCCAACCTTTATTGAGCCAAGACACGATTTTTACATTTAAAAATGTTTAGAACAGTCACCATACATCAAAAATCACACAAAATTCTAATACACAGCACTGCAGTAATTTCTACAGTATACCCAGTTTACTGTATTTCACAGATGAACCCTGTACATGTTTCACCCTTCATGTCGATGGTACTTGAAACAAATATAGATTATTACTAGCTGACAAAAATAATTTATAGATCAATTAAGTGAAATTTCTGCGGCACCCATTCTCTCTCACAAGCATTAATGACGCACAGCACAGTGGCTGGGAAACACTATTCTGTGTGAGAATCTCCTTGTGTTGTATTGCCAGTGAGTTAATAAACTATAAAAGTGTGCACACAACTGAAACAAAATTTAAATAGGAAACTGCTTTTTAAATAGGAAAACCAAATAAATTGGCAAATCTGTGCCGTTTAAACCAAATACGTACATGAAAACATACACATCGACACTCATATTTACCTCGTATATTAAAGCTTTAATGAAAAATGTCAGACTACAATGAAATGCGGTCTTCACTATTTATACTGGATCCATCATAGTTATTCACACAATCACTGCATTGCCACTAAAAAATAAAGTTAATCCTTCACACTTTTATTTTCTGAAATATATAACTCTGTCATATAAAAAATCAGTTAAAAATATATACCCTGTCGCATTAGCCCACCTCAATCTCAAACCTTCATCATTTGCACTACTGTAAAACCCACATGATCAGATTTAACAAATCCATCCATCCATCCATCCATCCATCCCCTAAAGTGCTCATCCTTATTATCCTCATTAGGGTCGCTGGTAGGCGAGAGTCAATCTCAGCTGACTTAGTACGAAAGGCAAAGTACCCCTGTACTAGTCGACAGCTAATTTTTGGGCGCACAGTGCCCTGGCAACTTACCATGGCGGTCAAACGTTCACTTGCTGATCAACACATAAGGACAATCTAAACTCTCTAATGAACCTTAAAAAGTATCTGGGGAAAACCCACACAAGTATAGGCGGAACCACCTCCGCAAAAGAATGCCAGAGAACGGATTCAAACTCCCAACCTCAGAACTATATGTAAAAAAAACATATGAAAAGCCCACAACCCAAACAACAAATCAGAATGCAAAAAAGTTTGAAAATTTAGGACATAAATTGCTCACTTACATTTTAACATTAGAAACTGCACAAGACATATCTTCAGCCCTCTTTAACAGTGCAAATGTTCTTTAACAAACAATCTCCCACTCAAAATCACATTAAAACCTTTAGAACATTATTTGATAATGGAATGCTAATATATCAGCAGAGGCCCTTTTTTAAGAGTCGTGCATGATGTACGTACGGCAAACGCTGCACATAATTGGTATCTATAATGTGTGTTAATACAGAATGCAGTCTTGAATTAAAGGCTCACATATTGTTTGATTTGAGTGTTTGATCATTGGAAAATTGGATGGTCTGACTACTTTACTGTGTATAACTATTCTATAACATGCCAATAGCATGCTGACAGCAGTTCACAGTACAAGTTTCACAAATGATTCACAATAACATGAATATCCAGCATAAAATGTTGGCATTACAACTGGTTTTGTCAGCGCGTCTATTAAATTACTATTACTGTTCCCACATACTGACCAATATTTACTAAAATTACAACTCGTGCCTGCCTTTAGGTTTTTTTCTTTTACTCCTGTCTGTTTCCAAAGATTTGGAGGCAAAAAGAGAAGATGTAGATGATGTCTAGGTAGATGCTGAGAGTGGCAAAGACATACTCTTCCGGACTCATGGCGTATCGCTTGTTACCCATAAGGAGTTGGGTGTCAAATGCCAAAAACTGCAAAGGCAATACAATACACGGAAAAGTAAATCTCTTGATGGAGTCACACACTCAACATTCCGCTTGAGCTCTTCCTGGTTCTGACACAGGGAACTTACCATGGTGAACAAGATGGCTCCCAAAACAGCATATGTGGTATCCAACCAGGGTACCTAAAGCACATACATGACTCAGTTGTATAGTTTGGTCGTTGATTCGAGAGCAGAATGCTTATAAAAAAGAATTCACATTCAGATACATTGCCAGTATCAAGCTGTGTATGCAATGGTGTAGTAAATGAATGCCCTCTGGTCATTGCATAGATAAAATCTTAACTCTTGTTAGTGCTTTTGTGATGCATTAACTACTGGTGTTACTGAAATATATATATAAAAAAAGTGTAAAGCAATGTACTGTCCATTAAGATCATGTGACTCTTTCAATACTTACATATTGAAACGGAAGGACAACAGCAAGCACTAGTCCAGAGATGAACATGACCAAACAGAAGATAAGGAGCACGCCTTGGTATGATGTCACATCAATCTGGAAGGATGAGAGCGTATGCTCACACATGTGGGTTGTATGAAACGCAAATCAATGGGGATCGCGGAACAAAAGTAAGAATGCCACCTTAGTTTGGAAACTCAGGATTGTGACGAGGAGACAGACCACAGTGGTGATGCCCAGACACATTATCACGGATTTAGTGTTGTAGAAACTTTTTGAACAAACAACACGGTATGGTCAAGTTTCATCAATGAATTTAGAGTTATAGTACATTCTCCAGTTTTGCGTATGTCACTGGCTGTCTGCAAACAGCCACGCAACCATAGCTTGGTCTTTCTAAGGCAGGTTAGCAATGCGCTCAACAATATCTGCTTGTCACATATCACCATGCAACAAAAGTGGGAATGAGAGAAAGGACTATTGTACCCGGACAGCATCCCTGTCATGTAGGAGAGTGAGATGGTCTGTAAGAGAACAGAAGATAAGAAGTCTTGTGAAGTACTGTAGAAACAGTAACAATAGCCATAAAACATAAAAATCATTGGAAACAATATTAGGGACAGCTGCAGAGTTTAATATCTTGCACAAAAGTTAAATCAGTCTACCAACACAAATTGTATCCTAAGTTTAGTTTAGTTGCAGTATTTTTGTTAACTGACTGTGTGTAACAATTGTTGGAAATCGGGCCATTAGCTTTGTACTTACAAAGATGCCAAGTAGGATCAGGTTCCATGGAAACTGTCTCCTGTAAGAGTGAGCAAATGGGATTAATCATACCATGGTGTGATTTTATTTGAGCTGTTTTCATTGAAATGACACTTTACCTCGGTGCAGTGCAGCATGACAGAGTCAAATATGTCACAAAGAACACCCCGCTGTAGTATAAAAAGAACATTATACATTAGATAGCTCCAAGATGATGTGGAGAATATAACCAGGCTGACTGAAAATTGCGTACTTACTACGAGGCCCAGTACCACCCTGGGTTTGTCTGAATGTAGTCCTTCACGGGATCACTGAAAATGTGCATTGGCGAAAATTATGTTGATTTTCATTTAAGGATGTGAATTATGACATTTTGAAAGTTTTCAGAGAGAATGACTGTCTCACCAGAAAGTGAAAAGAGACACGATAGCAAGTGTAACCAAGAGCTGGATCAATAAGATGGTGTACACCTGTATCCAAATTAACACAGAATATTCTGTAGTCAACTATCACAGATTTAAATAACCCTCAGCCTAAAACTCATGATACCTTGCGTATGAAGATCCTCCGAATGTTTCGATCATCCCAGGTGAACTCTGTTAACATGTCACCATCATTATAGCAAGTCTCACTAGTACCTGTCATTGATTACATGAAACCGATGAGAATTTATACGCTGTTTTTATAGAGCAGTGCTGACAAAATTAGACCATAAAGACACAAAAATATGGAGCCCACCGCATCACAGAGACACACAACAAATGGGTTACCACATTACCATAGCACCAGCAATTAACAGTCACAATCTTAGTTGGACTGTAAAATACAAATTCCAAAACGTATTCTAGTGCATCATTGCTATGATAAAACTCAAACCTATTCAAAGACGATAAATGTACTCACTGGCCATCAACTTTGGCCATCTTGCACAATCAAAAACAACATGATTGTAACTGTCAGTGTCTGAGAGATCCCAATTCATCTTTGTGACTTCATTTGTTGCTGAAGAAGTTATTTCAAACCAACCTGCAGTGGCTTCCTCATAGCTGGGAGGTGGAGGTGACACTGAGGCCTGCCCACTGGATGAGTTACTGAGGGTCTTGTTAGAAAGCGGGGGCTGGAGGCAAATTAAAAAAAATTAACACTCTTGAAATGAAATCAATAACAACAAAGCCAATAAATCTTTCATTTGTATATTTCTTTTGACAAGGATGACTTAAAAAACCATTCTGTATATTTTTCAAAACAAAATGCATGGGCTTTCCATTTTCCATAGCGCCTGTTCGCATTCGGGTCACAGATGAGAGGCAGAACCATTTGCAGAGCACATATAGAAAAACAACTTCAACTCACATTCACCTACAGGCAACTTTGTAGTTTTCAAGTAATCTTAGAATCACGGTTTTGCAAAATAGGAGGGAAAGAAAGAAAAATCATTCAGGAACACACAAGAAGGATGGACTGGAACATCCATCCTCAGAACTGAGTAAGATGTGCTCCCACCTTGTCACCGTGGCTGGCTTTGGTGATAGTGTAATATTTTGAATTTGACAAGCATATGGCATAGCCAGTACAGGAGTGAATGGAAAATTTTACACTTACATAAATGATAACGTTTTGGTGGACATTAGGATTACATGCCTCTCACCCATCAGGCAAGTTGGAATGGATGCGTTGACCCTTGTCGCTTAGATTTTGATGATTTGGACAATGCCGTGAATGTTGTGTTGGGATGCAAAGAGTAAAGACGTATACTGGAACAGCAAGTGTGCTTTTTTTCATCTTGCCACAGCGCCAAATCAAGTAAATGTTTTTATAAACAAACACATAAGAATCCCCAAGGTCTTCGCAGGTCCACAGTTGACAAACATTAACGGCATTCCCCTATTGAATTCCCTCACTTAGATCCTGAAGAGCAAGGAAAAACTAAAAAATAAATAAATAAACCCTGCGGAAAGCACTTCGCATCTACAGTAACTGCAGACCGAGGGTGCATTGTCGTAGCTAAAGCGTTCGCAAATCAATCGACTAGAAAAAGCAGAGCTATTGTGTTGACAAAAAAATACATAGACCGGTTGGATGGATGGACAATGGTACAGCTATGGTACCTAATGTTGTGGCCTGTGTATATAGAGCAGGTTCATAATGACCTAATCTAATCTATAATTAACTACTTGTACACTTGATACATTGGACGAACAAATGATTTGCAACAAACTGAATTGAATGCCAGCGTTGAAATGAGGTTCTTGTAACACATAGCCGCTGCCATGCGGTGTGATAAATATTAAATAGATGTGCGCATTCCAAAAGCTGTGACGGAATCTTACATTCGGGCTGACTACAAACTCCTACCTTGCCCTGCGTCATTATTTTTGACGGAGTGCTGTGGTCGCTCAACGCCGCTTGGATTAAAGTGTTGACTGGTCGGTGGACGATGACTCTATTGCAACTCATATGCACACAAGGCAGGGGTAGGGGGCGCGCCGCTCTGCCCCTCCCTCACCCACAAAAAGGATCTAGCAGCATCCAGTAAATTGCAGAAAACACGAAGCTGGGAGTGGGACCCAAACAGCTGCCCCGGATAAGACAAGTGGGCATGGGAGACATTAGTGCAATGGAAAATTCTCAATGCGAAATATTTTTGTGACGTCACAACTAACCACTCTGGACAAACGTTGCACAACATCAATTTCATTCTGGCAGTACAACTAACATTACGCAAAATATGAATGAAATTAAACACTGGATTGTCTCTCAATGATGAGACAAATACTGCAGTATCTTAGGAAAATGAAAGACTATCTTTATTGTGTAAAGCAGTGTTTAACCTAAGCCTAGCCCATATTATTAGAGACGCAGATGTTGACAACGATTCTAGTACTTGTCAAAGGTTTGGTAACATAGAGGTGAAGAAATTCAACCTCTATAATATGCATATGAACGGAAAGTTCCAGAACATAATGCTTCATTCACGTCTAAATGCTTACTGAGAAAAAAAAAAAAGGAAAGACGAAAAAGAGGTGTTCTGTTATTTGAAAACAAAGTGCCTGGTTTGAGGGATTACATAATAAAGACATGATTAAATATAATGGCTGCCTGGATTAACATGTGTAACCCAAACAGTCTCATTAATGTTTCTTCATATCATCAATGTAATTTTATACAATCAGCAAATATTTAAAAAATACTGATAATGAAAAATAGTGTATATGTTAAGAGAAAATATTCCGTACATATGCACAAACAGATCTTTTTAAAAATAAATTTTTATGGATGTTCAAAGATTCAACAAAAAGTGTGAACATATTGTGACATTGACAGACAGACTGATTAGTGCCAAAACACACACTATACCCTGTAATTTCAGCTCCTTTGTTCGCGATTGGCAGTAAGAAATGGCAATCTTTGTCATTCAGGCGAAAAACCAAGAACATATAAGCACTGATTACATTTGACAAGTCTTTTCTGACATTCTACGTCCTTTTATTGGTTTCTAACAGAACCCGCAAAGTATCGCTATGACAGACATGAAAGCATCAGTAATCAGACTTGGGGTGTCCTTTAGTACATTTCACCTTCTCCTCTGGTTCCCTCCAGTCTGAGGTCCGAGTCACTTCTGCCCAGCGTGAACAAACTGATGACAGCCATCAAGGCCGCCAGCATCATGACAGTGCAACCTCCAAACATGTGTCTGGTACCTTCTCCCCCTTCCCCTCCGCCCATGCCTGACACCTCTCCGTGGAGCGCCAGTAGCCCAATACAGGCCAGGAGATGCAGAGGTAGACGAAACCAGGTCAGCACTCCGGCTCGCTTCTCCTCAGGGATCACCCTGCCCTGGAGGAAGCTGACCGCTGGGAAGTAGAGGCCGCAAGCCAGCTCCAGCAGCAGGAAGGCGAAGAAGGATTCGTGAGGTCTCGGCTGTCCCGGCGCGGTGGAAAACGTCAGCATGAAAAATGAGAAAAATGCCATCAGAACAGCTAAGCAGAGGACGTGGCCGGGCTGTAGTCGGTAGTGGGCGGAAGTGGCGAGGCGGTACATTAAGGAGCCAGCCATGGAGGCAGCCATTAGACAAGAAAACACAATGCCCAATGGAGGCCCATGAGGGTCCAGTACCGGGGTCCACAGGAAAACAAATATGTAGAGGACACTTTCAAATAGAGCCTGAACGCCACCTAAGAGCATGACTCTCCTGTCTGACAGCATGCATCGGAGTCCATCATGGCAGCTGCGTGTGAACCGAGCCTTTGTGGATATCCGAGTCAAATCACTGAGAAGTGTCTGTTTGTCACCTTCGGGTCCTCCTCCTGCTTCTTCCTTGCCCCAGTCTGTCAACACCACCCAGGCACAGCAAACCAAACAGGGGACAGCCAAAAGAAAAGGAGCTACTGGGCCCAGGTGAAGCCACTCCGCCAGCAGGTTCGCCACCAGACCAGCTCCCACAGCGAGCCCATGGTTCCACGTGGCGGCTTTGTTGAAGGTGCTAGGGATCCACTCCTTGGGAAAATCGTGTACATCAACATGCCGGTGCACATACCAGGCCTCAAATGTGGTGGAGAGCAGGGATGTGGATAGACCACCCAGGATGCGGCCGATAATCAGAACAAAATAGTCTCGGGATAGCTTGGTTAGACAGCAGGTGGAATAAGAGAGACAGAAGAGGAGACATGTCTGTCTACGACCAAGGGCTTGGGGAAGCCAGCCTGAAAAGGGGGCAAACAGCACGCAAGAGGCCAAGCCACACACATAAATGATAGCTATTTGAGACTCAAGAAAGCTGTAGTGGCGATACAGCTTATATAGGTAAGGACCCTGGAGCCAGTCCGCCCACAGGGCAAGGAGGTAGGCCCGGAGGAAAACGCTTTGGAAGCGGCGGAAGCCTGGGTTAGCTGCGGACGACTGAGTCGGCTGAGGTGGGCTGAGACGACGTGCTGTGAGCTCGAGGCCAACACACAGGGCCAGCAGGACAACGATGGCAAGGTACGCCGTCACCAACATCGTGTGTTACGCCGGAAAAAGACGACTTCAAACCTGCTTGAGGACTCCTTTCCTCTTTAGTCTCACCATCTGTTGACGACAAAATGCAGAGCGATCGCTGCGTTCGCATTCAAACATTTAGCACATAAACTCTATTCTTACAGATAGTATCATAACGGGCGTCGCTAACTCACATGTTTTTGTGTTTTCGCTATTATGGCGACGCTAGCATCCAAGCTAATTTGCTACTACGGTCTATCATTTGAGATATTTTTTCTCCACAATTAAGGTCGTAATATGTCTTACCGAGCTATGAGACGGTTCCATTATTGTGACACGAAAGTGCAGTTTATGCCCTTACGCGTGACATATTGGCAGGGGAATCGTTGTGTGCAGAAAAGTGTGAGGTCTCCGTCTCCTAGGGACAACCGAACGTTCACTTCCGGGTCTCGTATTTCGCCACTAGGAGGCAGCCGTACTTTTTTTTTTAGTTTTAATACGTAGAAAGCACAGGACGCGAAAAGGATAGTTTTTAACGAATTTTCAGAAATACAATTTTAATACTTGTCTTGAATGAATTTGGTAACGACATTATTTTTGACCTACGGTTAAAACATTTTACCACTTATTCCCGATTGAAAATGACATCAGATGTGCACAGGTCACAGGTTTTGAATTTGCTCATGTGACATTCGCAAGCTGGGCCCTGATTGGTTGTTTCCCTTGCAAACAGGCTTGTTCCCTTAGTTTTCGTCGACAACAAGTTTCAAATGTTTGTTTTAACGATATTAATGTAACCGTTCACGATTCAATGATCAAATCAATGATAGGATAAGGCTTACCTTCTTAAGTAAAGTATCCCTTCAACTTTTTGTAAGATTTTGATTATTCAAGATGATGACCTTTTTGCCACAGATAAACTGTATGACAGGGGTCGACTGATATGTTATCGACATGGCATATTACTTATTTTGACAATTTGGTCCATGTTTGTTGAAAGATTGATAAAGGCATCATCTTCAACACCAGTGTCCTCTCATTGGACAAGCAGCTATTGCGTCACGTCATGAATCTGATTTAGTCGCTTTCAGTCCTACTTAGCAGGTTGAAGACAGAGTAGTTGGCATTTGCAAACGTCTTTGTGTTGATTTCCAAGTTAGTGATTTTCTAGCCACTACATTTGCTTAATTTATTCAGCATCGTTTGTCATAATACAGTAAAAGATCTGGTTTAGTTTTAGGCCTCAGACACTGCCTAATAGGCCTAACCCTGGTTCCCCTTGCAAGCCCAATGGTCCTTCAGGCAATGCTCCTTTTGTTTTTAAATACAGTATGAGTGAGATATTAGTGAGAGGTATTAGTGAAGCAAAAGTCTAGTAGGGCGTTACATACCCCTTTAATCAAATAAAAAAGACATTTGCATGTTTATAGCGTGAGTTAAACAACAAGTAGGGATATTTGATCCCATTTTTTTTCAGACTGATTCCAGTGCAAGAAGAGTACTCATCATGTATATACCGCATGAGTACTTTCGACACATTATATTCTTCCCTGAAAAACAATGACCGATCATTTGAAAGAAATCCTGAGTTCGGACCGAATGCATAAAACGTAGAAACAAGCGACTGAACCGCAGTCAATGTCATTTGCGCAACATGACGCAAATGCGCATTGGGTGACAGGGACGCATATGCAGAGATGCGACAGCTGAAATTTTGCTCATTTCGCCTCTGTTTGAAGAAGTTAAAAAAATGTAAACTTTTGTCTCTCGTCGAGTCACGACAGTAAGGTATACATAACACAAAAATAAGAAGGTGCTGTCGGGGAATAGATTTTGTTCTGCCACAGTCCCAGCAAAGAAGTGAAAGTTCTCAGCAGTGCTCTCTTTCATGATCCATCATAAACTGCACAACTAAGTGAAGTCCCCCTGCTCCCAACAAGTTAAATGCAGACAGTAACCACCCGGCGACCAAAAGCCTGGCGAATAAGCGTCTGAATATAGCATTAGTCCAACTTAGCACTTGACTTCAAATTTCATGAAATTGCTCCAAGAAAGTTTCCGATATTCTTATTGGGTGCCATTGCGAGTGCCAATGCCTTGAAATAAGGCCAGGTATCGACCTAATGCCAATACAGTATTTGGTATGGTACAAGCCCATCTCTAGTCAAAAGCCTTAATAAAATGTAGATTTAGAAACATACTTTAATTTAGAAGCATACTCTCATACCGAATGTTTCACTATAGAAAGTGAGACATGCTCCTCCCACGGCCCTCAGTCCCAACACCTCAACCCCATTGAAAACCTGTGGAGTGGATTTAAGGGAAGACAGCAGAGGAAAGGAACCAAATCACCAGATGATTTACAGAGAATCTCCAAAAAAGACTTGTCGATGATCTTTAAACTCCTATCTTTTGAAATTATAGTAGTTATAGGAGTAGGTGATATTTTGTTAGCAAGAGGAGCAAAGCATCACAAACAGGGGTGCTGATAAATGTGGCACACATCATTTGATGGACGTGAAAGAATGACTGTATTTCTTAATGCAGGATGTTTCTCTTCCACGAAATGAATGCATTTGAATTAATGACTATTTATTATTTATTTATGCATCTATTTATTTATTCATCCATTCATTCAATCAATCAATTTAACATTTTGCCTCTGCACTATTTAGGGGAAAATTAGAATTTATGAAAAGCTCAAGAACACATCCTAACAAGGAGAGCTAATAATTATGGAGGTCAGTGTACATGCCGAGCGATTGGCTGCCGACCAGTCCGGGGTATTACAAAAGTCAGCTGGGAAAGCTTGAGGTAGATGAAGATATGGAAAATGGACCGCTCTTTAACTGAATGACACACAAGCAACTTAATACACAATCTGAAGTTTATATCATTTCTATCAAAGAACAACATTTACAAAATGTACACCAAGTGCTCGATCAGCCATTATCTTTCAAGCATTCAGTGAGATGACCAATCAAATAAGATCTCCCACACATAAATATCTTTAGTTTGTATGACAAACATTGGGGGCAAGCACAAGGTGCATCTGGAGTGAGTGCTGGTGATTCCAGGGATTATGCTGGTTGGTTACATCATCTCAGTGCAGGCAGTGTGTTAAAAGTCCGTCTAGAATCCCTACATGTTCTCCTGTGCAAAGCCCCCTAGCCCCAAACCCCCACCTTGTATTGGAAGGTCAGCAGAACATTCTTATTTTCACCCCATCCATTATATCAATTCAGTCGCATTTGAACAAACATTGTATATACAGCAAGGAAAATAACAATAGAACTACAAAACATGCACGGACACTTTGCATAACTCTAGGCATTGTTGATACTCATGCCAATGCAAACACAAAATTTTTGTTTGTGGAAAACTTTGAAATACCTGTCGTATATAGGTTTTATGTTTAGTCCCAAAACAATGTTATGTATGGTGACACAATATATGGATGGTCTCATTCCAGTATTAATATGGATGGTAAAACAGTGATACACTATTTTTCAGATTATGCCTAGTATTTATAGTTATAGTGTATATGTATATATACATTTATATACACATTCCCTTTACTCATCAAACCAAACTAACTCATAAACTGTCATCACAGATAGTCCATACCATCATGAATTTATGATCGTTGTATGTTCAGAGTTGCAATGTGTAATTCTTAACTAAAGAGATGGCAAATAGGAAGCCAAAAATGATTAGTTCCACAGGGTATTATCAACTTTACACAGAGTTACACTGACACTGGATTTTTTTCACTCTAAAAACGAGTTGTGGTTTGTGTGCACACATAACTGTGTGTGAGCATTTTATTTTTTCCAAAAGAGGACGGGCAATGAATTAAAACAAAGAAAAGCTACATTTTTTCGTAAAAAAAAAAAAAAAAAAAAATCATTCGATTGCACTATTCCTTTTTTTCTCTTGCAAAGAAAGACCCTCCAGTAGAAGGTAAAATATGTGAATGTGGAATGTCTTTTTCTGCTGTGCTCATTATCTACTCAAGGGTCAATGCGAAAGGCCAAAAGTTTGTCGGAGTGCAGATTATTGAGGGTACGGAGGTCCGGCAGTCGCAGGAGGAGTTTGGAGAAGAGCGAGGGGTCATCCGGATGGCGCCGACAGATCAGCGATCGCAGAGCTCTTATAAGATCCTCCTGAAGTTGCTCAACAGCGAGCACATCTGAGATGCCGGAACGATCTGAGGCGAAAAGAGGAGCTGGGTGTGAGGATGTAACTTATCAAAAACTGAGTTTATTTAGTTACTGTAGTAGTTTAATACAGTTTTATAATAATAGACGTTTAATTTGACTACCCTCACAACACAAACCATTCATATTGCAAATAACATTTTGTCATTAATATAAAAGGAAATGAGAAACATGAGGCTGGAGTGTTGACGGGCATGTGCCATCCAGATGCAAGAATAAGTTTTTAGCATTTAGCTTACAAATATGTTCAGACTTAATTGCAGGTAGGTTTGAATGTTTTTGCGCGTATGTTCCAAGGTATTTGAATATCGGTTGCTTTCTTGAGAATTTGTTCAAACATACAGTGCTTGTAAATTCACCATTTTTGCCATTCAAAATATTTTCTCCACAGTGGTAGATCCATAAGTTACGTTTATGCCCTCAAATACATAAATAAATAAATAAATAAATCAGCCGACTGATACAGATACCGTATATCTAGATGTGTAGGTCAGGTTACTCGTATCTCAAGGCACCACCGTAGGTGGCTAAAACATTTGTTCATAGTATTCATTTCCCACAGTGAAGATTTCTTACCTGCTGAGACCAACACCACAGCCATAAAGAGGGCCATTTCATCAGGTTCTAACCCCATTGAGCTCAGTTTTTCACTGAAGTCGAACATTGCATCTAGTAGGGAGCCCATGCCCAAAGCGCGCAGGGTGGACAAGGGGTACGTTTGACCATTTAGAAAGGTGACCGTTTTCTCTGCAGCATTGAACAAGGTGCAAAACCTCACCATCAGAACCTAAGCATACAAAATGAAAAAAACAGATTGCGTTTTAGCCTCCGCAATTCGGATTTGGGTCAACGTATGGCTCGAGAGTAGTTACGATTGCTGCGTTACCTGGAAGGTGCCTGATTTAAGCAGCATGACTTGGTCCTGCTGGCTAAGCTCTTGAAATCCTGGAATGCCCTTGGCGAATTCTACCACCTCCTTGACAGCAGGAGTGAAACGCTGAGAGAAGGTCTCCCAAATCTCCTGACTGGTGTGCTCTGCCCCAGATACTGGGCACGCGTTAAGAGGACAAGCCTTAAATGAGGAGAGGGGGAAGACATTCAAATGCGTGAGTTTGGAGTCGGCTGAGACACATGGAGAAAGGTTGCTTTATTCCTGCTCTTACCAACACTTTTGCTCCCGGAGCTAACTTCCATGGGCAGGAAGGTTGATTTGTGGCATGCCCTGCCTTGCATGAATAATTGGCAGACCCTCTTTGAGGAGTGTCAACGCCTGGCTGATGATTTTGATTGGTTGACACTGCATATGTGTAGCCATTGCTGTCCATGTTGCGGAGAGTAAGGTGGTTGTCATCAGGGGCAACTGGGCAAGACTGGTAACCCAGGGCAGAGTTGGCATGTCCTGAAGTCTGCTGCAAATTGCAGTCTCGAGAGGGATTGGCACTGCTTGTGACTTTAGCCCACTTGGCTGTCCTTTCCTGGCCGCTGCCACTGAAGATGTCCCGGTAGGCTCTGGAGATGTCCCCGATGGCCTCCTTCGAGCTGCTGTCTTCTTCGCTGGGGGGTGTATCTTTCACAGAGGATGAGTCCATGTCCATGGCAGCCGACTCATTTAGGCTGTTCATGTAGCTCTGCATCTCATCCAGAAGTCGTTGCTTTTCTCTTTTAGGTATGCGGCCAAAACGCACAGCTGCACAAAAGCCCAGGTTATGAATTGGTTAGAATTTGCACTCTAATTGCGTTCTCAGCTCCATCGTTTATTTCTGTTGGCGGACAAAAACTCTACATATATTGCTGAACTTTGCGTTAATGTTATAGGAACCGACAAAACCATTGCAGGCTTTCAAGAAGGATCATGTATGTTGTAAGATGCTAACTTCTTTTGTCTCACTCCTCTTCCCTTCCCTCTTCCCACGGTAACCATCAGCTGGAGAAGCTATTTATAGACTCGCTGCTACCATCTGCCCCATTCTTCATCCACCACTGTCTCCCTCCTCTTCCTTCGTTGTAAGTAGGGCAGTGGAGCAACGTGAGTGCGATGTCACTGGTACAGATGAGGAGCGACGTGCTCCAAGGACTAATGGCCGCATGAGAAAAGGTGACATGGAAGATGCATGGGAAGTTGAGTGTTAGTGTGTTTCTGCAAGATATGGCTACATGAGGTAACAGCAAAGTTTTGAAATGTCGAATCTTTTACTTATGCTGGAAATGCCTAAGTACAAATAATCACGCTAGACTTTTGCTCTTTACCAAATCGAGACTCATTTTCTCAGTCCCTGCAATAAAGGACTAGCATAGAGGCAAAAAAATCAATAAATAAACTTTTTATCATGACGTGCTGTCTTTCGGAGATGATGGCTTTGTGCCTGCCTGTGAAATCGGGGTGATGTGTTGATTGTGGTAAGTAGGCAGTTGCCTGTGGTTTTCCTGTTTTTGTAATGGTTGAAACAGAGTAAAAGTGGGTTTTCAGGTTGCGGTTCTCAAGTCTTAAAAGAAATGCCACATTAAAAAGGTCAGGCTAACTGCTTTTACTGACACTGTGTCAGGTTTTGCCAACCAACTGTTTCTGCACCTGGAGTGTCAGGCACACGCAGAAATAACTGTATGGCCAAGAGGTGTCAAATTCATGTTTGTTGCCAACCTTTTTGTTGCTCCAGTTTTTCTCAGAGGGCCATTATAAATATAAAACCATATTAACAATTAAACACCCCATCATATCAGTGTTGGGAGTACTTTTTGTGTAATATATTGCTCACAAAAAATAGAAATATTGTACTCTTTACAAATGAGACGAACTAAATCTATTTCAATGCATTTTCAGCCTGAACATGGTGTTTTTTTTCCCTCCAAATTCACCAAAATCACAGCGAGATCGGAGGAGAAAAGTCTGGGGCAAAATGTTTACTTCCTGTTAGTATCTACTACATCAAAGATTCATGCGGACAGACGACAGGTTGAGTGTGTTGAATACGTACACAAGATGGACATGGGGCCATTGCTTTCAGTTCATCAGAGGTAAAGACAAGAAAAATATAATCATTACTGTAGGTGCACTTTGTGCAAAACACCGAAAGAGCTGGCCACTTCAAAAAATAGTTCCAGTAATTTGACAAACCATTTAGAGCGCTACCATAGAAACGTGAAGTTAGCGGAAAGATAACACACAGAGGATAGCGCCCCACCGAAACCATCTAATTTTGAAACATCTGTCCCTAACCTAGCCAACTGAACTTGAATTTGAATATTAACACTGACAATGTGATATGCACTCACTGATTTTGCTTACAGCATAAACAATGCATCACTCTGCTGTGAAGCTAAGTAGTTAAAGGATTAAAAAACAAACAAACAAAAAGATATGGTATCTTGCCTTTAAAGCTTTACAATACAATACACATTAAATAATTTGTACTGGTTTTAAGCTTAAGACAACCTTTCACTGGATGTGTAATGGGTGTAAGTAACTACTAGAAAAGCAGGCGAACAACACCAAGTAGGTCACATGTGTGAGAACATTATGAGCCCAAATTTGTGCTTTTCTGGGTCAGCCTGGTTGTTTTTCAGTTTGCTGTGATAAGTGATCAATCAGTCTACAGCAATGAAGGGGATGCAAGCTTCATTCCTGATATCAGTAGCTGGCAGCTACATGGATCCCCGGTTTAATTTCCCTATTCCCAATGATGTTCTATAGGCTTACACAAGGTAACCAAATCAACCCTGTTCCAATTTCTTAAAATAATTCCTGTGTTTGCAGCAGTTTCCCAGATGATAAATAGCTTCGGGGACTACAAGGCTCCTGTACTCATAAATCATTGTATGACAGGAGGCTAGAGGAGTACTCGGGGAACATGGTGGAATATGTACAGTAGAAGGGGGTGATGGTGTGCCTAACAGGAGCATCCGTTCAAGTGTATTGTTGGAGGATATTGCTTAGAGATGTAGGAAGATTTTTCAGAACCATAGCTAACAAACCTTTTTTTCTGGTAAAAGAAAAAGAGCCTAATTTTTTTTAGTAATGTGTACTTATATTGTACACATTGAGGGCCACAGGGAAATCATTAGCAGTGCCAGAGGGGCAAGATAGTGCCAGAGTGCATAGTGACTGAACCCGCAGAATGACCTGAAAGAACTTCCCCTATTACATATTTCACACAGACCCACGGATCGACACTGCTGCTGCCCATTTCCCCACTGTGTTGGCTATTCAGAGCACCATGGCAGAATTTTGCAGAGGCTCATTTGCAATGAACTATGTCAAGATGTCTCACCGTCTCGTGACATGCCAACAGACAGGCACTTCTTGAAGCGACAGTGCTGGCACCGATTACGGTTCATTCGCATGATCAGACAGTTCTCATTCTTCACGCACATCTTGTAGTTGATGTTCTGCTGGATGCTGCGGCGGAAAAAACCCTAAAATGAAAATATATCTTGTGAAACATCCATAAGAACAAGAGGGGAGTGTATCTACATTTCTCTGTTAGATGGGCGTACCTTGCATCCTTCGCATGCATGGACGCCATAGTGGAAACCCGACGCAATGTCCCCACAGACCTTACAGAGTAGGACCATTCCACCATTCTCTGCGGAAGGAGAAAACGACAGGCATTAGCTCACTGTTGGATTCTCTATGCATTATGGGGCAAAAATAAAATTGTGAAATTATTGCATATTATATGTACATACTTATAGTGTAGTGCTGTTTCTGGAGAAGAATATCTGGATGAGAGGAGATTTTTGGTGTTGGAACACAGAAGTGTGTGTGTGTAGGTGCATGGTTTTTTTTTTCAAATGAAATTCTAATAAGGACAATCGGAAAATACATACTTGTGAAAGTTCCATGAAAACCACAGGGCCTTTTTCCAGCAACTGGATGCGTATAGGTCTGTTGTGGGGTAGCTGCTGCAGGAGGGCCCCGATAGATCTCAGGGAACAGGAACACAAGTTTTGAGGTCGGAGTGGATGACACAGCTGCTTTCTCTTTCAGAGCGCCGATCTCCGTGAAGGTGACTTCTTCTGGTGAGGATGGCTGCGAGTGTGAGGAAGGTGACTGCGTCTGGTACCCACTGGAGGGGCTACCCGGGCTGGGGCTGGAGCATCCAGAGGAGCCTGCATACAGGATGACTCCTCCACCTGCTGCAAACAAAGCAAAAAATTGGACTGGTCAAAACTCAAAATGCTTACACAAGTAATATATTTGTGCCTTTCATCCATCTGCTGCAATAGCTACCACTTGTTGTGGTACAGTATATCATTAAATGGTTGTAGCTAGCATTGTAGTTTATATGTGAAGGGAATGGAAATGGATGTTTTTCTCTTTTGTGACATCAAGAGCAACACTCTAAAAATGGTTGTTCAAAAAAAACCCTACCAATCTAGCTGGTTTTGGTTTTGGTCAGAATTTGACCAATGTACTCAGTAATGGGAAAATCAATCAACCCCCCCCCATCTTTTATAATGTTTCACCAATGGTTTACATTGTGTTTCACCACCACTTTGACATGAAAACCCGCAGCCCACAGTCTGAGTTTTAGCACTGTGCATAAATCATGGTTTATGTTTCCAAAGTGATTAAAAGTAGAATTGGTTCCCAGCTGGACACGTGCGTAAAACTATTGTTTTGTGGCACATTATTCTGCAGTGAACGATTGTGCTGTGAACACTTTCCAATTCATTGTGGTTAATCAGAAAGTTTTTTTTTTTTTTTTTTAACCATACATATATATATTTTTTTACCCATGCCAGAAACGAATAGTGGCAGGCAGAAAAATTGTTACCTTCCTTTCTACTCATTTCATACAAGCATTACATTGCATTCATTTTAGGAAGACACGGATTTTGTAAGTAAATTTGGTGTACATTGGAATTAGATCATTTTTTCATTATATATACAGTAGTAATTTAAATATAGCCAACTTTTTCTGACATCAATGTTGGCAAAATACTGCATGTGGCTTAAAAAAAACCCAATATATATATATATATATATATATATATATATATATATATATATATATATATATATATATATATATATATATATATATATATATATATATATATATATATATATATATATATATATATATATATATATATATATATATATATATATATATATATATATATATATATAAAACACTGCACGAGTGCACTTTGTGCTTTGCGGGAAACAGATTGGGTCTAATGTATCCTATTTTTCCGAGAAAGAAAATTGCTCACCTAATTCTACAAGACGTTGTCATGTAAGTTGCACAAGGTCGGTTGGAAGTGGGAAAAGCTCCGTGAGAAACTGCCTTCTTCTGAATCTAAAGGACGTAATGGGGCGTTCAACCTGACAAAACCTTATCGCTAAAAATACAGCTGGTGGCACGAGAGCAGAACTGGCAGAAAGCAGTCACAGTCACCAGAAACAGCAGATGCGTGTTTAATTGAAGATTAAATAATACAGTATTACGCCGGTGCACACACAATGTAGAATGTGTTGTCTGTTGGCTGCTTGCATCACAGCCTACGCACAGACCGCCCCCTCCTACTTCTTTTCTAGTCATGCGTTGTGGACGAGCAGAGACTGCCTCACGTGTCCGCCGGCTCCGCTGCCTCCACTCCAATAATAGCCGCGCTCACTCTCCCTTGGCGCGGTGCCCTGTGCCGGCGAGCCGCACGACACCTGACTGCCGCCTCACATGCGTGCACTCCTGACACGGTTTCAGCTCCAAACAAATCCGCGGTCTCGTGTTGAGATGAGCAACAAAACCCAGTCCTCCAAGCATTTATAACTCGTCATCAGCAGTTCGTGTTCATGTGCAGTCACGTTTAAAAAAAAAGTATATTATGATTACTTAAATTATTATTGTTGTTGTACTTTTGCAACCCAACTGCATGGCTCCGAATGCAACACAACACAAACAGCAGATTTCTTGCACGTGGCATAACAAGACAATAAGGATACAATTCAATTAAGCTGCACGTGTGCAAGTTTTACAACTCTGCAGACATTCACACAGCTCCGAATTCCTACTATTACTTGGTAGACCAATTGCAGCGCTTGTGTATTCCATATAGGAGCTGTCAAACATTCTAGTTTAAAAAGATAAAACAAACAATATGTATTTTATGGTTTTAGCTGGAAGGCTGCACTTTATCTTAATGAGAGTTATGACTTCCATGGGCGAATACAAATCAAAGAAAATAAACACTAAACCTACACTAAAAATAAAGACATTATGACCTGACAGAATAATGTTCATCGCAGAGGTACAGCTCTTATGTTTGATGCCATGTTCAAGTGGACATAATGTTGAGGATCATCTTTTTTGTGTTGATGTGTACGCTTGCCCTCTGGCTGCACAAGGTATTTGTTGAGCTGAAACACAGAGATAATCTCTCAGCTAGAAGCCAGCACGTGTGGCTGGATTTGTTGACTCATGTCAGCCTGAGCCACAGACAGACCCAACAAACTGCAGGACTGAACCTCACCTCTTCCACAGCTTACATACATCAGCTTCAGCTGAAACTCAGCCAGTTGCCCCAGCCCAAACGCATGACTTGCCCAACTGAAGGCGAACATGCGCAATAAATGTTGAATGAAAGGCCCCAAGAGAGTCACAGGGCTAGAAATAGTCAATTAAGCCATGTTTCCACTGACGGTATCTACCCTGGTCCACTCTGCCCTGCGCTAGTCTACTCGGCTCTACACCAAAGAAGATTGCGTCCCCACTGCCACCGCCAGTACTTGGGAGCCCCTTCTCATCTTGCCAGTGATGCCATGTTAACAGAGACCATAGCAAGTATTCACGGCACGAGAGAGCGGAAGAATTATAACCCAACTCTGTTGATTACCTTCCAATGGGTATTGTTAGGAGGGGTCATGATTGAGAGTCATCATGTGATGAGTTGCAAGCTGTGGGCACATGTATACAATGAGACGCGACGGAAATTTGCCTGTTATCGGTCAAGCAGTTCAGCATTTCCTTCAAATATTCATTTGCAAGTTGAAGTAAACAGAATCCGCCAATAAATGAAAGAAAAAGCTTTAAACGAAATGTAAGCGTTTTACTGGACTGAACCCAACGTACAGCTAAAAGGACAGCTGATGGCCGGCCATATTAACTTGGCATCATCCTCCGACGAAGAAGCTATTTTGATAAGAGAATTCCTTCCCATTGCTTGTGTGACCAGGAGAAAACAGAAAATGAAGCTGTTGTGAAGGTATGTCGTCAAACAAGGCAAGATACAAATCTTTGGAATCATTTTGAACACGTAGCACCCAAGTGATGAAACGGAACACATAAGATGTGAGTGGAATTTGCACAACCTACACACGTAAACGTTAGCTGTTTAGCAGTTACTAAATAGGTAGGATTATAACTTAAATGATATATTTAGTGCTCATGATGCATCAGTATGCTTTCTGGTCTACGACATTGTTTATGCATCTCTCACTTTTCCCACAGTTTCGCTTCATCCTCTTTGGGGATTTCCCACGCGGGCCAAATGGGATTGACTTGCACACTGTCACTAGGCACAAGCCACTTAAAATTTGGGTCACTGTGGACAGCATTAATTGAAGGGACAATGAGGCTTCAATGCCAATCTTGAGCTTACCCGTGCATGCACTTATCTGCCTGTGACTGGAGTCAGGCAGAGGAGCAACGTGAGCAGGGAAGAACTTCATGGCTGCACGCACTCTTGTCCTTCCCCCTCTTGTCTCTTATCTCCTACTTTTGCAGTCACACGGAGAAAGGCTCTTGTTAATGTGACATATGCCAAGGACAACCATGACATACTGGTTTCCTCGCAATGTGTTTATTGTGATGCGAAACGAAATGATTTGGGCTCATAGAAATATGTGCTACTCATTTGATAAGGACTCCTTTGGTGTTTGCAGCAAACACATGAACTCAAAGTGAGTGTAAGTAGGTCAATATCATAGGAACCTGCCTCAAGCCTCACTCCAAACTGATGCTGCCTCACTCTACTTCTGGCTCATGCAATTATAAAGGACGGTTTGGCGGTGGAATTAGATTATAGAGGGAAGGATATCGGTTTTCGGTGTGATATGTCGCTTTATCCCAAGTGTAGAAACATGAACTGGCTTGTTTAATCTTTCTTTGTATCTTTTTTGAGTGGGTAAATAACATGAAAATTGCTACATGTGACTGGGGCTGGTCACATTTGACAAATATTTCAGTCTGCCACAAAAAAAAAAAAACCAAAACATCATAATCATGTTTTTGAGCATGTCATTGATATAATCTGCTTTTTCATGCACCGGTCTTTTTGCAACCAGCCTTACACTAACCCATATGTTAATTATAGCAAGCATAATTATTTCTGCCAGATTACCTCTTGGTAGCCTGCTTAACAGCAGCATAGTTTTGCTTCTTGTGAAACAGTTACGCATATATTGAGGCTTGTTATTGGATGCTGATTTATTCCCCTCATGGCCGTCGTGGATGAAAATGATTTTAATGTGTGCTTTTTGTCATTTTTGGCTCTTAGTTACACAATTCGGAATGGAGTGTCTCATCAGCTATGACTGATACCCTACATGGCCTGGCAGCACACCTTTTTTTATTTCTATTTTTTTTTACCAGGAAACATATAAATCGGGACAGTATTTTTAAACCATTGTGTTGAAATGATCCAATTACACTTGAAACCATACAGAAATCACAGAGAGCGCATGGATGTTGCGCTTCTTCTCACTCTGCGTAACATTGGCAACGTGCATTACAAATTGCTGTAAATTGAAGAATAGTTTACAGCTAGTTAGTATAGTTGCATATGAAGACCGATGTTCCACCTCGATAGCCTTGATCATTGAATTAACAACTTTAACTGCAATGTAATTTGTAAATGATGTACAAGTAATTGAAAACATGACATTTTTGTTTAATAAACAGTGTATATATTATTTATCGCAATGCGGAATATCTTTAATCAAGGGACTGACTGGTTATTGCCAATGATGCATGTTGTCACGAGGCAAGCTCCACATGCATACGGCACATTCACTGATGCACAGATGCCCGAAGCTGCTGTTTTATGAATGAAGGTTGAAGTAGCTGTATGTATACTTCAAATCAGTCTAACAAATCCTGCCAGGGACTGTAACTTTATGGAAACAATTACAAAATGTGAAATGGCCTAATAAAGATGGCTAAATAGACTCATAGATTTTAATTGAGATTTTACGTGAGAATTCGACTTCTATAGCTTCGCGTTCAAAACAAAATCCCCAAAACGGCAGTTTTCGCTTCAATCCATCTGGATTAAAATCATCCGTTTGAACCAGAAGTGTATGCTATTTTTTCCACCTTTCTCGTTAAGATACTATCCATGTCAGAGGAAATCCGTTTGGCTACAGATCACTTGTCACGTTCCAGCGGCAAATCGGACGGTATTTGCCCTGAAACGATGACACGGGGACAGATGCCGCAATGACAACCAGAGACATCATCAGCTCAGCCTCCTGTGCACGAGGGGGCGGGGCTGACTTTCAGCTCACGCAGAAGGCGCATGAGGCGGGAAAACGTGACTAAACGTGACTAAAACAAACTCTGGACTTTATAATGCATGGAATCGCTGACCCACTGACCAAACTCCGGAGGCGGTAACAACAACACCGAAGCGCCCGTGAGAGCTTGGGAGCTGTAGCGGGCGGTGTGCAGGACTGAAGCTGCTCACGCGCTGCACGCGGCTCTACGCCGGAGACCACGTGAGTTTTTTTTTTTCTGTTTCTTTTCAGTTGGACCGTTTAAGAGGAAGACGCAAAACGCTCCAGTCAGAAGACAGACCTTTGTGACACCACCGCGGGGCTAATGAGGGACAATGACCGAGGACAGCATCGTGCCTTCCAGGTGGACTAACGAAGCATTATTTTTGTTACCAAATGTTACAAATACTATATAATTATGGACAAACACGCACTATTCTTTTGTTTTGGTGAAAATCCCGAGACACTGAATGGACTTTATCTCTTGACAATCGCAAATTTAGTGGGCTATCTTTCAAAGAACCACGTTCCACTGTCCAATTAAAATATTGCATTTAAAAAGCTATTGAATGGAACACTCAGTCATTATTTTACTTCATTATGTTTACAAATACATTATTAGAGCTGCACTGCATCATAATAAGCCACTTCTACACAACTATACAGGACCTGTTTCCGTGTGCAGTGCAAATCCAAAATAAAGTGTAGTCTAACTGCACATCAGTTGTATTTTCTTTATTATGATATTTTTGCACATTGGTGCAAATTGGGGGTGCACGGTGGCCCTTAGGTGTGCTTGTGAGGGTAAGTGGTTGGCTTTGTGTGCTGGCAACCAGTTTGGAGGACCCCACCCACTGCCCAAAGACCGCTGGCATAGGGTCCTGCATGCCTGCGACTCTTATGAGGACAAGCGATTAAGACTATGGCTGGATGGATGGATGGGTCAGATCCACTCAAATCTTGTTAAAGCACCTGCGCCACAGCTTAGACCAGGTTTCAGCTGAACAAAAGTCTATTCTGCTTTCTGTCACCACATTGTCAGGTGCATCAGAATTGTGTCACAGAAAATGTCCTCAGTCAGCCAAAACACTTAGCAAAGTGTTTCCAAACATGGTAAACCAAACTCGCTCCGGTCCAAAAATGAAGACACGCCGGTTTTAACACTAAGTGCAGGTGCATCTGTCTACGGAAATAGGACCCTGTATGTTCGTTTAAGTGCAATACACCAACTACCTCTATGAATCTGCTTTGTTGCCTTAATACCTCACAAATGAGCACCATTGTATCTGTAAAAGCAAAATTGTGGATGCAGCTCTTTTGAGGTTAGTGTCATTGTTACCATGTATGTGTGATGATGGCTTACCTCAAGAATATTACTTTGTAAATGAGCTCAATGTTCATCCATGGAAGCGAACATACAGCAATATAGGTATGGTATGCACCGTTTGCGTAAGTGCGTATCTTTCAAGTCGCGACTCATTTTTTTGGTCTAACTTTTTCCAGCCACAACTAAACTTTGAATTTGAAAGTTGTCAAGTCATCATTGTAGCTTGGCACTGTGATCAAAAGGGTGTGCTTGGGGCATATGGCGATGCCTGTCCAAACTGATGTCATAATAAGTTTGTTACACATGTATCAGTGCTCCTTTTGTTTATAAAACCTCATGCGAGATCTAAATAAAGTCAAGATTCAGCCAGCATACACAAAATTGCACCAAAAGATAACACTTCCAGTTTGTTGTGTGCCTTCACTGCATACTTAATCAAACTTCCTGTGACACTCACTCTGGAATACTAAATCCATTATCAACCGTCAAGTCAAAGGTCCGAGCACTAACCTACATTTATCAGCACAAACAAAGCAGACATAACCAGCTGAGTATGATTTTACGTACAGTATTGTATCACCTTGTTGAAGCCCGAGGAGTGGTCATTACCGGTACAAGAATGTGACTGTACCAAGCTATCAATGATTCGCCATCAAGGAATTAGGAAAGATGTGCAAGTAGAAGACGTGCACTTTGACTGAACTCGGGAAAGTGCTGCCCAATGCCACTTAAGGGAGAGCAGTCCCACACTGTTAACTTTTAGGGTGGCCTTGGCATTGGGAGCAAACTCACTCATTCCTGCCAATGTTTGCTTGTTCGTTTGTTGATAATGCAAATTTGCTTGTGAGTGTCACTGACAGGTCATGTGAACCCCTCCAATAACAGTGACAGCCCTGCTACTGCACGTGAGTTTGTTTTCATGGAGCTCTGCAGGAAGTGTGGAGCATCGATACATGGTGATACGGCTATGTGGAGCATGCAAAAACATAAATAAGCACTTTTTGGACACATTTACAACTCCTAAACAGTCATGTAGTCACTCATCACTCTATTATGATTTCTTCATTCACACTTTAGTAATTACAGGCAATATGATGACAAAAAAATTCTTACCACCACCAGGACTGTTGTCCATTTTTCTTAGAGATGTTGAAAGTGAAGTATGAAATGAGCAAAAAACTGCAGTTTGGTCAAGAAATCTGAAACGTCCCAAAACACCTGCTCAGTGGCACAAAAACATTGAAAGTGATGGAAATGTTTCCAGTAGGCTCGAATGTTTTCCGACTGCTAATTGCGTGCAGCCTTCTCTGTGTCCCTGATGTGAGTGGTGAACGTGCACTTGGAGCGGCTTCTTCTTGGAGCTAACCTGGATGCTTTACGCTTCGTGCCTGTGCACAAGGGAGAATCAAACCATTCTCTTGTCTTCCAAGAAAGTGGAGTCAACTCATGCGCGTGTCATGCGTGACACACACACCCACATCCGTCACGTTTGCAGGTGAGTAAAAAATGTGAGCATCACTAACTTGTGTGTGAGTGTGTGGTGCGCGCGAAAGCTCTCCCCTCTCTCTCTCTCCCTCCCCCCCTCTCTCTCTCCTTCCCTTCCTCTCTCCTTTCACGCGGATGTGACACCGCGGAGGGGAGTTCGATGCTCTTGTTCGACCGAGCTACGTGTTCAGTAAAGCCATGCAACATGTGCTCTCTCCATGTGCTGGCTCGAGCGCTGCCCCACTGATACACATTTTATGCAAAACCACCACCCGCCATTGGAGCGGATAGGATGAAGCACATGGCTGATAGGCGTGGCTCACCGTGACTGTTTCTCTTTTCTTACCCTCGATATAACCTGTCCAGGCGGCATGTTGCTGGTAAACAAAAATCCACAGGAATTATTATGGCACGCTTATACTATTTTTGCCCCTAAGCATGAGAAATTATTTGAATTTACAGTCTGGTTGAGCGTGTTGATTTACAGTTCTAAGAGCTTTCAGGAAAAAACAAAACAAAAACACTTATAGGAATTATATCCAATTTATACTGACCGAGTGACAAATTTCAGGCTGTCCTTATTACTTGTGCGTGTCACATACGGACACACAAAATAGAATAAGATTTATTAGTCCAGAAATGGGGAAAATATGAGATTCCTCCCAAAATGTACTACAAAATGAAAGACCTTAAAGCATGATTTTTGGTTTGGTGATCTGCAGACTGGGGGCACGCTGAACTCGTTGCCAGCCTTAGTGGCATCTGACCTTAATGTTTGTATTGAAGTCTGGCGAATGTACCACCACGGCATCAGTGTCAGCATCAGAATTTTGTATTCTTACAAAGTAAATTGGAAATAGGAAAACTATGTGATGTATCGTGCAACCTAAACCACAATAATGTCATCATTTTAGTTCAAATCAGTGGAACTGACTTCACTGATTGATTGTAATTGAAGCAGAAAGTCTTTTATTCGATCAATTGATGGATTAAACACGTTGTAAATTCCTGCTCCTTTTGAGGAAAGCAAGTTATGCATCAAGTACTAAAACATTGAACACGAAACACTCTATAACATTGAACGTTGTACATGCGTTCAAAAAATTACACAAGGGCAGATTTAGTTGATGTCACACGTTTGTGATTAATTTGAGCTTGTTCCTGGAATTCCACCGTAGGCCGCCCGCCACCCCCTACGCCAAAAAAGCCGAATATCCTAATCTTTTTAGATGTACAGTACAGTACAGTACCGTACCATATGAGTGATTCACCGCAGAGTTCTGCAGCAACCGCTCTCCTGCCGCTAGGGGGGAGCATCGTGCCAGAAATGTTCACACTCAATGGTTCGAATAGACGCCCCTAATCTGCTCCAGACTCTGTGACGGATTGGCAATGGCAACCGACGAGGTAAAATCGACTATGACACCAATGTTAAACTGTGAGCGTCAAGAGAGAACTGTGTTATCCTTTTTTTGACGCGTCCGTGGAAGGAGACTCCTGTGAAGATTGGCCGCGATTTAGTTGCCGCCTCCCTCTCAGTCAAGTCTGCTGCTGTCTGCCAATCACTCGCTCGAATCTCAAACTTGAGGGGAATGTTGAAACCCAAACGCGGCACACAGCTGCAGGCGGAAGAAAAGGTAGGCTTTGCAGTTCACATAAATTATTGCCTCGTTAATTAAGCTTGCCACGGGGGCTAAAAAGTGACGCCGTTGCACGCCGAGTTTGTGTTTACCGTCTTATAAATGTGTCAGATAGGCGCCCACTCATCAACTGAACACGTTCTTGCATGGCACAGCGTAATTACAGGCTGCAGCGAATGTTCAGGGGGCTCCGAGTGGAGCACAGATTGCTGCCAACACACCTGCAAAGCGCTGCTTCACCCGAGGCTCCAAAGACAACCTTCATCACCGTCCCCTTTTCTGCCCGCCTGCCACACATCCTTTGGGCGCCCCTCCCTCACGCAACTAGTTGAATGCGGCCTTTATGTGAATAATGATAGTTCGTTGCGTTGTCCCACGACAGATTTAAACGTGTTCCAGTCGGAACCTCGCAGTTTGGTTTAGATTATCTGACAGGGTGACTGATATAGATCAGACAAAAAAAAAGTGCCGAGCCCGTGAGCAGGGAAAACAGAAACGTAAGCCCATGCAATTCATAGTCAACCGCACTTTTTTCTTGCCTCAGGTTAGAGAATACGACACATTCATACGTATGCTATATGAATCTGACGAGCCAAAAGTCAATGCATTTTCTGATGCAGCAGTGTAGAGCGCCCAGCTTTCTCACAAGGGCAGTTTTATGTGCATGGAAAAGAAGACCTTTCCCTTTGAGCTCACAGATTTGCAGTAATTACAGAATCACTTCCATATGTGGCTCTCTGGCTGCCTTCTTGCTGCCCCCACCACCCCTCTTTCCCTCTCACTTGCTCTCTTCTTCTCTCCCTTCTTACATTTGCATTCTCCCTTTATCCCTTTCCTTTGCTACTTTTATTTTGTTTGGCTTCCCTTCATGAACTCGTGAGCATTTCTTTTGGGGGTCAAACCACAGCTTGAACAAAGTTTATGGTAATCAGAACATCCTGGCATTTTTGGCAAACGAGTCCTCTTTTTGGGGTGATTAAATCAACCACGCTTGCCAAAAATACGCGTGGGCCATCGTTGAAAGTGGTTCGAGCGAGCGAGGCCAGACGCGGACAGACACGGAGAGGGGAAATGTTGAAAAAACGGAAATATGAAAAAGGAGGAAAAGGGAAAGAATGGGAGCTCAGTGAAGAATTTTGCAAGGCAGGAGCATAGCGTGAAGGAGGGAGAGGTGGAACAGAAAATGAGGCAGAGGGGAAGGGAGGGCTGGAGTAATGCTTTTTGACAGACGTGGGTTCAAGATGGGTTCATGGTGACATCATGGCTGATTTTTGAGGAAAGTATAGACAGGAGAGACGTTCACCTTTCATTGGACGCACATGTTGGGAAACAAGCGAGAGCGCTCATTTGCTGGCGCGCACACTGGTAGCTGTGTCCGCAACCTCTGAATGCACCCCAAAATTATGCCCCCCCCCCCCTTTCCCCTGCAGTTTCCAGTGTACTAAAAGAGGCATTTTCGTCCAACCTCTGTGCTCATTTGTTTCTGCTCCAATAGCACATTGTGGTAGAAACCTGTGCTGGCCCTTGCCGTGAACATTTCTCCTTTGCAATGAGTAAGTCATTTTTCCGGTGCGTATTCCACAGCGTACTTCAAAGCAGTTGGACTATAAATGAGCAGAGTTTGCCAGGCGGGATGAAGGAGCGCCTTCATTTTTGCGGACGTGTGTTTCATTTTGCAACCAAGAACGTGTTAATAAGTGTGTTGAGGTGCACTGAGTGCGCTAGCTCGCCTTCGCGTCCCCGGCCTGTCTCACGCTGCTACCAAAGTTGACATGACATCAATCTGAACGCAGGGAAATAGTGATCTCAATGCAGGCATCTTGTTACTGATTAAAACCTGCCGCCACAGCCACTCGCTCCCTGCTCGCCAATCCCATCAGCCCCCATCAGCCCCCACCCCCTCCACAATCCATGCCTCTATCAATCCTCGCCCTCTTCTGGCTCCCTGTCCCTGCACTTCTTTCTCCCATGCTCACTGTACCATCTGCTGTCTTTTTCAACCTTTTTCTCTGTAAAACCAACTGACCTCACTTCCTCCCTTTCTTGCGTCCTCTGTCATCACTTTTTTCTCTTTCCTTTTCTGCCTTTGCTCCTTTTCCTCTGCCAGCAAGCCCCAGGCCTCGGATACACTGCTCAGCGAATGCAAATATGTTGAATCTTAAGTGGAAACACACGACTGGCTCTTATGAATATTTCATGCCTTCATAAACACATCCAGAGGAGCTGCGGAGCTTCGCGCCGAACAACGCCTGCGTTTGCCGGATGACTTCCTGTAAGGAATTGAGCTCCCCGTAGTCATCCGCACAAGTGCGTAGTGTTAGTTTTGATGTCAGGGCGGCGCGTTGTGATGTCACCGCTTGAAGTTAATGACACACGAATGGAAGGGGCAATAGGCCATGTTTCCAGTGGTGCCCAGAAAGAGAGATAGCACCCTGATCTGTCTTCATTATCCCGCATTCTGCAGCCTCCCAGACACAATGATCATAAATCTCTGCCTGAAGCACACTTCACTGACACTGAAACACAAACACTAGTAACCTCTGACCTCTTCTCTGCTACTGCCTTGCGCACACTCGTTCATGCTCCAGACACCAACACACATTGAAGTGCACACTGTACACACGCACGCGCGCACACACACATTTCCCTCCCTCTGTCACAATTTAATAAGGGCCACGGCACAGCCTGCACACTGACACTATCCTCATGCACTTGACTGCACATTCAGTCACTTGTGTATGCTTTCAGTCACTCTGATGCTATCACGCCGACTTGAAATTCACATCACTCTAACCACTAATACAGTTAGTCTTTAAAAGTCCCATGGAGCTATTTACCTTCTTGTTCCACGTTACGCAATTGCTGATTTAGCGCTGCTATATAAACAGTTAAGGGATTTATTTTAGATTCAGTGGCCTCATAAGCAACACATGAATCAAATGTAAAACGAGATAAAGATCTGTGGAGGTGCCTTCCTGAATATTAGGTTTCGGAAAAAAAGAAAAGAAAAGCAGAAGCGCCTCTGCTGAAATGATGACCTTGTCTGCATTTACTGACAAATGTACTTAGTGTAAAATCTGGACACATTTAACTGTTCACAAAGCTGAAACACTCACAGAAGGCCGTGATTTGATCTGCTGTATGAATCGCAACAGAAGGGCGCGCGAGTTTATTGGACCCTCAGTTACTAACTACGTTTTTGTCAAAAGTATGGAAAAAGTTTCACAGAATTTGTAATTAATTCCCAATGTCTCAAAACCTGACTACTTTTGGTGGTGTGATTTCACAATACGAGCACATTGAAGTTGACTCAACCTTGCAACACTAGGCTAGACAAAACCTCCTTCTCCCAAAGTGCTCCATCAATTAAGGTTTTCAATGTAGGAGTGTAAAATGCCTAACTTATCAGGTTGACAGAAATGTATTTTATTAAACTAGGTAATCTACTCCACATTATTTACTCACTAAAATTACTTTGTGTTTTTGTAGCGCATTCACAATTCAAGTACAGTATTGTCTTATTTGTTCACTGTTTCCAACTTGCCCATGAAAGTCAACGTTTTTTTCTCACCACGCTGATAGAATTTCTTCTATCTAGCACTACAAATACTGTACCTAATCTATGCCTAAATGATTATGGAAAGAAATACATGTATTTTTCCCTCCTAAAAATTGCGATTGCAGTTATATGCAATATTTTTTTTACACCATGATATTTTTGCTTAAGGTTATCATAATGTCAGAATCTGATACTGGCCCTTGCTTAGTTAACACAACAGATCGTAAAGGCTCGATGCAGATTAAATTGACATGGCAGCTCAAAGTCTGAAATCTGAGTGGAGAAAAAAATGTGTAAAATCCACCTACTATACATCTTACTGGAAATAGTGCAACCAATAAAAATGCGGAACAGAACTAACTGTTGCCAATAAATGAATAGTATTTCATTGAAAACATCCAATGATTTATATTGCGAATGTACAAAAGATCATTGCTTCTGATAGGATTTAGGCCAGGAAGAGAAGGCCCTAAGATCCCTAAAGTCACCTCTGCCATTGTCAACAGTGCGCAGGTTAGCATTCCATGGCTACAAATCTAGTTGCTAGGTTGCATGGTTGTTGCTGAGCTAGCCAGGTTTTCCAGCCAAGTCATTCACTGATCAAAAGGTCTTTTCAATTGGTAAGGAATCTTGTGGTGATCCAGCGTCCTTCTCTCACTTTTTTTAAATAATTAATTTTTTTATTTTATTTTTTTACTACTGCAGACATTACATTTAGCACCTCTGGCTGGAGGGCACAATGTGCTCCCTACTGTGGTTGCTTCCCTGTGACTTTCCAGAGGCATAACATTACTTGAAATAATGTAAATGAGAGAATATTATTCATTTTTTTTACATCAATGTAAAGCAAATTAATAACATACATTCACCAGTTGAATTTTTGATTATGAATGGTGGAGAATGCTTTAAAACACACACACACACACGCACACACACACACACACACACACACACGCACACTTTCGCTTATACTCAGAGTAAAAATTGACCTGTACTCAGTGAGTATTTCTGTTGAGGTGCCTGTTAAGGTGTGTACTCCTCCTAGTTGAGAGGTGCTTCTCATAACCAAAACAACTTGAGAAACATTATATTCAGAAAAGCAAAGCACACACCCAGAACCACAAAAACATAAACAGATCTGAAACATATGATCTCATATGGCTAAGAGGGGCACGCTCAGGGGCACGCCCAAAGTTGTCGCTGCCGCACTCTGCCATCAGACAGAACTTCCCTGTAAACTGTCTTGCCACCATTTCACTTGAAGCCATTCAGTTTCACAAAAGCCACCCTGGGCTTTAAGACATTTACAACTGTGCAATGTTTGGCAGGATGCGGCCGATTGTATATCCCCAAAATGCTTTGAAAGCCAAATTCTGGCTTTAATTTTCCTCAATAAAACCAGAATGCTTTTAGTTCTATGTCCTATTAGGTTCCCAGAGTTTTTTTAGAACTGAGTTGCATCTGGACTTGTATGGTCTAGATGTAGTGATGTGGGGAAACTGTCATATTGCCTCCAAGAAAGCAGATAGAGGTGAAATATGCCTCACCCTTTGATCAAGTAAATCATTCTGGGTAGGCTTGAGTACTTTTTATAATCAAAATACAACAATGCAGATAATCTGTGGTGTTATGGATACTATCACATCTTGTTAGCACAAATTGTTAGCAAGTAAACAACTCGGGAGCCAAGCCCACGAAGAAAAGAAAAAGTGCTCGGTCCAGAGACAAAGAAGAGAATTAAAAACAGAAACTTAAGCTCTATGGGCCCTTTTTTTCCCTGTAGGCATTTTGTGGCTTGTGAAAAAATGTGCTGTATATTTGACGTGTAGGGTCACATGACCAAGGATGGCTTTATAAATCAGACTGTATAATTATTTCTTAGCAAGTGAGAGAGTAAGTGTCTGAGAAGTGGAAGAGTGAAAAAGTGATTTTGGAGGAGGAGAAAGTCGAGAGAGAGAGAGAGAGAGAGAGAGAGAGAGAGAGCGAGAGAGAGAGAGAGAGAGAGCGAGAGGGAGAGGGAGAGAGCGGTTGACTGCTGCCCTGCTGGTGCTGCTGTCAGAAAGACTCCGATGAACGTGCACACATCTTGTCTCCATTTTTTCCCCCTCTAGGCTTGCTTCGCTCATCGGACTCTTCCCTCAAGTCATTCATTTGTCCGCCTGTCTCATCCGCACCGGAATTGGTGAGTAGCTCACATGCAAAAAGTTTCAAATGTGTGCACACGTATGCCCCATGTTTATTTTTCTTTGACTTCAGCCTGCCTTTGTGAGCTGCAAGATCTTGTTTTGTGCCTCTGTGGTTTTTTTGTTTTTTTTTTTTGGGGTCGTTCTCTTTTGTCCCGCAGTGGTTCTTTAATTAAGGCCAGGATACTTTCGCACTTGCCTCAATCAAACTTGATCTCCATGAGCAAACACTAAAATATCCTCACGCACATTTCTTTCATTAGATTTTATGGGCAAGACACCACATTTATATAAAAATGTACTCGAGGACGTGAACGTGCCAGCATGTTCCCCAATGCACGCATGTGCTTATTAGTGGCTGTTACCCTGCGCCTGTGGAGCGCTTTATTATTAGCATATGTGCGTGTGTTAGTGTGTACACGCCTGCATGTGTTTGATGTCTATTCACAAGAGGAGTCACCAGTCCTTGACCTTTTTTATTATAATGAAAATGTTGGAAACTTGGAAAAGACCAGTATTGTTTTCCACTTTTTAGAAGCACAGGCTAATTCCTGTGGATTGGGTAGTGTGCGTGCAGCTCTGGTCCTAGTTTACATGAACGTTTATTCATTGTGTTCCCTGTAGTTAGTCGCCTGTCATTGAGCTGTATCTCCCAATTCTGGCGTATTGCCTCGGTCAACAGGTTCCACTTGTTACCGGCGTGCGTATCAAGAGAGATCCGGTGGCTGATGTCACAGCATGTTTTTGCTTGCTTCACATGTCGGTGTAGCCTAAGTGCATTGTCGCATTGCTGTGGGGGTTCACGGGTGGCTTACCTGCCATCTGCAGTTTTATCTCCCCTGGCGGACCTGACGTAAGAGTGAGTGATAGTAAAAAAAAAAAAAAAAAAAGAGAACAATAATAACACCATGGCTAAGTGAAGACGCGTGCTGAAGAACGTCACGTTGGACTCAGAGAAGACTTCTGGCGTGGAAGGGAAAGCGAGATCAGAAAATCACATTTTAGTGGGTAGACATTTGCTCAGAAAATGTAATCATTTGTGCACTTTGACCTGTAGATCACATTACAATGTTGGCTGCCATTCTTTAACATTTTAAACAGAGAGCTGTGGAGAGATGTTATTTTTGGAACCTCTTTTGCCATTAAGACCCAACCGATGGTAGGTTAGACAGGTGTTTTTTTGGAGGGGATGTCCAGGAGCGTTATCTGTCCGCCACAGCACTGTAATTAACAAGGAAACAATTTGCAAGCCATTCCCTACGGCTATTTTTACAGGTGTGTTTGTGTTTGTTTACATATTCAGTTAGACTGAACATTTATTAAGGTGTCTGCTAGCACATTGTTGTTTTTTGCATATGTTTGTTTGGGCCCTGGCTTTGTGTTGCTGTGGTTCCCGGGGCTACAATGAGGCATAGAAGTTGCCTCTATAGAGATGAAGAGTTGTTTTCTCTCGGAACAGAGCAATACAAACAACACCATACACCCTCCCTTGTCGAAAAAATGAGAGTGCCTTTCTTTTTTTTTTCTCCAGTGATTTTTCTGCCGCTCTGGTTGTATTTATGTCTAAAAGTTGGATTCCATCATCTCTCTTTTCCTGTTGTGGTGTGTGCGTGTTCTTGTATTGCTGGACCCAAAGTTGGAAAGTGTGCTTAGAGAGTATGCTCTACCACATCATGGAAAGAGAAAATTGTGAGGGTGACTTCATCTTTTAAGAAAGTGTTTTATGCCTTGTTGTGTTCAAGCGCTTTCCATAATCTTCTCGACTGTGCAGCTCTAGTTAGCTCTTTAGTGGCACTAATGCAAAAGACAGGTAGGGCTGCAACTAATATTTTTTTTAAATAATCAACTAGTCGGTTTATTATTTTGTCAATTAATAAATGAATTGGATTGAAAAAAAATGTTGCAATTCGTCAGAAGAAAAGGACATCATTTCACATTCACAATGCAGAAAATGCACGGATTGAGATGAATTATGTTTCAGTTATTGAATAATCACAAATGAAATATAACAAGGAAAGGCTGAAATTCTGAGGATTTGGACAGTTTTAATCAAGAAGTTCTCTTCAGGATGAATACATTAATAACATAATTATCAACAAATTTGTTAGTTGATTAGCTGTAGGAGCGACGGATAATTTAAATCCATGATGTCCAATGTCAACAAAATAATGTCAAATAATTGATGATTCTAATTGACTGCTGGGTTTTGAATGAATCTGGTGGATTTTGGTTTCCTCTGTAACTATTAATGCTGTCCTTGTGTCCCATTTGCACTTGCGAAGAACAAGCCATTCTTGAGGTTTCAAAGAATTGCGCCCAAGTGCTGCTTTGTATTGTTACATGTAAGCAAATACGTGTTTGTGGGATGCCAAGAGCAGGCAGATGTCAAACAAGTTTGAAGTGATGGAATGCAGGTGTGTTTGGACACACCAAGTCGTCTGTCACTGAGTGTCTGTCTCAGAGCCATTAGCCACACACTTGTTGAAAGACGCCAAGCTGTCAGCTCAGCATCACCCAGTAATGGGTTTCGGGTACGGTTACCATAGATAAAATGTCGCAGGCACCAGCGATCAGGTCACGTAACACTCACGCAGCGTCACGTCTGACTTGTCATTTTGCATCCGATAATAAGAATCGTTTTACTGATGTAGCAAAATGACTTTACCTGTGAGCCAGAAATTAAAACATACAAACAAAACGTGTGCTTCTAGCCACTTCCTTGACAGAGTTCTGGATAATAAATCACAGCGATCTTGACAATTAGATGACTGTGCCTGGAAGACATGCTTAGCTTTCTGTTGAAAAATGAGCATGAGTGGGCAAGTCTGAGGTTGAAAAAAACAAACAAACAAAAACATTTAAGAATCTGCCAAGGTTTTCCTGTCAGAATACAATCCACTTTTCATTTATCTGGAGGCTGTGAAGTCAATTGTTCCCCTAAAGGTTCTGACACACATTTTTATGTGAACGAAAAAATATCCCTCCAAATATTGCACGTTGTAAACTTTTATAGAGTTCAAGATACTTGAAGAAAATCTGTGAAGTCAGTCAAGATGCTGGCAGACAAATGAAAACCAATAAGTATTTTCAACTTGGTCAAAGCAAATAGAGAGAAGACAGAAAAAGTTTAGCATTTTTGTTTGTTTCATGTCAATGTCCCAAAATACATACATAGATGAAAAAATAAAAGTAAAACTTTTAACACCTTCCAACGTCTCACATGACTACGTGTAGAAATGGTATTAGGTAACATATGTGCAAATCGTAAGTCTCAAGTGGTATCTTTCAAGTCTCCGGCAAGTCCCAAGTTACTGTGTAAACATGTTAGTTTGATTCGCCACCAAATTTTATGCAAGCCCAGTCATATTTGGTTCAAGTCAATCCAAAATGAACTCGGAGAATCTTGCTCAGTCACAACATATATTGGAGTGCTAACATGGTTTTTCACTGATCACAATACAAAAAAGCCAAATGATTCTTTACATCTCTAAAAGTTAAATGGATAACAATCGGTATACATAATATGTATACATTTAAATTATTCAGAGGAATACAATGCTAACATCCCACATGAGAGCCACATTGTTACTGTGACGACAAATATTGAATTACTGCTGAATGTGGGAGTAACACGCATGATACACAGATGAGGTAATGCAAATTTGTGTCCATCCGTTTCCTAAATCTATTAGGGTGAGGAAGTAGGTGAGTTAGAGGTTTTCTTCAATTAGTCGGTTGTCGCCGTGCCATATCAAATGTGGCAGACCACGTACTACTATAAAAGTAAACAAGATGGTATTACCGAGCTTTGTCGATGCATAACAAACACTTCAGTAACGGTACAGTTTCAGGATTACGTGCCCCCTGGTGAGTAAACCCTTACTTAATTGTCCTCTCAATTGAATGCATAGCCAACATCTAGTTGAGTTCATATTTGACCAGCTGTCGATGATCCTAAGGGTTGAGTTTACTGAGCTAGTTTAGCTTCACAGTTTCATCATCTATCTTACCTATGTTTGACTGACAAAATTAAACAAGAGTGTTGTGGCTCTCACTGTATCTTTGAGTTTCAAACTTTGTGTATTGGTTTTATTTTTAAGCAAAACAATAACCACTGAAACCAAATGTTTTTATCTTTTGTGACAACACTGGCATCAAAACAGAGAAAGAGATTTTACCACCGTATCCAACCAGTTTTTGGTACTGATATGGTTTTGAGTGTGCGGGGGTCCATCTCAGCTGAGTAGACCCTAGACTGCTTGCCAGCCAGTAACAGAGCACATATCAATAAATGGGCACACACAGTCACATTCATACTAATGGACCATTATGACAATTTAGTCTTTTGACCTCAAATACCTACTAAAAAAGATCAACGCTTGATTTTTAATTTTCTCAATGTGTTTCAAGAACATTTAGAATTAAGGGCACAATATGTATTATTTCTATTTTTGACAAGGAATTCAGTTAATAAAACCATTAAAGACTGGTGCAGGTCAACATAGAAAATTAAGGACATATTCATTGTGAAAGATATAATATATGGATGGACAACAAGCATGGTTTAAAAGGTGCGAAGCAATTTGTAGTGCACATTTCTACCCTGTACAGGATCAGAGAGAACAATACTAAATATGAGTTGTTTGCAACAGAGCTTAGTGTAGCTTTTATTAAAAACAGGACATGTTTAGTGGCATCTGCACAATGTTCTTACATGCTGTAAAATTAGAAGACAATCATCTCCCTCTATATTTTTTTTTGCCCCGGTGGAGATAAGAGCTCCTTTCACTCATGCTCATTCTGCAATTCCTTGAATTTTTTTTGTCACAACCAAAACTCCTTAAACATCAAGAGAGTGTTGGTGTGTCAAGGCATGCCTGCTCTTGTTGAACCAGCTCTAAATTTCTGGATTGATTCATTTGCTACACACAGTGATTGGTCTTAATAAACTCTGTGGAGAATCTCAAGCGTAATCAGCGTGGCTGTGGCAGCACACTGGCGGCGAGTACTCTTAGGTCAGACAATCTGCACCCGTGCGCCTGTCCTGGTCAGGGATGGAAAGTCCCCGCTGTAGCCTGGAAGACTCCCTTGTGCCCCTGCGCGCCTGCCTGCTGCCTCATGTGTGCCCCCCAGGCTCAGGGGAAGTGGGGAGGGCCTCTATGCACATTTGGCCCTGGCTAACAGGGTATGAGGTCACTCTAAATACCCTCCACCCCACCAAGAAAGACCCAGACCCAGCGGTGAAGTGAGCCTACCATAGGACCTCATAATAAAACACAAATGACTCTTTAAAAAGCTTCTGGACTCTTGTGGTCCATTAAAAAACACTGGCGCCATCTTTTTTTTTTCAATTCATTATGGAGTTTGGGGAAGAGAGTAAATCTGGTGTGTTCTATTTTAAAAGGCTGCCTCTCGGCTCCGTCGTTCTTTCTTTTTTAGGCCCTTTCCTTCTGTGGGTAATTGTCCTAAGTTTGCATTCTCTGAGTAGCTTCAGTCGCTCACAACTCCTTTGTATTCATGGCTGCAATACTGGATGAATAGATGGATCAATACACTCTTGTTTACTCCTGCGAGAATACAAAAGCTTCTATCCTACTCTCTTCTCTCGGCACTGGCAGATTTTGCTCCCTTTGAAGAGTGCATGAAGCAGTTACCCAAAATGGGCCAAACATATCATGCGCACACTTTAGTTTCTGCATCCCGCACTATAGTGTATGTCTTCTTCCTTTCGGCCTGCTACAAAGCTTGTTTGCTAATGGCTGGGTCTGCTTACCTATGGCACGAGCTGTTCTGATGCATTAACGGATAGAGATGTCAATTGGCCATCGGATCATGATTATCGACAAAGACAAACGGCTGCAAAGTGAAATGAAAAAAAAAACAAATCGAAAGAAAGATAGACTTATGGCTCTGTTGGCAGGATGGGGGTTGGTGCCTATCAACGGCCGCTCCTTCCTGAAACGTGGTCACCCGAGCCTGCCTGGGCCCTAGATCCACATGTGGAACAGTTTACTGTAATGGAACTCTAAATTAGCGGTGGTTTGAAGCCGCCTGCAGCAGTAGGGTGTAATTAAATGGCTCTGTTGAAAGAGAGAGAGCGAGAGAAATGGGATTGAGCTCGAGCTCTGGAAAAGATGCAAGGGTGAGAGATGTGTGTGCGTGTGCATGTGTGCTTGATTGAATGTGTATGCAGTATGTAATTCAGACTTTGTGGTACGTATAAGTGTCTTGGAAAGCTCCCTGCCTGTTTTCTCATCAGGGCATGGCGCCGCCTCACAGTGCCCCCCAGTGCCCAGACTTTGCCATTGTTCATCTGTTACATTTTTATGATCAAGGTGCTGGCGTAAATGTGTTTACCAGCTCCATATCCTACCCCTACTTTCGACCCTCCACCAATCAATGTCATTTAGTTCATTTACCAAAATCTCTATCCCTGTCGCTTTCCTTCCCTTTCTTTGATATTTACATGCCACAACCCAGTACCATTTTTTTTTGGCTCTGCTGTTTTTAAAGCCACGTTTGTAAAAACAAGTTCATCACACCACCCACTCATAAAGTCACGCTCAGAGAACGGTCTGCACAAACATGAGAAAGAAAATGGGGAGGCTTTTCTGGGTCTTCTTAATCTCCCGTATTACAAGAGTGCATGACTGCGTCCTAGTTTGTACCTACTGTGTGGCTTTTAAGTGACGAGTAGCCTGCTGGAGAGTTGAGCCAAAATGACGTTGTGGGATGAGAGCCTTGCCTCAACACAAGCTTGCTGGAAGTGACAGCAGCAGTTAGCAATCAGTGGAGCCCCCCCTCCCACGGACCCGTGTCTGGGCCTCTGGTCTAGGGGGGGAAGTGTCAGAGGGAGATGGAGGCAGGCTGCTGTGCTAGGCTGGCAGCAGGAACAGAGGAGTTCTTTATAGCAGGGTTCTGGTGATTTAAATCATATGGCATAGCCTGGAATCAGTGCATAAGTCTGGAAGCTCTTCAAAACTGAAGCAACAAGAGTGCTCTCTCTTTTTCACCCCCCATCTCCTGCCTTTCTCTTATAACTTTTTCCAAATGTCTCTCTTATCTTCTATTCCCCCCAACCAGTCCCATTTTTTCTGGATTTTGCTCTGGCTCACTTTTTTCTCACGCATCTTTATC
Organism: Hippichthys cyanospilos; assembly: GCF_059441005.1. NCBI lineage: Eukaryota > Metazoa > Chordata > Actinopteri > Syngnathiformes > Syngnathidae > Hippichthys > Hippichthys cyanospilos. The sequence continues at coordinate 26,009,262 of NC_142370.1, read as the reverse complement.
TCTTTTCGTTCCTCGCTGTCCTCTACCTCAGCACGTTCCCCTTTTTTCTTTCCGCATACCTGTTCGTATGAAGTTTGCACATCCTTGTCTTATTATACCCGGATAAACTTTTCGTGGTCCCAGAGCGAACATGCATCTGGGTCTTGGAGTTGATATGAGGTTAAACATGTTTGTGGTCCCAACAGAAATCACTTATGTATCATGTTAATGCCAATCAGATGAATTCAATCTTAGATTTTATGCCGCGGAATAAAAAATAACAAGTCTGTCTCTCTTTTCTTCCCCAGAAACTGGATGTTTCCACACAAGAGAAATTTGTTGTTCTCCCACTAAACAAGAAGCCTCCGTCCTTACTCATCCGTTCTCCACCACATCCCGAGAGCCTTCAAGAGGACACGAAACTTTAGTGGGGATTTCCAGGGGTGACTGTTGAGTGCGTTCCCATCCGCCAGCGGGCCGGCTGGTGCACTGTCGCCATGGCTACCAACAGGGAACAGCAGGTGGGCCACATGACAGGCTTCCCACCTGCTGTCTACCCCTTCGCCTTCAACTCAATGAGAAGTCACTCTCCCTTTGACCTGCTGGCCAACAGTAGCCTTTTTGGGAGATTTGGTGCCGACCTGCCCAAAGAGATGGCTGCACTCTGTAAGTTATTTGCCAACAGTATATGTGTTGGACTTGTCCTCCCGCTTGTGTCTTTTTCCATTCTGGCCCTGACAACAAACAGAATATGGCCGACATTCATTTGGCCGGCTCGCATTTAACAATTTCAGCATCCGCTGGAAAGTGGAAAAAGTGGTCGCTTAAATTACACTTCATTACATGTAATTTTGTAGGAGAAAACTTGACGGTCAGCTTGTGATATAGGACGAGTGGCGTAAAAAATATCCCACAGTGAAACCATGAAGAAAAAAAATCCTCTTTCATCAATACAGTGATTACACAGCCCCTTATAGAGGTTTGTATATGGTGCGGTTCTGTCCGCAAGCTCAGCCTCTGTATGCGTTGCGGGGCCTTTAAAGCAGGCAACCCACAAGTCTGCAATTAGAGACAAAACAACATTCTTCCAGTGTGAGGAGATGAGCGCCCCGAGCACCAACTCATTTTCAAGAATATGCAGCAAATGTTGAAAGAGGGGCCTCTGACTAATCCAGCTGGTTTTTCAAATGAACCTAATGCAAAATCAAAACCGTAAACCTCTGTTGGTAGAATGTTCTTCTCAATTTCCTGACGTAAGGTTCTGTGTTGTAGTTTTAAATGTGTCCACAGGAGGCACTGCTGTCTTCTATAGTGCCAGGATAGGCTGATGTATGAGACGCGCAAAACAAAGGAGAGATTGTTGTAAATCAAGAGTGTTTTTATTTTCTGGAAAAGAGTGGATCACTCCCTGCAGACATACCAAAGTAATATGGTAGTCATTTTGTATTTTTTTTCCCAATACAAGTATGGGGAGTGTGACACAAAGGCTTCATTACTTGAAGTTTGAGATCATGTTTAGAGAAAAAGGATGTTAAAAAATCAGATCAAATCTTGTTTGGGTGTGTAGGTAAAGCTGAGCAAAAGTGTTTTGAAATCGTGTCCTCGTGCGGTGTTAAAGGGATGGCAGGTGTTGCTGCCGTGTATGGGCTATTATGTATAACTTGTGGGTGGCAAAAGCTGAGTACCCCGCCAAGCCAAACCAATGCTACCTGTGTGTGCATATTGCCTGCACCTCCCTTTACCACAGCGTGCCTGAACACCTCTCCAGCCTTTCAGCCGTCAATCACTACCCCCCCCATCCCTTTTCTACAGACACTGTCCACCTAATCCTCGAGGCTCAAGGTATTTTTTTCACAGAATGTGAGCGAGAGACCGAGTGGGAGAGCACCTGGGGGTGATGTCCCAGTGTGGTGGAATCCAAGAACACACCCTGCTAGGAAAACACACACTTACACAGATGCAAACACATGAGCAGGCACACTCTTCTTTCCCGCTCTCTCTCCTGGACTCAAACAGCACGTCTGTCATTCAAAAAACTACCCCCCCGATATCGTAGTTGGCTTTACACTAATTATTACACCGCAGAAATCACCTGTGGTCTGCTTTGTAGCTAATATTATTAATTATTTTTTGATAGTGCCTATTAGGGTTGTAGGTTAGCTTTAGATATTGTCAGTAGGTGTGCAGCTGGCTTTAGGTAATAAAATGTTCAATATTCTCCTGTCAAGGCTTGAATACTTATGCGGGCATTGGTACTTTTCTAAAATAGCTTCAATCCTATCACTCAGACATAAGTGTTTCTGTCCAGCTGTGCCAATATTCCTCGGACATGTCCCCTTTGAACTATGGGGTACCTCAGGGTTCCATTTTGGCCCCTCTCCTTTTTTCAATTTGTATGCTACCTTTGGGATCTGTTTTTAGAAAACACTATGTCTCGTTTCATTGTTTTGCAGATGATGTTCAGATCTATGTGCCCTAAAAAATAAATGACCCGGTCTCTGTTCAGGTTTTATTAGACTGCCTTAATGACATCCACTCGTGGACGGAAGGAAACTTTCTTTCCTTAAACAAAAGCAAAACTCTGATAACTTTATTTGGCCTACAAAATCTCCTGGATGACTATGACAGTGCCATTGGGACTCTTGAGTCTCACAGCTATCCTTTTGCAAGGAACGTGGGTTTTATTTCAGACAGTGATTTTAAATTTGACAAGCAAATAAGCTTGATAGTCAAAACAAGTTTTTTCAGTTGAGACTTATCAAAAGTAAGGGCGTATCTCCCTGTACATAGTTTTGAAAAACGTATCCATACCTTTGTTACAGCACGCCTGGACTGTAGTAATTCTTTGTTGGTCTCAACCAGTCAGCTCTCCACCGTCTCCACAAATTGTTCAATATGCAGCTGCCTGTTTGCTGACCAGGAAAAAAAAAAGCGTGATCATATTAGTCCTGTCCTTGCATATTTGCTCTGGCTGCCCATTCATTTTAGGAGATTGTTCAGCCTCGCATTACTACTAGGGCACTTAAGTCTTTAACCAGCTGGTCCTGGAAATCCCTCGGTCCAGGCTTGCTACTTGTGGGGACCAAGCGGAAGCCAGTTGGAGGTCATGTATAAACCGTTCAAAGTCACATCCACGCTTGATGATTCGACAATTTAGATCATCTATGAACCAAACATGCATGTTATGGGATTGTGGGATGAGGGTGGAGTACCCAGTGAAAAGCCACACAAACAAGAGAAACAAGCAAACTCCACACAGAAAGGTGACAGAAGAGATTCGATTGTCAAACCTCTCAACCGTGTGGCACGTGTTAATCACACAACAGCACTGTGCAGATTTCATTTACCTTCATTATTATGATGTCATTTAATTGAGATGTGTCACAACATTTAAAAGGCTATAATTACTGTTCTCAAACACTTCCCAATAGGTGAGGGTTGTGGTATACTTAATAGCTTTTTCGAGTCAATTAAAAATGAATAAACCAAGAACTATTGTAAGCTGAGACGGACTCTTTATTTCGTAAGGAGTAATAGGCTCCCACCGAAAAAAAAGGGTTAGGATTAAGGGAGATGCATTTGTTATTGTAATGTAAACCAGCACATAAAAAAGACCCGTTTTAACGTGAACATGGATGAAAACAACATGTACACATAATATACACATCGCCCTGTATTCAGCAGGCCGCACAGAATTCCTCAGGGTCTTTGGAATCAGCTGTAAATTCTGCAATCGCAGAATCGTAGAATCCTTGAGAGACTATCTGATATCATTACCTAATGAATGGAAGTAACAGCAACTTCTCATCACAGGCAATTGCATTTGTGAAGTTTTAGTCATGTGGTAATGCAGCATAACTTTTATTATGAGAAAAAATAAATGAACATTTTTTCTCAGAAATATTTCAGAAAAAAAACCTATGCAGTGCATGATCATTCATACACATTGAGATTAACAAAGTTTACCAGAGCTGCAGTTGAGCTAGTAAAATACAACATCGTTCAATTTTTGTGCCACTTGTTGATGACTATTAATCATAGGATAGTTGTAGTGAGCTGCTTACTAAATGTGCCATCATTGCATGCTAATTGTTCATGTTCAGAACAAAAAGCCTTGTCTTGGACAGTCCCCAGACCCTGTTTTTCTTCTCCTTCCACTTCTTCACCAGTAGTCGCATTAACAAGCCTGCTTATTGTTGTGAGTAGCCTCTTTGGGCGAGTCTGTGAAAATAGCTTGCACATAAAGGGAATAGTGCTGCAGATATTCGCGTGTGTAGCACACAGAGCTAGTACATTCTTGCGCAGCTTCATAACTCTGTGTATAATTGTCCAAGTGACACCTTCTATTGTTCAGTGCTGTGCCAACAGGTTGGAGCACCTCCCGCCACTGCATTCTTTTGGCGCTGGTCCGAGCCTTGGAAATACCTGTTTTGCACAGAGGTGGGAAGTGACGGCAGAGGGCCGGCCTGTGTTTGCACTTGCAGTGAGTGATGGCTTGGCATCATTTTGAGACAGTTATAGACAGCAAACTGTGGCCCACAATCTTGCTGGATGTCACAGGAGGGCGATTCGTCCAAATGTGCTTAATAGCCGGGAAAGGAGTTTGTTCATCCATGAGAGGAGTCTCTTCCCAGTGTGCTGGAGCGGAGGCCAGTATCACTTGATCCCTGTCATTATGGGAGTCCTTCAAACAAACAGTTGGAAGCCCATTAAGGCCACTTACTATGAGATAACATCACCACTGAGCCAGTGAAACACCTCTCTAAGCTTTTGCCAATCGGGGCCGGAACCCTGGCCTCCATGTCAGCCACAGGGATGTTTTGAAAAGCTGTTTGGTCATTTCCTTCAGCTGACATGGCCAAGACGGAATTCTGAGGTCTCCATTTGGGTTTACAAAGCCTCATATCAACTGTTATGTTTGCTGACCTGATTTGAGAGGCTCATATGAGAGAACTGAAACCATTGGGCTAAAATTAGAGGCATTGTGTTCATCAACTAAAACAAATGGTTTGGTGCAATATGTGCTAAGAACGGCCTGCATCTTCTCACCACTGCCACCTGTGGAGACGAGAGGAACAGCTAAATTGAGTTGCTTTTTAATCTGTGTCACTTGTGGATTGGAAAAATAATAACCCTAACACTAACCAAACAACCGTTGTGATCTTTCTTTATGCACTCTGACTGCAGCTGTCTTTATTGATGCAATTTCATGGATTTATTTATTGTATAGGGTAAGTACAGTGACTTTGTCACCGAGGTGCAAAATTGACAAACTAACTTCCTTGAGAACGTGGTGATTTGAAAAAAAAAAAAAAAAAATAAACTTTTAATAGCGTTCACACCAAACACACCTACCGTGTTGAATTTATTACATTTTTGTTCGTCAAGCGGTTGCACACAATGAAATGATCTGGATTTACATGCATTTTTAAGTAGATAAAAAGTAAAAAAAAAAAGATTTAGACCCGGATGTTTGTGTCCACAATCCAAAAAGTGTCCTTTAGAAATGTGATCATACTTAAGGTTGACACTGTCAGAGGTTAAATAATTATTCACAATTATATTCTTTTTTTTTTTTTTTTTTTTTTTTTTTTTTACATTTACCATTACAGAATGCCTAGTGTTTAACAAGGCTACCTCACAAGTCTGAATTTGGCAAGAACACTACATGACTCAGGCTGTGCAATTGTGCTCTCAGGCATTTAGGAAAAGACTCTCAGGCTGCATGCACTCAGGCTCCGCTTTTGAGCTGTACACAGATTTACATGGGGGGTGGAGGGGCAGAATAACAGAGTGACAACACAGATTGAGGTTGGTCCTTTAAGAGCAGTTGAAATGCAATGTGCGAATATGGTCACAGTGTGATTTGAGAGTGAGGAGCCTCACTACTTACTGAAGCACTCTGCTATGTGTTGAAAAAGTAAAATAAAGTTTGTGCCCAAAAGAGACTGTTCAAACTCCAAACTACACTTTGGAGATCCTACTCTGAAAAAAAAAAAAAAAATTAAAAAAAAAAAAAAAAAAAAAAAAAAAAAAAATATATATATATATATATATATATATATATATATATATATATATATAGCAGTATATTGAATCCAAGGGTATTGAGGATATTTGTTTGCTTACTGAAGCGGCTTGAACTGGCTGTTGGGACTGTAAACCATGTGAATGAGATTGTTTACCAGCAATGCTTCTCAATTATATTTTGCAAAGCCCCCCCCCCCCCCCCCCCCCCACACACACACACACACACACACACACACACACACTTGCCATATTGACCATAAATAATATTATTAGCAATAGAAAGTTTTAAGTATACCCAAAACGGTATCCTTTCAAACATTTGCGAAAGGAAAACTTTCAACAACTGGTAACTAACTACTTGTTTCGTTTTGTTTTTTACAGCATTTATACAGGTTAAAGGTTTGTCTAAGCAGAAAAAAACCCAAGTGCATCAAAGTGCGTGAAAAAAAGATGCCAACCCTTATTTTATCATAATACACTTCACATGGAAAAAAACTAATTGTCTGCCCCCCCCCCGTAATTTTACTGATGTACCAAAAAAATATAGGTAACATTTTTTTTTTACCAAAAGCGATGCACTCAAATGTGTATTCTACATTTTAGTCTTGAAACACCTGCATTGAAGCTCCTGTGGAATCAGATGAGGTGGCGTTGCAGCACTTCTCAATCAGCTGATGTGTTAAGACATTTGTTCTCAAGCTTTTTTCAACACTGGAAATCAGTCAATAATAACAAAAATAATTCAGGACCGACCAAGAGTATCAATTCTTGAAAATAAAAACACAAAGGAGGTTTCCTGACCAATCAGTGACAATCACTAACACAATTGTACATATATAAACCAATTATAATTCGACAATACATTTTAGTGACAGTGACCTCCACCCACCAACTGCACAAGCACTCAAAGTCTTGACTTTCTGCTAATAGCCTTGTTTGTGTGTTAGGAGGGCCAAAACCTCATCAGAAATAAAAGAGCCATCTGCCTCCTGTCATCACTGCCCCGGCGATCATGATCTAGATGGCGAATTAGCCATGCTAGCCCTGGTCCATTTTTGTGCTCTTGTGCTGGTGACAGCTTGTGTAGCGCTGCTTGTCCTTGATCTATCAGTGACGCCGCAGCCGCCTCGCCTTTCATAAACAATTCTGCATCGTCTGACATACCCGCTTTCATCTCTCGGGTTGCCACCAGTCGGAGGATGACAGCTAGCTGAGGCTCTTTTCGGGAAAGAAATTCCCCTCACATTTCTCTTTTTTGGTTTTAACTGATGCTGGTCATGATTCACCAAATAAAGGAGGATTGGACAGAAAGACCTTCTTTGTTTAAAGCACCCAGGAGGTTTTTGTGAAATAGATAGTCCATGCGAGATCTGCTTCTCCAATGATATCCACCTAAACCCTGGTGGCTTATGCACTCTCAAGTTCCCTCGCTCGCTTCTCTCTCCTCTTGCTTTCTCTGCAGCCTTCCTCCTGGATTTCCTCTTGTTATCCCTTTTTTCAAGTTTGAGCCAATCGCCCTAAGTCCTGGAAACTCGCAGAAACTTTTTGAGCACTTATGCCAGCTTTAGAGGAGGAGAGGAGAGGAGAGGAGAGGAAAGTCGGTTAAGGTTGCTTCGAAAGGAAAGGCTACAAATTGTGCTGCAGCGCTAACAAGATGACTTATGTAGATAAAGAGGCTACTATGAAAACTGAAAAAAGGGCGAGGGTTTTCAGAAGGCATGGGCGTGAACCGTGAAGCTAGTCTATGTTAAATTGTTGAGCTGCAAAAAGATTTTTCTTTGTCACCCCACACAACATGAGTAGCAAAATCACCGTGCAGCTACAGAGAGCAAAAAAGGCTGCTGAAAGATGTCCAAGGCTGACAATGTTGTGAAATGTAGCTCTAGGTTAAGCCTTTGGGGGGCCAGCGTATGAACAGATGCGAACATGGTCGTCGCCGACACTTGCTCTCATAACTCATGCATCTTTCTGTCCGTTTCCTTGCGCACTGCCGCATTGGAGATATATTGCGCGCGAGTTAGATGGCTGAGAAAGATTACAAGTTGTGTGAAAGCTCAACATGTATGAATCTGACTGCTGTTTGATGGATGTGATTAGGAGGAACACCCGGATTATGCAAGTTTCAGCCATCAGCTCAGCAACACCTTGATAATAGGGGAAAAAAAAATCAGTCTTGTTCTGTAGAATGTGTTTAGATTCCACACCTGTAACTTGAATCTGGCTGTGGGAGCGCTCTGAAATGGTGTTCTGTATCATCACGGCCGTACACTTTGCACACATGCTAAATTCAGTCGTTGAAACGGATTGCATTATGCCTCTCGCGGAGGGATCGTGCGGCTTTTGCTCTTTAAAAAAAAGCCATCTTTTATTGCCTCACACACTACTGTGTTGTTGACTGTTCGGCTGGACCCTCACTGAATGTATACTGAGGAAGCGGCAACAATGTGTTGCATATGTCTTATCTGTAATCGGCATCAGCGTGCCAGACAGTAGTAAAGCCTGATTTTCTTGGACCCCAACACAGGTGTATACTTTAAAGCCTCTGCGTCCAGCTCGCATAAATGGAGATGTGACGTGATAAAAATGATAAAAGATGAATTATATCACAATGTCCCTGGGGGGGGGGGGGGGGGGGGGGGGGGGGTAAAAAAAAATCTGTCACTCTCCTGAAACACGGAGACGTCACACAACTTCCAGCCTGAAAACGAAACATTCCATGAATCTGAAACAAAAGCGCAGAACTTTATCAACCAAAACAAATCACAGTAAGGAAAAACTGGCCAAGGGGAATTTGTTGAAATTGCGGGGGCACACGCCAGCAACAGAGCGATGGAGAGTCTTGTGAGCCAGAAAGTGATAAACCAGGGCACGATAAGTTTTTTGACATTTTTTTTGGAGGGGGGTATGTTAGTTGCCCAGGGGGGGTTCTTCTTGAGTTCAATCTCTTTGGCCGGGAAGACGGGGAGGAGAGCGGGGAAGCAGGGACAGGCCTAGGTCAGCAGCAGAATGTGTGAGTATGTGTAGATTTGATGCGTAAACTCAGTCCACAAAAGCCTCTTGGCTCTCCGTGCGGTGGGCTCATAAGTGGACAACCTGGCTTTAGGTGTTGGCATTCGACTTTCAAACTCAGTCAACCGGTAAAATCAGAAGAGAAAACAACGGCCCATTAATCTCCAACAAACAAACAAACAAACGAAAAAGATTTGGCCAGTTGTGCTGATTTATAAATCGGTTGCATTGCAGTTCGCCGTTCTGGAGAACAGTCCTGGCGAACTAATTTTAATGTAACAGTGAAAATGTGATCGCCAAGGGATTAGTTAGCCTTGTTTTTCAGGATGCTGTGAAATGAGCTGCTATAGGAAAAAGGCAGGAAGGAGATGAAAGATGTGCGTGAGAGCAGAGCTTGTGAATCATAAGTATGTGACTTGAAGTTGTGATTATTTCATCTAAATGATATCCAAAGCAAAACGTGCATGTACATAAAGACACAAAGGAAGAAACATTTGACAGCAAATTGTCAGTAGAGGCATCTTTGATTGATACCGGGTTATCTGCCCTTAATATCTTTATTGTTGCCGTTATAAGGCTTCCTCTTTATGACCTGACAAATATTTGGGGAATCAAATAAAAACTACTGATGTTGTTTATGGTTTGTTGCAACAAAGAACGTGTGACCCCATGCGTGCGTGTGTGTAATTTGCATGCGTGTGTGTCAATGCTTGTGCTTTCCTCAACGTGACTCACTCACGTGACTTGTAAATAGACGTGCTTCTACAATTAAGGAAAAGTTTCAAGTCAAAAGGAAGTTCAATCCAAACTAGTCAAGATGTAAAAATGCCTTTTTTTCATGAGACAGGAAAACGAGTGATGGTTTAGACTGAGGAGGAGGAAGAGGAGGGGGCAGAAGACACTGTGTGTTTATGGAGAGCCTAGCCAGCAGCACAGATTGACAGGAAATTGTGTCTTTTTGACTGCTGGCCTGTACCACTTGTACTGATCTGACAGGGGGAGATGAATGTGAAGAGCTCACAGACTGAAACCATTGTATTATCATATATCTCCCATTGTATAAGGCTGTTTGCTTTAGCACTGGCAGGGTCTATCTGTCTGCTGAGCAACAGTTAGGACTTGGCTTATTTATGGTCAACCAAGCGCCTATTGATTTGCTTTTGACGAATTAGCCCAGCAAGGGCATGGCTGTGCTGTTTAAATGTAATTGTTTGAGCTAAAAGGGAACAAAATGAGAAATGGCTGAATGTGCAATTCTGCCTCAAGCGGAAAAAAAGACTTCTCAAAAATCACAATCCATGAATCTGTCACATCTAGTCATCTAGTGCATCTAGGAGCAGGGTCAAGTCAACCTGTGAGAAGTGTGTCCGGCACAGGGTGTGTTTGTGTAGCAGCGCTATTTGTCTGTGTAAATGCACTGCAGGGATTGAGCAAGGCAACTCTCATTCATCACTGTTAAACCACTTCCAGAGAAAGAGCTTCTCATCCTCTGTTCTCTCGGAAAAACTGCGAGTAGGAAGGGACTAGCCCTGGCATCTGGTTTCTGGGTTCAACCTCAGCACAACCCCCCCCCCCCACCACCTTTTTTTTTGCTCTCTCTTTCTCTTTCTCACACACTCACGTACACGCCATGGTAGTGGCTGGAGTTTAATATGGTTATGATTAGAGACGGGGGCTCAAAGGAGGGAGTGGAGGGGGCTCATATTTACTGCAGGCCCAACTGGGGGAGGTGCGCGTAAGACAGGACAGGGACCAGGTTTGAATGATGCTCGGCAAGAGTGGGGGGGAGGGTGTATTTGGGTTTGAAATATGATACACACAAGTTCCTGACTAAACAGCAAAAGAAAAAAAAAAGAACAGGAATAAACTTTTCTTCTTTAACCGGACTAGCGCTTCTTTGGGCGCAGGCTCCGTTGGCCCGGCCGATCCTCCTCCCCAGCCATCCCCTCCCTCTCTGGCATTCTCGCTCTCTCTCCTCCCCCCAGTGTGAGCGTCACACAGAGGCAGTTGGTTCGCTCCGCAGTGTCTGGGTTTCAGGGAGAGCTGCGAGAGGCTGTTATTTAGGTCTGTAACAGACGGAGAGCAGCTCAGGCAGGACAGGCAGGGGGAGCCACCAGAGTCACGCTCAGCTCAGCCCAGCCCAGCCCAGCCCAGTCCCGCTCAGTCAGCCGGGAACCAGATCGACATTCCAGCTGAGAGGGGAAGAGGGGGACGAAACGGCAGCATTTCCAGCTAGCTGTTGCTGCAGTTTGTTGCAGCCACTGACGTGAGCATTGCAGACGAGACTGAGGGCTTGTAGAGAGATTTTTCCTGAGGGGTGGGGGGGTGCCATGTTCGACTGCATGGAGGCGCTGGGAATGGGCCCCCGTCAGCTCTATGATGTCACCAGCCGTGGCACATGCATGCTGCGGAAGGCGAGCCCCTTCTTTGCGGGGCTGGACCCCTTCGCTTGGACAGGCAGTGCCAGCGTTCAATGTAAGTGGCATCCTGTCTGGCTCTCTCACATGACACAACCATTCCTTTCTCTCGCTCTCCCTCGCGCTTTCTCTCCCTCATACGCACTTAGTCCCTAGTTCGCTTTCTTTCATAGCTTGTTTACCCCTCAGGGCTTAGCCGAGGGGGTTGCTGTCGGGGGCTACCGAGCAGGACAGGAAGAGACTGGGACAGACAGTCTCCTCTCCTCCTCTTCCCACACCCCTCAGCCCACAGCTGGTTTGAGCTGCTCAGCCATCCGAGAGATACTCTGTGCTATGATATGATATGCTCAGTGTGTGTGTGTGTGTGTGTGTGTGTGTGTGTGTGTGTGTGTGTGTGCGTGCGTGCGTGCGTATTTGCGTGCTTGCCTGGCCTTAATCCACATTTCGTCATGTGGGCTCAACACCAGAAAAAAAGGGTTCTGGTGTGGTTCTCATGAAATGTTAATGACAAATGGTGCCTGCTCAATATTACAGCTGATAAAAGTTGAACGTAGGCTGCTACAGCATCGAAAGGTCGGGGGTTTGTTTACGCTTTTGGATACTAGATGGATAATGATATTCCTCTCGAGTCTAACATGAAGCTATGAATTAATAAGTAGATGAATTATTTAACGGGCAAATGGATGAATAAATCAGAAATGCGGAATGCGCACCGGGGATATTTTTTTTTCTTCTGTTCTCTAAATCATCTCATCTTACCCCTTCGATTTAAACAACAGGCTCAGCTGTGGACAGCCAAAACTGTGGCCCATTTCCCTGCACTTTCAGTGTTTGTGTGAGAATGGAGTGAGTATCTGTATCATACGGTCGGAGAAGTTTGAAGGTAGCAAGAAGCGAAACGTGACAGTGGAAACAAATCTTGGAGATGGGACAGTTGGGTAAACAGAATTGGCCTCTGATCATTTTTCATTTATTTCTGTATGGCCATTCTCCTGCTTTTTGTTCCTTTTCACCGCCTCGGGGTGTTGGGTTGGGGGGGGGCTATTGGGTCATCTGTCTTCATTAATCGTGAAGACACCAGCGTTTCAGTGGCTGTCATGCACACTGGCTAAGCTTTAATGAAGACAGATGCCCTGTCGGTGGAAGCAGAGAGGCCAGGGGGGACTCCAGCCAGCACACCCTACTTTGCTTAGTGAGGGGAGTCCTGATGATAACAAGATGAGATTTGTTTATTTAATCAATCAGGAATCTATAACCTGCCCTCCTCCTATTCAAATCCTTCACAATTCAAACATATGCGCAAACCTAAAAACGAGGGCTCCGAATTCCATAAGTTCATTTTTCTTTCGTGTTTCGTTCCAGAAAATTAAAGACGTGAAAAGAAAAACTTGATAAATTGCCCCAAGGGTAAGGGAGTGGAGTCTAGCAGAGCAGAGAAAAGTGGAGACCGCTGTGGTGTACTGTTTCAAGCCCAATAACCTTTGTAAACAAGGCTGCCCTATCCCCACATGAGGAGTCATAATGCCTCTTTTTACCCAAGCAGTTACTCCTCATTGTTTTCATCAATGAGGTTGACGAATTGATGTTTGAGGCTGATATCTCATTGGATGGTCCAACTGGACTGTGCAAATGTCCTGCCCGGGTTGTGATACCACTCACAAACGTGGTTTGTGAAGAGTTGCGAAATTAATGAGCAGCCAAAACCAATTAGCGTTGGCGTCATGTCGTTAAAGCTTATTATATTCGTTTGAAAATAGGTTCCGTTTGAGATGACATATAATGCCATAAAAGCATTTATCCTTCCTAATTCTTGTACTAGAATGAGTGTGTGCTATTGTGTTGGCGGTAAATCTGTGGCGGTGATAAGTGTCACAACTGTTGGCTGTCAGTCTAGGAACAATCGGAGGATTTAAAAGCATGTGGTCACTTTTCCTGTTTTTTGTTGGCCAAATGGAGACCTCAATGTCAGAGGTTAGTCAGGGGCCGCGGCCTGGCCAATGTCAGTTCTGCTCCATGTGTGGCAGCCTTGTCAGCGTGCTAAAAAGAGGACCCTTTCAACCAGCTTGACTTGTGTAATGCCCTTAAGTGCCTTATGCCATGGGGCCGCTACTACATCTGAGCTGCCTTACACGTAAAGATAATGGACACTGATTTAGTCGTACGTCAATGAGAACTGAATTAGTCAACTGCCAGGGAAGCCATTTGAGGAAGCCCGAGCGGACCGATCGCCTCTCTGTCAGTGTTCATTTGCTTAGAAGAATGAGGCAATTACGTTCAGCCGTTCTCCAGGGTCACAAGAAGGGGAAGTGTTTCTCTCCCACCAAAACATACCTCTATGTCCCAACATTTATTTGGGTCTCAAGCCTGACGCTTGCAAGGGAGATCCTCGAGAAACCGACGGGACAGCAACAGATCCGTCAACCTGCGTGCGATTGCGCGCGTTTGCAAGCTCACACGCACCTCTTTGTTTTTCCTTAATGCGCTGCTCAAACAAGGTAATTGAAACGCCTGTAAATTCTGATGAGAATTGGTGGCGGAAAATGGGAGCCACTATACCTCTGACCACTGCTGCATTCTGGCTTTGATCATTTTTCCCATGATGAAAGTCCGCAGTTATTTCATTATAATTACAAAAGATTCAATTAAAAGATTAGAATGCCCGGGGGGCCCGGACGTAGGATAGATAGTGCTATCTTTCTGGTGGCGTTGTTGCTGGGTGGGGGTGTACGTATGGGGGAGCGCATGCTGGAGACTTGTGCTACAAAACTTGTCGTTCTAATGAGGACTTGTCCGTTCTGCTACATACATAAACCCTGTTGATCCTTTCGAGATAATGTCAAATGAATGTGCTAAAGTTAAAAGGGTTAAGTAGTCAGCTGTTCCAAGGTCACTGGGTTGCAATGGATATGAGAGCGGGGCGGACCTTCACTTGTTTCAGTGAACTATTATGCTCTGACAAATTACGCTCCAAACACAAGCTATGTAAACCAGAGGATTCCCACAACGTCATTGTCGTTTAGAGTGACATGTTCCAAGCCCTGATTCTTAATTACTCTGTAATTTGACTCTCAGCAAAACACTGGCGCCACCAGACCTCTTTATTTTGCATGCTGCTGTTTTTGCTGTGTTCTATATACATTCACCACTCTCTTTTTTAAAAGTACAAATCCACAAGCTAAAACAAAACAAAAAACAGCACAGGAACTCTCTCCTCCATTAAAATACTGTATATAGCAATGCATAATTGTTGTTATTTGCAAGGAGGGAGAGCTGCAGATTTCGAATACGTTGTCCACTCTATCAGGTCACTTAATGTTGTGGCCAGCGAGTGCCCAGAAAAAAGCGTTTTTCAATTCAAGACGTTCTTGCGCTGCATATCCCACCAACACACAAATAAACAGAGCACCTATAAATAAATAGATACGCTCGTTCCAGTGGCTTGTTGCCTTCTCCACAAGCCCTCTTTCGTGGTAGACTTATGCTTATAGACAAATGACAGGCGACGATACCGTACTTGCGTGTTTGGAGTCTATATGCGAACTCCCATATGTCAATGACTGCAGTGTTTACGTGTCTGTTTGGGCAGGCGTTTGGGCATCTAAACTGCTGCGTCCAATCCAGAGACAGTCAATGTGCCAGGCTGGATTCCACAACCCCGTGTTGGAATCTGGCGTGGCCCTAATGGCAGTTTATAGCCCTCCTCTGCGGCGTCAGTCACACGGCTGTAAATAAAACTCATCAAATCTGCAAAGACTGACTATGTCGCGTCAGATGGAATCAGCTGTATCTTCCTGTGCATCTTATTAAAGCCTCCTTGCAGTATTTCACACCAAGTGCTTTCCCTGTAACCAAACTATCAGTGAAAACTAACAACACACGGAACTGAGCAATCTAAGCCAGCAGCCTTACATATCAACACAGTGCAAAATTTGGACTTTTCACATTCATTTGCATATTTAATTTCTGGCTACTGCTGCTATTGTGACTGTTGACTGGGAATATTAATGCCTCGCTCTTAGGCATAGGCAATTGGCAGACTGTGGGTATGTGTGCGTCCTTGTTTTTTAGCAACACAGTGGGAAACAAATGGTGGGTTTTACTGTTTTTGTGGGGACCATTTTGGAGGACCCCACAAGTTCAGACCTCTTTTCGAGCAGTTCTCAAAGTGGGGTCCGTGGCCTGACTGCAGGGGGTCTGTAAAGTCATTTGGGTCATTATAAAAATTATACGTGTTAATTTCATTTTATATCAAATTCTGAAAGTATTTGTGACTCTTCAATAAAGCAATCAATTCAACCAGTTTAAGATATTTCGAAGAATGTCATCATTTTTAGATTTGTCAAAATGTGTTTGGTGTCTACAATTGCTTGCTAACGAAGCGATGAAGCCAGCAAAGCCAAAGCGGCATTTTATTTTATAATGATGTTTTTGATTGAATAATTGGCAGCAACCTGTTTAAGGAAAATAGACCCGGTTTTGTTGTTTTGTATCCTTCGGTGTGGCTGAAAAGTAACAAATACTTGTTGTCAAATTGACTCTGTTGTTGAATCAAAAGGGCACTTATGTTCAGCTTCAATGATTTTTTTCTTTGTTTTGTCTCCACAAACATTTGCAAACGGGGTCCTTGGAAAATTTGCTTTCTCAAAGGCTTCCCTGACTCCAAAAAATGGAGAAGTCCTGTTTTAGAGACTCAAGATTTGGTTATAGGTTTGAATTGAAATTTGGTTGAGGTTAGGCAATCTGTTGTGATGGTAAAGTGACTATGTGTGTATGTCTATCTGTGTGTGTGCGTGTGTATACGCATGCCCTTGGATTTTGTGGGGACCTCTTGCACTTGTGGGGATCTTTTCGACGGACTCCACAAGTTCAGCCCTGTTTTTGAGGATTGCTATTGAATTATTGCTTTGAATTAGAGTAGTTGAGTTTAGGGTAAGAGTTGGGGTTAAGCAATTTGTCGTAATGGTCAAGGTTAGGGTTCGGCGCAATGGGATATATCAATGGGATGTCCGCACTACAGTAGAAAACCCACTTGTGTTTGTGTGCTTGTGTGTGCCTGGATGTGCGTGTGCGTGCAGCCGAGCGTACATTTTTGTGTATGCCATAACGGCGTGCCCGCAACATTTGGACGTAAACGTGTCTTCAGTGTATCTAGGAGCATGCATGTGTCACCTCAGAGCCATGTGTGAAGAGAGCAGCCCTGTTATCACTATGTTATTGACTGACAGCTTGGCTCCAGCGTTGCTAGGGGCTGACTGTTATGAGAAACCGAGGCCAAGACGGGCCTCCGAAAGCCAGAGGAGCCTGAGCGTTCTCCCTCTGTGAATGGCCTGTGTTTATGCAGCAATTTTTTTGGCAGGGAGTGGTGGGCTGCTAATGTTGGACAACGAAATGCTAATGTAAGATTTGGTAGAAGACTAGGTAGGATGCAGAGTCTGTCACGTGTCTCATTTTACTTTTGTATTTGTTTGCGTGTTTAAGAGAAGGATGTCTGCAAGCTGTTAATATACCCTGAGCTGTACTATGAATGTGAATGGGCACCCCAAGGAGACACCTGTGTCTTTTTACACTAAGAAGGAAACAAGAGAACATGTTCACATATGTACAGCTGTACAGTCATCACATTCTTCCCTTACCAACTGTCATATCTTTGAACCAGAACCACTTTTTTCCTTTTTTTTTTACCTCACCATGAGCACTGCTAATAGCCTCGTGCACAGATGTAGAAACATCCGTGTTTGTTTTAGTCTCAGGTTCTGTTATAGTCTGAATTGTATTTATTTGCCTTGGACAGAAGGTTTTCCCTGTCACGGCGATTATATTTCCTTTCATTTCACTGCTTTTCCTCCAGTGGCAGTCTCTTTTGCACATTTTGTGCACGTATAAACTCATCTAATCAGGCTTCCCCTGCAGCCACTGCCCAACATCTTTCCTAATCTCTCGGGAGGACCTGACATTAACCAGGAGTGTGACTCTTCATTTGAAACAAGGAACATACACCATATTACACAAGAAGCACATTCTCACTATGCACACATGACACATTCAGGGGCAGGTAGGTGCTCTCGGGCTACAGACACCTTATTCTTCATGTAGTCCTGCTGTCTGTCGGCTAGGATGCGTCAACTGCAGCTCCAAAGTTTGAGCGTGTATGCCAAAAAAACACGGAGAAAAAAGTGAACTCTATTGACAGATAGGAACTCATCGAGAAAAGCAGTGAGATGCTGCTGGGGAGGATTTATGCTTTCTTCAAGAATTCTGAACGGCTGGAAGGTACACTCTCATGGGTGATTTTTCTTTATACTTGGATGTTTCTCTCTCACCAGCACCACACATTAGATTGATGTGGATTCAACTATTCTCTTTATAAACAGCCAAGGAGAACACACTCCTCACATAAGGTTGACTTTGCGTTGCAATTTATTCTTCACGTTTTAAAATGCTCCACCATAACAGTAAAAAAAAAAAGCACAGGAAAAAAAAAGTGTTTGTTGCCTATAGCTGGGCAGTCTGTTGGCATAAAACGGTTATTAGCAACAGTCTCTCGGAATAACTCACAACAGTTGTCTGTAAAGCCCATGGGCAAGTCTGAGGTGGGTTTGTGCCCGTTTTTAGTTTCAGAAGTCACCACAGTGACACGGATAGCAAATCATTTAGGCACCGGAAAGTCTCTTGTTGGTCTCTCACTCCCTCACATTTGTCATTCTTCCTCTGTAGCTTAGCTTGATGTAAAATGTTGCGTTTTAGGTTGTAATGATCGAAGCTAGCTTGGTAGCTTCACTCTATTGGATCAAAATGTTAGGCCACAGAAAATGGATACAGAGAAAGCAACAATTTCAACTTTCCGGGATGACGTTCTGCTGCAAGTGTGCTTATGGGAATTTGAGAAGTCAAATGTCATTTATAATGCACATGGAGAGGACCTGACTTCTAATCTTTGCTGTTAGTTCTTTCCAGTGTCGGGGTTAAGGTCAAGACTCGCAGATTCTTCCCAACTCACCCAAAACATTGCTTTTGTGGACTTTGCCTTCTGCATTTGGGCACAGTCATGGTGGTACTATAAGAAGGAAGTATAGATTTATCCAAAATATGTTAGTATTCATAGCCCAGACGTGGATAGTTTCTCAAAACCGCTACCTAATTTTTATATGGTTTATTCTTTGCAAACATTTAAAAGGCCCCTTTTTGAATCTTTTATTCATTTTACAATGTTGATTTCTCACCCTAATCACGCCCAAAGTGTGTGTTATTTTACCACACTGATGCATTCCTAAGAATTCTTTGCTTTTTCTGGACTCGTAGCACCCTGACCAAGTAGATAAAAAAAGCTTGTGAGGAGTGCGATGACATTGGAGCACCCAGGAATGCCCAGGAAAGCCCTCGTACTGCCTCTACCCTGCCCTTGTACAACTCGTACAGCGTAAAAACAAGCCCACATTATCCGAGCAACAGTACGAGGAAAAAAAAAAAAATAAATAAAATTTTTCAAAAAAAATCCATTTTTCATAGCCGCTCACAAGGGTCACAGGCTCGTTGGTGCCTACCCCAGCAGTCTTCAGGCAGTATGCAGGGAGACCTGCATACATGATTGGTTATTGCATTGGTTATATATATATATATATATATATATATATATATATATAGTCAAAATAAATTGAAAGTGAAATAGACTTTTATTATAGATAAACAGTGGTTTATTATAGTTATGTTAATGCTGTCAGGTTGTGTCAGGCCAGCAGAGAAGGCCTTGCTGGCCCTGACGGCCCACAAAGGATATCCACATATTTAAGTGTGGAATGTTTAAAAGATAATGATTCAGGCCCTTTAACCCGTCCATTCAGATTGGGAATGAGCTGCGTTGCAGGCTTGTCCCATTTGAGGCTTTCATTTGCTCAGTTTGGTCGGCAGCGCTTCCCTAATGGGTGGGAGTGAGTACTACTGTTGTTGTTTACATTAACCTCCTCTCCCCTCACTTCCTCTGACAGAGCGAGACTGCAGCCACGGCCGTGCTACTTCTACTTTTGTAGGTTTCTATTGTTGTGGAGAGGAAGCAATAGCCATTGAATGAGTGCTCGAGACCTTGCCAGGGACAGACAGGTGAGAGCCAGGACTACAGATGGTGAGAGGAAGTCTGTAAGGACGAGCAACAACACGAGGATCAAAGGCTTTGGGCTTCCCTCGATGACTCTGTTCTCTCCTTGTCTCGCCCGTCTGCTTCCTCCGCTCGCTGTCGGCTTCCTTGCCTGCCCGTTGCTCGTTCCTGTGTTCTTGACATGATCAATGGCCCAAGGCTGAGCAATACTGCCAGTTTTGGGTTCAGTCCTCAGTCACTGAAGTAAAGCTGTGCTCTGCTCTCTTCTGGTGGGCAGATGAACAATCAGCTGGAGCTCACCGCAGGGATGGGAGGCCACATATTTTCCACACAACTGCACTTGACTCTTTTCTTTTGCCCGTGTTCGTCATGAAAATCCAATGTGGAAAGTTCTTTGATTTTAATTAGAGATGCCCAAATATTCTCCCTCCTTGACTTCTTTTGTCTAGTTTTTTTGGGGATGTGTCCTTGCTCAGGTTTTGTGCAAGGACATTTTTCAAGGAACCCTTTTTATTGGTTTCATTGGGGACAGGCCATTTGGCGTTTGAATCTATCTTGTGTGTGTTTTTGACAGGGTCATGTGCGACAGGAAAAGGAGATACTTGTTGCCAAACATCACCTTGGCTCTCTCCATCAAAAACATATCAAGAGGCTCTTTTATGAGGTGCTGTTAAGTGGAAAGTGTGTTCAGAGCACCAGCTGACTGTAAGGATTAATACACTTTTTAGGATCATGTGCGTCATAGCGTAATTGCCTGTCTCTCTTTTAACTTACTGTTAAAATATCCCAATACAAACGTTCCTTTTTTTCCCCCCAGCATATTTTACTTATGACCGGCATCTATGCTATTACACTAATGAAATGTGCCCTGAGGATATCATCTTATCCCACTCTGCCGCCTTTCTTGCTCTACTTGTGTGCACTTTAATCAGGGGAACATGTGTGTGCGTGTTTGTACGCCATGTTGCACTCAAAAGGCCAAGCTTTCCTCTGCAGCCACTGTGGCACCTGTGAGCAAACACTAAAATGTTTCGCTAAATCCGTTCTCAGATTATATGTTTGCATCATGCGTTCACATGCCTGTCTCTCTCGTTTCATGACTTTCTGCTGATTCTAACAGGTTGATGTGAATTCCTGGGTGAGGTTTTGTGCGCGTGTTTTTCGACAAATACTGGCCGTCGTAGAGTTTTTATCACTTAAGAGGGCACTCTGTAGATTCATACTTATTGCTAAGGATCTGTTTGACCGATTTCACAAATCAGCATGGCAGAGATCATTTCGCGTGAGTGTGCGTTGCAGGTAATGAGAGCTATGACAGCTGTTGACAAGCTTGTCTTCTGCTCAGGATCTCCTTGTCAGTACAAACATTCCTCTTTCCCGGCTTTTGACTGCAGCAGCACAGTATATAAACCGTTTCTTACCCTTTTGTGGGCAGATTACATTGTGTGTGTTCTTGTCCGGGGCCTGAGCCTTGTGTGAGTTACACAATGGACTCTTGATAGACTTCTTACATGAAAGCTCGCAGGTGACTCAACTGTGTGCAACAGGACTTGAGCGAAAGAGCAGAATGATGCGAGCTGTGGGAAATGTGAGCGGGACATCAGCGTAGCCACAAAAGCAGTGACGGAGATCCTCAGGAAAAACTGGTTCCAAAAAGGGGGAAGGAAGTGAGTGTGTTCTTTGTGGGACCTTGCAGCAGAGGCCTCCGAGGGATGGCAGGAAGACGTGGGTCGAAAGACAAAGAGGAAAGTGGCACTACGGCAAGGGCGTGTTACTTTCTTTTCCTCTTTTTGATTTTTTTTAAGTCCCAGCTCCAAGTGCAGATCTGCTGCCGTGCCACTTGGTGCGTACCGAGGTACTGAGCCAAGAGCGCCCACAAAGGTGCCAGCAAGTCCTCGGACCCACAGTTTATCCTCCTCCTGTTCAATCTGCTCCCCTTCTGCCCCTTCCGCCTGCCCAATAAACCAGCTCTCTTTGAACAGAGAGCCCTCACTTTGTGCCCCTCTCTCACGCGCCGCCTCCCAAGCTCTGCACACTCTTTTACCGCTTAGCAAATTGCGTCAAGAACACGCAACGCTTTGCAGCCTGTTTAATGAAGGTAACGATGGAGACAAAGGCCCCGCATGCCCACGCTTGCTGTCGCACAAACAGCAAAAACGTGAACATAATGAGGCCCTCACTCACAGGGTATGTTAATGGGGAACAGTGGAGCGCACTGGTACACTGTTCGGAGCTCTTGCCCTTTACAAATCAAACGCGGAGGCGGCTGTGAGCGTGCTTTGTGCACATTAAGCAACAAGAGTTGGAACACCTACAAACAGGAGCATGCCAGTCACTTGCACACTTTATGGAAAGTTTTTCTCACGCCATACAGGGACGACCGGGGCTGCAGTCATGGAAGAGCGTCCCGCTGACGATTCACTCCCACCGACGAGTCACGTAGACAAGATCTACAGGCATATTGTGAAAGAGGACTTACTTGTTAAGCTGCCAGACTGTCATATGCTACGCAGTTAAAAGCAGGCTGTTGCAACACCGACAAACACGAGCCGCATAGTCACGCCTTAGCTCGCATACATAAGAAACACTCCCAGTTCCAGTTAGTGAACAACAGGCGCCTTCAGTGTTACCGGAATCACCACATGCACCTCTTCCTGCTCGCGGCCCGCTTTTTTCCTCTGCTGTTATATATGTCCAACCTAAAGTAGATCGACTGGCACGACCCAGAATTTTAAAATAATTGAGCTGGGTGAGGTCACCTTCAGCTAAAAGGCTATTTCTGTCAGTTAATATTCCCGCCTAATGAGGCTAATGATTCAACTCCTTCCCATCCAGTTTCAAGCTCTTAAGTGCAAGGTAGTCAGGTGAATTGCCGTTTGTTAGTTTGTTCCTGGCGTTTGTAGCCACTGATAGTATCAGGTTGTGCGTGTGTGCATTAAGCCTGGTCACTGCGGCTGGGTCGCAATGAGAAAGGATCAGCCGGTTGATACCTGGCAGGAAACCAAGAATGGCTACTGATAAGTCAGCTAGACCTACTTCTTGCCTCTGCCAGCCCGCCACCTTCCCGAACAACAGTAGCCACCCACCTATCCGCTCATCCTCTCATCTCATCTGTCCGTCATCAGCTCTCGGGCCTCTGCGGGCGAATTGTTATGCAAATGGTGCCCTAGGCCTCGGAGCGCTGATAAGGAGGGCCTCTCATTTCACAGGGCTTTGTTTTCTCAACAGTGATGAGCTGAGCTGAGGAGACCGGTGAAAGGGGCTCACGGCAGCTGCATGAATGGGGCCTCTTACTGTGGCGCCTTGTGCCAAGTGGTTGTGTGTGAATTGACCAGAGCGAACCTAATGAGGTCAGCAAAGCAAGTCCACAAGTTGTCAACTTCCTAAGCGCCACCTTCAAATGTGTCTTGTTCACTAGGGATAGGCCGGTCATTAGCCGAGCTATTTATCCGGGTCAATATTTGGCATTTCGATGAACAGCGCTCTGATTTGAAAAAATCTGACGCCTGATCATAAATCAGTTGAAAACTGTGTTAACTTCAGGGAACCGCCTTATCTTTAAGAGAGATTCTGTTGACTCAGAGTATGAGCCGATTAGGTTTGTTTGAAAACAAAGATGTGTACCATTTTAACATTTCTGTTATTTTGAAAATTTGGAGAACTTTACCCTAGAAAATTACATGGAGTTTTTCTGTTAACTTTTTGAAAAAATATCGATAGCAGCAAGAGCTTTCTGAAATTTTTGTTCAAATTTTCAAACAAAAAAGTCATTTCATTGAATAGATGAATAAATAAATACATCTGAAATTTTGCTCTATATTTACATAAGACATTTCAACAAACTTGAGTTGGGGTTTGTATTTTCTTTCATTATTTTGATGTCAATATTATTCGTTTTACTGAAAATGAATATCAAATCTATATATTGGTTATCATTGTTCTTGTCTACTAATGATCAGTATCTGCCCTAAAAAAGCGGTCGATCTCGTGTGTTCACCATCCAACAAATGTTCTTCAGGATGGCCTCTCTGTAGCTCACTTTTTTAATTGTGTGTTCCAGCACATATGGTTGGTCCTTCTACGCTATTTTCAGCACTCACGAAGGAGTTTCATTTGCTGCTGTTGTTATTGCAAAGACACAGAGGTTCACGGCACATTTACAGGTTTGCTGGTCCCTCCTCGACCCCGCTTCTTTCTGACATTCCCGGCAAGAAGATTGGAGGACTGCTGTGGGCCACTGCAAACTTTTGAACATTTGCCTTTAAAAGTAATGGAAACCATTTTTTTTTTTTACCTCTAGATAAGTAAGGCTTTGAGGCACAAAATTGCAAGTGGATTCCTAAAACTTCATTTGGAACACTCAAATTATATGAGTACCAGATGTTTGAGCTGCAGGCGTCAAAATGAAAAATGCCTGACACATTTCTGTCACAGTCATCAATGAGCACGTAGTTGGCCACCGCACGAGTAGCTCTAATGGTCAGTTTGGTCTTGAACAAGACTTTCCTTCACATTGGCCTCTCCTCCCCTTTTACACCCCCCCCCCCCCCACCACACACACACACACACACAAACCTCCTTCTCTTTTCCCAATCAAATTGCTCCATTTATGTCCCGTTTTCTTCTTTTTGAAGTCCTCCCTGCCCTGTAAAGAGCCAAGTTGGTGGTTTTCGTTGCAGCCATGGGTGTGAGAGAGGGGAGGAAGAGGGTGGGGGTGTGGGGGTTTGTGGGTTAAGTTTAGGCTAGCCCTCTGTGCTTTCCATTGAGGATACTGGGGGGAGGTGGGTGCAGTAAAAGTTCGAATTTTAGAGCCTCCCTGTTTTTATTTTATGATTGGCTCTTTTTTTACGGCCAGGGAGCTACAGCTGGTGTGAGTGTGAATAGCTGCCCAAGGTGACCGAGCCCCAATAAAGTGAAGGCCAGCCTGGCTGGGGCCTCCAGTCAGGCAATGGGACTGCCTTTATAGGCCGCCTTATGAGCCGAGGCCTCTATTAAAACCTGGCAGGGCTGCACTGAGGAATTTAGGGCCAGGAAACAAGAGAAAAATAGGGTTTGTGTGTCAGGGGGTGGCGGGATACCAAGTTGAAGGGGGGGTTGAAGTTTAAGGGTGACTAATGGGAAAGTTGAAAGCGGTGCATGTGTGAAGTGATCTAGTGCTGTATGTGTGTTAGCACATGTTGTCGAGGAACTTAAGATGCCTTTATCTCAGGCCTGTATTCGTCCCACTCACTGGCGTGAAATACTGAAGTTTAATGCAGCGTAACAAATAAATTATATGATTTGAGGTCACATTACTGATGTCATAATTGTGGCGGTGGTCTCGCTTTTAGTTTAAAAAATATACACTGGCGGCCGTGTGTGCACTCAATGTCCTAGTGGAGCCAATGTCAATCTGTGGAATGATGAACAGCCAGTTTTGTCTCATTCTGTCAACAAGCCTCATCAGAAGATCTCTCTGTCGACAACACAAACATTAAAACTGATTTGATTCAACTGTCAAGCTGTCACTGTTCTTCACAATTATTCAGGATTGTAATTGGCTTCTCAAGATTTACTCTGGTACAACATGTTCGTATTGCATTCATCCCTGTGCCTAATGTTTGGATATAAGAATTCAATTGTTTTTTTTCACAGAGCGACTTTAAATATATCCGTGACAAAATTGTGGTGTGTGTGTGTGTGTGTGTGTGTGCGCGTGTGCGTGTGTGTGTGTGTGTGTATGTGTGTGTATCCCAAACATTTTTTGCTAGCTCCAAAAATCAAAACAAAGCCATTACTGAAAAGATCAATGTCACCGGCTGTCATTTCAAACTTGAAAACAGTTTTAAACAAGTCATGTATTCGAATGAGCACAACATGGCCGTAAGACAATGATTTGTCACATATCACATGCTCATGTGCTCAGTTCTTTTTCTTCTCCCACCCTTCTATAGCGGTGGAGACTCAGAGCACCAGCTCAGAAGAGATGGTACCCAGTTCTCCTTCTCCACCTCCCCCACCTCGGGTCTACAAGCCCTGCTTTGTGTGCCAGGACAAGTCCTCAGGGTATCACTATGGGGTCAGCTCCTGTGAGGGTTGCAAGGTGAGAAGATTCCACTGTAGCAACACTACTCTGCTCTCTAGCACTTGGAAACTAAATTCAAACAATCACAGAACTACACAATTTCAAATTGGAGACGGCCTCAAAAGGCTGGCATGCAATTAATATGTCACATCATTTGATGTCTTGACTATAATGAAGAACGTATCTCCTGCCCTCTCCCCTTTTGTTTCTGTACTTCCCCATACTCTAGGGTTTCTTCCGTCGCAGTATCCAGAAGAACATGGTGTACACCTGCCACCGAGACAAGAACTGTCAAATTAACAAGGTCACGCGCAACCGCTGCCAATACTGCAGGCTGCAGAAATGCTTTGAGGTCGGCATGTCCAAGGAAGGTCAGTGCTAACATTCCAGTTCCATATACTAACTCATATAAAAAGGGGTCGGCATTTGACTAGGCTACATTGAGGTATTTATTTTCACGCAGGTTTTTGAGGTAACATGTTACTTTTATAATGCCTAACAGTAGCACATTACATTTAGACAGTAAGTTACTCACGATATAATCGTTACATTATTAACGATACTGAGTTTCATAACGCATTGCAATTCTTGGGCTATGAAACAGTAATAATTCCGAATTATAGACAAGAAAGTGAGCCACGGCATAACTGACGTTCAGTCATGTATTATCACGTGCAGGACATCCCACCTATTGCTATAAGCCACACATGAGTTCACAGTACTATCACAATTTTGTTTAATTGTAATAGTGAGATCAAACATGGCTTCATGAAATAGAAATGCAAAACATATTCAACATACAAGGTGGCAAATTAATATGGGATGCACCCATATTTTTAGCCTTCGTTTTTGGGAAAAATTGTGTGTCTTATATTTGGGGAAATTATGGTACACAGTTCTCGCCCTTTGTCTTGCTGGAGTCACCGAGTAGCCTCCAGATAGTTTGATAAAGATGTCCGGTGCTGCCCTGTGTCGCCCTGTGAAGTTTCCGTGATGAATATGACACTGCAGTTCCTGAGTTTCTTGTGTTGTGAATCCAAAGATGCAACCCATCAATCTTGGAAAAATTGCAGAAATTTTGCTGGGTAAAGAGAGAACCGCTGCATTGTTTGCTTCAGCCCTCCGCATTTGCCCTACCTTTGTTTACAGTCTCTATGCCGCCTGTGAGCTGTTCCAGCTAACCGGGTAGACTGCGAAGCGTCGGGTGTTCTCCGTAGATCGGGGATAAGGCAAAGATCGCTGATGAAATGGTTGTAATTTTTCAGTCGAAAGAATAGAAACTCCTAGCGCGGGTATGATGTAAAAGCCGAGCTGTTCTGTAAGAACAGACTCAAGATGAGCAGGAGTCTCTTCTTCAAACCGAAGAGACACCAAGCCGAAGGTATGGTATACTGGAGATCTATAAGCAAGATAGCTGTAAGTAGCTATATTCAGTTGTTGCTAGTGATGTCTACAATTATGAAACGCAACAAGAACGGCCTTATTCATGATCAAACGTCCATATGGTATTTTAAAAATTATATGTTAAATAGAATATGTATATACAGTAAACATAAATAATTGGGCTATTTTATAATATATAATCAACTGCCTAATTTACTTGGCAGACTTCAACTAAGGGGCGTATCAGAGTTTTTTCCACTTAAAACACAGCTGATGAAGATGTGGGTAATTTACAAACTGTTGCTTGACCATAATTGGACTGAGACTAACCAGAAAGGTTCACCTTGAAAATAATTCAAAAGGATTCATTTACTTGATACAGGTCTGTTTGATGTAACAAAAAGAAGAAAAGAAACTACTTTTTAATGGAAGAAAAATGAAACTATATCATGATACTGTATATCTTTACCTTATACCTTATATGCAATGGCCTATATCATGATAGAGCTGCCCCCCCCCATATTGCCAGCACTGTTATACCTGATTCTAAAAATGCTTTTTGAGCTCAAGCTTTTTAAGCTTGAACCTTTCGCTGCTTGGATCGGAATGCATTCGCTAAACAGGGCTTCGCGTACTGCTATCCATGTATTTGAAATCCGACTCACTCTGTGCAAGTTAATCGGCTGCGGCGGAAAGTCAAAGCTAACGATTGAAGTGCTCACACTGTGCGTGAGGCCTGTTTGCTGTGCCATCCTGTACTGTTGGAGTCATGGGGTCAGGATTCAAATTGTTATTGTCAATGTGACTGGAGCAGTCATATGACTGCTTTCCTTTTGTAAAACACAGCCAGGCTTATTCGGAGCTGAAAACATCAAGACACACACTTCTGCCCTCATCAGAGGTCGGTGGTCGCCCGGGCGCAAATGGCGCTTTGTCACACAGCTCCTGGGATATGCACGCGGGTGTAACGTTTTGCGTGGGATGTACGTTAAGACCGGGATCACATTGTGCCTCTGCTATTACTGGATATCCTGAGAGGAAGGAAAGAATGGGAGGGGGGGAGAGGAGGGAGAGCGTAGACTAGCCTATCGAATTGATAGGGAGATGGACGAGGAAGAGAGCGGTGATAAAATGGAGATAGCCAAGCTGTGCTAAAGGAAATATGTTTAAACTGTTAAGGGCAACCTTAGTTGTTGGGGAGTTCTGCTTTCCATGGTCGTAACGCTAGCAAAAACAGCACAAAGCATGAGACTTGTCACATGCGATCACAAGAGAACATTCTCTTTGGTGCCCGCACGAGGAAAATTAGCTTTCTCTTCTCTTTTTCCCCTCCATCATTCAGCGGTACGCAATGACAGAAACAAGAAGAAGAAGGACGTGAAGGAGGAGGTGGTGCTCCCAGAGAGCTATGAGCTCAGCGGAGAACTGGAGGAGTTGGTCAATAAAGTCAGCAAAGCACATCAAGAAACCTTTCCGTCACTTTGCCAACTGGGAAAATACACCACCGTAAGTCGCACACGAATGCAGCCTCAACCTCCTCTTTGTTTTTGTTTTAATTTTGACTTTGTGCGCTAACACTCCAGCGTCACTGACGCTTCCCAGTCGCATTTGAATGCATAAATTCACTGAAGCTTTCCCAATATTGTGGTGGCCTAACTAATTCAGTTCCCCATTTAGACATCTGCGAGGCCTCCCAATGACTGATGCAACATGTAAATAGATTTCTCCCATTTGATGGATGTAAAATGTAAATGGTTTGTGAAGGCTCGGAAACACGCTCAATGCAAACAGGTTTGCCGGCCGCCTCCGCAGGCGGCACACTAACTCGTTTGTGCTCTTGCATGTGTTCAGAACTCCAGCTCAGACCACCGTGTCCAGCTTGATCTGGGGCTTTGGGACAAGTTCAGCGAACTCTCCACCAAATGTATCATCAAAATTGTGGAGTTTGCCAAACGGCTGCCAGGCTTCACCAGCCTCACCATCGCCGACCAGATCACCCTTCTTAAGTCTGCCTGCCTGGACATTCTGGTGATTAACTTTGTTGCCCATATTAACTTCTTGATTAGTGGTTTGACAAAAAAAAACAAAAAACAAAACAAGACGAACACGTCATCAAGAAAAAAGCTCGGTCTGGTTGGAAAGAATACTGGCACCTGGTGGACATAGTAGGTAATTTAAGAGGATTTGCTTATTCTGGATTGACCTTGCTGTCTATTGGCTACAAGATCAGTTAGTCACTAATGACATATCAATGTTTACTTCTGGCTAAATTTTGTTCAAATCAAACAATAATAACAAACACGCGGCGCCATGGTTCCGCCCCTCCACAGATGCTGAGGATCTGCACACGCTACACTCCAGAACAGGACACGATGACCTTCTCTGATGGCCTGACTCTGAACCGGACTCAGATGCACAACGCCGGTTTTGGACCGCTGACCGACTTGGTGTTTGCCTTTGCCGGTCAGCTCTTACCTCTGGAGATGGATGACACTGAAACTGGCCTCCTTAGCGCCATTTGCCTCATTTGTGGAGGTACTGCAGCTTTGATTTGCCACCTGATTTGAGTGTGCCTCATTGATAACATGTATGGTAATGTGCTGTCTATATTGTTCATTAGATCGTATGGATTTGGAGGAGCCTCAGAAAGTGGATAAGCTGCAGGAGCCTCTGCTTGAGGCTTTAAAGATTTACGCCCGCCGCCGTCGCCCCAACAAGCCACACATGTTTCCCCGCATGCTCATGAAGATTACAGACCTCAGGGGTATCAGCACCAAGGGTAAAGACAACTTTTATTTGGTCAGATGCATATTATTCAATCGATGTGACAGAACAAAAGAAAAAGTGACGCAACACTATTTTGATACTCTTCTGTTTGTGGAACAGGCAGCAGCCGGGATAAAAGTTTAAAAAAAAGTTTCTTGTAAAGTAAAAAATGTTCAGCTTGAATTATTTTAACTAAAGCTTTATGCGTTGCATATACTGCTCATCCCACAAAAGAACTCAAAAATAATTTTCACTGTAAAACCGTCAACTATTAAAAAGAATAATAAAAAAAAATCATCTTGTGTAGTGTTGCAAGCATCCCAAAACTCTTTACCCCCTGCTGCAGCAAATTCTCTTTGTTGACAATAGGTTCCGCCACTAATATTGTGAGCCCAAAGACAAAAGTGCCACCTAGAGGACAACCTGAAGAAGAGCAACCATAAAATGGCTTCCGTGCCCTTCATAGGTTTTTCTTTGCTAACTATATGTTTCTTCATCCTTAGTTGAGTCACCTGAGTCAAAACGGAGCACCGCACTTAGCTGCATCTAAAGAGATGCCGTTTATGAAGCCTTTACCGCTTTTCTGTTTAAAGAAGTGCAACTTGCTGTCAGCTGTTGGAAATTGCCCTACATTCATTCAATGAAAGAACTGCATAGACAATAGCATCACAATAGTAATTCAGAAAACTGAGTGACCAAAACTTATCTGATCCTCATATAGCTCACAGAGGAGCTGGAGGCATGGGCCAATATACAATTCTGACACTATGATAATGTTGAGCAAAAATGTTAAGGTATCATGGTAAAAAGTGCTCATTCCCGTTTATAGACAGTATGGGCTGTTATTGAAACCTTGATTTTTAAAAAAAAAAAATTTTAACATCACGGTAAACTGTCAGGAAAATGCCGAAGTAGTTGTACCAACAACTTAACCACCACAAGGTGGCGCCCCAAAAAAACACACATTAAGATAACTAATTTATACAAAATAACTTTCACATTTTCAAGGAATAAGTACTAGTTGAAGATGAATCATTTGAAGGATAATCTGAATGAGTTAACATGTTAAAGCTTCCCCGTGTTAAATGATAAGCCAAGGCATAACGCCACCGCATACATACATATATATATATAGATATATATATATATATATATATATATATATATATATATATATATATATATATATATATATATATGTGGTGGTTGAGCACCGATTTGTTCGAACACCGAAACCAATTTTCCCATAAGAAATAATGGAAAGTATGTGTGCACAAGTAAATGTGCACAAGCAGTACATGATAAAGATAAATATAAATAAAGCATTATAAACCATTTTGTATCATTTACTTACGTTTTGGAGAGTGGTTGATGGCATACAGGAATGGATGTGGAGAGGACGGGAGGGAGTTACTCCTTCCATGATGACGCTAGCTAACTGCGACGCGAGGTACACCGCGTTCATATTTTGCTATAATTTCCTTCTTTGGTTCAATAGTGGTCCTCATTGTTTTCCTCTTTGCCTTCCCCTTATCACTGTCTTTCTTTGGACCCATTATTAAGGGCTAGAGCAACACGAAAAAGTTTAAATCCGGGAAGAAATACTCGAACAAACGTCTTACTCCGCTGGCGGTCTGAGTTGAACTGGCGCTTACCCGCTGGCCGAGAAGGGCCGAGAAGGGCCGAGGAGCGCGTTCGGGTCGGCTCGGCTAGTCGAGAACCGAAAATCTGTTCGAGGTCCGATGCATTATCTACTTGAATTTTTTGGTCGAGCACCGATTTGGTCGAGTATAGAGGCGGTCGAGTACCGAGGTACCACTGTATATATATATATATATATATATATATATATATATATATATATATATATATATATATATATATATATATATATATATATATATATATATATATTTTTTTTTTTTTTTTTACAGGTGCGGAGAGAGCCATCACCCTGAAGATGGAAATCCCCGGCCCAATGCCTCCCCTGATCAGGGAGATGCTGGAGAACCCGGAGGCTTTCGAGGACCAAACAGAGCGCAATGATAGCCCGCCGCCACCCCCGCAGCCACCTCTGCCCCCCACCCTTGTGGTGAAACAGGAGGCCGAGGACGAGGATGACAGCTGGGCCACAGAGAATGGCAGTGAGCCGTCTCCGGAAGAGGAGGAGGACGACGACGATGACGACGTGGGCGATGAAGAGAGGGACAGGGGCTCGGACAGCGATGGGGAGCAGTGGGGGGGTCTGGATGCCATAGATTTAGACGGCACCAGAAAAGGCCTTGTAGGGAGGGCTCAGTGAACAGCCTATTTCATACTCATGCACTGATTGATGACACACACACACACATGCACACACACACCTAGATCACCTCACTCCATCACCCACCTCAATAAAAAGCTGGCCTTCTCACCCTCCTGCCCCCCTCCCCCACATCCCCATGTCCTCCACAGTGGAGCCTTATGAATTCAGAAGCATTAAACTGTGGCCCACATGCTCCATGACAAATGAACTCCAGACGCATCAGGCAAAGGAGAGATGACAGTAAAACACACATATCCACACATACACATGCCCGCAAACTCCTGCCAAGGCTAAGGAGTGACGTTACATGACAAAAAGAAGCAAAGCTCTCATGTCTCCACTATTGTTGTTTCAATATTTAGAGGACAAAGCACATTTCTCAAAACAAACATGAGTACAAGGCAAAACCAAATCACGTTTTTAACCTTTGTTTTTGCGGTTCTTGCTATTGATTGTTGTTTTTCTTTTCTCAATTCATGAAAGTCCATATATATGTATATATATATATATATATATATATATATATATATATATATATATATATATATATATATATATATATATATATATATATATATATATATATATATATATATATATATATATATATATATATATATATAATTAGTTATTTTGGTCATATATGACTCCTGTAACAATTCATCAAGCTTTTTTTTTTTTGTAGTGGTGAGGAGAGGAACTCACATTGGCCGACAGTGATAATCAAACCGTGATGATTGTTCTCACGTTGCAGTGAATAAGGACTGCTGTTAAAAAAATGGGCAGAGATTCGTATTTCTCGACTTCCAGACTGCCTCTTTTGAATTCAGTATTGTGCCAAAGTTAGGAAGGTTTTCGGGAGGGGCGGGGGACGTTTGACTACCGGCAGGTCCTTCGGCCGCAATTTGTACACATGCTCCTCTTCCAGATGTTACAGATTTACACCTGATCTTACATGTAGCACTTTTGTACAAGACAAACACATTGGCACGTTCAACCGGCAATACAATCAACCCGAGTTTTTTCCGATGATGTCAGTACACGTGCAGACATGGAGGGAGAAACAAACAAGCAAACAGGAAAAAAAACAAACAAAAAAACAGCGCAGCAATCAAACACACATTATGCAAGTGGAAAGCAGGAAATTTCTTTGGGAAGATATTTTGGAATAAGACTCAGGGCTTTTCGGTGAGGACCAAACACTAGCTGCTTGCAGGCACTAGGAACAGGCAATATTTATGTGTGTATTCTTGACCCCGTTTTGATTAGCTTGACCCTTTTGCGTGTACATACGGTCAAAGGTGACAAAGAAGTCCGAACAGGTGGCGTGGATACCAGCGTGACTTGGGGCATCGTGGTTGCTCGACTCGGCTCAGGCCGGCATCCATGCAACGTGCTGCCTTCTCATCCCAAAAAGCCATCATTATTATCATCATTTCTTGTGTATATCCTTACTTCTGTTTAAATGTGTATAAGGATGTGTTCTTATGTATCATTTCTATATTTCTATGTTGTCAAAAGATCTCATTTTGGCATCAGTGGTGGGAAAAGCATCTGATATACAGATATACTGATTTACTTTTCTTCTTCTCTTCCAAGCAATATGAACTGTAGCGACAAGACGAGAGGGCCCATAAAGCGAATGTGGTCGGATCTCCTCATTTTCAAATGTGCGTGGGTGTGTGCGTGCGTGGGTTCGCAGTTCAGCCCCAAATTATTTAGACCCGAGCAACATTATGAGTTCATGTCAATCATCATTTGTTAAATGCATATATTAAGTTGAAAGTTACTCAAGAAACTGAGGAAATCACAAATATTCAAATCTTTTCTCTTTCCATGCATGCCAAATGTGTCATCACTCTTTTCATACCAATAACACCTTAAAAAAAAATACTGAGCTCTCCATTCAGCATCAGTCACTGTCATAGTTGTATATTCTTCTACCAGTTGATTGGATCCTTTGGAATGGTGGAAAAGATTGTGTGCTCAAGATTAGGGTTATGACCATTCACCAAGTAAAAAAAAATCACTTTTCATTTCACTCAAAATGGAGTGGGGTCTTAAATGACTTTGGGCGAACTGTCCGTAAGCGTGTTTTTTAGCCATAGGATGTCTGCTGTTACGGTGCTGTCACACACTAAAGTGTCTTTGTGGAACGACTCTGCTGGGCTGTCACCGTGTTAACGTAATGTTGATGCCGGCAGAACATTTGAGATGATGCCGTTTTCATCGTTCTACTTTCTCAACATGGCCAATGTGTTGTGTACCCATTGTTTATGTCAACTCTTGTCATACAAAGAAAAGCCATATAAACAGTAAGAGGCACAATAAACTACTTTTGAGAGATTTACGGACACCTTTTTTCTATTACAAAAATGTTAGTGTCAGTAGTGGCGTTAGTGAAGTGATACTGGTGGTACCTATGAATTAACTTTTTTTTTTTTTTTAGTTACAATGCTCGTACATTATTTTTTCTGGTATCTGTATTTGACTTATGTATTGTATTTTTCCCAAGACTTTTTACTTTGGCCACCTACACTTCAGAACAGATCTACTTTCTAGTCCATACGTTTAAAAATATGCGTGTTATTTTTTTCATCTTCAGCAGAATGACACTGTAAAAAATGTAAAACAGAAGAAAAGATCTACATCTTGACTAACTGACTGAAATCTTTTAGTTTTTAGTTTCCTTAATGTCTAAATGATAGGTGTCGAACTCCAGTCCTCGTGGGCCGATGTCCTGCGTGTTTTCCGTTTTTTTTCTCCTCAGCAAACCTGATTCAAATGATTCACTCCTTAATGAGCTCTGCAGGAGCTTGGAAATGATCCTAATCATTTGAATCAGGTGTGTTTGAGAGAGAAGGTTAGAAAACATGCAGGATATCGGGCCTTGAGGACTGGAGTTTGACACCTGTGGTCTAAATTACAGTCTATTACGGTCAAACGCCATACTTTCACTATAACTGTAATATTTTTGAAGTATGGCTGCGTAGGTAAATATCAAATAAGTGATACGGGTGTGATATATTATAATATTTTTGATGGAGCTAAAGTAATTACATCTTCATCTATGAAAAAATATTTTTTTCATGCAGACACCGTTCGCAAAATGTGTTTATTCAAGTAAAGTATATTATTAGTACATTTTTTTTATAGTCAAACGGACTCAACTTTACCTTTGAAATACAACAGTATTAAGTAGTTAAGTAGTAACGTTTTAAGATAGTTATATTTTATTCATATGTTGTAAGATTTTTTTTTGTCCATGTTTATTTCATTATATGGTGCCATGATATATGGCAATTAAATCTATATGCAGGGGTGCACATTAGTAGTATGTTTGTACCCGTCCATGACAGAAATCACTGATGCATAACGTTGCGTGCTTCAATTTGCGTACCCACCTAACATTCATCCATGACAACCCCACCTGAACATTTTTTTTTTCCTGAAAAGTGTCTTCGAGATGCCGTGGTGAAAGATTTAGCGCTCATGTCCTCAGCTAGCAGAAAAAAAAACAGGTATTTCAAGACGGTCTTTGCATTGTTTTTTTTTTTCCAAAAGCTGTATTATGACTATTCCCATTTTGCAGTACAGTAATTTAACATTGTATTTGTCACTTTTTCAAATTAGAAATGTTTGTGTTGCATTAGGAAATAACATCCAAATGAGACACTCCATCTTGCCTGTCGCAACCTTGCTCAAACGCAGGTTGTTTTTATGTTTACTTTGACAAAGGGCTTCGCTATTCTATGTCGTCACATTAACATCTTCGTTGCAATCGTTAGCCGCGGCTGCAGTCAAAGCTGGTGATTTGCATTTATGAGGTAAGCCAATTTTACGGCAAACATATGTTAACGAGGGCGCCAAAACAGGAAGGGCCGCATATTTGGTATCTGACCAGTTGTGCCAAAAGTGGCTCACTGCTAACAATGGATTCCTACTTTGAATGTGGTATTGCGATAAGCATATTGTGTCATTTCATGTTGCAATACAATATTCTTATTCTATTTGTGTCCCTTTTTCCACTATCAGTAATGAATATAATTTCCAGAAAAACAAATCAACACTTTCATTGAAATACATCTCAGTCTATACTTATTATTTTTTATTCGATAGAAGAAGAGTTGAATCAATGCTCCCACATTTTTCACGAAGATCGTTACCTTGTTTTTTTTAAACTCAAGTACAGAGTGAGTACATCCCACCTCTTGATCTGAAAAAAGTCAATCGAGTCATCCGGGGACTCCGAGCAGACCTGAGCAAGTTTGGCCACTAGAGGGAAGTCGTGCACCGTGACTCGGCCATGTGGCTGCGTGGAGGAAAGGAAAAAAAAAAAAAGAGCTGCATGGGTGCTCAGGTCATGTGGGGAAGTGGGTGCAGTGGCTCATAAATCACAAGCTCCTGGTGAACAAGGACATCAGATAAAGGTCTGCCCTTAATGCTTGTTCACCGTGCACTTGGAAGGAAGACAGCTGCTGGCATTAATAGGGCATCATTGCAGCTTTACTCATGGTTGGCCTCGCTATAGTTTAGTCTCAGCGATGGAGAGCTGTGCTAGCTGTGAGCTAAACTAGTCTTTGGTGATTTATGAGCAGAATTTAAGGACAACGCGCACAAGAGAAGGAAGCTCCCGGAATAGGTGCGGATGGCAGCGGTGCACCGGCAACACTTGTGGAAAAGGTCAAACGTGCAAATAAAAGGGGAGATATGTGTATGTATGAGATATATAGTCTAGGAAGTAAATCGTAAATCTAAATAGTCAACCCTCGGTCGGGAAATGTCCCAAATTTTATTGATTTTGGAGCCCGGAGATGCCCAAGTGATACTCAATCTTCTAGAAGACAGCGTCTTGTTTGTTTTTATGAGATAAGATAGCAGAGTCCTCTGAGATCTGACACCCAATCTGTGACAAATTATAGGACATCAGGGCCTTAAAGTTAAACAGTATCACGTTTGTCACAATAGCACTTTTTAAATGTTTGTCCAAAGCACATCAGAAACAAGCAAATGAATAAAAGAACCCTTTGTGATGGCCTGTGTAAATGTCACGTCAATAATCTTGATTTATGCGTTTAGCGCAACGTTTACAACGCACACCTCAGCTGATCAGATCCGTTTATTTTGATATTCTCATAAATTCTCAAAGGAGCGGAGCAGCTATTCTCGTAGTAAACATCTTTTTTATTTTTATTTTTTATCCCCCCCACTCGCCCAGTGTGCCATTCAGATACAAACGCCTCACCTTGATTTTATTAATAGAGCAAGGTGATAAACAGAGATGAGATTCTATCAATTATATGATTGCTTTAATTAACTATCATTAAAGACAGATCAATAATGCCAGACTCAAATTAAAATAAGGCCCATACATTATACACTATTTTACAAGGAACAATCAAATGGCCTCATATACTAAGCCTCTGGATGGGGGTTGCCACGGCAACCAAAGGGGAGCTTCAAAAGAGACATACACATGTATACACTCACACATACACACAAAATCATGCATGCACGCACGCACGCACGCACACACACACAGCTTGATTATATTGTTTGATTATTATTATATACAGGTATTATTACTATTATATTATACGTATACTTGATTATGTGAAGTTAAAGTGTGTGTGTGTGTGTGTGGGGGGGGGGGGGGGCGTGATTTGATTGCGAAGGGCAAGGAACATTACAATGTAGGTCATCCACAAGCCCATCGACTATTTGGACAAAAGTATTCGAGTAGTGCTTTGCATTTTGGGCACAAAAAGGTTAATTTAAGAGCTCTCATTCGCTGTATCTCGAGGAGGATACTGCATTTGCCTATTCTACCAGACACTGGGTTAGAGGTGGGGCAACACCCTGGACTGGTCGCCAGTCTATGGTAGGCAGGGAGGATCCCAGAGTATGAGGGGAAAATCCTTGCAAACACAGGGAAAAATGTACAGACAGAAAGCGTAGCTGAGATTCAAATCTGGGACTTCACAACTATGAGGCATGCGTCCTAATTACTTGTGCATTATACTATATTTAACATCAAATAATTTAAGGTCCATAGGACCTTAGTGATACCAGTTATGCTAGGCCAGCAACCAGTGTGACTTATGGGTAATGGTAGAAAGTGGGAGCCAGTGACAGCGTCGCAATATAGTGAATATGTGATTATTACAATTAGCTACATAACTGATCAAGTAAAAGAGTCATGCGCACTTAATGACAACAATTTACTCATTGAAATATGCTCTACTTTACACTACACCTACATTTGCTTGGCTCCGCCTATAACTATCACAAAACGGTTTAGTATTTTTTTAAGTATAACCTTTTTGGGGTTTTACTGATCACACAATGGGGAAATAGCCAATTTTAATAACACACAAAAATAGTATTGAAATATCTGTGCATGTATTTTAACAAAGTTAACCATTACAGAATGGAGTAAAATGCTCACACAGAGGTCTGGTGGCCATCGGGTCATTTTGGGGAAAATATATGGCCGCTGAAGGTGGGTCGGTCGAACACCCGGCATTTAAGTTTCCCCCCTTTGGACAATTACGTTATGGCTCGAGATGGTTGCGGTCCAAAAACTGACACTCCACCCACAGAGCTTAATGGCTGACGTGAAGCCAAATTTTGGTCCGTCGATGTGGTCACCCTTTGAAAACGTCTGAAAAGTGGCTTTTTTTTTTAATGAGTTAAGATCTACACCAAAATCTTCACATCCATATTGTTTCACATCTTTTATCGAAACAGTAAAAGTACTGTAATTTATATAGCATTTATATTCCTCATCATATGCTCAGCATATTTGCTTATCTGAAACACATCACGCTGATGATGCATTGATGCAGCCAATCTCACCATGAGAATTGTTTCCTTATTGGTTTAAATAAGGTTAACTTTATGTACAGAGATATGAGTAGCATCCAAACATTTTTCGATGGCAGTGCTTCTCAAGTAGTGGGGCGGGCCCCCCTGGGGGGGCGTGAGGTGATGCTAGGGAGGGGCGCGGATGGAAGTTTTGGGAGTGCCTTATCCCAGCTGACTTGGGGACACCCTGAACTGGTTGCCAGTGCAGGGCACAACGAGACAAACAACCATTCACGCACCCAACCACATCTAAGGACAATTTAGAACATCCAATACCAGAGGTGGGCACTTTGTCAGCACTGACGGACTGTCTGCCAGTCTGTCGCCGACAGACGCCCGTTTTGCCGACGGGCCGACAAATGATGGTAACGCTCAAACACATGGTGAATTAAAATGTCGGAATTGCAATTTTCATCCGTCTTTGTAATCGTCGGGGTAGATATTACTTCAAATGTCCGCCATAGGTCCGCTAGCCCACCACGCCGCTTTTTACTTACTGAACTATAATTCAACTGACTTGAACGTTTACCTCCCATATTGCTGCATCTTTATAGTACGAACCGCAATCAGCCAGCAGTCAATGTGACAATAGTCACTTTACAGCACCACCAGGCAGAGGAGAAATGTGTTCAGTTAAGTCAATAAACTGGGTTGGTTCAATTCACTACTTGTCATTCACAGCTATATAACAGCTGACTTAACAGAGATTTATTTGGAGTTGCTCCCTTTCTTAGTCCTGGTTTCAGGTTTCTTGCAGATAAGAGCATTTTGGGAATGCAGAACAAACTTGCATGCTTTCTCTGATTGACTCTTGGCCAGGAAATGCAAGAGAGAAGTTTTTTTTTTTCAATTTCCTAATTAAAGACGTTTTATTGTAAATCCGACCTCAGCAATACTTTGTTTTACTCGTAGTGTATGTGACAGATAAAATTTAGACAAATGTGAATGAAAGTTTTCTATAATTTTAGGTTAGACAATTACAAATGAGAACTGACATCCACCACTGAGTGTCATGTAAAGCAGGATAATGCCATCCAGGGGGACATGATTATTAATTGCGCTCTTGTCCCCTGCATTTCTCAAATGTGGGATAGTAACCATGATGGTGTATTATTACAGCCTAGGGTTAAACCCCTTAGCTGGCTTTGTTTTCATGTTACACTTATATTATTCTGTTGTTTCAATTGCAGTGTAACTGTAGAACCCCAAACATGGTGTTGACTTTATGTGTAAGTACTAAGAAAAAAAGAATTAGAGTGAGTACAGACAAGAAATAGTCCAGCGACTGACAAATGACAGGCCAGAAAAAAAATGCAAAAAAAAGTTATATGTCATCCTCTAGTAGTGGCAGAACGTTAAACACAACGACGAACTGAGGGAGCCACGATTAAGATTTCGTCCGGCTTGAAAAAAATG
Organism: Hippichthys cyanospilos; assembly: GCF_059441005.1. Classification (NCBI taxonomy): domain Eukaryota; kingdom Metazoa; phylum Chordata; class Actinopteri; order Syngnathiformes; family Syngnathidae; genus Hippichthys; species Hippichthys cyanospilos. The sequence goes on along the minus strand of NC_142370.1, from coordinate 25,968,937 downwards.
ACGGACCGCCGATGACGGAAAGGGGGCAGGGCTCTGATGGATGTTGGAGCAGCAAAAAAATGTAAGTTGCCCACCTCTGTCCAATACACCTGCCATGCATGTTTTTTTTGTCTGTGGGAGGAAGCAGCTGTACCCGTATGAGAACCCACGCAGGCTCGGGGAGAACATGCAAACTCTACAGAGGAAGGTGTATTTGAACTCGGGCCCCTCAACTGTGAGGCGGACATGCTACCCACTGCGCTGCAGTTTATTGACTTGTAAAGTTGCTTTCATACAACCAGTGAAACAAAAAGGTGTTTGAATCTTTTTTTTTACTTTTTCCTGATAAACCACATAGGCCTTCTGTATACATTTTTTCATTTTCAGTACCCAAGGTACATTTAAAGTAGCGTGTTTGGCTGTGAAAACAAGATAATACATGTTTTCTATTCGGTTCAAATCACCTTCACGATATGTTACATTATGTTGGCATCCATATGGTCAGCATGTTAAAGTGCACCTGTGGTACTCAAAGGTGAGACGTTAGGAATGCACCAAAATGAAAATGTTTGGCTGAAACCAAAAAAAAACAAAAGTGTGGAATGTTTGGCCGAAAAACACAACTGAAGAAAAATGAAACTTTTTGCGCACATTGCCAGCCGGCAACCAATGAAATTCTGGAAAGGTCTGTAATATAAAATACCAAAGTAATTTCACCCGTCATTTGATATATGTCAGCTTTTATACCTTGATTGGAAGCCCGTATTATTAGGATACTTGCAGTTATTAATGTCTAATGCATTGAATGACTTTTATTGTCTGAGTTTGAAATGTCAGACTGGCTTGAATGCACCACGTGCACTGCAAATACAGCCGGCGGCATGCGCTAATGCTGGGAACTTGTGCAGTGTCATACAATGACGGTATAATTGATTAGTGGTTTCTTAGCATTCTTAATCAGCTATTGGATATGATTTTCCTTTTAACGGCGGTGTGCTGATTGATGTTGGTAGCTCTGCGTGATGACGACAACAAAAACAGTCACCGCTCCGCTAACTTCAAAAGTTCACGAGGCCAACTTCAAAACAAAAGCCAGCTACAGCGATTGCATTAAAGGCCATGTAATATTTAATGTGTTTATTTTAAGATGACCCTAACCCTATAGCTCAGTGGCATCCATGTCTCCCAAGTGAGCGGTTGTGGGTTCGATCCCCTGACCATCATACTACTCGAGTCTACTTTGGAAGACAGAATAAGAAAGGGCGATAGTGTTTTTTTTTTTAAACGCCAATTAGGTTTTGCAGCTAGCTTTGTTCTATTTTGCAGATCCAGTAAAACCTCTCAACAACCAAATCCGCATGTGCAAAGAAAAAAATCCCCCATTGTGGAAAAAAAATCCATGCATTGAAGCCTTTCCCTCTCTCTTACTTCCTCATACAAGGAAAAATCCCCCTGTAGGATAAGATGATTTTTTTTTCTGCATTTGCGTTGCGCTGAAATTCACTACAGCAAAAACAAGCCTGCAGGAAAAGTCTAGCTTGAATTACGCGCCGGCACGCGTTTTGCAGCACTGTATACTTGGAGCGGCTTTCCCCCGACGTCAGACAATATTCTTCCATACTAGACAGTATGGACAGTAAATTGACTCAGCATACAAACACAGCATACAAACACTACTACGCTACAATCCGCCATGTTGTCCGCTCGTAAAAAAATTTCGTCGGACACGCGTTGCGGAAAATCTGTTCCGCGTGGACTCCGCGTCATATTGACGCGTGCAGCCGCGCAGTGTTAAGCTTAAACCAAGCCAACACTTGAAGAAAAGATAAAAGTAATAAAGATGAAAGATAGATGAAGCAAAGCAAAAAATATTATGCAAGAAACTGATGTAATTATGAAAATGAATGCGTATTGCATATTTGGCAATTTCTTTTTTTAAAATGTTGGGTGGTTTTGTTTTTAATTTGTCAGTTTGTAGCTTGCACAACACATTTTTTATGTTTGAGGTATAGATTTGCTATCGTGAAAAGTACCTTGCTGTGAAACTTGGCTGCAAATATGATGTTGTTGTAGGGGAGTTCTACTGTAGATATAAACCAGCTTTTATAGTATGAAAAAGATGACACGAAAATAAAAAGTTTGAACAAGACACATTGTCATTTCATGGGACATTGCAGTACCAAAATATGTGAAAAACTGTTGCTCAATGAAAAATCATATTTCTCAGTACATTTATGACAAAAAATCAGCTGAATTGAGAGCATGGGCAAAGCATGAAACGTTTGCTAGTTTGTTCATCTCTGATAATGCTACTGATATGCTCAATCACAATTGTAACATATTATTTAGTAGAGACAGTATTTTCATTCATTTATCAATGAGTAATATGTGTTTGTGAATTAATTTGGAGTGTGCATACAATTTTGTATTTCATCTTAATTTATTTTATTTTATGAATATTTATAAGTATTAGTATGTGTTATATACTGTTCTGTATGAATATTTGCTCCGAGTTAGCTCAATTAATTCACATGTGCATGCGAGAGAGCCAGGATAGTCCTGTGTGAGGAAAAGCGGAAGAAGACAGGACTGAACTTCATTCCTGTCATTGTTGATCTGTTTAGTAGGAAGTCAGCCGAAATATTGACGAAGGGCTTCGATGTGACTGGATAGGGAAAAGCCTCTTTTACTGCTTCCACAATCACCGGATCCGTGCCGGTGAAACTCCGTTTGTTAACAGCGGAGTGAAACGTTGCATTTAAATTTGCGGCCATGCGGCTTACCTGCGTTACACGAGTCGGCGAAACGCGACGACGATGCTTTCAATGAGACTTGAATTTCCTCCGTCGTTTGTTTTTGTGCATTCTGCTTAGCGTGCAGGCAAAGAATTACATTGCTCAGGGAAGACCACTGGCTATTGACATGGCAAAGAAACACTCCGTTTCTCCAAACGTGAGTGCCGCCGGCTATATCCCTTTCACATTAGCATATTCTTGGTCGAATTGATTTGTACACCATCGCTGAGGGGAGAGGGGCCGCATTTAGGTCCAAATTTGGTGTCCGCATTTTTAATTTTTTTTTCTTAGTCAGTGCCGTCGGGGATCTATCCTGTATTGGTAGGGGAGTAAGAGTCAAAGCAAACACAAGCAACATCAGTTAATTCATCAGGTAAGTTGAGGCCAAATATTGCAAGAGCAGTGTTATGACCTTTGACCCCAGTAAAGTCCCGGACCGCACCTCGACGCGATACGAGGCCGCGAGCCGACCGCGCCGTATACAGGACGGACGTGTGAGTCATACAATATGTCGTCTGCACCCGGGTGGCGGCAGGGGTCGTTACGTGTGACGCGACATCATTTTACAGCTCCTGCTTGGGTCAGAGCAGACAGAAAGGACGCGCTCCTCATTTGTTACACATGCGGCGAAGGCGCCGAGGGTTGCGGCTCAGTCAAGGGAAAAGAGAGGAGAGGTGAGGGGAAGGTGAGGAACGTTCTCAAGTGCAAAGACCATAAATTTAACGCCTTCCCTTGTGTGTGTGCCTGTGTGAGAGAGAGCGCGAGAGATAGAGAGAATTGTGTGAGCGAGCGGGGGCCATCTTAAAGAAGGGGTAATGGAACAAGTGATGGAGAAGCGCTTGGCGAGGAGAGTGAGGATGGAGGGTGTGCCAGCAGGGAGGAAAATGAAGTGAGAGGAAATAAACAAGACCCAGGTAGAGGGAAGAGGTGATTCGGGCGGGAGGAGGCGGGATCATAAAAAACTCGGGAGATGTGTTCTGGCCCCTGGCTCTTTCATATCTTTTACATTTCTAATTAAAAGAGATAAAGAGTGAGGGAGTCATCAATCCCACAGTGATTTCCCAGTTAAGGTTTTAGAGGGGGCTGTAAACTAGGCAGCCCAGCATCATTGATTTTATAATTAGCTATCGTCACCCCACACTCAAGACGAAGCGAGTGTGGTTGAGAAGAAATTCAAAAAAAAAGTGGGGAAAAAGAGGAGTCGACCGTCAAGCGGAGCAGCGAGGCGTGAGGATGAAGATGGCGATGAAGAAGTCGGCCGGGGGGAGGGGGGCGTGCAAGGGAGAACCCTGCCCAACACACACATACACTTTGAAAGAGAAGTGTGTTTGCGGCACACATTGAGCCAGAAGGGAATGAGGCAGCGGTGAGAAAAGAAATGGCACGGTTAATTGCCGGTGAAATGTCACACCAGGATCCAAATATTGCCATGATCTTTGGCCAGAATAAGACACATTATGCCCAATAATGGATACATAAACCATTTTATTATACAAGAACCCCAGCCCAAACCCTGTTACATGGCTGATAAAAAGAAAATACATAGAGGGACGATCTCGAGTCCAAAACTAACTATTGGCGCTTGTCATAACCTTCTTCTGTGACCACAAAGTTGCGCGTGCACTGTGCTTCTATAACCATTTCAAAGAAAGGATATACGCCAGAATACAGCACTGACAAATGAGAGATTGGCCTACTAGTTCAGTTATGACTTCCAATAATCCTGAAGCCGATTAAACATTAAAATCCATTTCTTTTGCACATTATTAATCCATTTCCCTTCTAGCTTCAGTTCAACAAATTCATATTCTTCACTTACAATAACGAGCTCCTGTATTAGGTATCTAGTTCTTTCAGTCCCGGCCAACGGCTTGCAGGAACAAAGATGGACAGGTAAATGGAGATCTTCGCCGTTGGGCTCAGCTCCGTCAGCGCGGCAGACCTGTACAGGGTCCATATCACAGCAGATGCTTCACCTATTCGCCTGCTGATGCCGCTCCATCCCGCCCTCGCCTGCGAACGAAACCAAGAAAGGCTTCATCGCCAACACTTGGGACAGGATCTCATCTGACCGGCAGGAGGGGCTCCACCCTTTTCCGACCGAGGACCGGGATCTCAGATTTGAAGGTGCTGATTGTTATTCCCGCCGCTTCACACTCGGCCGTAAACTGCTCCAGTGAACGTTGAGATCAAGGCCTGAAGAAGCCAGCGGCATCACATCATTCGCAAAAAGTACAAATGCAACGCTGAGACTGGAAAACAGGACACACTCGATTGGGCTGCGTCTAAAAATGGGGTCTACAAAAGTAATGAACACAATCAGTGACTAAGAGCAGCCTTGGCCGAGTCCAACCCTCACTGGAAATGAATCACTTACTGCCAGCAATACGGACCGAGCTCAGACATCGGTTGTAGAGGGACCGAACAGCCCGCGTCAGGGGATTTGGTACCCTCTTCTCCTTAGAAGATCAAACGCCACAAAACACGCATGCGGCGTACAGTCGACTGCTTGGTTGAACCCCCACAAACAAGTTGGGACTTTGATCCTCAGGTGGCTGCAGCCAAGTAGTGCACTCTGATTTTCTGCATTCGGCTAAAGCTTTTTATCGCGTCACAGAAAAACGGTGGGAGCCTTATACTCTCGCAGGTGGCCAGGCAAAAGTCCTCATAGAAACTTGAAATGTCTGCAATGTATTTGTTTTGCAGCAAAGATGACAATATCAAATGCTTAGGCATTGTGTTTACACATCTTTAATATGAGCATTAATGATATACATTAGGAATGAGGCGAGACACGAATCCCTGTCATTCAGAGGAATACCTGGCAGAACATTCTCTGTGTACATTGCCAAAAAAAACTAAAGAAATCTTGTGCTGTGCAGGGACGAGACATCTTGTGGCGTTCATCCTAGCCCTAAAATACGTGTATTTAACTTTTATCCAAAGACGACACACAGAAAGAACATTTTTGCAAAATGAGCTTGAAATCATCGGCCTTGCAAAATCTAAAGAGAGCCGCTGACCCGTTTTCCAGGTTTGATCAAGTGGCTTTTGACATACAGCAGAGTGCTTAAGATGTGATTCTTCCACAATCAATTTCACATGCTCAACCAGCAATGAGTAGAGAAAGGATTTCATCTGCCTATCCCTAACCCACATGTAAAAAATGTCTAGCGAAAATAGGGTGCACAATTAGAACGTCAACTATACAACGTGACGGTTTCTTTATCGAGCGTGGCGACGCCTTCGAAATGACCGGAATTTAGCTTTATCGCCGCACAAGCGGACTTGATTACATATAGAAAATCTAAAAATCGCATACGGTATTGACGAAAAGATAGGCAGCAATTTTTACTTTACAGGCAGTATCCGGCCAGGGGCCGGAGGGAACGCGCTGACAGCACGTGATGTCGGTATCTATAAAAATTTTCTTTCATAAGACTGCTCTTGAATTATTTATGCACAAATTTAGAGCTGTGTGAATGTGAATTAAGAAGAGAAGAACATATTAAATCCTCCCTGCAGCAGCGAGAAAACGCTAGTTCAGCTGGTCTAAAATGAAAGCGTCAAAGTTAGAATATTATTAGTACAAAGTTTCTGTCAACTTCAATCTGTTCAACGAGCGTTTGATTGCAAAAACATCTTTGAGCACCTCGATGACTCTAAATTTTTACTGCGCGCTCATCGCTCACTGACGTGTCTAAGAAAGTGCATTTTAAATTCTTCGGTCCAGGAGTAAATGGAGGAGCAATATAACGTCACTGCACCGCCTTAACTGCAAAATAATTCCAGCGTGATGCTGTATCAATGCTTTATGCTGTCATGAATGGCATTCAAAGCTGCGATGGGGAGAATTTAATGCTTGAGAGGGAGCTTTGCCATGATTTTCAGCGGGGCCCGGCCCTGCACAAAACATCATAATTACGCCGCCTGTCATGACTCCTAATCACAAACGTCATAAAAACGACATAACATCCGCCGTAAAGCTCCCGACGTAGCAATGATTCAACTGGAAGCGTTCGGCTGCAACCTGCCAAGCGGAGCCTAAACGCCCGCTCCGCCCGCCCGCCCGCCCGGCATCGTACGCCTGTCCCGAACGTGGGCTCGAGCTGTGCTTCTGTTGTTTGTTTTCTTTTGTTTGTTTGCCGGCGCACGACCGAGCACAACAAAGAAGTGAGAAAGTTTGCGCATCAGCGTTGAGTCTGTGGAGAGATGACGAAAGAACAATAAAGGAGCTGCTGCTGCCGCCGCTTCTCACGTGCGGGATGTCCGCCGAGCTGGTTACCATAGCGATGTGTCAGACAGATCACTGGTGGGAAGGGGCGGGGGTGGGGGACACAGAGCAGAGAAACGCACAGCGTGGTTGCAAAAGGTTAGACGGAGGGAGTGTCTGAGAGGAAGAGCGAGGGCTTTAATGATGCTGAAAATTGGCCCGTGACGGCGCTACACCCCCGCAGGTAAATCATCGCTACGGCCTGCTGTCAACTTATCTGTCCCCTTGTCCTCCCATCTCGGCACTCCCGAGCCCCCCCTCCGCCGTCTCACCCCCCCCCGCCTCAACTTCTTTTACGAGCGCATATTCAAAACTTTCATCTTCCGGCCATACTCGCCCCGCCACCATAAATAATCGCTGCCGTTTTGTCTGTGTGTATTAGTGAGCTCGGAATTCATTGGAGGAGTCATTTTTTTGTGTGAGGCCAGATGTGTGAGGTACAATTTAGTGGAGGCACTTAATTCCACCATTTTGGGATTCTTTATTCTTTTGCTTCGCTATATTTCAAGGAGAAATATGTTACTTTTTACCCGGCTGCGTCTTCCCGCTGGCTGGGTTCACTAATTACTTTGCAGAGTGAGGTTGTACACACAAATCAAGTGGCGGCCTCATAAAGTGTGATGCATTGCTCATGTTTAAATCAGCCCCCGTGACAGGGGGCAAATTTGCAGGCTTGTTCAAAAGAAATGTTCATTTTAATATGGTGTCAATAATGCAAATCTAAATGACTTCACTTTAAATCTGCAATTGGCGTGTGCGCGCCTGACCTTGGCCTTCACTGTAAAGTCGGTGCAGGATGACCTTGAAGCTTTTCCCGGATAGTAAAGCGCATGTTTTCTCAGCGCATCTCTGCTTTCGAGGCTTCGAACACATAAATAGCCAAATAACTGGCGCCTTCAAACACCTCCGACAATGCAACAGTGTGGAGGCTCGTGAGTGGGTAATCAGAACATACAGTACGGCAAATCTCTAAGTTGCGGAATAAATGATGCTGCGGTGATAGATGGCCCCTGTGCAGTAGAGTGGAGGACAATCGCCAGGTTATTTTTGCTTTAAAACTGTGTCCCCAAAAAACTGGCGCCAAACAGAACTTTCGGAATAAGGCCTAACAACCTTTGTTTGAAATGACCAAAATGCACTTTCCCCCATGCGCCTCGGATGTTTTGGGTTTTAGTTTAGTGTACGGTAATTGTCTTGCTTACCTACCACATAGCATAAACTTTAGAAATAGGCAATAATAATAAAAATGCGCTTAACAGCTGGTTTATACCAGGAATTCCTCCAACTTCTTTAATGCTTCTTTAATCGGTGTCTTGGATGTCCATATTCTTTGCATTGTGTTTAGAGCACAAATGATGGTAATGCTACTGGCAGGGGTGCTCAATGCGCAGATTGCCATCAACCGATCAGGGCGTTGACGATGCCCTTAATGCATAGTATTTCTTAATTCGTTTCTAAATAAAAACGACTTTTCTGACGTCAATTAAAATGGACTTCTTTCAAGTTGTTGTAATGTTATCATTAGTTATTTTTGGACTATATGTGCCTTCAGAATACAAGAAGAAGCTCAAATAACTTTTTCATGTGATAGCACCTGGTCACCTCCGAAGGGACACCGTGAAGACTTGACAACATTTAAAGGAAAAGCTCACGGTGCAGTGTAAAAACACCTAAGAAAAGACAGTGATTATGGGTGTATTCCAAGTAACATTTTGTGTCTTCTGAGTGACAAAGCGTTTTAAAGATTCAAGCAATTCGAGTGATTATTTTGAGTTTGTAACCGCTAAAAACAAAACTATTAAGGTTTATTGCACAGGCAACCGCGTTATCGACGTGGCTTCAATAAGTTAAACAAAAAATAAATACCGTATTTTTCCGACCTTAAGTCGCAACTTTTTCATCATGATTTGAGCCCTGAGGCTTATAGTCCAGTGCGGCTTATCTGTTGGCCAGGCAAATGTGTGTTCAAGAGTCCGTTTATGGAACAACTATGATATAGAACTGAAAAAATGTGAATCAATAGCTGTGCTCAAAAAGAGTTTTAAAATATATGATTAAAAATAAAAAAAGATATGTGGAAACTGAATAAGATCTTGTATAAAAGCTTGTGACGATTAAATTTGATATACGGTATACAGTATATATGATTGTATTTATAAATTTATGAGTATATATATTATTTACTTGCAGTGTGTGCAATGTTCACGAAAATAATCTATCAATTAAACAACGGGAGACAGAATGCTATCAAAGTATTGATTACCAGTTTGAACTGCTATTTAACTCTGCAGTATTCCGTTGGTAAAATCCATCCATCCATTTTCTATAGATATAATGGTGGGACTAAATATGCAGGCATGTTCAATCTGTTAAGGAGAGGATGTTGCAGCTGGTAGACAATTGAAAAAAAAACCCTAAAGAACATTCAAAAGTTTCATATGCCACCATATACCTGCGGCTTATCCGTGACAAAAGATGTTTTTTTTGCCCAATTTTTGCTGCTGCGGCTTATATACCAGTGCGACTTAATAGTCCGGAAAATACGGTAAATCAAAGATCTAAGGGCAGTATGAATTTTAGACATAGCAGAGTGTAAGACTGCAGGGAGCCTCAAAATTCAATTCTTATATTTACAAACTGTACATTATACATAAATGTTGAGTTAAGAAAAAGGTAGCACGCCGGCTGCTGTAAATCATTTTGTACCCTTTAACTCACTGATAGAGTTGAACAATGAGCGCGCTCTGCTGTCATGCAAGTTCCGCAGACTATGGGTTGTGATTTTAGATGTGAATACTTCATGAGAGGCAGATTATATAATGGCAAGTGTGTGCTGATTTCCAGTTAACATCAGTTTAAGAGAGATTGGTTCGTTTTCAATGCAGCCGTATCCCCCATTTTAAAGGATATTCATATGCAAACCCGTGAGATAAATTTCAGTTTCATTTAGATTTGTCCTCCTGAAAGATGTCTTTTTGTTTTCCGAGTTGAAAATAAGTACGTAAATAAAAAATTGGGGTTTCAATTCTTCTTAGGCAAAGTCACATAGCAAATGGGTGGTAAATGTCTCCGGTTTTCCCTGCTATTTGTTCCCGTTTTTACTTATTCATCTATTAAATTAAACCGAAGGTCTTAAAAACTCTGGCCAAAGTACAGGAAATGCTTAATTCTCCGGATCAGCAATTTCATAAATTGATGATTTACGTCATCACGCCGCTCGATATCCCGCCAAAGACGCCGGTGACGTTATGAGATGGAAGTTCTTTCTGATCGGACAACATTTGGCGACAAACTACCTACTAGTGGCTTGGCATGCTTGTAAATGAATTAAACCAAACTGTGCGGATTTGTGTAGCAGCAATTTTTTTTCGAGAAAAAAATCGTGTGTGTGTGTGTGTGTGTGTGTGGGGGGGGGGGGGGGGGGGGGGTAAATAGCCCTGGTTACGTATAGGGAAGGCTGAAGTCACAGCGGCCCTTCACTGAGCTATTTTTAGAAAAGACCGTCCTTTTTTTTTTTGAACAATGCACAAACCGCAGCAAACAGGCATCCGTAAGTATTCCGGAATTTGCTCAGGTGCTTTCTGTCACCTCCCTCTGTGCTAACTGCTCACCACTCCCCTCTCTGCTCAGTCGTGCAGGGGGGTAAAAAAAATGACTGGCTTTTTCCATTATCATCAAAAAGGCAACTCATGATCTTCGCAAGCCACCAATTATATCGCAGCGGCTTACAAGCCCCTTCACAATCTTAATAAAGCTCATGACAGATTTAGCGGTAATTGAACGCTTCGACGAAAACAGCCACGGTAAACTGTCAAAACCCGTAATCGGCACATGCCTCGTTGTGCGTCCGCATAAAATCACTTCCATTATTGCTGCTAAACAAAGAGCTACTAAACGACAAGTATTTTTTGCAGTTATACAACAATAGACAAATATGCGTTCTATTCTGTACATTCCTGCTCTGCACCGGTTATTTGCTGCCTTGGCTTAAATGCAAACTAGGAAGAGATTTACAGCTTCTGCTGCACACATACTTTACTTTATGTATCATCAAATAGCCTATTATCTAGCTGAGCAGCAATGTCAACAAACAGCAAATAACACTTGGAGGAATCGTACAAGTTACTTCATCTTATTACTATTGTTTTATTTTATTCATGCCCTATTTCTGGAAGGTACTAAACCCAAAGCATACACGCCGCTGAATTGAAGCGGTTTACTTTAGTGTGTTTTCACTTCTGAAATTGGTGTCAAACTTGTTATTTTGGGGCATTTTCATGTATTGCGCTGTAACAAATGATAGATGTCATGCTTGGGGGGTGTTTGGTTCACCTTAGAAACGCGTCCGTGTGATCAGAGAGCAACGCCATTTCTTCTCTATAGCTTTGCCTTGTTCTGCATTGAAGTTGATCGAGTTCTTCCTCCTCCTACACACACAGGCACGCACGATTATTACACTAATTCACACATAACTGCTCATCGGGTAGATGTCTTTATCTAATGAGCCTCTGGCAATGTTGGCAGGTGCGGCGCCATATGCCATTTTCAGTATCACACATAACTAAGCTGTTCAGCTTTCAGGTCTCACCGAATCCGAGCCGAGCGCCAGAGAGGCGGGTCTGGGCTCGTGAGGCAAGGAGAGAGGAGCTGGCTGGCTGATAACAACGGTGCGTCTCTCCATCTCCCGCGGCGAGGGCGGAGGGGTGGTAAAGAGCGACGGGCTCGGCCGCCCCTGCTCACGCGGGCCGTAGTTTCCCAGGGGTCCCGTTGGCGCCAAAGTCCGCAAGGCCTCCGGGTCATTGTCCGACGAGACGTCGTCAGCACAGCCTAGACGACGGGAACGCGAGCGGAGAGCGCCGCCCGTGTCAGACCACTCGCAAGCTGTTCTGAAGGCTATTTAGTGTTGTCGTTGAATGAAAGTTAACACTTTTACTGTTCCCATCTGCAGGGTGTTGGGCAGATTAATGTGGCTTCATTCACCTGTGGAAGCGGTGGGGGGAGCCCTCCACTTGGCACTGGCTGCTGTTCCCATCTTTTGCTCCAACTGACAGATGTAGTCCATCAAGGACTGTGGTGGGAAATACAGCCATCATTGCACACAGCGGGGCGGGCCTTCCATAATCACAGCTTCAGTCGCTAGTGCTCTCATAACCCCCATATGTCTGCCACATAAAGTGGACACGCACGCTACACAATACGTTGCCTTTGCTGTTATGTAAACACGCACTTTACAACTACTACTATACGTCAAACATTATTCCGTTGCGGAGATTTATTTTACGCTATAGACAACTGCCATCGCGGCACATGATGAGCGTTTATAGTAAGCGGACCGGCATTTTTAAAAACATTGGCTGACTACACCGTCCAAGTGGTGGGCCGACATGATAGCAGTTAGGTAACGACAAAATCCCGTAAGCATTTTAACAGCGGCACTGACTGCCCTGAAAAGGACTGATTTATATTTTGCCATAAACGTTTTATATTGCGCAATAACAGCTAAAAAGACAACAACGGACCAAAGACGCCCGACAACCGGGGCGTTTGCGGAAATATATGCTTGTGCTACGTCATCGCCCGGGTTCAATAATCAATTGGTTTATTCATAGCAATAATTTCGCTACCTGCAACTTGAGAGTGATACGAACTCTTTCCTGGACTAAATTTAAAGCTGATAATGACTGCAGTTGAATGAAGTAGCAGTTTAATGGGAGTACTAGTCTCAAGAAGGGGAAAAACAGCCGCTATTTATTTGTTAATCCATACAAGCCATTAAGTAGCCTCTGGAGCTTATCAGCTGATTACAAAGAGAACATAAACGGTGCATTAAGGATATTCAACAACTGAGACCAGCTAGACTAGTTCTTACATTTTTCTCCAAACTCAGCTGCTCCTTCTCCTTCTGGGCAACCCTCAGGCTGGCCTTCAGCTCCTGGAGCTCCCTGCGCATTTCACTCATTTGAATCTGCAGATGCCACAAAGAATACGGGAGAGGTCAGAAGCTAATTACAAGGGATTGCAACTTTACCTGTACAACTTGCACAATACGCTGCTTTCCTCCTCCACGGTTCTTTTGGTGAAATCGTGGGATCCTATGTTTTGATTCGTAATGGTCCGCTTTTTTTGTTTAATCAGATTTCATTCTGTGCCGCCATGCTTTCTTTCCTGTGTCAATTGTTAATATCTTGTCCTTTGTTTTTCATCCCCACCTGTTCTAATTAGCCCTCTTTTTATGGACTACCAATCAGCACTCTCCAGTCTGGGTTGGTTCATAGTTGTCGCAAATCACGTTTTCCAGGTCATGTCACATTTATGGTCGCGGTGAGTCAAATGAGACTTTGTGAAATATTTTCACCATTTTGTCTGGGTGGTCCCTTTAAGAAATGTATTGTAAAAAAAAAAACACACACACACACACACACACACACACACACACACACACACACAAAATCCATGAAACTTTGTAGCTAAAGTTTTTGATAATTCAACATGGATCTTCTCAAGACTTCTTAAAGGGACACGGTAAGATTTAGACAGTTTTTCATTAAAAATGAATACATTAAATGATTATAAATTTCAAAATCTTGCGAATAAATGTGTTCTTAGCACCCAACAGTATGTTTTATATATAATCGCAGGTCTACTTATCATTAAATTATATTACATGGGGGGTGGCACTTGTCCGGAGGCAGCTATAGCGACGGACAATGGTACATGCAGCACCTCCTGCTGTCTGTAATGAAAAACAGTCTAAATCTTACACAGTGTCCCTTTAAGACATTTTAACCAAAATACATGTTTCAGTGGTCTGATAGACTGAAAACAAATCTTACACAGTGTCCCTTTAAGACATTTTAACCACAATACATGTTTCAGTGGTCTGATAGACTGAAAATGTGTCTCTGAATGACGGGCCAAACAATTTCTGCTGCGTACGCGTGATCAGCAAAGTAATACATTTAATTAGGGATAAAACGAGTCCGTGAGCAATTTGATTATCTCGGTTCAAATAAATGCTCGAACCATTTCTTTTCTTGCCTTGGATATCAATCAAACCAATCGCAGCAACAATTGTTAATGCTTTGCATGACAGTCTAACATGCTGGAAATGTGCTGAGAAGGCCAACCAGATTTAACCTTATTTAACTATCAAATACTATATGGACAAGAATGCCTTGGCACGCCTTATCTTGATGTGTTACCTGGCAGTGTGTCGCGGTTTAACAGAACACAACGACATTCTGAAATCACGTTCAATTGCCAATTCAGGGTGTCAACAAATGACTACATTATACTAACATTGACATATGGCATCTGTTGCCAAGTATTTACCGGTGGCTTGGGCTCCGTCATAGCTGCACCTCGCATAAATTTGCAGGGAGATTGCAGCACAGCCTTAGTGGCTGGCACCTTTAGCAGCTAACGGCACTCAACTGCCCCGTATAGGCTGACGAATACCGCCGGATAACATTCCCAAGGCAGTTTAATAAGCATAAATGACTCCAGTGACACAGGTGCCGTTCTAAAAAACATTTTTAACCGAGCAGCATTAGCCAGAAAATTGGTCTCATACACCGAAAATTATAGGGATAGACTTCTCTAAAATCTAACGTTTTAGAGGGCAACGTAGTGTGCTGCTAAGCAGAGATTAAATTTAGGTTAAAAAAAAAAAAGTGTTGATCATCACAAAAGTAAAAAAGTTAAGCTGAATTGTGTTCAAGTAATTACAATTAAGTGGAAATTTGATACAGTCGGCCCCCGGTTTACGAACACCCTCTTTTACGAACATTTCGACTTACGAGCGTGGACCGCGGAGTTTTTTGTCCCCCACTTACGCACAAACCTTCCGTCTAACGAACAATCCGACATGCCGGCCATTGTATTCGTACATTCATTTTCGCTTTGCTACGTCAACTAATTCAGAAGTTGATGCTCATCACGGCAACGTTGAACGCTATTGCTCTTACAATGTCACAGTCACAGTCACTGTCTCAGTCACGGTGTCAGTCACGGACTCAGTCACGGAGATGCTATTGGCCGGCGTCACGTCAATCACAGAAATGCCGATATGCTATTGGCCGAACACCTTTATGTAGCTTGATGGCACAGCTGGTCGGGATGGAAGGAAGGAGAGAAAATGAGTGAAAAACGGAAGGAAAAAATGTTGTGAAGACTTTGCAAACTTTATCTGTTAGACATGGCTTCTAAAATTGCAAGTGGCGGTAAAGGAAGAAGTAAGAGGATGATGACAATAGAAACCAAGCAGGAGATAATGAAAAAAAAATACGAAGGAGGCGCATGCATAGTTAACCTTGCTCGTGAGTATGGACGTAACTGCTCGGCAATCTTCTAAGGGCAAGACTTTCCTTGCCGGGGGACGGACCTCGATCGACAACAAAATGGAGAGGCTTCTTCTATTATGGATTAAAGAGAAGGAAATCGCCGGTGATATGTTTTAGTTTGAGAAAAGTTCTTGTTTAAGGTGTTGGTCTCTGCTCACCTCCTTCTCCACTCAGCTCGAGTCACGTCGCCCCAGAGGAGAATGTCATTTATCCTTTGCATATCCATGTTAATTAAATTAACTATACAGTAGATTATGTTACTAAATTTACCTGTGTGCGCAAATTTGTGATGCTTTTAACTATGATTTTACCACGCATTGCCAGTCGATGTGTACGTACAATTGACCTCGCTTTACTACATCAACGAAATCATCTGCTCATGCTGAACACGGTAACGCTGATATGCTATTGCTCTTACAATGTCACAGTCACTGTTTCAGTCATGGTGTCAGTCACGGAAATGCCGATATGCTATTGGTCGACTGCGTTCTTTTAGCTTGATGGCACAGCTGGTCGGGACGGAAGGAAGGAGAGAAAATCAGTCAAAAATGGAAGGAAGGAATGTTGTTAAGACTTCGCAAACTTTATCTGTTAGACATGGCTTCTAAAATTGCTAGTGGCGGTAAAGGAAGAAGTAAGAGGATGATGACAATAGAAACGAAGCAGGAGATAATAAAAAAAAATACGAAGGAGGCGCACGCATGGTTAACCTTGCTCGTGAGTATGGACGTAACCGCTTGGCAATCTTTTAAGGGCAAGACTTTCCTTGCCGGGGGACGGACCTCGATCGACAACAAAATTGAGAGGCTTCTTCTATTATGGATTAAAGAGAAGGAAATCGCCGGTGATATGTTCTAGTTTGAGAAAAGTTCCCGTTTAAGAAAATAAATAAATAAATTCTGCGGGTTGGTCTCTGCTCCCCTCCGCCTCCACCCAGCTCAAGTCACGT
Source organism: Hippichthys cyanospilos (assembly GCF_059441005.1). Classification (NCBI taxonomy): domain Eukaryota; kingdom Metazoa; phylum Chordata; class Actinopteri; order Syngnathiformes; family Syngnathidae; genus Hippichthys; species Hippichthys cyanospilos. The sequence goes on along the minus strand of NC_142370.1, from coordinate 25,952,599 downwards.
CGCCCCAAAGGTAAATGTCATTTTTCCTTTGTATATGTTATTTAACTGTACAGTAGATTATGTTACTCATTTTTAATATGTGTATAAAGTCGTGATGTTTTTACCAAAGATTTTTGCACGCGTTGCACGCATTCACTAACATAGGTTTGGATTGCCCGTCATACGAGCAGTTCAAGTTACCTGTATGAGCGTAGCCGCTGAACGGATTAAGTTCGTAACACGGGGGGGCCCACTGTATTTGGTTTTCTGTGTTTGGAATTGTTTTTCACCTAGCAATTTTTTCCCCTCCAAATACTTGTTATTCTAGTCAAAGTTTCTGTAGGTTATCCGAATACCAAAAATACTTCGATAGCTGCGGTCCTACATTTCATCCAAATTTAAACCGGTTCAACATAGACAAGTATTTTTCACATTTTAGGTGCCTGTCACTGGCTATTAACCAGTCCAGGGTCTATGCCACTTCTTGCTGAAAGGCAGCTGATACAGAATCCAGCTTACCAGCGACCCTTCCTGCTACAGAAAATGGAGGAATGTTAAAGCGCGCCCTCTGACAATCGTGTGTTTTTGGGTTGTATTCTGTTTCCAAGGATTCAGAAAAAAATAAAATGTATCCTCCTTTTAGCTGCACTTGAAAGCAATAAGGGGTGACTTGAAGGAATGCCAGCTTGTCAACTGATTGAATGCAATTCTTGTGTCTTTGTATTGAGCAAACACACAATTAGTCATAAACTAAGTTTGTATGAAACCAGAAATTTACAGGTAACGCACGTTATGAGTATTGGTTAAGAAGATGAATACTTTGTGGTCTTTCTCACCCTGTTGCAGTCCTTTTCTCTCCCAAGCTCCACCTCAAGGTTAACCCTTTCTGTCCTCTCCTCCTGGAGCTTTTCCTCGATTGTCCGCATCTCAGCTGTAAGGTTCTCCAGATGCTCATTCTCCTTCTGCCCGGGTAACAGACACCCGTCATCACTTTGAACAACACGAGTCACAAAAATAATTCCGTCTGTTCCAACTTGGTCTAAATGGGGACCATACAGTTGAGGAAAGTGAGAAAAACAAAGACACACTCAATGTAGTAGTTATAGGAGAATGCACCTGCAAAATCTTTCTGTCACTCTCCTCTTCTTTGGACGGGGCTGCTGTCTGTTTTGCGCTTTCCCTTATCCTGCACATATTTTAGAGGACTTAGAAAATTGTGTAAATCTGTTTTTTTAAGAAAGGATAGTGACTCACCTTTCCAAGTCTGTCTCTCGTTCCAGAGCTCTCTGTGTCATAGTCTTGATGTCCGCTTCCAGTTGTTCAATTTGCAATTTGTTGGCTTGTGTCACTTTTATTAAAGCATGCTTTTCTTGTGCAAGACATTCCCCTAAAACCATTTCCTCCTAAGTGATCAAGGCAGCATTGTCAGGACATGTCTTTGAATGTCAACATAAATTCAACACAAAAAGAAAATCCTACTAAAACCCTGATACATAGAGGTAAAAAAAAAAAAAAAAAAAAAAAAAAAAGGTGTACTGTACGTGGGCAAATAGCAACCCACTCAAAACTGTTGTGTATTTTCCAGAAAGGAATTATATCAAATATGTCAGGGTGCTGTAGTTTGCAATTACAGTTGCACCGCAGCAAACTAGAAACACACGAAATAACGTATTGCCCGATAACACGTCTATGATTAAGGCAATCATAATTGAGCGTGATCATTTTCGGTTTATAAAAACACAATTTTGGACAGTCTGCAAATGTGCCTTCTGCTGTCTCACCAATACCTCAATTTTTTCCTGGCTCCTCTTCAGTTCTTCATGCAGCCTGCTGATGTCGGTATCAAGCTCTCTGAGAAGTCTGCACCAGGCTAACCTCTCTCTGTTGAAGTCTTTCTTCTCTTTCTCCTTTTGTTGGTTTGCTACCTCTTGCATCTGCAGCAGCTCATCCTGCTCTCGCAAACATATTTGGAGTCGGTTCTGACGAGGGAAAGGAATGACGGCGTCACTCAAAAATACTCATTCACGCCTCACCTTGTGTTAAGTTTTGTTCTTCACCTTCAGTAGTTCAGCCTGAGGTATGACTAGGAGAATATCTTCGCCATCTTCCTCCCAATGTGGCTCCTCCTCAAGGGTCACTAGATCCTCCAGGGGTTTTGGATCACAAAACTTAAATTTACAGCTTCGGGAGCAAACCTCCCCTCGAGCGTTGACGTACACAAATTCATACTCTTGGGGACCAGAGTTGGGAAGGTAGAATGCTAGAGAGGAGTTGATGAGAAGAAAATAAAAAACATGTTCGTTTACACTTTACCAGCACAGTCATCAACACAATTTGCACACAATCAGTTTTGACTAAAAAACACATATCAAACATATATCGACTCAAGATGTGCAATCATGGGTGGCTTGGTGGGTGAGCGGTAAGCACATCCACCTCACAGTTAAGGGACCCGAGTTTGATTCCAGCTGGATCCGGCTTTCCTGTGTGGAGTTGGCAGGTTCTCCCCGAGCCCGCGTGGTTCTCGACGGGCCCCCCGGCTTCCTCCCACACTCAGAAAAACATTCATGGCAGGTGTATTGGACACACTAAATTGTCCTTAGGTGTGATTGTGAGCGTGAATGGTTGTTTGTCTCTGCGTGTCCTGCGATTGGCTGGCAACCAGTTCAGGGTGTCCCCCGCCTACTGCTCGAAGTCAGCACTGGCTATAGAAAATGGATGGATGTGCAATCATGAATGAGTCTCATTCATTTTAATCCAACAATATGCAAATGCACATTAAATGCTAAAGTATTGGCATTTTAGGTATCCAATGGTGGTTAATGTACTGCATCATATTATAGTTACAATGTGATTCTGCAGTTGAAAGGAACTATTATAAGTTTTTGAATGATCAAAATGAGTATTGGTAGAACTGTTATTGAGACAGCATCATTTATGATACAGCTCTTAGATTAGAATTTATTCATTTATTCGTGAGTAATTTCAATTTACTCATCGTTAACCATAATTTGATTTAAACTGTTTCAAATATACAGTATATCCTGTTTCACTTAAAGGTGATGCAGGTAATCGTGTTCATTTTTTTTTTTGCAGGTAAATATGGCTGCACGCCTGGTGTCTCAACAAATGGGTTCCGCAAGCTATAAGCTTGCTTTAATACAAGGAAAAAAACATATTTGGTTGCAGTTTTTAACAATGAAACTTTTTTTTTTCTTCAGAGCACCACAAGTACAGTATGCTTTTTATGACGAAAACAGAACAGAAAAATAAACACCCAGCATTTTTAGTGTGTATCTATCCAACCTGGATGATTTCAGGGTCCTGGTTATCACTTCTTTTCTTCCATTGCTTTTCCAAAGATTGTTTTTCCCTATAGTCCCTTTCTGATGTGCCGCCTGTTGAATGACTACATCCGGACCAAAAAGTTGAACTTCAACAACAATGCTACAAGATCTGAAGGGAAAACTTTATGCAGATTCCCTTCAACACGTATGCACCCGATTAATGCGGCTGCAAAAGCAGACAAGGAAAAGGCGCGCCAAACTTCATGAGCTGTATTGTAATTCACTGCGCAAACATAGATAGCAATTGAGGTAGCATCTTTTGAAATGACTGTATCACCAATCAACAGTAACAACACCATTTCCCTGGGAGTTTCTTTTCTTCTGCTACTATTTTAATGAACAGTAACAACGACAATATGCTCAGATTTCTGATTAATCACTCCTGCAGAGGTCAGTGCCTCAGCTGCTGTACCTGTGCCCTTCACACTGAATTATGATCATCAGCGCCCACTGCCAGACTAGATGGAGCCCACAGCCCCACACCATTGTCTTGGCAGCTGCCATTACTCACCATCCTGCCTGAAGAAAAGCATTCAACCCCCCAGTCTCACTATATTGTCATACAATTTTGACCTGCTCACAAGATGTGTCACGTTCGATTACTTCCAATTTATACAATGGTTTAACAATAAAGAAATAAGAGACAGTAATCACAATACGAAGCATTGAACTTCAGTTATTTACTGCCCTTATCAGGCCAAAATTACATACAGTCACCCTAATTTCCTTCACAAGATTAAGTTTGAGTTTAATCAGGCAGCCTTGTGTTTTTCATGTTTAAACTTGAGTACTGTAAATGTAGCTTTTGAGGTGACTGTGAGTAGCTCCCTTTTGTGACCTAACTGAAAAAAACCCTGCTTTTTTTCAAAGTCTTTTTTAGAAGTAGTGTTTCCCCACCAGAAGTACCCATACGTGTATGTGAGCACATTTCGGGCACTATGTGGAAATGTCATCTATTTGAAGGGTCATTATCTTGTGGCATAGCCAGGCTAAATTCACAACAGCCTCACGCCAGCTAAATTGTCTCAAAACAGCTCAGATGAGTGATCAAAACTAAGTACCATGTTTCTACGTGTACAAGTAGACTTTGTGAATAAGTTGACCCCCTTTTTTTTAACTTCAATTTGGGTGAATTTCACAAAAATGCGAGTATGTCTAGCCCTGACTTTGGTGGTTACACATATCATGGCTGTCCAGTCAAACACACAATGTGTGTGTTATTAAAATGACGAAATGACGGTACTTTTCTTTCATTGTATATTGATTAACAAACCGTTGCGATTATGGGTTAGGGAGGAAACGAGTGCAAAGCAATGTACCCCTGCACGTAGACCCAAATGCTGAAACTAAGGTTGCAACAATAAAATGATTTGAAGTTTCAATGCAAGATCGGTTGCTCTTTGCTGTCTTTCTCCCGCCACCTGCTGACATCCAGGCGTGCCATGCCAATGCTCTCGCACTTTTCTTTTGAACGGACAAGTCATGTTGTCTTTTCCTTTTTATAATGGGTCAAAGTCAGTCGGAAAAATTATCTGCGCAGCCTCATTGTTGACAACAGAGGCAATAGCGCTGCGCTTGACAAAAGTGCATTTTGAAGTGCGCGCTAAAACGGACGTATACTGAGATGTATATAATCATTTTAAGCCTTCTAAATGACCTATTACTAATTTTGCATTTGAATTCATGTTATTCAGATATGTGGAGAAAATTGGTCTGGTTTTGAGTTATGCGGTTCTATGTCGACCCCCCCATATGGCGGTTGAAAATGAGGGAAAACAACTCAACTTGTACACGGAGAAATACGGTAATGCTGCTATATTGGATCTCAACTTTCATGCAACTTTTGTTGCTAAAATGTAGTTATTTCTGTTGAAAGGGTACTTAAAGGTAAATGTTATAGGAACTTATGAAGGTTTTTTTTTCAGTGTTCCTTCCAATTTTTCATTTGCATTACAATATTTACAAATGTTGAATTTGTCTCTTTTGTCTAAAGAAAAACAAATGGAATTATTCTTTATTGAAAAACCGGTTGCTTTGTCACACGTGTGATTTATGAGGTTTAGGCTCAAAGACAGCTACATTCTAATGTAGTAAAGTTGTTTCTCGCCCAGCTGCATTTCTACCTCAATGTAACCTGCAGTTTTCAAAAGAATCCAGCCACTCAGATGCACATCCCCTGTAAGCATTGTCTGATTGTGGAATGGATGGGGAGGGAACAAGTACCCTGGAATTGAACACAACAGTTGACCTCTGTTCGCTCTTGGTAGCTGGCAGGGGCCGGTGCCCAAACAAACGTGTGGTAGTCCTTCACTGACGTCCACCCCGCCTGTAGACAAAGGAATATGTTCCAGAGGCAAAGAGTAAGCATACAATATTGTACTATGAATGTCAGAAGCAATGTACCTTGAAGAGCCCAATCCAGTCACTGCTGGCCCAGCTGTGCTGTGAGGTTATTGTATAGTGACAGTCCACTCTGCTCTGAGGGAAATAGCAGCAGCCCACGTTTCTGAACTGCACCGGTGCTGTGGTTTCCATGGTAATGCAGCACAAAGGCACTGTGTTTTCACACGGGGAGAGGAGGGAAGGGGAGCGGTCACGGTGCAATGTTTTGAATAATGGTTACACACAACACATCAAAACAGACAAGTGCCATTAATGAGCTCAAGAAAGTAAGCGTAGGGAACTTGACTTGCGGGGAGAAATTGGTTTTAAAATTATTTACACAATTGTACTCACAACTTACATGTTTTTTTTAATCAAATCCAGAAATACATATAGTATATCCATTATTTACACATGTAGTGTGTGTTTCTATCATGACTTCTGATTTATTTCTCTCTATTATACAATATTCAGTTCTGCTTGTTTCATTGTTAATTACACCACTCAGTTTTCAAGACAGTCATGCACCCATTCTGAACATTCACAGGTGGAAAGGCCCATCACTCAAAGGTTAGGCGGCAATGTTGTGGTTTACGTTGAAAGGAAAAGGAGTCCTGTCCTGTTTTTTATCTGTTGAAAATTGCAATTAAAAAACTGAAAACCAGCCTAAAATTTGAACGTAATTAGTCCTCTTTAGGCTTGCTTATACCCTTGACCTGAGATACATCCTTTTTTCGCTGCTACCACTTTAGCTCCTGCTGCAGCATCACAAAAAGGGAGTCACTCTGAAAAATAAATGTGTACCTTCATGAATCCTCAACTACAACTAAATATTTATCATTTACAAATGATAACTCATGATGTTGTAATCAGAATTATTCAACCCCCAATGCTGTAACACCATTTATGTAATTCGGTGTACATTTGTAACTGTGTTTATAATGACATGCTACAATGAAGGACTTGTTAAAGAACCAAATGATGTGCTTACATCATTTTAAGTTTTATTCAACCTCCCCCAAGTGAAATTTCTTTTTCGTACTTGGTACAATATTTTTTTGCAGTTATTACCTCTTGCAAGCGTGAAGCATAGCTTGACACAAGTGACACAAGTTTTTTGCAGCGACCGATGGGTATCTTGGCCTATTCTTCATGGGCAAAAGCCTCCAGTTCAGTCAGATTCTTAGGCTTGCATGCTCCAACAGCCTTCTTCAGGTGCCACCAGAAGCTCTCAATTGGATTTACGTCTGGTGACCTGATGGACACTCTAAAATGTTCCAGCACATCATCTTCAAATACACTTTAGTGGATGTGGATGTGTTGAACGGTCAAACGTCGCCCAAGCTGCTGGTTTGTGACAAACTCCGTTACTTTTTTATCCAGGATCTCCTGGTACTGAAGGGAATTCATGGGACCCTGTACACATTGAAGTTTCCCTGTACAACTAGAACCAAGCCAGCTCCAAAGGATTATTAACCCCCCCACCATGCTTCATAGTAGGCAAGGTGTTCTTTTCTTCAGACGCCTGGTTCTTCCTCCTCCAAACGTAGCGCTTGTCCATGGGTCTAACCAATTCCAATTCAGTTTCATCAGAGCACAGAACATGGTCCCAAACCTTTCGTGGATTGTCCACATGACTTTTGGCATACAGCAGTCTACTTTTCTTGTTCTTCTTGCAAGGGAGTGGGCCTGGGAGTTTTGGCATGGAGCAAAGGAGCAGGGTATCACAGCCCTTTTAAATCTGCCTAACTGGTGCTGGATGACATCCACAGGTGTTTCCAATACCTAATTGAAAACACTTGAATGAAACTCTCCTTTTCTTTGTAGTCTTTAAAGTCTTTGATTGAAGGAACGGCTCTTCTTTTCTTTGTAGTCTTTAAAGTCTTTGAAGAGTAGTAGTTTTTAAAGGGGGTTGAATAATTGTGCCATTGAAGAAATCACATAAAATCCATTTAGTTATGACAAAAACAAGATGTCATTTTATTGCATTGGGTTCGTTAACAAGTCCTTGTATGATGTCATTATGAATTCCAATTATTATGATTACAAATGTACACAGAATTCCCTAAACGCCAGTAAAGGATTGGGGGTTGAATAATTCTGATTACAACTGTAAATGTGGACACAAAGAAAAAAAATGTAAATCACTCATATAAATTGCAGAAATACAGTACCAGTTGGAAAAACACCCCCTGCAGTGTATTTTAAAATTCTAGATTAATAATTTAAATCAACAACATTATGAAGACATAGATTATTTGCTAATGAAAACTGTTCAACAGATTATGCTTTTTGCATTTCGAATACTCATGTTTTGTCCAGGCAACAGCTTTGCAAATCATGGTATTTTCACAGTTTTACGCTGTGGATGACGCTTTAAAACCTGTAACGACCTTTTGTTCACAGCTGTGCATTTTCAGTAGTTTTTTTCTTGACCTCTTGACCTTCTAATGTGTTTGTGAACAATGCAATGTGATGTAAACCACAGATACAGTATACTGTATGTGAATAGTCTTGAGACAAAGCTCGCCCCCCATATCAGTGACTAGTTGCCATGTGACAATACAATCTCTACTTTGGGAATGCATTATAACGAAGAACGGCGCAACTAAAAAGCTCAGCGACAGTAGGATATTTCAGCAACGTGACGTCTGACATATTTGTCACCATGTCTATTTCGGCGAGCCATTGTACACGATTGTCACGTGTGGGAAAGTGTCAGGGCCCCTCCAGGACGTGCGTGCTAAACACTGGCTATGTGCACGTCGGAACTTATTTCCCCACATTTTTAAACGATCTGCTTCCAAAGTACCTTAGGACTTTAATTTGACTCCACAGATTTCTGTCTTTAATGTTTTCTTTTAACACTACGTCTTCCCTTTTTCTCGACCTAATGACAAATACTGAGATAAGTCACCAAAGTATGGCGGTGATTTAACAAATATAGGTAATGGAAAGCCAATTGTCCTTTAATCATTAAACAATCTTAACACATTGACGCCGATAAAGTGAGCCGGCCGGGTGACAGCTGTACAGTTGCTGCGTGCTTGCAAAAGGTTCACGTTTCACAATAGAAAGGCTTGGAGGCCACAAGTATGGTGCACGTGCTCAACTTTGATCGAGCTAACCGCGAGTTCAAATAGCCATGAGAACAAAGGCATATTTCACTTCGCTTTGAAAGTGTGATAACGTTGCCGATATTTTAATTCAAAAGTGTTGCGCGTGACAATAACTAGCATCATGGACACTAAACCGCATCTGCGCACTTATTATGCCGACCGTCCTTTCTGACATCGTCCTCACCTTTGACTGTCTTCACTTGACAATTAAAGCCGTTTTATGTCGCACGCAAAAACGACAGACACGTCCACTTCTGCTCAGGCTTCTCTACCCCACAACCCCTAGAAACAATAACAAAACGCACCACCAGCAGCACAGCTTTCGTCTGCCTTTGTGAGTTTGTGGGAGTTGTAGTTTTTCATCACGATCGAGCGACGCTCAAGTCTTTGCTTCTAAACTACATATCCCACAACCAAACAAAAGTTACCAAGGGCCACGTGTTGTGTAAAGCAACGTTTACCACGGCTTTGCGTTGATATTTTTTCTCTCTCTGCGGAAGTCAACTTCGTCTTTATGCTAGCCTTTTAAATGACGAAAAAACTTTGCATGGACCTCTGGTGGAAACAAGTGAAGATGTGAACACTGTTTATTATTATTATTATTATTATTATTATTATTATTATTTTAATTTTTTTCTCACATTGTCATGCACATTGTCTAAACATTCAAGTACATTTGGCCACTGAGCATGATGTTTAACTACGCTTTCAAAACGTTTATTTAAGAAAAGTTAAAAGTTATAAATGACTACTACTTTGAGATCATTGTCAGGCATACTTAACAACAATTGTCATTGCAGAAGAACGATGGAGCTACGCGGCTGTTGTCGGTCATTATTTCTACATTACCGCAGCTGCACAGCAGATGGCAGTATACTATTTTTAGATCCCAATACCCGGGTAGTCTCTCTCTCTCTCTCTCTCTCTCTCTCTTTATATATATATATATATATATATATATATATATATATATATATATATATATATATATATATATATATATATATATATATATATATATATATATATATATATATATATATATATATATATATCGCATTTCCTAACATTTTCTCACACATTGTTCCACCTTTTTAAGGAATAACAACCTGTAAGTCAGAATTCAGGAAGACTCACACAAGAATCTTTCAAATGGTTTTCAAAAATATTGCATGCACGCTAATATGTACAACCAGACGTTCCATGGGGACCATGAAATGCACATATCCAGAGCATATAAGAAGAAATTACGTTTAAAATTAATGTAACCCCGCATCAGTAACCCCATCTTAAATAATGTTGGTAATTTATAATTATAGTTATTGGTGTTCTCATCCGGTTTATAGCCTGCTTATTTATCTCTGCTCAACGAGCAGTCAATCCAGTCACACAGTACTTTTACTCCTCCTCAATTAGTAAGTCCAGTTTGGCTAATTTGGTCTGCTCAAGACGCTATAAGGATGCTTCAAGTAATTTTATGTCGATGGACAGTCGATGTTTAGTCCCCATAAATTGTGCGTAAGTGGATTAATAGTGTGCAGTCTCCATGTGAGCGAGTCGTACCGCTCTGCAATGGGATAATTAAATAGTTTGAACTGCAATGACTAGCTGATGCTGTTGTTGGCTGCCCTTATTGTATTTGTGTGTTTGCTTGAGATTTTTACTATGCTGTAGTTTTAATGCTCCTTTCTGTTCAGGAGAATTGCTTTGACTTTTAAATGATAAGAACGTGTGCGGTTCGTTGGACTGTGTGAGGCTTCAGAGTAATTTGTAGACTGATTGTCCATAGAACGGCTTGCTCTTGTTCTGGCAGCTTGCTGTTATGCCTCCTTTGACTGTCGTAAACACACACACACACGCACAGGCACGCGCGCGCACACACGCACACACTCACGCACACACACAGGCACACACACACACACACATTTAAGCATTAGATTAGACAAAAAAACAGTTATGGCACAAAAGTCTAAGTATGCCGTTTATCAGTGGCAGCACTATTTCGCACCAATTTAATTCCACTTGTCTGTTGATTTTATTTTCTTATTTTTATTGTATTTATTTCCAACCTGGCCTGGAATTCCTCTCAATATAAGAAAATGGCGTAGCCCCTGAGTGCTACTGCAGTTTCATTACCTGGGGTGGTCATTCTGAATATAGCTTACCACATGTCTCATTCAAAGGGAATGGCAGGTATGTGTCACTAGCCATAAATTGCACATTGCCTACAGCCATAATCAGTTGCCAAGGAAACCTCAAATGGGATTATGACCTTCTGTTGTGTGTAACCATTAGATTTGTCAACATCCAAGAGAAAAACATTAACGTTTATGTCCGCCAGCAATTTGTTTCTGCATCTTTTTCGACCGTCGTGTCTTGAATACTCTTTTCTAGCCGTCGATAACGCACATTCATACTTATTCTTCTCCAATCAGTCTGTTTAAGCAATTCTGAGCGTGCTTGCTTAAATATTGGACATTGGTGTAAAGTGGGTGACTAATGTGAATATATATTCCAGGAAAGGCCGCGGAATGGTGGGAAACAAAGACGGAGAGTCGGAGCAGAGTGCCTCCAAGTAGGTACCAGTGTAGGGAGGGAGGAAATGGAAAAAAAGGGGGACGGAGGTATTTAGTATGCACGGCCAAGCTGCCCCATCTGCTTAGCGCAGCAGTCCCTGTCGTATAACTGTCTACAGGCCGTGGGCCACATAAAGAATGTCTCAGATTTGATGTAATTCCGCAAAATTAATGACAGCTTTACTCGGTATGGGCCGTGAGGGAATGATTAGTGTTTGATCGTCCATCTGATCAGTTCCCCTGGCTGGGTGCGCGGGGAGACACCACTTATGTGCCGGCATTCTGCCGGTGGCCACCAGGCACACACCTATCCACAACATCCCCCATTGTCCCCATTCCGCGCATCTCCTCTTCCTATTTCGCCCAAAACAGACAAAGAACAGCCCAGCTCTGCGGCCTGGCCCTTCAGTTCAGAATTAACGTTTATGGCGAATATAGATTCGGGTCTCACTCTTGATTGCTTTCGAGGCCGATTTTAAACTGGCCTGCACGGTATTTCAGGCCAAAATGGGCCAACCAGAAGTCACTTAAGAGAACTCAGAGGTCACACTATATGACCTTTTACAAGATATGCTTTACTGCACCAGTGATTGGAATTGGGTATGAGTTTTTCAACGAGATGGGGAATGGATTGGGGATTTGAGAGACGAAATTGATCCACGAATGTATTGCGGGAGTTGGGCAAGTAGAATTCCTCTCCTCTCCTCTTTAATGCAGCCCCACCTCAGCCAGCCCAACCCCCATCCCTTTCCTCCTCCCGGGTTGCCGCGTTTACAAGCGATTGGGGCATTCTGTTTTACAAGTGAGCCTGGTGCGTCTCGGTGTGCTAGCAACATTAAAATTGAACCCGCCTTATCTGTGCGAAGCATGAGGCTTTACATCAGAGGCTGTCATGCCGCTGCCATGAGGCTCCTGTGAGTTTTTATGTAATGTTGTGCAGTCAAAAACCCAGCGGACAACTAAAGTGAACTGATAGATAAACAAGTGATTGAAGACATGGATGCTAGTTTGTAGAATGCGTGGGGGGAAGGCCGTCCAACAGTTTACAATTGTTAACAAGGCCAAATCCAACACATGACAGACATACCTCTCGCAGCCAAATCAAATCTCGTCAATGCTTGCAAACAGACTGATCGGGTCGTACGGCTTTTGTGCTGAGTTGCATATGGCAAAGCGAATCTCCCATCTGACCATTAGAACACGGGTCCAGTACTAAGCGCGCGGCGCCCAACTCAGCAAAAGGCTCGGGGTGGTTGTGTTTGTGCCAACACAGATTGTTGGACAGACTGCATGGATGCTCTGTTTTCCCCCTAATATTCAAGGCCATTATAACAAATTACTTGCAAAAACACCATTAGAGTAAACAAAAAAGCTCATGCATCTGTTTGATCCATGGCCCGTTCCAGTTCATTTGCAATCCGCATCATTATCCCGGGCTCACTTTTTCCCCTTGCCCGTCTCGCATTCTCGTCCGTAGTGCCGCATTTCCTACTCGTTTGAACACCTTCCCTCCTGCCTGGGCCCCTCTCTCGATCGGAATCCTCTCATCTCCTTTCTTTCTGCCCTCTTTGCTCAGCCCACACCCGTTCCCACCCCCACTGCTTGCCTTTTCTCCTCGTTTTATATTTTTGGCTGAGCTGAGGACCTTTCTTAGTGCAGTGACCTTTCTGGTTTTAAATTAAGCCCCACTGCGGCATGTCTCTCTTCATAGGCCGCCAGTTACGAGCCTTTGGAGAACCGCAAAAAAATAATGATTCTGATGAAATGGCCCTCTTTAAAAAGCTCTTCCAAATTCCTTTTTTACATTTTTGTACACCCGTACTCACTTCCCGTTCCCATTAATATTCACACTAATCAGAAACATTCTAGAGAGCAAGCTGTGGTGAAGATTAGATGGACGAACACGTCTCCTCGCATGCTGTTACTTATTGGACACGTGGTCAAATCAAATGTTATGCATGTTTGATGTGATTTATTTAAACCTTGCAACGTATGCATTCTTACGACCTAACCTGGTTGAAATCCTTTTTTTCTGGAGTCTAACCGGGTTGAGACCTCAGGAAGAAACAACAATATTGTGATTAAGGTCTTCTTTTTGTTTATTTGTTTGAATGCAGATGAGGATATCATTATTGGCCCGTTTTTGACATGAAGGAGATTGTAATGTGAAGTTCTTAAGTCATAAGTGTGTCATAACCTCATTTGCTGGCCATCCTCTGGTTTTCTGTGCATAAATCTATCATACTCTGGGAAAATGTGAGGAATGTGCATCAGAAGAATCAGTCAACCTCTATAAAAAGCACAAATACCATAAATGCCCCAAATCTAATGTGTAGTGAGTCTGCGTTCCAAAGCCACAGCCAAACTATACAGGAGTTGGTTCAACATCCCTCATTAAAACTCCAGATAGAGCGAGTATCTGCAATTACAGAGAATGATCGCAGTAATTAAGCATTCCAGGCAGTGTTAGGCCGCTTTTGTGACCCGTAGGAAAAAAATTTGCATTGTACTTTTGTATTGTTTTAGATGCATAACTGGTTTTACACATGGTTGTGGTCAAATTTTACACACACATCTTGGACACAAATTGCAGTTCAGAGCCAATAACACTTTGGTGCACAATTCAAAACTGTTATTGGAAATGGTTTTAAATGTGTCTCAGCAGGTTTTCTTGGGGCACAGACGATGTCTGGCTGCATATTGGTTTAGACAGGTTGTCCCTGACGCCAACCGCAAAATTTTCTCGGTCAAAAATGTAGACATTGGAGGAAGAAAAGAAAATCTTGTTGGGAAAAATGTTGAATTTTTGTGTTTACCAATGTTAGGGATAAGCTGAACAGTCTAAATTTGGAACTGTTTGAAAATTTTAGACATTGGAGGAGATTATAAAGAAAGCAGCAAAGTCCACCTGTTTACATTCAATTCAGAGGGCGGCCATTTTGCCTCCTATGTCAACTGAAAATTGACATCGTTGGCCTAAGGGTTCACAACCGATCACAGCTCAGCTGTTTTCTGAGTTAGGTCATGTGACATTTCACAAGCTGAGACAGGAATGGTTATTACTTGAGCCGTAAGCCACCGTGATGTCATTTTCATCAACAGCAAATGGCAAAATGGCCACTGTGCAGAAATAATGACACTCTAGAGTGGAGATAAAAATAATGAATGCTCATGCCAACGCTTTCAGTCAGACACACCAATGACAGTGAATTAAATCCTCCTAAAGTCTACAGTAAGTGGATTCCGGTAACCATCAAAACCCAAAGTATACATTTGTAGTCAAAATGAGTGCCCTTTTGACATAGTGTCATCTGCGTTTGATCCTGATTGTTATCAAATGGAAACCGCCTTCTTATGTCATCGGTGTGCACTGGTTTAACTTTAGGCAATTTTATTCAGCTTCGTCTTGCCGGCTGATTTGAATGCCGTTGCAGGCCGGGTCCCGGGTGACAAAATGTGTATCTGTGATGCTCTTTGTTTCCCTTTGACCCATGAGCGTCACAGCATCCTTTGTCACACGCAAGAGCACTCAGTTCAACTTTTCCGTCAGTTTGTCATTTACATATTAATTTCTCTCAGCTGTCAAACGTTTGCGTCCTTCTCCGCCCCACCATGCCTTTTTCTTCTCACTCACGCATCTCTGCATAGTCGTCCAACCCCGAAGGTAAATGAACATCATTTTTTGTTATTCTTTTATGTATTATGTACTTTGAATTCCATGATTATTTTGTCAGTCCGAAGTGTATTTGTTAGAGTTTATTTATTTATTTATTTTTTATAATTTATTAATACTGTATGATCAATTTAAAGGGTTCAGTAGCATATTTTTAGGGGTTTGAACGGATTAGGCTTTAAAATGCTACTCTCCTTGTGAAAAATTCCCGTTAGGAAATGACTTCCGGAACGAATTATTTAAAAAAATAGAGGTGCCATTGTAGTTGTATTTTTGTGACGTCACGTGGTCAAGTGCTACAATTTGTCTCATTAAAACAGTGTGTAACATGTTTTGGTACAGATAGGCGTAGGTAACCTGGACAGGTGAGTGAGCTTACTTTGTTCAATCCTCTCCTCCAAAAAGTAGCAAGTAATTGAGATAAAATGAAAAGTCAAGCGTCGCTGAAGAATTTTGATTACACAAAGTTAATACAAGTTATATCCTTGGAGTCGTCGGTCTATTTTTCAATCTGGAAAACAAGGACTTGCCAGCTAGTTATGTGAGTATGGAGCAGCACAAAAAGGTTTTTCTCATTTGGCCATGTAGGCCAGGGGTACCCAAGACCAGTCCTCAAAAGCCTTTACCAAGACTGTTTTCAATGTTACCCTCCACAACACACCGGATTTAAATGATCTGTTGATGAACAAGTTCATAGGATAACACTTCTACGAGTCATCCAGATTCTCAGCAAATCCCTCACGCACTCATCTGCCTCTTACTGCATGCATTAATAATTTTTTGCACTATATTATTAGCACCATTGTTTCCATTTGTCGTTTTATTGCTATTTTTGTATTGCTATTTATTTATTTGCTCCATTATGAAATGCAGTCTGCTGCTCTTGTGTGGTACAATAATAATAATATACATAGGACCAAAAAAAAAAAAAAAACTCTTGAAGTTTTGCAGAAGGCCGATAATGACCCTGATAACTTGAATCAGGTGTTGAATAGGAGGGTTACATGGAAAAAAAGGCTGGTTTGGGGTTCTCAAGGACCAGATTGGACACCTCTGATGAAGCCTCACGATGGACTTGAGCACTGTGTACAATAGCCGATTTTTTCCACCACCCATTTTATGTCCATAATATCAATTCCTGATTAAACAACGTTCCTGTGGTCCAGGTTGATTTACAAATCCACCACTCATTGTTCTGGGACCAGCAAATAAGACTGACTATCAGGATTAGGTGTTGTGACTCATTACTGACATCCAAGGGCTCTGAAACATTACTACAGTTACCACAAACTAATTCAGTGACCTTTTAAGTCAGTGTGTGTACTTTTCTACTTCATATTGAGTCACATTAAAATACACAATCAATATTTGATAAAGACAACTATTTGATTACGTTTCCTCCCCGAAAAAGAAAAAAACATGTATGTTAAAATAGAGAGCCTGCACCTCTTCATTTGTCCATCTATCCATTTGCTTAAACTACTGTGATGAGCGAGGACAGTTACAGCCCAGTAGAACCTCGCTGCTACTGTTAGATAATGGTGGCACAAATGACATACCCTCCTCCTTTATGTCACAAAGCGTGCACATGTCGCCATTTGCATCACAAAAAGTTCTTAAGGAACGCACATCATTGAACTTTTGTTCCAAGAAATCACCATTCACATCAAAAAGGTCATTAAGGCTTGAATGTCAGTTCGTCTTGATATTGAATGCCATTTAAGAATGCATGTCACAATTTGTCTTACATATTGTCTTCCAATTTGTCTTACATATTGGAAGCCCTTTATTTTGTCTCGTATATAAGTTGTATTTCTTCTGTGAAATGTTTGTCAGATTTTTGTCACAAGTACTTTGGACATGCTTAGAATGTTAGTGTTCCAATCCTGCTTTGTTTTTGTTCAAATATAATAGGAATTGTCTATGTGCTGAAAGTTGCTTCTGGATCCTACTACACCACATTGTGACACTCTAAAGTTCCATCTTGACCCAGAGAGGCCTTGTAGAATGCCTCTCGTAAATCACTTTACCTAAGAAAAACTTTTTTGTGTATGTCAGTATTCTTCCGTCTGTTTTGCTGTCATGTGATTTTGAAGGCGGCCCAAAGTAGAGATGGTTCGATCTCATCCTAAGTATAGGCATCCACCCTGATCCAAGACAAAATGACTGGATCGGTAACAGATTGTTTTTATTAGTACCGGTCCGGTCCTATCCTCAACTTGCCTTTGCGCAACACGCAAGCAAGCTTTGTGTTTGACAAGTTTGTCATACTGGAACTACAACTACTTCCTGATTCCATGTCTGAGAATCATTAAAAGTGTAGTCCTACTAGCCTATGGCTGAGGCGGGCCTTGACGTTTACTATGTGGTGGGACCTGCGTGAGGTAAATGACGCAACCAGCTTTCAATGGTTGCTGTGAGTGAGCAACAAAGGTTGGATCGTGGTGAGTGCATTAACTTGTTTAATATTTACATCAGTTGACCTGTTGACTGAGATAACATTTAGCATTAGCCACAACAACTCTCCATATTTACCTAGCATGTAACTTTTTTTTTTTTTTTTGTCACTCAAAAAATCCGCTACTCTTACCCACTTGAGGTAACAACCATGAACAGTAGTTGCACAGCAAACAAAAGCAAGTGAGACGCCTGATGCTAGTTTTGTGCCATTGTTACCCCTGAAAGTTTGTGTCCTTGTAGCCTTTGTGTGAAGCTGTGTCCAGACGTTACTTGTTTTCACTTGGCACACCAAAATTGGCTGTGCCACAGTTTTTTGCTTGGGAGATAAATATGAAATATTTCTATGTACCCCTGCAATGTAATCATTTACCCTGAGGTCGACAAGAAGTTGTATAGTGAATTTGATTTTTAAGATGTCAGTATTAAGCAAAGTCCATCAACCTGTTATTAACAACTTTAACCATGACTCACTCAGAAAAATCCAATTGGTATAGGATTGATATCAGCCGATCCCCACGGTGCAAGTATCGTTATCGAATATGACAAAGTGGACTGAGCCATCCGTTGCCTAAAGACACTCTCCCAAGGCTGACGCTCAAAGGCTGATGACACATTGTATTGTGTTGACAAGAACATTCATTTGAATTAATCAATAGTCTCAGTAGTTGTCCCCTGTCAGCACCAGGTTTTGCTTCTGTAATACACTATTTGGTGTTGAACATTTTACGCCATAGTAAATGTTACTTTAACACTAGGTAGAGTGGTTGCACATACTGTAGACACTTTGTTGGCGTCAACATTAACACCCTTGGCGTTGAATTATCGCCATCAGGTTTGCAGTTTACAACTATGTAGGTATTCATATTTATTTTTACTCTCCTCTGAGACATGAGTGCAACTGATGCTTCTTACAAAACTCGGTATGGAGTAATAACATTCCACTAATCGAGGCACCAACGAATTAATTGCGATTGCTATACCATAAACAATTATCCGAAAACACTTCAATTGCAACCCAAATGCTTAGAAACATCTACAAGCCTTTCTGTACTCTTGAGCTACGCTTCAGTAAACAGCATGCACATACACAATACACACTACCTGTTTGTACATGTCAACAATGATTGAAAATGATGAACTACTGTACCATTGCACACTGCTGTAGAAGAAATAACATTTGACTGCACATCAAATCACAGACCGAGCCCTAGAAAAACGTAACCCTTAGTATTCATGTCCAAAACTACTTGAAGTGTTTTTTTGTTTTTAACTTTTCAGTGCACTTTTTCCATAAACATTTTTTGCCCTCACATTACTAAGGGGGAGAAAAAACATCCTTTACAGCCATGAGTCAACAATTGATTCTAGCCTGTGTTTACATCCCCTGCTGAAGCAAAGTGATATAGGCAACGAGTATAGAGGAATCTTCATCCTACACTCCATGTTCCATGTTAATTTAGATGTAAAAAAAACTGCCATTTTCACAGCTCCTTTCACTGATGGATGCTAAAAGATGACAGTCTAAATTGAATTTCAAACATGCAGGCAACGAAATGCGCTGCTTTGATTGAATCACAGGATTGCTCTCTACAACAGATGTCAAGTTCACCGTAGGCTTTAATATTAATTACCCACCCACCCATGCATGTCCTGCGATGAATGACACGTAGTAGGGATGATTTCTGCTGCCTCCCCCCAAGGTGCTCCATGTTTCCTTGGTAACTGTAATGAATTATGGACGCTCCCTGTTAAAACACGTCGTGCCATTACCCCATTCCAGGGTGCGTCCTTCTTGGCTGTCTTTGATTCACTGATGTCACCAAACTGGGTTCCTCGATTTTTTTCCTCTCGTTCCCCCCTCTCTGCCACACTCTGGTCCCCAGGGATGTCTGTCTGGGATCTGCCAGGCTCATCAGCGGAGACGAGGAGAAGGCTAACTGGGAGCCTGTACGTGGCTATAAATCTCTCCAGGTTTGGAGATGGTCCTGGGGTGGCCACACCACCACATTAGCCCAGTAAGCCCATCAAAGTTTCCCTTCCCCACAAGGAAAACTAATGTATGAGATCAC
Source organism: Hippichthys cyanospilos (assembly GCF_059441005.1). Lineage (NCBI taxonomy): Eukaryota > Metazoa > Chordata > Actinopteri > Syngnathiformes > Syngnathidae > Hippichthys > Hippichthys cyanospilos. The sequence continues at coordinate 25,932,994 of NC_142370.1, read as the reverse complement.
TCATCAATTGTTGAACAAACTGAAACAAACACAATTGCAGTTATCTACTCTTCATGAAATGAAAAAATGTCACTTCATGTTTTGTTGCTGTTGCTCGAGTTTCCAGATCTAGAAAAAACAAAACAAAAACACGTTCCTGAAATTATGATGCAATACATGTAAAATATTCCACGACAACAGATGTAGCTTTGTGATGTAGTGATCAAGAGTGATGAGAGTTAGTCACTATATAAGCAGTGTTATTTAATATATGGTGATGGGCAGACATAACTTGGGCTTTCAAATAGCTATGAAGTCATAGACTGCCTCTTCTTGGCTACAATGCATTGTAGGGGCTCGTCTCTCTCATACGCTCATTTTTCTGGGTACGATACTATTCCATGCACATAGACGTGCGCCCTCCCTCTCCTTATCTGAGAAATAAGCATTTTTACAGAGTTTGAGCTGTAAAAGGAGAGGAGCAGATAGCCCATAAATCTAACCATAAAATCGTTAAGTTGTCAGAGGTGCCATCAGCTATCAATCGTGTGAGGCAAGCTGATGAAGGGGAAATAGGTGATAAAAAACAGCATTTTAGGGAAATTATGTCCAGTCTTCCATTTGCGAAGTGCTGCAGTCGCATCACGGCAGAATCTTAATCACTTTGCCAGTGTGGCCAGGGACTGTTCTTGGTGTGACAGTGAGGAGGAGCACAGCCTGGTGGGAGGGTGCAGGGAGTAGGAGAGCCATAGGGGAAGGGTAGCAGCTAGGGTGTGCGGGGGGGTTTGGAGTGGGGGGTGCGATTATACAACTAGCATAAATCACTTATACACAACCGTTTTCCTCTCTCCCTCCATTTCTTGCTGTCCCCCATCTCCGTTAGATGCCCTCCTCTTCACTCCTTCGTGGATACGTATCTTCCATCTCCTCATTTGCATTCCTGCAGCTCCTCACTTCAGCATCTCCAAACACACACACACATTTTCATCCTTTCAACCATGTGCTCCATTTGAAGCGCTAGTGGTCACACGCAGTTCTCCTCCTCCTTTTCTCAATCCATCTCAACTTCATTTCCAACCTGGTTTGTTTACGTGATTTCTATATTGATCTGTTTTTTTTTTTTTGTTGCCTCCGAGGGATTTATCCTACGTTCGTGGGACTGTATTAGCAAACCTCAAGATTGACTTGTCTCTCTGAGATGCTCCACAACTAGTGCACTGTCCAAATAAAACAAAATGTCATCAGAGTATGCATCTTATTTCAGGATTGCATCAGTGTGACATAGGCTTATTTTGCCAATCTGAAACCTTGCTCCTCAAATAGAAAACCATCACAGGGTAATTTTATTTGGAAAAGAATGAAACCTGCTCACACTGGACACCACAACGGGTAAACTATCACTGTTTAATGGACTTCAAAACAAGAGTTGTTTAAAAGAAACTGCATTTACACTTCTCAAATACTTTGGATTTCCACTGTCTAAGAGATATTATAACTGGTTGTTTGCTTTTTATTTTAAATATCACGCCTGTAGAAGCGCCTTTGATTCAGAGGCAGTGCGAAATACATTCTTAGCTATTCATACATTAAATCTCAAGCAAACAAATAAAACATACAGTATGTTAAACCATTCATGAAATTGTGCCGCTGTTACTGATTTTATGGATGGCGAGTGCGCACAATACATGAAAATGACTTAATTAGCATTGAGGCATAATGCCAGTAATGAATGCATCATACGCAAGCAGCCTCGTCAATTTTTGGGGGTCGATTATAATTTAAGAGGAATTTAAACTCTACATAAAAATGGTCTGAGTGCCATTAAGGTTTGGGGACATCATTTGACAATGATGCGCATTTTCCGACATGATCCTTTTCAGAGGTGTCCGCTGCATCCATTTATCAGGTGTTACCAAGCGCAAAACTTTCTCTGCTGTGAAAAGAAACACTGCCGTATTTCTCACCTCAAATGGAAGAGAGGTTATTGATTGACTATTTAGGGTCGGTAGTTCTAGTGCGTTTATGACGCCAGGAAAAGGCTTTCCACAAGGTTGGCCTCGTTCACCCAGCTCCTGGCAGTGGGCACCTATCATATGAATGTGTGGCTTGGGTGTGCACGTTCACTTGAGGTTAGTTAGAGATGCTCTGTGGTGTCACGTGCTCGCGCGTAGGTTGAGTCTTGTCAGGGGCTGTGCTGCCACCTTTAGTTTGGTTGCGGTACTGTAATGCAGTATTAATTTCCACGGTGTCACTTTTGGGGCTACTCCGCAGTGAAGTCACATAGCATGTGTTTGTGACAGAGGGTGGTTTAATAGCACATCTAAGCTTACCGTGTTACGGCGAGAGTAGCCGTGAACATGCAAGCTTTATGGGAAACACCCTGACACAGACATACGGCCCAGCTGTGTGGTTTTTTTTCTTTCTCTATTCAAGTTATCATTTCAAACCTGACACTAAAAGTTTCTGCTTTTCTCTTTATCCGTTTATTTGTATTGGTACCTGTGTTCACACCAGTTCAAACTGGACCCACTGCTGCAAATTCTATTTAAATAGCTGAGGTATACAACCGCACAGGCATATCTCCTATTTCCCCCATCATTGTCAATGGTAGTTAGAATATCAGAACCTGATTTTTTTTTCCTCATGCAAGTTGCCATCACACTTATGAACCTATATTAATATAATTCTGACTAAATAGAGAACATATTCAGTATATAGGCAGAATGTCTCATTCAAACACTATTTTGCATACTGTTAGATTGTAAACACGGCCATAAGGTGGTCCATTGTGTGTTCAATATTTTTAATGAAACGTTTTGTTCATGAGCCTATAAACGTATCTCAGTTGGAGGGATCTGAGCACTGTTGGGTGTGTTGTTGTTGTTGTTTTTTTTAAATTTATTATTATTGTTTTTTTAACAAAGTTATAGTGGGGTACCCATACTGGGACTTTTTCTAAAGTTTTTGTTGCCGAATGTTCACTATGACTTTCTTGTATTCCCACAACTAGAGCTATTCTTTGTTGTAAAATGACAAGTTGAGGCTGGCCTTTTTCCTGTTTCTTTTCTTGCTAGGGAGTGGTCGTTTGTGTTGACATGTTAGTGTAACGAAAACTGCATCTGCCAGGGGGCAGTCGAGCACACGCATGAAGACAGCAGCCACGTCATAGACCACTGCACGTCACTTTCTGACGTGGAGGCGTCCATCTTCATATAAAAAAATGTCAACGCATGAAGGAACTTGCAAGTATAACTAATGTTGTTAAGATGAGCTCTCTCCTACTATGTATCTTAATATATTTGGGATGTTGTGTGCTTTGTGAAACTATCAGGCTTTAGTGGCTATATCAATGTTCACTGCACAAATCATGTCTTATTTTACGTATATTACGATGTCAAAGGAGGTAAAATGACGGATGGATTGGAGATGATCTTTTCATGAAGAATGAGCAGTAATTTTCAGACAATAAAACAAGGTCCAGCATGTAAAAAGTTTAAACAACATAAAAAAATATTTATACACATGCCAAAGTTAGGGCAACCATTTAAACTCAAAGGAATACAATTCTAGAGAAGTAGTTGTATGCCAAGAAGACTATTGAGAATTTTTTTTACAGATCTTCACACTTCATTTCAGCACTTAACTGTTTCTGATCAGGAGTCTGATTGAAAAACTAATGTTATGGCGCCTGTGAATCATGGTACAGCACTAAATGTCTGGATAAATAGAGTTTGAAGACTTTGTTATTTGTAATTATTTGTGAGTTATTTTTATTTTTGTTACTTTGTTTATTTTACTCTTCATGTTACTTTGTTTATTTTACTCTTGATTCACATATATGATTAAAAAACAACAACCAAATCTCACTAATCTGCTCTGAATTTAATCATTATTGAGTCGTCATTTTGAAAGTAATACTTAATGATTTTGATTTTTGATTGATAGTGATTAGACCTAAAATGTCCACCTATTTGTTTCTTTACCTAAAGCTATACCTTGCTTTAGGTACCTAGATAACTAATACTGTACCTAGCAAATATATATATATATATATATATATATATATATATATATATATATATATATATATATATATATATATATATATATATATATATATATATATATATATATATATATATATATATATATATATATATATATATATATACATACATACATACATACATACATACATACATACATACATACATACATACATACATACATACATACATACACACACACACACACACACACACACACACACACATTTGTACATAAATGGTTCATAAAATAGCTAGACGTGTGGAACATACAGTACATGTACAGTAGGGTTGCAGGTGTGGCGGAGCTTGTCCCATCCTTAAGATTGTCTGTTTGATTCTTCTTTGCTAGTGCATGGATGTTTGTGTGATAACATTTTACTATCTTATTTTTCTTGAAAATTTATACAATTCTGGTTGTACTGTGTGTCATCCTTTACCACAGATTACGTCTTGGTTTTAGGATAGTTTTTCAAGTCAATGTCACCTCCATTTCCCCAGCCAATCCGTAGAAGATGAGTCATAAAATCTTTTTTCCTTTTCTGTTTTTGAGCAGCTGCGTTAAAATGAACACCTGTAACTTGACACACAAACCTCTGCACTCAAATGCCAGGGGCAGCTTTACGGCTCACAGGAAGAGGGACACACAGCGAAATAGTTGGTGCGGGAGGCTGTCGTCTGGCATTCACTCGCTTTCGAACTTTTGCCATGCATTGGACAACATCTGACTGGAGGCCATTTTGGTTTTGCCTCATGTTTGCACAGTCCTGGGATTGTGTAGGTGCTGGCGGGGGATGGGTGGACTGCCGCCTTACCCTGAAGTCTCCTGTTAATGTTTTAGTCGTTCTGGAGCCGTTTGGCTGGGAGACCCATTCAGTCAAAAGGATTTGAACACCCTTAGGTCTTCACAGTGATTTACTGCATATTTGCACATCTGCAAAGAGCTTTTGCACCTTGAAATTATCACTTTACCTTCGCTCTCAATCCCTTTCTGCAGTAGTAAACCCCTGGAAATGTACATGCAATACTGAGTCACCTTGAAAATATCCAAGGTAGAGCCACTCCTGTCACCGTCTCTGGCAATCATCCGTTGCTCCATCTTACCTCATCTTCAAGTCTTCAGCTTGGCCCCCCCAGCCACACCCCTCTCGTCTTGTCCCTCAGATTTAATGTGCGCTGCCCCTGCTCCCATGTCTCTCAACCCACCTCTTGCTCACCAGCTGGACACATCAATCCTTCCTGACAGGTGCTGGTCAACCCGACCCTTACTGGGCAGCGGCCCAAAAAGGAAACACAAAGTCTTGGCGGGCACCACTCAACTGTAGCTGACAAGAAATCGAGGCCATTACGCACACACCTTTATGATAGCGCCGTCTTGACTAACAAGACAAGTAACTTGCGTTACCTTGACGAGCTGCTTTTACTGCTTTGTTGCCCACGGCGGCCACCCTGGCTCATGTGAGGTGGCGAGCCGTCACTGGTCATCAATAACATGTCTGTGTGGTGTGGGTGGTGCATGCTGTGTGGCATGTGCTTTTCAGAGTGATGGCCAGGGGCCCTCCGTCTCTGCAGCTCTGAAATGTTCCATTAGCATCTGTCTGTCCATAAGTGTGACTTTTGCTGAAGAAGTCCAAGTATATATGGTATGCAGTAGTGAGGCACGCAGACAGGATAATTGCTGGGCAGAATCCGTCCACAGTTGCAGACTTTTCAAGTGCCTTTGAGAGTTTTACACCCCAGTGGCTGAATAGCCCCGGGGAAACAAGGTCTTCATTGATTTATTGCTTGCCCTCAAGTCTTTGTTTCTTCAGACCACTTAATCATCCACAGAAGAAGAAGAAGAAGCCTCAAAACTGACACATCGTCACCATTGATATTTGGGTTGTGGTTCAATACAGGAATTTCAAGTCAGTCAAAGAGATTGGTTTGGTGCATATATGCGAATATTTTTCTGCTACAAAAGGTATCCATTTCCTGTTCAACAAAATATTTGTAATTGTCTAAAGTCAGCTGTTCTACTCGTCAGTCCCTTTGTGGGTCTGTTGATTTTACAAACTACTGACCAATCTATAGTGCTGAAAATGGCTTACTCGCTGTGACGATGCAATGTTCAAATGTAGGACCAAACCAAAAACAAATGAAAAAACCCCATCTTTTTCCCCACAAAAAGGGATGGTTTTGGAGATCCAAGGATTTAATGTCAACTGTTGTTGTGCTATGCTACAAAGATCGAGATAATTGGCAGAGATTGAGTGGAAAAACAAAATAAAGGCTTCATTTGCATTTAAAATTCAGTTATAGCTCACTTGCATGCAATGAATCATAAATGGGTAAATGTATTTTTTTCTTGTTGCAATTCAAAGGACCAGATGAATAAAGGGTTTATCAACAAATCGTTTTCTTTCATTTTATTTATTTATTGATTTGTTTTACATGACACACATCAGAAAGATGATCAAAATACAGAAGGAGATAGTCAAGACCTAGATGAGTGATAGATCAAGCCTGTGCTTTATCCAAACATCACCTGGTCACAGCAGTACATTACGCTTTAGAAAATTTGCTTACCACGGGAATAGATCAAAACTATTCAAACTAATCTATTGCAATAAATTATTGATGCACAACACATCCATCATATGCTGGTCCAACTCGGTGCAGTTGGAATGCTTTGGCAGGGTTTAGGATTTAGCTAAAATTAGCGCTGGAAAATCTGTCCATTTGAAGGAACCCCCGCTTGTTGTTTGAAAATATGCTAAGGTACAGCCAGCAGCCGTTGTTTGCCAGCACAGTAAATGCCCAGATGTCAGTACCTCAGCAAGCAAAATCGACATTACCTGTACTCAAAGTAAATAAAAAAACAGCAATCGGCGTTTATGGAAAATACCTCCCACTCATTGCCTCGCCCCACCCCTGCAGCATCTCAATTATATAATATGGTTGCATAATAATGAATGAAAAATTTGCTGTGTGGCTAATTACACTGATGGCTGCTGATAATGTTAGTCTGCTACATGGAGTCACGTTGCAGCCCTTTTCCTCCTTTGCTCAAAACTAGATTGAAAGCGCTGTAGCATTTTCTCACTCTTTTAAGCTCCGCCTACCTGACCAAACATGTCCTCAAAGCCCGGCAATACCAACCAAGCAGCAAAGAGTTTTGTGGGCTTATTAAAAAGAGCTCTTTTTTTCCTCTGGCTGGGCCTTTATGACAATGGTGTGCGGCTGTAGTATTTATTCACAAGGGCACATTACCGCTCCAGACATGGGTGTGTGCTTAAGTAGATGTGGAAAACCCAGTGAAACGGCAGGAAAACTACCAAAATGAAGGGAATTAAAGACTTAAAAAGTGTTAGTACTTAACCATCTAAAAGTGGCATCAGGAATGATGCACCGCTGAGCCGTTTTTTCTTTCTTTCTTTTTTTTTTATTCACAGCAATCAGTCTTTTGGAGAACTTGAATGATATGAATACAAGGGTATATAAACTTCCAACCTCCTGCTAAAAGCGAAAATGAGAAATTGGAGTAAATTACATTGATAAACGTATAGATTGAGCGTAAAGTGCCCAAATAGCAATATTGTACCAAGCAAGCTTTACATCATCCCTTTTTTGCAAACCATTTTTTAGCTACAACCTTTTAAAATTGTCTTTCAAAAACTGAATATTTTATTGAAAAAAAATCTAGTGCCTAAAGAGTTAGGGTTCGTAAAAAGATTGTTTTCGAGTTTATCATGAGTAACAGCTCCAGAATACAAAGTGATGACAAACATTTTCAAAACACTGAATGCCTGTAAATTATGATGATTTAGAGAAAATAATCACTGTAACTATTTGTTTAGTTTTTATTAAATCTAATAGAAACTAGGAATGTATAGATTTGTTGGCAAGTCTAAGAATTCCAGCGATAGTCTCCTAGTCTCCTTTCTGTAAAAGCCACTTTCCTTGATATCGTGCGACTAGCAAGTACAGCACATGTTTCTGATGAAACTCCCTGCAGATTAATACAAAACGTCAATGAGGCCTCTAAGCATTACGTTGCAACATGTTGAATTTTGTTTCAGACCCTTTAAGGTAGCAAAACACGTTACTTGAATTAAGGGTTTAGACTTTCCTGAATGCCTTGTCGCTCGCTATTTTTTTTTTTTTTTGTGACTGAAGCTACTGAAGCACTACTCACCTACTGGAGACCATGCTATGTAAGAGAAATTTGTATGAATATGACCGCAGTTTTGTTTTTGAAAATAGGCAATTATTGATAATAGAGCATAAGCAATTACATTGTGTTGGAAGAATGGAAGGTAAAAAACAGTTTCTTTATGATGAGTGGAATTGTTTTCCTGAGCATGCAGTGCAGACAACTATGTTTTGATATCAGTCAGAGGTGGGGAACAAAGGTGACAAACAACAAACAAATGGTAATGAAAACCTAACCTCGAATTTTATGACCTCCTTGGCGGAGGTAATAAAATCCAATGATGTCATCTCTGATGGTCACCGCAGTTAAACGTTCAGCTATCTGGCTTCGCTTACCTTCTTCCTATCAAACGTCGAGGTGCTCAGTGTCAAGTATAATCAAAAGTGAGACACTTTTTCAAGGTTTCCAACTGCTCAATTAATTGCAAATAACAACATTTTTAGTTGATTGAAAAAAAAAAAGGTTTCACAAATCATATGTTAACTTTTATTTTGCCTGGCATTATGATCACTTGTCAAAACATGAGATGGATAATTCAAAGAATCCAAATTTGGAAGGTAAAAAAAAAGAGACGTTTGTATGATATAATTTGGGAAATTAAATCCAACACTAACACTATACACCAGATGACCCAGAGAGATCATAATCATTTCGCTGTTCGTAAAGAAGCTTTTTTCTCTTGCCATGTGTACAGGCATGTGTGTGTATTTGCGTGTGTGTGTGTGTGTTACATTGCTTGCTTCGGTCCGGCTGCTGAGAAACACAAGACAAAGCCTAAATGCTATTTCAGAAGATATAATTCATTTTAATGTTTTTGTTTTATATCAGAGACCTATGTACGTGAACATTATTGTTGAAGGTATAGGTATGTGCCGTCTTAAGTCTAATTCATCATAGTCATTTTTTGTTTGTTCAGCCCTTAATATGGAAAAGTAAAATATGCTCACATACTGTCACATAATATTTAATATGCACATGACATTTGTTTGTTTTTTTGGGGCAGTTTGGGGGTCAATTGTCTTTGCTGCAAAATTAAAAACACTGTCGGTTCTTCTTTTATAATGTTCCCAATAAATAGTTTCCTTTTGTGTGACCCAAAATGTAATAGGATATCCACTAATAATTTTAAACTTTAGATAGTATCTTTGCATATCTCATGAAAAAAACATGCTAAAAATTGGTTGCTAAATGAGGCATAATTCTATTGATTATACGTAAAAAAAACATCAACATGTTTACAGTCGCGAGTGTTTGTATTGTTTGAAAGTCTCTGTCACTCATCTCTATTATATTTAAGTGAAGTCCCCAATCTACGGGTGACATACTCCTTTGAATCACTTTTACAGTTTTTGGTGCAAAAAGAAGGAGTGAAACACAGGCACAAAAAAACAACAGTGAAAAGTTAAAGTAGCTCTGTAAACTGGTTTCTAACAAACCAAGTGTGCAGTTAGGCCGGCAGGTAGTAAACAGCAGTACGGCAACGAGGCGGCCGACATTCTCACGGCACAGCAGGCCTGACACTGCAAGCCAAAGACAGGAAATCCAAACCTCTTATCATCCAAGAATTACATGATTTTCAAAGATTATTTATGGCTTTCACAATTTACAGATTTATACAAATCAAAAAATGTACTCACATTTACTTAAAACATAAACAATTGCCACTTTCTTTGGACTTCGATAGACAAGGAAAAGTCTGCTGAAAGAGGCAGTGCAAAGTAAACTATATTTTCAAACAAGAAGATCTAGCGATGCATTTGGGCGTACGTTGATGCTTCGCTCACTGTGTGCATGCAGTGACGGTTTTATTGTTGGGTATATTTTCCTTGCTTTCTTCCTTATATTTATTTTGTAAAAAATATATGACTTTAAATGACTAAATTAATTACGAACCGCCTCATCAACAAACAAAAAATACTGCTCATCGCAATCCCATATTTTGAACAATCACGCTATATTCTCATGATCTTAGACTGCTTCAGAAAATGGTATACATATTTTCTGCATAGCAAACTTAAACTTATTTTGCATTTCAAAACATGGCTCCTTGCTATTGTCCTTTGGTCTCAAGATTGTCAGAACAACACAACGATAGCCCTCCATAATTTTTTTCTCCCCTCCGAACTAAATATTGTCGTTGATGCCACTAAATTGTCATTGGAACATCAGTTTCAATCATCCGGAGGGGAGCATAAAAGTCTGAAGCAAATTTCACCGCAATTTATTCATTAGATGCGAATATGTTTCGCTCAAAAACAATAAATGTCAGCTTTGTGCTTATAAGAGGAGATTATCATAGCCGTCGGTGAACATGAGAGCGGCTGCGTTGTCGGGGAACCAGGTAACAAAGTTTTATGGCAATGAATCAGCTCAGTATTAAGAACCATGTGAAACATCACACCTGTCTTAACGGCAGCAGCTTGTTGATTTCACTATGTTGGTTTGAAAATCATTATCCTTTAAAATGAAACCTAGACAGCTACCCATATCTCAGAAAGTTGCTACAAGATAAGCAAACAAAGGGAGGAAGAGCCATTTTGGAGCGACAGGAAGAATCCAAATTCTTTACACAAGCAGAGGAAAAGCTACCGTCCAAGAGTGGTGAATTACTCTCGCTTTAACTAGTTACACACAATGAATTTGACATCTTTTTTCACTCGTTCAGAGAGAGATGCCACGCAGTCAAAGGTCATGGCTGTCAAATGGAAGTTGTTTTCAGGATGAGGCTTTTTTTTCATGGGGGGGGGGGGGGGGGTGTCTCATATACGTTCAGGAGAGTTTCAGTCCTTTTTTCAGATTCTCGTGATTTTCGATCAGACAATTTAAATTTTTTTTTTAACTAGGTCCCCGTCGCTAGTTTAACGTCATTTACCTTAGGCACCATTTAGTATTTACTTTGAACACAATAATGAAACATGCCGGTTTGGTTGATTGATTAGCATTTCTTTTATACTAAGTTCATCAGGGTCATCGCTCCCAAACACATATACAAAAAACAAAACAAAAAACAAACATGAATGATGTTGGTGCTTATAATGGTAATTGATTTCCAATGTTCCAGTACAATTCCCTTATTCATCTACCCTCTAGAGTAACATCTGAGTGCTTATTTGAAAAAAAAAAAAAACATGTTAGTGCGATGTATTAGTTTCCAATAATGCCCAACAAAGTAAACCCATCACATTATGTCAACTACCGAGCACTTTGTTTCGGTATGATACAATTCTTTGTGATTGATAAATGGCAGCAGACCTGGCTGTGGTAGCCTGTTCGCAGCGCTTTGACACTTTTATTGTTCTTCTAATACCATTAGAAAGTATTACTTCAACAGCGGGGTTCTGGCTTTTCCTGTGGAAGGAGATCTGCGTTATTTCCTCTGATGGCTTGAGGAAGCAGTTGTGAAAATGAGTTTTTGTTGAGGCCGCATAAAATAATTTATGAACATTTATTTTTCGAAGAGCCTTTGCAATCTGCTCCCACATAGCCTATTGAAAACGTGTAAAGGAATTATTCTGTTTGTTTGCGTCTGTGTGCTCCCAAATGCAGACGAGTGAAACGGGTCCCCAATACTGACCTTTTATCCGATTGAAATCATTTTGGCAATTGAACACAGCAACTGAATGTTAACGAGGTGCAACATAAGGCTGTGGAAAATGAATTATTGATTATTATGCCGCTGATTTTATTTGGCGGCATAATTTTGCTATAAAAATTGCATGTGTGTGTGAAATTGTGACGGATCGTCCGTAATGACTTCACTTTGATGATCAACTTCTCCCAGTCCCGGTAATTCATTCCGTTATCGATCTTTCCATAGAAACTCTGCCTTTAACTTTGCTTCAACTTACACATCAAGCAATATTGCTTGTTTGTCATTCATACTTCTGGCGGTCGGTGAGAATATATTTTTGCATTGTACCAAATGAGAATCATGTGTGGGTAAATCAGATAAGGTATTTAACGTTTGAAAACACTGTCATTGTTCTAATAATAAAAATGCATTAAAATCATATATGTTATGATTTACTGACCTACCAAAGCTTCTGAAATCATCGTCTCTGTTATTACACTTCATATTTTTAATTGTTTCTTGAAAATAAAAATCAGTGGTTAGTGTGACAAAAACAGCGTAAAACTTAAAAAAAAAAACTACAATCTTTATATCGATAGTTAGATCTGATATCATTGAAAAAATTCTATGTGTTGCACGCAAAACAAAAATACTAGCATATTTGTTATTTAAACACTTGTATATAAGAGAACGTTCATGGTCCATGGGAATTAAAGTGTGTGTCGTTTGAAAACACTGTCATTGCACTCAAAATAAAAATGCATTAAAATCAGTAATGTTATGAATTATTGATTTACCAAAGGCCCTAATATAATCAACTTAACTATCACATTTTTAAGGGGGGATATATATTTTTTGTTTACGCCATGAAATGCATGAAATGCATTAAAACTGACAAAAAAAAAATTTGCCCAATGAAATAAACTCATTTATCCTCTCATAAACTATTATATGTATATGAATATTAAATTACTTGTGGTGTCCCCAACAAATGTGATGTGACTGATATATGTCATCCAGAATCTGATTGGCCTTACCTCACACTTTTTTACATTTGGCAGGCAAACAGGCACGATGGCTAAAAATAGATCACAGACAAGATGTTTTCTTTATAAATACTGTGGCATGATTGAGATGTCACATTAACACGGTCGATGCAGTTAGTGGTGAGTAAACTGCGTAATGTGCTAATGTTGATAACTTTATGTAGTGAACACTGTAGAAGGCAACAACTGTATACAACGCTCCAAATGATTATGCGTGTTGTATTTTATATGATTCTGGGGAAGTTTTTGAGGTCAATATAACTCTAAAGTGCCTTTGGTGTCCTCATCAGAATCTCTCAATCATGAAAATGTTGCAGAATAATGAAACTCTGAGGTCATATTAAAAGTGGCCAAACATTTGCACTTTTACCAGTGTGTTGCCTTCATCTTATAATCATCACCCCATGGAATTTTTTATATATATATATATATATATATATATATATATATATATATATATATATATATATATATATATATATATATATATATATATATATATATATATATATATATATATATATATATATATATATATTTTTTTTTTTTAATAACAAAGTTATATGTAAAAGTATATATAAAATTGTGAAAATATTCATGATTAACTTCAATAAAGCAATCAATTCAACCAGTTTAATACATTTTTAAAAATGGAATAATTTTGAAATTTGTGAGAACACATTTTGTGTCTACATTTGTTTGCGAATGAGGCGATGAAGCCAGCAAAGCTAAAGCGGCTTTTTATTTTATGATGCTGTTTTTGACTAAATAATTGGCATCATCCTGTATGGAGGCAATTGATCCAGTTTGTTATGAGGAGACATGCAATTTTGGCTTTGTAAACTTCAGTATGGCTAAAAAGTAACAAAAATACTTGTTGACAAATTGAATCTGCTGGTGAATGAAAAGGGCACTTATGTTTGGCTTAAATTGTTTTATTTTTTTTTATTTATTTTCACAAACATTTGCAAATGGGGACTTTGCAAAATGTGCTTTGTAAAAGGGGTTCCCAACTCCAAAAAGTTTGAGAACTCCTCTATTAAGGAATGTTTCTTTCAGGCAAATGCATCATTAAGAGAGCAGCTGTTAGAAAGCCACTTATGAGCAACAAGGATGTACTTGAAATTGCTGGCGCCTCTGGAGTCACAAGAAGCTCTTGATGAAGGATCCTCCAAACGCTTGAAGTCCGTTCAGCCAGTTTCACCTCCCTCCAACCAATCTCTGAAGGAACATGTTTGAAGTGGGATTAAAGACTACCTATTAATGTATCAAATAAAACACACAAAAAAGTTATCCACGGAGTACAGTTGCTAAGGCGATATCAAAATTGGACTCGTCAACACGTAACTTTACAGATGAACACATTTTGGTCAAAATAGCATTTGCTTTTTGTTTGATAAACAAACTCCATTAGATGCAAAAGAAAAAAAAAGATGTTGTGTTAGCCTATCCGTTTTCAACTGTTGTGCATAGTTTGTAAAAATAGTTATATTATATAAAATAATCATTTTGGAAGCCATTTTTTGTGAGAGGATCAAAACGATGATCACTTGCAACAACTACATGCCTAATAAAATGGTGTAAGATATTTAAAAGCTTTGTAAATGAAACAGAATCTTAGGGTGGATTTTAAACGCTTTCATAACATCGCGTATAATAGGACATCTGGATATTGTGCAGGGAAGGAATTGAAACAGAAAAGGAAGCCGAGCCTGTGCATTTACGAGCAAGCTATACACACTGTGTCACTGCGCGTAATGCAACAGCAGCTCCATCACAATAACAGGCTTGTGTTATGACATTAAGTTATTCTTTGACCAAATAGGATCAGATTCACACACCGAAATGAGCTTTAGTGTTTTCTTTGCCTACTTTCAAATGTTATATTTAGTCAGAATTTTTTTGTGCTCTCAGTTCCCCGGCATGCTTAGATAGTTTGGGGTGTATCCTCTCAATGTGGTGAACAATCCATCAAAACAAACCATCTGTTAATCGATTCAGTCATTTTAGTCTTCAGGGAAAGGCTTAAATCGGATACTTCATGACAGTCGCGTGGGAACAAATAAGCCGAGGGGGATGGTGGTGCTACCAACACCATCGGCCCTGTTATGTATTTTAACAAACAAATATAAAAACCTGCAGTCGTGTCATATTTCTATAATTTCATTTTTAACAAAAAATAGTGCATTTATTATAGTCACATTTTTAAATCTGGAATGTTTTTCTCATAGGGCATGCTCAGACAGTGAGCATGTACTGCACACACACCACAAGATGGAAAGCATTCAGGAGACCCACTTACAGCGAGGGTCTGAAGATGTGTGACGTGACATGACTTTTTCAAGGTACTAGCCATTGTTGGCTCTACCTTTTATTTGTTTGTGCGTTTCGTGTCAAACTAAACATCAAACAAGATCAATTACACGTTGCTTTGCCCTTATATTGATACGATATACAGGAGGCAAAAAACATGTTGCAAAATGTTCTGCCCACAGTATTATATGTTGAGGAATGTTTTTATAATGTTACAATTCACATGTGCTGTTACGAGCTAGGAATAGTGTTGTTGCGTTTCCAAACACGCACATTTGTTGTATGCAGTCAGTATCCATTGCTAAGGGTCTTTTGTACATTCTGTTTATATTTCTGTTTATATTTCTTGAAGGAATTAAAAAAAAAAAAGAATTTAGGTACGCATTTTATAATTATTATTTTTCTTATTTTTTAGATAACCATTTTGACAGCCCTTTAAAAAAAACAGCAACAAAAGATGTGGAATTTTCTGGAAAGGGCTCACATTTTTAAATGAATATTTCCAATTTTCGATTGTTACTCTTTTTAGCCAGGTTGATATAACTGTTGCTGAGCCAGTCTCCACTTGAACAGCACTCTCCCATTGACATCTCTCCAACTCTCTTTTCCGCCTCAACAACAGCATGCATGCGCACCTCGTCCTTCACGCTCTCCCTCGCTCGCCCAGTCCTTCGCATCCCGCCCCCAGCTCTCTATGCAGGCGCCATACTACGGTGGCCCTGATGTGCTAAACAAATGAACAAACTATAAAACACTTTTTACATTTCATTAAACAGTTACATTCCAGAAAACATTTTCACAAAGGATGAACTACTTTTACATTTCAGAAAAAATACCAAAAGACACAACAAATGTACATTACAGACAGCATTTTAACAAAAGATGAAACAAATTAACATTCCTCAAAAAATTTTAACAAAAGATGAATCACATTTACCGTATTCCTCAGGGTACAAGTTGACTTAGCGTATCAGTCAACCCCCACCCCCCCCCCCCCCCCCACCCCCCACACTCTTTTTTTTTTTTTTTTTTACTGCATTGTTGGTGAATTTTACAAAAACGGAATATAAGTCTACCCTTGACTTTAGTGTTTACATAGATCATGCATGTCCAATTAAAGCACATGTTTTGTGGTATTAAAATAATGAAAGTTGTCGTAGTTTGAGAGGCATTTCTACATTGTAGATAGGTTAACGTACTGCTGCAGGAGGGGTTATGGCAGGAGCCAGACAAGACAGCAATGTAGCGATGTACGCATATGCGTAGACGCAAATGCATTATATTGCAAAAATATAATGATTTGAAGTTGCAGTGCTTTATTTTTTGACACAGCTGAATAATAATTTGTCTAAAGAAGACATCATCACTATCTGACACGCCAATAATTTCAATGTCATCTGTTCCAATATGCGCATTACTCTTTCATGGGTAGTCAAATGATTTGCTAATCATCTTTCATTACTGCAACTGCTTTCTTTACTTAAATGATGACTATGGTGAGATCAGAGCGTGAAAGGTTGCCCTTTGCTGTGATTCTCCTTCCACCTGCAGACATCCATGCGTGCTACTGCTCTCACACTTTTTTTTTATGAACGGCTTGTTCAAGCACACGTCCAAAGAATGAGGGAGATGTCAAGCCGTCTTTTCCTTTTCATAATGCGTCAAAGTCTGCAGAGAAAAATAAGCCATGCAGCCTCGTTGTTGATAACGATGATGCAATTGTGTGGTGCTTAACGAAACGTGAATTTTTGTGCTTCGTCTTTTGTTCATTTGCTCTGGGAAAGCTAAACCTGTTTCATCTTTTATTAAAATATTTTCTGAATTTTAAATTTGTTTCCTCTCTTGTTAAAATGTTTTTTAGAGATGTAAATTGAATTCGGATTTTGATCATTTGTTTTCTGAAATGTAAAAATTGTTTCAGAATTTGTCAATTTGTTTTGTATACTCGACACAGAAAGGTAATTTCAATCTTGAGATGGAAAAAAAATAGTTGATTTAAAAATCAGCATACTAACGTAAAATAACAGAAAACTCATGAAGGTGAGCGCCACCACTCTTTCCCGAACCCCAAGAATGAAAAAAAAAAAGGGGTGGCTGTGTTGACTTCATCTTTTCGAATGGAGGCTGACGTAGCTGCAATATTTATTGCTTTGTTGATAGCATGCTTTATTTTGTGTCTGAAAATACCCCCTGAAAATGTGTACAAAATCGCTTTACACTGATTATTTTTACACTGAAAATAATTTAAAAATAAAACGTCTTAAATTATGGAATTAAAAAGTCTGAAGAAAAAAAGGACATTTGGGTGCAGACCCATTGGTTGCTTGAGTTACTGCAAACATTCCAACATTTTAAATTTGCCGTTGTTTTTGGCATTTCCTTCACTTGTCGATCGGTCGGCAAAACGGGCGTGTGATGTACTGACAGACAGTCCCATCAGTGATGACAAAGGGCCCAACTCTGTACCCATTTATACATACATTCATGCAGTCATACATACATCCATACATCCATACATACATACATACATACATACATACATACCTACATACATACATACATACATACATACATACATACATACATACATACACACATACATACATACACACATACATACATACATACATACATACATACATACATACATACATACATACATACATACATACATACATTCATACATACATACATACATACATACATACATACATACATACACACATACAATCAAACCTGCTTACATACATACCTGCTTACATACAGTACCTGTATGTAAGCGACCTAAAATATATTTGCATATGCCTGCAACTTGCAACTTTATTTTTGAATCGCAAAATATGTAAATCACCCAATTACCCGTCCCGTTGTCACAAGCATTGTATATTACTACCATCACAGTATTCTGCACAAGCATTTCACTTTTTCTTTTTGTGTCAGTTGCACAACTTTACTTGGCATTACACTTTACTTAATGTCAAATCTAAATGCAAATTAGTTTTATGCAGCAGATGTTACCAGATTGAATTGTGTCAAATACTTTGAACCACTGACCCATTTCAACACAACTGTCCCTGTCTCGGGAAGCAGTGTCGCGACTCTTCTAATGGATTCGTATGAACTGCTTCGAGATACTGACCCATTTCAACACAATCGCTTCAGACTGATTCAGCTGTTCATAAAGCTTTGATTTCTCCATGACTACCGGAGGTAAGGTGTACTAAAAAAATAGTAATTTAATATAAAAAAGGAACAAAAATGAAGGTAGCAGACTGAATACAAAGAAACAAGCAAAAATTCTAAACTAAATTTACAACTAAAGACTAGGTTAGACTTAGGGTTCAGGAGAACAAAGGAATATAACTTGCAAAGGACAAAAAAGAACTGGCAAAATGAGATCTTCATCGACAGTGACACTTGGACAGCAACGGTTAGACAATAACCTGACAAGAACTGAAAGGTGACTGGAGACTAAATGCAGTCACAACTAAGGAGACAACGCTAAACAGCTGGACAGGAAACAATTGGAAGAGGGAGGTGATTAGTCAACACACGGGAGCAGCTAAACACAAACAGGTGCACACAGTAACACAGTAACACTAACGAGGACCGAACAAATCTATGAACAAATAGAAAAATCTCCAACACAAACTAGCAAAAAACATGACTATGTAGAATAACACAGATGATTACCGTAATGAAGATTCATTTATTGCTTATATTTGTTTAAATAAAATAAATATTAATAAATGGTAGAGGACCTTGAAAAGAAATAGTCGAAAATAAATCGCAATCGCGATATTGAGGAAATGAAATTACAGCTAGATTGTTTATCAAAATTGAGTGGCCCCAACGGTATCTACGTCTACCCAATTTTACTGTGGTGAACAAATGTCTTTACCGTACATATTGTACTTTGCTTAGATCATTTAGAATGCTTCATTGTCACTCTCTGGCCTCCCTCATACACACATTACTCGTATGTTATTTTGTGCAGCAGTTGACTGGAGTGAAGCCACCCCCGTAAGTGTCTATCGCTAGTCTGCCGGCATATTCTCTTTGAATACCTGTGTCCTTGTGCGCGTGCATGCTCCAACCAGTATAAAAACTGCGCTCATAAAAATATGTACACTACAGAGTGGTAAAAATGAGCAGAGACCTCATGCACTGTTCTCATGTGTACTAAGCTACTACCCGTAGGAGGTCGCTTGAACACCTAGCTGCCCCTTTTACGGGAAACTTACAAAAACCAGAATGGCAAAGGTTGACTGATTTGCATAACTGCCTCACAATTCTAAAATTAGGCATGGACTTTTTTATGTGGACTTTGTATGTTATACCCAAAAAGATGCACGTTGGGTCATTAACTCACCTTTAATTAATATCCTCATCAGAATCGCTCATTCAAAATCAAAGTTTCATCGGGAGGTTATATATTTGCAGTGATAAGTCTCATAAAATATGTTTCCTTTATATTATGTAAATAGACATTTTTCATATCTCCCACACAGCCCTGCTAACTAGAGTTTAAAATTTGATTAGATGATACTAAATCATATCTTTTTCATGGCTTTATTGTCCATTAAAGAGTAGTTTGATTAATGTAGTCATTTTGCTCATGGATAGTATTTTTTTTCATGACCAGAGGGAGCAGTTTGCATGTGTCCCTAAAATTGCTCTCCATCATGTGCCACTTTAAGAAACCCTTTGAAGTCTTATGAACAGCATTTTGCTTTATTCGACGGAGGCCGAAAGAGTTGCAGATTAAGTATTTACTCTTATGTTTCCTAATTGGTATCAATTGTTTGCTGTCAATTTTACCATGTCCAATCTGTCATCATAAAATTATCCGTTGGTCTAAAAACCTCTCTGATACTTTCCAAAAATTTGAAGAGTCCAGAGTCAGCTAGCTAACTGAGTTGTCTTGTAAAGTGAAGGGGCCACATTTGCTCATGAAATGCTAACATTGGCCAAAATGGTACACACTGTAATTGTCCACATCTTTGGCTGTTTGACTGCATATTGTCTCCTTAATGTTATTTTAAAATGCCCATCTAAATCTAAATAGAGAACGTTATTTTAAATTGCATTTCTAAATCCTAATAAAAAATTTATTTACATATAATATATATGTGGTACTCATTGATCTCAATTCTTTTGGGGTGCAACGGAAATTTTTCAGAGGTAATAAAAGTTTAATTGAAGACTCTCAATTGTTTGCTAATATGAATTCATGCTTGTTTCTACAATATGTGCTATGCAACTGGCTAGTGAGCAGTTTAGGGTGTACTGTACTCTCAACCAAGTTCACCTGGGATAGACTCCAGCTCATATGTTACTCTAATTATGACCCCCATTTAAGATTCCTTATTTGGTTAGAACGTGAACTTTTTGACTAAGTATTTTTCTGAATGCAGTAACATTTTTATCTTGCAGAAACTCCACTATCTGCAGCATTGTAAAAAATCCAACATGGCACCACTCTGTATCACACAGCAAAATTTAAGACAATATTTTTTTCATAGTGAATACATTTGCAGTTTCCGAGGAGCAGGTAAGGTTCTGCAGGCATCATTTGATGTGGGCCATTTAAGGAAACCAGCCATGTAGGAAAAACCAGGAAAATTTGGCAGAAGTATTCATGCACTGAGGTGCGTGTTGATATAATGTGTGCGTCGTAAAGTGCCTTCAAACTGTAGGCCTTAGACCTGATGTTTAGGTTGCCGTGTAACTGTCCTACTCTATTCTCCTTTATCCAGTCCACAGCATGTGTGTTTGTTATTATTACTAGGAAGGTTATAGGTTTATGGAAGCGGCCAGAGTGTGCGCTTAACAGTAAACTGTATTTGTTCCCCTGCTGATGGGTATAGTGCTTGCTCATGCGGGGTTCAGTTGCTTCCACAGCTACTGCGTATATTGAGTATGTGTTTTGATCATGTGGTTTAACAAACTCAGTATATAGTTCAATAGTACAGAATATTCAGTCTGCTACAAAGAAAAGCGCATTTTTGTATTTACGGGATGTTGAGGAACAACTGATTTTTTTTTAATATCAACAACAATGTTGGTAATTGCGTAACATGTTCACATTGACCCAAACAATGGTTTAACAGTAAAACAATGAATGTTTGCAAAATTTTCAGGTCTGGGTTTACTGTATTTTTCTCAGAATCTACTGTAAAAGAAGAATTCTTTTATAAATGAGGTTGTTTGTGAAAACATGCCTCATAAATTGTACAAAGACCTCTGCTGAGTGTTTTTGTGCATGCACGTCTGTGTGTGGTGGGGGGGTATTGAGTGAGTGTGTCATCTGCAACAACAATAACCTTCCCCCTAATCGAAGCATCCTCATTTTTTAAAGTACTATTAACAATGATTAATAGCATTCGTATACTTGAATAAATAAATCACGTGTAGACTATTCACGGTTAAATGTGTTTCATGGTGGCAACAGCTTATTTCTCATATGCATTACTAGTATTGTTCAGAAAGCCAAACAAAACCAAGGTCGACAAGTAGCCCTGGACAAATGTAATTGGCCGTTTGAAGTTCCACTGTAATGTAAGTAGAACAAACCCATCACTATTTCTAAATGCCACCTTTTTCTAGATATTTTATTGAGTATTCCATCAATAATCCATTTATGGAAGAACATTTTCGTTTGGATTGACACCCACATAACCTTTTATCTTGCAAATTCCCTGAGTGCCCTTTCCCCACTCATGCTGGTTTTCAAATAAGTTGTTTATTGTTTGGTATTCTAATTGGATTATTTTTCACTTAATGTCCACCAATAATTTTTTTGTCCTGCAGAATAGTGTTGATGGAATACATTTGTCTGCACTGACAGGAGTGTGTTTGTCGCTGCTCCCTCTACTAACGTGTTACTCACGCTACGCCGCTCGCATCGACACAGGGTGACACGGCGTACTCCCATACATCATCTTAATCTCCGCACCGTTAAACTGTGGTCATGCTGAAACCTGCACAACTAAATTCCCTTGCATGATGTATCTTAATAGCAGGACAGGAAGTGGCATGTGTTAGGTTGTAAACAAGCCGCTACCATGTCTAATGGGTATCAGTATAGTACACATCTTATAAATTATACAGAATTGTATCAAAGAAATGACTGTCATTAGCTTTTGCTGTCCTCTTCATGCTCTGAATTACAAAGAAACTAAATAATTACTTTGTGTCAATATATCTGTGCTTTGATAAACATGTTAAAGACATTTAAAACATGCAAAATTTCCAAAATGCAGGCCTATAAAATGTATTTACTTTCAGACTATAGCAAATGAATTTTTGGAGAGGAAAGACACTTCAGAGGATTGAATTTAAGTACCCTCAATTAGTGTTCATGTCAAAGTGTTTCATTTGAACATGAATGTTGCACTCTTTGCCAACAACAAGGCACTTCAAATTGGCCAGGCTGTTGGTCCATCTGAAGGGATGATGCAATTTTAGGGTATAGGCATCGTTAGCTAGCTAGGTACACTGAATAAGTTCTGAATCATATAGTGTGTGTGTGTGTGTGTGTGTGTGTGGGGGGGGGGGGGGGGGGGGGGGCGTATTATCCATACATTTAAAAACAAAAAAAGAAAATCAGGAACCGTTACATCTCCTAACCTATGTACTTCATTATTCTCAATCTTTGCACATTTTTAAACCACATTTTATATTTTTATCTTAAAACATGTATACGCTGCAGTAAAGTGTTTCCAAACAAATTTCTGAATTGCCTTTCTTGTTGTGGTTGAGACCAGGGGGTGGCACCTAAGCCCTTTGTCACTTCTTTGTTATTAAGGTCGATACGTGTGAACTTGATTTGAATTGATAGCTTTAACGGTTGCACCAATTCTACAAATCTATGGCCGAGACGATTACGTTTTGAGTTCAAACATGAGCTCGGCAGCCAGACGACAAGATGGCTGCTCATATTTCTTGGTTGCCCTTCACTGACGGGAGTTTTCCCGTTCTTTCTGGGTGCCCAGTCCAAAGACACTGGTGCGGTGTAAATGGAAAGTGATCGATGACTCAGTCCTCCCTCTACAATAAGCTCCCAAAACAAACTGGCTCCTCCATTTCAGCCAGCGTTGGCAATAATTCTGCGGCTGGCAGCTTAGATTGGCACAGCGGCATTACCTCATTTGGAAGTCAGTTCCCAGCATGCTCGTTTCCTGTCTTTTGTGGCCCGATCTCACAAGAGACTTGTCATTTCAGGTGAGCCTCTTTTCTTCAGTTTGTTGCAAGGTGAGGCTTTGCCATGATGACACATCTAAAATTCCAAAGCATTCTGTTTTACTGTGGACAGTTGTTGCAGTGTTAAGTATTTTGTGTGTAACCTTGACGTCATGTCGCAATTTAAAGTCATATCCTATACCATCATTTTTGTCATCAATCTCAAATGAACCTAAACCACAGCTTGACAAATGAATGCAATGCATGCATGTAATTATGTCCCCTATTGGCCATGAGCAGCACAGGCATGACATCTGTGCAATCTGATTGGATACCTTGTTAGGTTGCTCAATGGAAATTGCATGGCATCGTTTCCAATTATCGGCTGAGTGATTGCCTCCCATTCTACGATCTCACATTTGACCTTCTTGTTGACGTCAAATTCAGTGGGCACCAAAACCAATGCATGTATATCACTGGTGTCGTGCCAGATCCTCAAATCACATTTTAGTAAATTTCATATATTTTCCAAAACCTACACTAATGGTCAATCTGCAAGTTATTTGTTTGTGTTTGTTTGGTGTTTTACAAATTATTGACCGATCAAATGTGTTAAAAATGAACTATTTTTCATCCAAAGCAAGTGATTATACAAGGTAACCGTTTTTGGGGTCTCCTGAAAAGTGATGCTATGCATGTGTATGTACACCACAGAATTCCTTTTCATTTTTGAAAATCAATCAATTTTACTGATACGATCAATCGATCAATCAATCAAATTTTATTTATATAGCCCTAAATCACCGAAGTCTCAAAGGGCTTCACAGATGAAAAGAGCTCGTACAAAGACATCTTTTCACTATAAGGTACACCACAGCATCCCCTGTCAAAGCTCCCAGAAGGGGATGGAAAAACTCAAAAACCCAAATTTGGGGAAAATCAGAAACCTCCAGAAGGGACTACAGGTGGGAGGAGCCCCCTTCCAGGCCCACAGGTTGAAGTGGATGCTGCATGTACCAGACACAGAAACAATATAAATTACAGAAAACATATTGTGCTATATAGTGCAGTGATGTCTTGACAGCAGGCAAAGCCATTGGGCAGGAACCATCCCACATTCCAGCCACATTTCAACGAGTGTTGAAATTATTCACACATCATTATTCAAATAGGAACAGTTGTTTCAAAGGTAAAAACAATATTTCTTAGCTGGCATTCTTAACACGTTGAACGCGTAAACTTATCTACCAATATGTGTCCTAAACACAATACTGTATCTTGGAGGTTAAAGACATATCTGGAAATGCAGCAATTTTCCTATTTGTACTTTCTCCCCTCTTTTATTTTTCTTCTTCTTCTTTTTTCTTTGACAAATGACCCTTCTTGATCCTCAGACTTTCTGTCTAATGCCCCTGGAGGGAGAATCCTTGTTGTTGAATCATACCAGAGGGATATGTGATGAATAGTGTCAGGATATGGCAGCCATTTCGCATGCACATATTTAATGTTATACACACACTTTTGAGAATCGCATTTAATTAAACCAAGATTTATTTGGACTTGTATGGAGTGTCCATCAGAGCTGAAGGACTGCCCACCCCAGCGTTTCTGATGTTTTTGGTTCATGAGTGGTTGGTTGTGTGGCAGAAAAGCTGTAAAGACTCAACCCAGGTCCATGTTAGTGGCTAAAGTCTCCAATATTTGATCACCTTCATATCTGAACAGTGGAGGAACTTTACAAAGAAGCTTAAAATATGAGTTGGCGACAAAAGTTAAAATATTCAAAGCTCATAGGAAATGTGGGGTAATGAAAAACCTTGGTCCAACTCACCTATGCCTTGGCCACAAATCTGACATTTATTCCTATTTTACAGAAAGCCCTGGACCTTTCACTCATGAAAAATGAATGGCTTTCAAAAGCCTGGAGGCAAACAAATATTTTGTGTCAAGTTAAGCTGGACCGTTTTCGTCTACCAAATACAAAGCCGTAGTTCCAATATTGCTTCCCCTGTAAAAATTTGTAGCTCCTGCTGTCAGAGCGCGCTCACATTGAGTGGAAAAGTGGAAGCAGTATTACTCTTGTTTTCAAGACATTTTTGTATTTTCATTTTTTATTACTGTATTGCGGAGAAGGAAAAGAAAAACAAGTATTCACCCATGTTCGGCAGTATGTTCAAGGTGCATTTAATGACCGATCACACGGTGAAGAGCTAACACATACGTACAGAAACTTTTTAAAGCACTGAAAAGCAACGGCTAGTATGTTAACACCTTGCAAAGGGGAATTCAAAACAGTTTACATTTCATTTGATTAAGCAAAAACACAGCAGCCACATGTCAACTAAAGTTTGCAGTGGTGGTTGATATAAACATTAATGAGGGGAACTACATTTTGCGTTAACGCACTCAGTGCCATGGACGAGAATTCTCGTCTTATAAAGTCGTAATAACAATAATAAATGATACAATTCTGGTCAAGTATGTTTTTGTTATGAAGAGTTGAGACTCTTGACTAATGCTTACGTAATATGAGCCTATTGAGCACTGCAGTGCTAACTGTGACCATTGGATGACAGTGTTTCCACACTTACAACACAGCTATTACCTACTACATCAGAGGTGTCCAAATCCGGTCCTCAAGGGCCGGTATCCTGCACCTTTTCAAGGTTTCTTTCTCTGACACACCTGATTCAACGGTCAGCTGATCAGTAATCTCAGCAGAAGCCTGATATCGATTCTGATTATTTCAAGCAGGTGTGTCAGGGCAAAGAAAGCTGAAAAACATGCAGGACACCGACCCTAGATGACCGTGTTTGGACACTCCTGTATTACATCAATTCTAACTGAAGGATGGAAGTCAATCTTTCATGTGGCAGCACCTTTATTTATTTAGACATAGGACACAATATTCTGTTGGCCTTTAAAGGTGAGTGAAAAATGCTACATATACTGGCCCTCTAAAGGTTTCCCTTTCAAATAACGCTTGGCACTGTCTGTCCTCGTGTGCTTGTTTCGATTGTCAGGTTATGGTCTCTGTCTACTGTCGCTGTCTCTCTGCCGTAGCCCTGTGAGTCTAATCTTTAAAGTTTGGGATTTTGATTGTTAGTTTATGAATGCTTTGTTCTTGGTTGCCTTGACTCTACATGATAGTAGATCTTCATTTTTGAGCACCTCTACCTCTGGGTTCTTCCACGCTTCATACATCATCCCCGACCATAACGATGGATGGCAGTTTTGGACACCTGAATGAGACATCAAAAACAATATAATGCAGTGGAATTTATACTTTGCAAAATTGTTTTTTTTTCTTTGGTTTTCCTAGTCCTCTCCAAATTACAAATACATTGTCACTAGAAATAAGGGTGAATGAAGTGAGCCTTGCAAACGCTGAGGAAATCAAGGTGCAAAGCACAACCAATTATGTCGAAAAAAAAACTAGGATCCACTATATTTCTCAATGGGTGAGGGACGTTCATTGAAATTCTTGGCACCATTTGTTTCAACAGTTAAAATATTTGAAAGGTCAGTTGTGCACCCCCCTCCCCCCCTTTTTTTTTCAGAGAAAGCAATGTGTTCGCTGGTGGATACCAGAAAATTATTACATTCTGCTGGTTTGGAAATGTTTGATATGTGTTTGCTAAATAACTTTAGTGTGAACATGCCACTTCCTTTTTCCCAGTTAATTTAAATCTCTGAGTTTTCTTAAGAGCTCAGCTCTTCGGCACAACGAAGACACAACGTCTTCTTTCACCGTAAAAAAAGAGCACGTTGCTTCGACAGACATCGCAATGAATGCAATCACAGCTCCAGTGGTCCTTAAAAGAAACAAAACATTGCAGATTTGTGCCGGTACAGCAAGAACCACTTAACAACTGAGTGCCAAAGCTACAAAAATGATGATTTTCCTCTGGTTGCCTTGTGCAGAATGTGCACTTGGTTGCCGACATGTTCAAGACCTCAGGGCTCATTCCTCTCTGTCTGCCATCATAATGGTCGATCAGCATGGTCACTTCCTACAACTGAGTGTGAAGACTCATCACAATGCCACCATGGTGCTATCCAGCTCATTCACATCGCAGATTTCCTGTATGCTCTTTGAGTTTCTATTTCGTATGACGTGCAGTTGACTTTACTTCATAATTGCTTATCTTGATACATTTTATGGTGTGTAAAGCCTCCAGAGTTTTTACTTATTTGTGAGCTTTTGCATGGTAGCAGCCTGCAGCAAAACTCTCGTCTTTGCTTAAGGTTCATGAAAAAATAAATCAATAAAAAAATCTTTAAATATATTGCACCTATTATCCTGATGAATTCATGCCCGTGGCTTCATGATAAATAAATGGATTTGCTGTTGGCAAAATACTGTGCACATATTGCATGTAACTTCATTTGACTAAGGAGATGTCCAATGTGATGTGTTGCTGAACAGTACAATCGTTAATTTTTTTGGACTAGGGAATACAAAAAAGTCAAACTATATTCTCAGAATTTGAACACTAAATGAATGTAAATATGAAAATATATAAACAGTATATATACAGTGTGTGTGTGTACGTATATATATATATATATATATATATATATATATATATATATATATATATATATATATATATATATATATATATATATATATATATATACATATATATGTGTGTGTGTGTGTGTGTGTGTGTGTGTGTGTGTGTGTGTGTGTGTTTGTGTACATCACAGAAATGTTACAGGAATTATTATTTGAAATGTAAAAATCTGCAGAAGTTTGGAAGTTGCATTTAGATATTCATCTGTGCCCTGCTTTGTTAAATTAACTTTTGTGGGAAAAAAGTTGCATTTAGATATTCATCTGTGCCCTGCTTTGTTAAATTAACTTTTGTGGGAAACATCAACATGATCAACATGTTTATACAGATGAACATTTTTTTATCCATAGTACAATGTACTTAAAGGCAATTTGAGCAAACATTTTTAAAAATTGTGTATCAAACTGGTCGCCGTTCACATTCATAACATACTCAAGGCGCTCTTAGATTCATAAAGGTTCCCAGCCCCTGCTCGAAGCTATGTTTACTAATGGCTTCCATTTAAATGAAGGAGTGAAGCCTAGTTTTTTTCAAGGAAACAGTAGAAAAAAGATGCAAGCTTGTAGATACACATGATAAAATATCAAAAAACAAAAAATCACAACAAACATTTGCACAGGGTGTCCTGTCTTAGTTAGGGCCGTAGTAAAGCATAAAGTAAAGATACTCGAGGCATTAATAAATGTTTATCAATTTAAAGTCAACCCAAACACAAGTTGAATTATTTTATTGGCCTTTACCTGAGCCCCGAGCGACTGTGTTGTAATTTTCAATTGACAGCAAGAGGCAAAAAAGGCAACCCCTCCGAGATGAATAGAAACGGGCATTTCCTTGCTTTAATTCATAATTCTACAACCACAATATTAACCAGACTTGTTTAGACTAGTGGGAACTACATATTATTATTGTTGTTATTATCATTTTTGTTATTGTAATTGTTGTTGTTGTTTTTCATTGTTGTAGTTGTTGTTATAATTTATTGTTTTTTATTATTATTGAAAATCCATGTTTTAGACTGACTTCTGTCTTAACAAGATACAAAAAAATGGATGGAAATCATTGTGTGTGTGTGTGTGTGTGTGTGTGTGTGTGTGTGTGTGTGTGTGTGTGTGTGTGTTTGTTTTAAGGGGCCAAGTAAATGTTTCTCTCATTAAAAGGATCAATCCACACACCAGCCACAGATAAAAATAATAATAACAATAATAATAATAATAATAATAATAATAATAATAATAATAATAATAATGATAATAACAATTATTATTATTATTATTATTATTATTATTATTATTATTATTATTATTATATGCTGGTTTATTAAGGATCAAGAAAACAATCTCTGGGTAAGTGTCTCAGTTTTTCTGCATTTGAAATGTGGCGACAAGCTATCACGTCATCAAATAAGTCAACAATTTTAAAAATGTGAACACAGAATTTCAAGCCCAAAAAAAATTGAGAGAATCATATGAGATAAAACAAAATGCTTTTGGTTGTACTTAGGTCAAGATTTTTCACATTTTAATCACAGAAACATGAGTTTGAACAACTATTTGTGCCTTTTATTGTCTCCCAACTTAATGCAAAAGCAACTCAAAAAATTGTTTGGGAGCGAACAACGTTTGTTTTGCCATGCTAAATAATATTATATCAAATGCCAATATTTATATTTTAAAATGTGTTCCATATAAAATGATTATTTTGGCCCCAGAGAATACAAGCTGTGTTTTTTTTCTTTTTTTCTGCATAGTAATAACCGCATACATATTACTCTTGTGTGATTCTTTAGCTTTTATACAGAAGAGAACAGCTCCTATTAGGAGGCCATTGGATATTATTCGTAATATATTTTCAAAAGAACTCCATAGATCTTTCCATGCTTAGAAGAAATAGAAATATTTTTTGTAGAAAACAATTATCGAATGATCATTTTGTTTGATAGCCTCAAGAATCCCATGTATGATGTATTTGAAATCAATGTGCACTTTTTAGAGAAACCTTCCTTTTAATCAGCTTATAATTGAAGGAATACTTGTTTGTATACTATTGTACACACATGAAATGTAGATGAGTGCAATCATTTCATCAAGTATAGCATGATGAATATACTACTATCACTCAGCAGTGGGTCATGAATTAATATTTAAAGGGAAGTCTTATCAAAAATGTTCTTTACAACAATATATTGTGTACCCCCACTGGCCTAAACAAGGCATTCTCATTAATAATGCATATGTGGAATATGAAATAGGCAGGGAGATGGCCGCCATCTCAGTGGGGGGGGGGGGGGGGGGGGGGGGGGGGGGCTTTCCGCCACTTGCTGCTGACTTAAAACGGCATCACAGTTACTCAGATAGCAACAAATCACCGCTCACAGGTTTTCTGGGTTTCTTCATGTGACATTCACATGCTGGGCCTTTGGGCAAACCGATGTCATTTTCAGTCAACAAGAGCCAAAATGGACTGATTCATGGTTGTATCCAGTCCTTCTTTTATTTAAAGAACGGAAATAGCAAAAACATTGAACAAGCGCGTCGCACTGTGCTGCTGTCAGCCGCATCTCATGCTTGTGCTGGACAATAACCGAGTCTCTCAGTCCTCCAGTGAAGTCTACCTCTGGCTGACAACAACAGCAAATGCTACACACAAATATTCTTACTTTTACTAGCAATGTCAAGATGAGCGTTGCGACTTACAAGCGCAAGTGATCAGTTGCCACACTTTGGTGAGATTGCTTGCGAAGCACACTTTCTTTAGCGTTCACGTTAGCATTAGCATCTAGCTCCATTGAGCTACTGCTCAACGCAGGTAGAAGCCCTCCACCGCCTGAAGGGATTCACGATGGGCAGGGGTCTCCATGTGGCCATTACCAGACAATCGGTTTTGGTCAGTGTGGTATTATAAACATTTAGTCTTGTATTTCTTTTTAAATTTACTTTATTTACAGCTCACCAGCTAGCACATAGCGCCAATGTATTTGACATAAAGTCATGACTTCTTTTTTGTGAGTTTTTAAAATCTTCTATCTTGTATTATTATTAGAATGGTGCCACCCAGTGTAAAAAATGAGACACCACAGCACCATTTTATTCTGTTCAAGTCTTTGCACTTCACTGCACTCCTTGCAAAGAATTTGTACGACAGATTTTGGTTTTGGCATTCTCTTTCCTCTGGATATTCGTGTGTCATTTTCAGTTCATCGAATGTGTTCTACTCAAAGTATTTATTGTATGAACTTTTTTTTCAACTTCTCCATAAAATACAGAAGTTTTACATAGAAAAAATGCAATTCAAGAAAAAAATCTACAATGGGATACATAAGACAAAAAATGAAGTTATATTACTTAGTTTATCTTAATATTTTTGAACTTACTTTGCAAAATTATATTTACAGTTGACACCTAATCGAGAGGAATCAGGACCAGTCCGATGCACCTTGCAAAAACTACTTATAATTGACACGAAATGTTTTTGAGGTAAATAGTCAACTCAAGATTATTTAGAAAGCAAATTTAAAAACAACTTCAAGGGGCTGAACAAAGTGCTACACAATTACTAACATACACTTATCACGCACAAATATAATAGTAAAAGAGAAATAAAATCAATATAACTCACATTTAGAATACAAAGGGAGGTAAAAGAGACTGAGCCAAGATTATAGCAGGATTTCAACTGTCCTTCCCGCTTGAGATTAGATCTTCCTCCATGTGGCCTGAGCTAAATTTGAAGACTCGAACTTTGTGAATCATTATTACAGTTAGAGTCGTTTCTTTCCAGGTCTTGCTGCTTCAAACTGACGACTATGCCATGCATCTCTATCCGTAGCACTTGAACATAAAAGTTTTTCATGCGTCCTTCGTTCATATAGCCATTGGATGAAGATGGGATTATCCTAAAATGCGAGGAAAGACTCTCCCAGCTGTTTTGGTCTGAGTGCATCCTGTGCTTTTAATTGGCTGTAAACAAATATTCTTATTGTGGATATTTCCGATGTTTCACGAGAGTCCGAACAGACTGAGAAGAGTTTACACAAGAGCCATTTGCCAAGAACGATGCATCCCACAGGCATTTAGAGGAGCCGCAGAATTTACTGTGAATTCCTGTTTTGAGTTTCCTTCTAAATTGTCCTTTTACAATGCGCAATGCATGCTCACGTCTTTAGCTCAATGAAAAGTATAAATCCCCTTTAATAGAGGCTGAATTTAGGTTGCGGGCGCTCTGATTTTATGCTGGATGCTGATACACTCACACCAGCCATTAAACACCTTTTGTTTGTACAGTGCGGTTAGATGAAGAATGTTCGGACTAAATGAAATTGCTGTTGGTGCGTTTGCTGACATGGTTGCTATTTCTTTGCTATAATATCATTTTTTTGTCATTCTAAAGCATGATGATTATTTCTGAGTTACTGTAGTCGAATTTGTTATGTTAAATTTGTTTGAATGTTGGTGTCTTGTCAGAAAAAAATGCAGCGAAATACCGTTTTATTGTTTCGATACTATAGCAACAGGTTAAAAACGTATAGGATAATTAATCAACATTCCTTTGATGGCATTTAACAACAGTATATCCACGCGCATTTTATTGACGGAAGTGGCTTTTTAATTTAAACATAACTGAACCGAGAAATATTCAAAACTTTGTAACTTTGTCGTCAAACAATGTGCGTTACCCATGTTTTTGTAAGTTCGTTTTTGTTTTCGTTTTGTGTTTGTTTGTAGGGAACGAGGATTTGGAATCGTTTAGGTGTTTTCATCCTTGAGTCCGTTGACAGAAGCCCGGCGTTGCGTGTGTAAAGGTTTCCACTGACATACCTGCTCTACTGAAGCAGAAAACCCGCACAGATGTTACTTTGTATTAGACGATAGCAAACTTTGAATTATAATTACCATCCAACTATTAAATGACTTTATATTTATGTGTGTATTTATTGTCAAGCAGTGAAATATTCATCTGTCGACATTCGCTCGTTTAAACAATGCACCTGCTTTAAAATAATCATATAAAGAAGTTTTTCCGTTTTACTTGAATTTTATTTTGTCGGTGCTTTTTAAACGGTGTTTGGAAGTTTATTTTGCATCCAATTGAGTGATTAGGTTTTACGAAACAAACTTCAGACTAATTGAATGTGTACAAATCAAACATTGATTCCTCTCAAGCGTTCCGCAATCAAACGTTCCACAGCCTGTTAGTTGATGATTATTTGCTATCGGCGCGAATTGCACATTTTGAGTGCTGATGTTTGTTGCCTTGTTGACTGGGAACGGAAGACTGCCCAGCACCCAGCTGTGCACGTCCGTGCAAAGTGACTTTGAACTTGAACTTCATCTTGGCCATATTGCCAATGTGCGCAGTACGCCGACACTAATGAGGTTGCACTAATTGTTTTGACCGCATCGGTTGGAGCAACTGGTCCGTCTGTCTGTCTGTGTCGTGCGCAAAAAGGGACCTTTCAATGCAGATTTCAACATTCAAACACTAGCCGACATGGAAACACAGCTCTCATGCTCCTCGTTTAAATTTTCCACTATATGTGTGGTCTGGATACTCTTATAAAGTGTAGATGTATCCCCCATGTGAGGTTTTTTTTTCGCAAATACAGCCTTTAATTTAAAGTGCACTTAGTTTGCCGTCGCGTGATGGTGTGAATGGCTGGCTATTTGAAGTCTGGCATCTAAAAGTACTTGAAATGGAGTTTTCCCAGATTTCTAAGTTGAATTAGGCGTCGCTTCTATAGCGTTTCTATTCTTATAACAATAAATTTAAATTGTTCCAAAGGAAACGGGCGACAAACGACATCAAGATGTTAGCCGAATGAAAGGATGATGGCCAAAAGTGTTTTTACACTTTGCCCCATGCACAAGTACGCATTTTGTTCGAAGCGCATGCATGCCACGTGCTTAATTTATACAACACAAGGCGATATGACATTCACAACTAATTTATACATTGTCCTCCCGTGTCAATTAAACAAAAATAAATGAGCATCTGTGCACGGTCAAACCCAAATTTAAAACGTTACCGCGTTCCGGCTGAATTACCGCACCTTGCTGCGTGTAATTATTCAATCAGAAATAAATCCTTCTACTTCATCATTTTTGCTCATCGCGCATAGAACCAAATGCGTGCTCTACAACATGAGCTGGTTTAATCTTTGGAAAATATCAGTCGAAAAACCGAGAAAAGAGTCGGCCGAACCCAGTTGGGCCAAATCAACCGGTTCGGTTCTCCGAGGCAGGCCTCTCTTCTTGGAAAAAGCGTAATTCTTTTTTTTATTTTTTTTTCTTCGGTTTTGCTTCTTTTTTTCCACAAAGCTTTAATGTGTTATAACTTGGCGTGCATGAAGAAAATGGTTCTTCTCAAAAGCATATTAGTGATTATTAAAATAGTGAAAACGCTGGGATTAAATTATGTCGTCTTTAATGGTTCCGGATAGTGTGGTTTAAAAAAAAAAAAAAAAAAAAAAAAACTTTAATCCAAGATAGACGCATAACAGAGATGCGTTTGTCAACTCGTGTGCACATTCAAGCTCACTTCTGGTCTGCTTTAATTCTGCATGTTTCATTTCACCATGAAAATTTATTTGAATTTCGGCACTATCCTTAAACAAATACCTTCCAAAAGCCTGTCCGTTATGATAATAATACTCAGTTTTGAGAAGTATTAATGTAACAAAGATATTTGTGTCAATTAGTTTCGTGCACAAATGTTCTACATCAGGCGTATCTGGTTCTAATGTGGCAATTATAAATGGGGAAGAATGCTTGACAGCCACATAAAAAAAGGAGCGACAAAATATACTTCAGCCAAAATATGAGGGATACTGTATAGGACACTGTTATTTTTCTCTGTCACAAAAATGCTCATTTTTGATTTATTACTGTTTATTTTCGTGCGTGGTTTGCAATGACACTGTGGCATTGCATCACACTGATTTTGTTTATATTTCGGTTTACTTTTATTATACAAAAGTGTTAAACGCGCATTTGAGTGTATGCAGTTGTCTCATACGCAACAAACCTCATTCACATATGATTTTTTCCTCATACGAAAACCTTAAGAAAGAGAAAGTGTTGTATACACATAGGCGGGATGGTGAATGGTTAGTGCCATTGCAATCTGGGAGAGCCACCAGATAGATGCAGACATTATTGTGCAAGTCTGCCTAAATGAAGTGGCCTGTTATTCCCTTTCAGAACTTTCTTTGTTCTTCTCATCTTGGAGAAAACGTATTGGAAGTCCCTTTCCCGTGATGATCATTTACACCGAAATATGGCTCAAAAGCACAAGTCTTGCACTACGTCTTTTATTTTCGGACGTTTGTCGGTTGGAAAATTACGCCCAAGCGCCAACTTTTTATTAGCCTTAGAAAATATAATCTAAGCGGGGAAATATTTCGAAATTGAAGATGATATCGACAAATTCGGGATAAATGACCACAGTGAGCGAATCAAACTAATGAAATTAAAATGCTATCCGTTGTGTTGCGTACACTCCTATGGTGTGGTGTGTTCTTTCAAGCATGGGCAGTGCAGTGTTGAGCTCTTTTGGAGGATGCAGGCTGAGATGATTGACGATGAACGTGTGTGTCTTTTGTCTACAAGGAGCCACCACCGCCTCTCTTAACTTGAACTTGGACTTCCGACGAGACGCGTCATCCCTGCAGGATTTATTTAGTCTGCTCTTCGGTTGCACCTCGCATTGGTGGCCATGTTACTCATGTGGATGCAGACCCCAGAAGAATTCACTATAGTACTACAAATACACTCAACTTGACAATTTGTTTGATACATATGATGCGGTGAAAAGAGCACTTTATCTTCACGACTGTCTTGGGTCTGTCTTAAAACTGAATCAGCGGTTGAACACATGACAAAGTTGGGTTTATTGGTGCAAAAAAAGGACTGAAAATGTTATCAGCACATGATCTACTAATTGTGACTGATGTGTTTCTTGAATATAACATTATGAGATTTCAGCATCACGGAGGGAAAATGCTTGAGTTTGCTTCCTCACTCCACGAATGTGAAGTAAAACAGACACGCGACTCAACATTGGGCGTACGAGAACTATCGAATCAACACTAAAGCTGTGTCTTTTTCAAAATATTATTGCGCCTTCATTGCATGAAGCATCCAGTTTAGCAATACGAAACGAGGAAAACCAATAACACGCTTTCAGTGTGATGCAAACTGAAGCGACAATAACAATCATCATGTTTCACCTAGTATTAATCAAAAAGTAATTCGGAAGAGAACATTTGTAAACATGTACCAATATTAATTGAATACGTCTTAAATAATTTAATAACATTGTCCTACGCGGGAAAGCAGTACACTTGAAGCTGTTTTATATTTAAAAAGTGAATTGCAACGGACCATTGCTATTTTTACCAAACCTGATTTTTAAACCGTTTTTGACACGTGTTAGGCTCATTTCATTTCCGCAAACGACCCAAGCTTGTCTATATTCTGGCCTGCCGCATGTGTGGCTTTTGTGAGCACGGTGACATGCAATAATTGGTCCAGTGATTTCGTAATTAATCCCTTTAATTTTATAAATATTTCCCTATAAGAAAAATCAATATTTATAGAAAAGCAAAATATATGCTAGACACCTCCGGTCTTTGTCGTCCGTCCGTGCAAAGATTGTGCAAGTTTTACCTGTACGCAGTCCACTGAGTTTATCATAAAATAAGGCAGCCACGCAGGCAGGATGTCTAAAAGCGGTGCACCTCAGACTACTTAGCTCATGGTGAAGTTGAAACGTGTTCAATTGAAAGCCAAATAGTTGGTTACACTCCACTCATTTACTCCTGTTACATTCCCACCCTGATGACACAGTGCCGGTTCATGAACGGTGCACAAACATCCTAGGGATTTATTTTTAAGGATAAAGAAGCACTTGAACACGTGTGGGGAATCTGTCAATGGAAAGATTTTTTTTAAACAAATTGAAGGATTATTTTAATTAATATGTCCCACCCTCCTGCCCACACACACACACACACACGCATGCGGGAAGCCATTGCAGCGGACGCCTTTGAGGCATAGGGTGGACATTTAGGTCACCTATCAGTTTATGTCGTTACATGAATATTTGAGCTAATAAGTCATCCAAACTTCCTGTGACTTGGATTTGCGCTATTGGTCGCGGAGTTTGAGCAATAGTATGCCACGCCGTGCTTTGAGGTTCTTGTGCAACAGGATGAAGAACGTGGTCGGGATTTGCCAATCTTTATATGTGAAAAAAAAAATAAATTACACACACTGTACTTTCCATTTTAGCAAGCTCATACCCGTGTCTACATGTCCCCACTTTTTTCGAATTTTATTTTCAATCAAGGTCTGCATTACTTGCCATTCTTCGCTCTGTCCATGACGTTGGCTTTACGAATATTTCGTGACATTGACCCCAATCAAATAAGTGGAAAACATCTAAATTAGAAGCAAATCTGATTTTGTATGATAAGTACCAACAGCAAACATCTCAGAACAAACCTCAATCTTCTTCTTTAGAAAGAGGTTTTACACAAACACACACAACACATACACTCGCACAAACGCGCACACACGCACTCACACACTCACACACACACGGAGGCAACCAAAGTGTCACAGTATGAGGTATACACTTCAAAATATAATACTGAGATCGGTAAAGAAAAAACTGTGTATATATATATATATATATATATATATATATATATATATATATATATATATATATATATATATATATATATATATATATATATATATATATATATATATATAAGAGAGAGAGAGAGAGAGAGAGAGAGAGAGAGAGAGAGAGAAACGACAATAAGGTATAGTTCTGATCAAATTCGCCCTATTCTTGGAGTAAAATATAGCGGGTGCGTTACTGAATGCTGTCAAACAAGAAAACACAATCAGTACTACCACTTCTTTGGGAATCGGGAATCCATATTCCAATAAACATGACACTGTAAAATACATTTGTCATTTTCTTTCGTATTGTATGGGATGAGTTTTTTAAATATCTTTTATATTTTAAGTTGATGAAACACTTACTCTTATTAGGAGCAGCCATGGTTGCATCCGCAGGCTCGTCAGTAAGGCAAAACGAAACACAGAGACCCACACAGACGTCCAGCCATGGTGACTCACACTGATACAATTTACCGGTAAAGCACTCGCCTTTATTTCCAGTAACTTTTATTTAGTCATTGGCACTTGTGTTCATTCATTCATTCATTCATTCATTCATTCATTCATTCATTCATTCATTCATTCATTCATTCATTCATTCATTCATTTAAAAGGCCAGCTTTCCACTCAGTCCTCAGCACATATATGCTTGCGTATATGTGTATGCGTTTTCTTTGTATTATTATTGACGTATTGAGATGTGTGAATGCTCACTCCAAAGCAAGCAAGTAGCACAGTTC
The DNA here is from genome assembly GCF_059441005.1 of Hippichthys cyanospilos. Classification (NCBI taxonomy): domain Eukaryota; kingdom Metazoa; phylum Chordata; class Actinopteri; order Syngnathiformes; family Syngnathidae; genus Hippichthys; species Hippichthys cyanospilos. Next base: position 25,894,648 of record NC_142370.1, on the reverse strand, counting down.
CTCATGCGCCGGGTGGCCTCTGTTGTACCTGATGCCGCGCCCTTTCTTGGAACGTATCTTGCGCCACTCAAATTCTGAGATATATATGACTGTTTATTTTGATTCAAAATAATCTATGAAGGGAAAATGGCTTGCTTTACCGAGACGTGTGCACACGCAAGTTCGATTCTCCCTTACTCCCCTCAAAAAGGGAAGAGTTTGTGTGCTGCAGTCCCTTGTGGAGTATCTACGGGCAAATGAGATAAGCGCTGTCATGTGCCCTGCATGTCGCTATACTTCCTGCGAGCGGATGCCGCAGGTAGGCAGCCTTTTTAGTGGGCATGATGCTCTCCCCTCCCCCAGGAACAGCAGACCTTCACTTCAAACACCGTCGGTCTGGAAGAACTTGAAATCTGCTTGTTAAGATATTTACAACAACGCACCGTGAAGGCTTTTCAAGATATAGTCAAATATTGTGCACTTCACGTCGACTACAATCCTGAATGAAAGGGAATATTGATGCCGCTTTACCTCATGTATGGCTAGTTTGCTCGCTAAGCTGTAAAAAAAAATATCTTTTTGATAAAAAGAAAAAAAACTTGCATTAATTGTAAAATGTAAAATTTTGGTATATTTAGCATTCGTTATGCATAATTACTTTACGTATATGCGCCAGCCTCGTCTCACACAAACTCAAGTCAAATTGCAAACGTGCTACCTGTTGCTGAAAGGATAAATTAAACACATTAAAAATACATTAGAAATGATAACAGTATATTTTAATCTTCGTCGTGTGGTCTCAATATTTAGTTTTCCACAGTGACGTATCTAAGAATCCTAGTACTCCTTTTTTTAAACAGTGTTGTATTTATTAGTGTTTTGTTTGTAAGATTATAATATTGGATCGCGCAGGATGATGAATATAATCTTTGGAAAAACTTCTAATTAAATTGCAGAAGAAATTGACTTTATTTTGAAATTTTTGCTGCGGTACATCAACGATACATTGGCGTTCGAAAGTAATATTTTAAGTGTCTCGTTGAGTACTTTCGTGGAATATTACATTTAAAAAATTGTGAATACAGTTCGCCCTCATTTGTTATTAATATATATATATATATATATATATATATATATATATATATATATATATATATATATATATATATATATATATATATATATATATATATATATATATATATATATATATATGCACAGAGGAAGTATATAGGTCTGAGGATAGTAAAGTTCGGATAATATTGTTTTTGATGAATTATATATACACTGATGTTTCTTTTAAACATTAAACCCAATCTTCTATCATGACGAATATAATTTCCACACACAAAATGATAATAAGTCGTAACCGAGGAAAAAGCGCTCACCGAATAATAAGGCACGAGTTCGTCTGAATTTATAGTAAAAGCATTAGTTTGGGTGGACTCACTTCCTCCAACTAGCAGGAGAGGCATTTCGTATTGTGGACGCTTTTGCAGAACAATTCGGTATGGTGGCACGCTTTAGCAGAATAGCTGAGGATGATGTGGCGTTGTCTTCACACACAGCAACTGTTTGAGAGTACGCGCCTCTAAATAACAACTAGTTTGCATAGTGTGAAGTTCATTCTTGTCTGTCTAGACTCTGATTACGACCCTGTTTGTCTGTGTTTTTTACCTTGACCTTGGACTTCCGTGCAGCTGCCGCCTATGCGCCCTTCGTGCATGCTTGTGTTTTTCCTTAAGACAAAAGAGCTATAGTCATTCTCCTCAAAAGGACAGAGGGCCTCTGCTTCCTTAGTGGCGTGCACGCGCACACCATGGCCACATTTCCCATGACAACTCAGCACAGCAAAAAAAAAAAAAAAATGGTGATCGACTAAAGACGCTCTCTGCCAAGACAGCCTGCTTCATATGACTTGGGAGTCATGAGCTAGGGAGTATACAAAAAGTCCGTTTCATGAATACAATAAGAGTCTCTCCCATCGGGAAAATGTTACTTCACTTCCAAAATAAAGCCACCAGCTAGATAATATATTCCAGTGTTGTTTTTTTTTCCAAATAAACACCTATACACTAAGAGAATACGGCGCATTTTCTAGCGTGGCTTTCTTGACACCGGGACGCAACTCTAAAAGTATGTTGTCAAATACATGCGCAATTCTAGCCTGTTCGTCTAATTAAAGACACAGTCCTCTCCTTGTTCCCATTTTCCGGGGGGCCTCAAGCGTCAGCATCCACTGTCTCACTTTCACAGCCTTACTTTCATTATACTGCAGTGAAAATGCATTTTTTTAACCCTTCGCATTACTGAGAAAACACGTTTAGGTGAAATTTTATATTCGCAAAATTTTCCGTCAATGCCGGTTTAAGTTAAGGCACACAAAGTGCACGCGCGCGCACACACACAGGCACACACACGCATATTACATTATTATGTTACACACGTAAGATTTCTCTCGAATAATTATTAATTTTGGAATGCTGGGAAATTGCTAGTATGACATCTTAAATTCTATTTAAATTCAAATTGATTAGAGGGAATCTAAATTCACCCGATTCTGTGTTTTGCACAGTAGGACTGCGATGGTGCACTTTTTATTTGAATTAAATTTCTGCTTTTGAACCAGATAGTTGGGAAACACTCGGCTCTAGTTTAGACTTTGAATAAAGTATCCTGTAACACCCACGGAAACAATAATTGCCTACTTTTAAATATTAGCTCGGGTGATTTCTTCTGCACGTGCTCTTTGAGTGAAGATTTTAATATTTAGATATTTTAATATGTTTTACTGATGCAGGTTTGCTTATTCCATTTTTAATCGTACTCATTTTCCACAAAGGCATTCACGGAATAGTCGTGCAACTTTACAGACATTATTCAAAGATAATAGGCTGATAATGGGATTGTTTTTTGTTTTTTTTTCACTTTGGCTTGACTCGGTCCTCAAATCAACAGGTAAGTGCATTGTTAACAACAGCTTTTTGGGCGGTTTAGAATGCTGACTGTGGTGCGCGACTGATGTATTCTCCTGCTTATCGTTGCCTGTAACGACTTCCTTTGCAACTGCTGAAGCATATCGACGCACTCTTTAAGCCTTTGAATTTAGATTTTGGATTGCACGAGTGTTTGTTGTAAATAGCCTGGGATCAACCCAGATGGATCCCGTTGTTTCCCAAAAGCAGTCGTTCAGAAAGACACTTTTACGCACTCGTAAGGCGTTTCGGGGAAAGTAATACAAGACGCAGAGTGTTGCATTTGCTGGCTATTGCCTACTATGGCCTTTTGCGGTGCTTGGAAGCCGGCTAAAATCCACAGATTGTTTTCATTTGCCGCTATGGCCCCAGTGTGCAAACTTCCCTTTAAGGGAGTGAGGCTGGCCGCGCGGAGCCAATGGCAGCGCTGTGTGGCGCGCAGGAGAAGCGCTGACATGCGAGCCAGCGGCTCTTTAAAGGGCTGACTGAGTGACTGGCTCACTGTGGCTCTGCGAGCGAAGCCGAGGACCTGTTAGCGTATCACGTGCCACATCCTTAATGAAGTGGACACACGAGGGGTGCCCGTGTGCGCATGCGCCGGGTGTAAAAATGTAGTTGGAAATGAGGTGTCCGTCTTGGAGAAGTCGACTTTTAAAAAGCATCGGCAGCCCCTGATATGACGACTTCGCTGCTTGTGCATCCACGCTGGGCGGACACCTTGATGTACGTTTATGAAAAAAGCCCGAATGAAAGCGGCCCGAATAAAAGCCAAACAATGGAGGGACTGAGCGGCAATTGCCCCGCGACCCACTGCAGGGACCTGATGTCGCACCCCGCCCTGGGACGACACTCCGGCACCATCGCGACCCACCAAGGCTCGGTCTACTCGGATATTTCCTCGCCGGACACCGCTCGCCAGTGTCCCGCCCCGCAGTCGTCCTCGGGTGCCTCGCTCAGCTACGGCTACCCGTTCGGGGGCCCCTACTACGGCTGTCGGCTGTCCCACTCGCACAACGTCAACTTGCAGCAAAAGCCGTGCTCGTACCACCCCGCGGACAAATACGCCGAGCCCAGCACGGCGCTGCCCACCGAGGAGCTTTCGAGCCGGGCCAAAGAGTTTGCCTTCTACCCCAGCTTCGCCAGTTCGTACCAGGCCGTGCCGGGATATCTGGACGTGTCGGTGGTGCCCGGCATCAGTGGCCACCCCGAGCCGCGACACGACGCCCTCATCCCCATGGAGGGCTACCAGCACTGGGCTCTCTCCAACGGCTGGGATGGACAGGTGTACTGCTCCAAGGACCAGACGCAGTCCAGCCATCTGTGGAAGTCGCCGTTTCCAGGTAAATCGGCTGGACTTTTTGTTTTGTTTTGTTTTGTTTTCTTCCCTTCCCCCTCCCCGATGCCATGTATCTGCCTTTTTGTTCCTAACAAAGTCGCCGGGGTTATTTTAAACCGGACCTGCCCCTTGTTTACACTGGGTATTTCTGTTGGCGTTTTAAATGGAATCATTGTTCACTCCCAAATCCACCAAAACGCGTAGGGGTGCCCTGGACTCTGACAAACAATCACGTCCCTGCCTCCATTTATGTATTTCTCCACTTGGATTCGACTATTTTAAGGTTGCTTTGCACGTGCACCAAACCCTAGGCGTGCTCTCACCAAATGAAAAAAAAAAAAAAAAAAAAGCAAGTTATAGTGCACTTCATTGCGTGACCTGAGAAAGAAACCTTTTTAAGGTCGTGTGATGGATGAACACACGAAGAGTTTTAGTCACGCAGAATTAAGAAGAGAAGTGCAAACCTTTGCCCCCTTTATGACAAGATAGTGACTTAGCTTGTTTGGACTGTGCCAATAAACCTCAACGCCCTGTGATGTGTTGCATATATCAGGACCCACTTGTGACACACACGCGCTCGCGCACTCGCACGCGCGTACACACACACACTCTCACACACACACGTCGGCATCATGTTACACACAAAAAATCACTTGAACCTTGATTTATTCTAAACGTCAAATTTGTCTCATTTGATCGTGGCTAATGTATAAAATCACAAACTCAGCACTGATCTCTGTTATAAGGTGTTTCTGCGGTGCTTCTATAGTATGAATGTCTCAAAGAGAAACACTCTCACACGTTGAAGCAACTTCACATTTACCTCGTTTCATAATGGAAAAAAAGCCACGCAAGACATATGCAGGGGAAAAAAATAAGACACACGCCCTGCTCCACGCACGCACGTGCACTGTATTGCTTTGAGATGATTTGTCACTGACCCAAGTAGCCCCACTCAGTAATGCCCCATATTGCACGGTAACTGCCACCACGAATATACGTGAAATCGTCTTGTTTGAAAACAATCATAATCCAAATAACATTTATTTTATTCCATTTCGTGAATTATGTCCCATTTAAATCCCGTATACTTTTCATACGATGGAAGATTTTAATCCCTATTTCAAAAAAAAACAAAAGCAAAAAAACAAACTATATATATATATATATATATATATATATATATATATATATATATATATATATATATATATATATATATATATACACACACACACACACACACACACATACCATTACCGCTATTGGCAGATTTAACAAATGCACATGAACTGTACCGCATGTTTGTGCAAAACCGACTTTTAGATGCATAATAGTAGCCATCTTCTCAATGCCATCTGTCAAGGCCCAGTGTGAGTTGACTATTGCTTGTGCTTGACGGTATTACCCACAATTCCTTGGGATGCATCTTTGCACAAATCACATGGCACTGGTTTAGTGTATCTCAGCAGGTTCGATATTGACGTGCAACATATGCGGAATTGGACTGTGATAAGATTTGACAGATAGATAGATAGATAGATAGATAGATAGATAGATAGATAGATAGATAGATAGATAGATAGATAGATAGATAGATAGATAGATAGATAGATAGATAGATAGATAGATAGATAGATAGATAGATAGATAGATAGGCAGAAAGACAGACGGGTGGATAGATCATATTTGTGAGATATTATATTTTCTAAATATGTATTTGAGGTATTGTATCTTACATGAATTCTCGTCGTCGTGCTTTAAGCTATGCACCAAATGTACGCAGAGGCAACGATGAGCTATTTTATACTGGCGCAGCCGCTCTCCATTCATAAACATTGTCTCTATCGTTCAGAGGCGTTTATTCGGTCGTATCGCCTCGCCACCGGCAGGTGACATTTGTGCATGCGCATTTACGGATCCGCATTTGACCTTGTCCTTCTCGCCTTCCCTCCGCATGCAGATGTTGTGCCCCTGCCGCCCGAGGTGAGCAGTTACCGGCGCGGCCGTAAAAAGCGCGTGCCTTACACCAAGGTGCAGCTGAAGGAGCTGGAGAAGGAGTATGCGGCCAGCAAGTTCATCACCAAAGACAAGAGGAGACGCATCTCGGCCGCCACCAACCTCTCAGAGCGCCAAGTCACAATCTGGTTCCAGAACCGACGAGTCAAGGAGAAGAAATTTGTCAGTAAATCCAAGAGCAATCACCTGCACACCACTTGATGAGACGGCCCGCACACACCTGCGTCATAATTACCTCCCACATTGGAAAGAAGACAGAGTAAAGATCCTATTTTTAATTTAACTTCAATGTTCATCCAAACACCACACGGCCCGTCCGATTTCAATTTAGAGATCAACTCTCTAAAAACTGTGAAAATACTGAAAATTGAGTCCATATTTGTTTTTATATGACTGTACATATATAAATATATAATATTTAAAACGATATCTGTATTTCAAAGTCAAGTATTGCGTGTTTTCTCTTTTTAATTATTATTATTATTTTCTTATTTCTTCTCTCCAAACCAAATCACAAAATGTCTGGTTGCATTTTAAAAAGAACGTGACTAATGTTTGCTGACTTTAATTTGACCTATTTTTATTTTATTTTGTTTTATTTTGGAAGGAGGGCGGGTGGGTTTGCCCGCAGCAATGTTTGTCAGGTAGCACCCAAAAAACTTTAACATCCTCGACCACGAAAAAAGAACGAAAAAAGAAAAGGAGGAGTATTTTGGGTGACACACTTTCTTTTGTTAATCCCGCCGAATTTAAACGCGACGATCCTCTTCGCAGGACTGTACGTTCTAAGGCTGCGATGTTGTTTATCTGTGTAGTGCAATGCCTTTTTTTATTATTTAATTCTTATTACGTAGTATGGCCGAACTGTAAACTAAAGTATCTGCAGTATCTGTATGTTCTCCTTTTTTTTTGTCGAAGAAGGATTCTGTCATGCATCTTGCAATGATTGTAAACCATTAAAGTCAGTGAGTATTACAAATGCACAAGCTTTTTTTTATTTTTGTCGTGCCAAGTTTGTTAGTTTGCTGCACTATCTCTATGTTTCCATAAATGCAAGCTCATGGAAATAATCGAATATTTCAGTCACTCACCCTTCAGGCAGACACATTTCTTCCGCCAAGTCGTGTGCGCGTGGACGTTATGCATCCCCGTGGTTCTCGGCAACATGGAGCGGTCGTTCATACAACCTCAAATAAATAAAATAAAATCTTATCAGGCATGTTTGGCGTCCACCAACTGCCATGCTCACGTGCTGCAATGTATTGTTGTGCTTGGCCACAGAGGCTGAGATGATGCACATTTTCTAGCCGGACATATTTGTTGTTGCACACCAGTGGCCTTATGGTTGGCTGCTGAAGCAAAATATTCTTTTCTCCCCTCGCCTTAGGTCTTTGTTGCTTTTGATGTTGAAGTAGTTGTCCATCCCATTGTCGCTGGTGAAGTTTTTAGTTTATTAACAATGTTGTTATTAGTTGCACATTTGCCCGGATTTACATCGAATGAATAGTTGTGAATTGTTCTTTGCTTAGTGATCGTTTAAACAATTATTCTAATTGGGTTCCTTTCCGCAATATTTTACGCTTATCCTTTTAAAAACGTTTTGTGATTATTACATTTTTAAAGATAGTAGTTTGATACGGGTTTTCTGCATTTAGTTACAAATTTTCACGCGGTTGTACTTTTATTAAACTAGTTCATTACATTCATGCAGTGCAGAAAAAGTGTGAATCGCTTTGCTCTTTGTTGTTGTTTTCTTTTCACATTTAGAATAATTTATAATATGCTTGGCCGTTTGTTATTTAATATAGTATATGCTAATGATTATTTGTGGTCATCTTTTCTCATTCAACGAAGTGTATTAGTTGTGAAAGTGTATACGCGCTGCTGAATGTGCAGATTTAGTATATCCCACGTATTTATAAGAGAAAAATAATCTACTTTGAAGCCGCTTACACGACGTGTTCGCCTTGTATCGTCCGACTCCAAGATGAAGATTTCGATGAAAAACGCAGGTGAGATTTGTATTAAGATTGAGCCTAGTTTCGCTTGTATTAGTTTCAACGGAGTTTATTTTTTCCTCACTTCTTTGATTACTGTATAATACCAAATAAAGACATATTTTGCGAAACGCACGGTGGTATAAAGTCACACATGGAAAAGTAAATAAGGCTCGAAAAATAAATATGACACGATGCAGTATTTTGACTTTTCCACAATGTGTTTGCCACATGCAAGGATTAAAGCCCCAAAAGCTGTGATTCTCAAAGCTAAAGGAAAAAGGAAAGTACAACGTTTGGGATGTCTCACCGCGTCAATTTAAGACAACTTAAATTTGTTTATATCACTCCAGCTTTTTCATTTGCGCTTATTTTGGTCGGTAAGTGTTTGACATTCTAACTATTTTCTTGCCTGGATTTATTTGATGGGTGAAATTCAGAGACATATCTAGTTCAAAATAAAATAAGGTGTCGTTATAGCCTCTTTGCAATCGACTTGCAGACCATTTGTTGCCTGCACTCAACCCCCACCCCCCTCCCAACTTCACCATAACTTTTTAGACTGTTGATTGCAATCCAGTGTGTCTTTGTTTTCGTGCATTTTGTACGTTCTTGCAAAAGTTAAGGTTCGCCTGATTTTACCCTTGACCATGACTATGCAGTCACTTTGACCTTGACATGGCGGCAGATCGTGCATAATAAATAGGGGGCTGGACACTGATGCAGGCGGTTTGTTTGTGGGCAAACAAGGTGTTATTTCCCCGTCTAGACAGACAAGCTTAATGACATACCATAAATACATAAAAAAGGGGAAGTCAGGCGAAATCCTCTGACCACATTTCTGACCATCTCTTGGGGCCTTACATTAACATTTGGTCTCTGCTCTTTTGTCTTTTTACTCTCCTGGCAGACGTCCTCCAAAATTGGTTCTTCTGCCAGGGGTCCGTGGTGTGGTTTGCATGGACCACACAGCACAGGTAGGACGTAGAACGTCTCGCAGCAGCAGCAGTAGAAGCAGCAAAAGAAGACTGAAATGAATAACACTACCATTCTCATCGCCCTCAAAACAAGTATTGAAGGTATTGCTGGCTTTTTTTAATCAAACATGGCAGCGGGACACAAGTTCTTTGCTATGTTTTTGTCATTTGATAAATGTCCAGACAAGATCATAAGGTGGTGCAAAATGTAAAGTACCTGTAATGTAGTATTAATACTGCTATTTGTTTGACGAAACGTGTGCACGTGGCCGTGACCTTATACTTTGTCGAATTATATTTGAATTGTATTGTTTGAATTATTGCATGCCCAAACCTTTTCAACAATATACCTGCAGATATTTTCGCAGAACCAATTAGCCATGTAACCCAATTAAAAAAGTTGTGATTGTTTATTTTGGAAAATGCCGTGTATTTTGATACATTGTAAAGTAGGATCATCCCATAGTATGCATAATAAATATGGATTTATTGGTCAAACTTTGAGCCTACATTTAAAGAGAAGTAGTACTCTTCAAATCAACTTTGAATTCTAGAGTTCTTAAGTGTTCTTGCTGAAAAAAAAAGAAAAAAAATCTAGGAAAATGGGGAAAGAAGACCACAAATGAGTAGGGGGCAGAGCTAAATTTTTTGCTGCCCTGCAGCCTCACCAAACAATAAATTCCATCCTAACATATTTTTGCGTGATTGAAATTATAATCACACATCGCTCCCTTATTTTAGCATTGTGCTTTTTTAAATGATAGAACAAATAATATAATAAAATTATCAAACTTCCAGGAGGTTGAGGTTTACATCGCAACCCGCATAATGGCTGATTTTGATTTAAATATTTAAAGAGTTCTAGTGTGTGTGTGTGTGTGTGTGTGTGTGTGTGTGTGTGTGTGTGTGTGTGCGTGTGTGTGTGTGTGTGTGTGTGTGTGTGTGTGTGTGTGTGGTGGGGGCGGTAGGGATCGGGGGTGGAGCTGCAGGCCTCTATCAGAGCCATGAAAAGGGGGCTGATAACCTCTGGTGGTGACCAGAGGAAAATATCAGGAAGTGCTGCCTGCTGTTTAAGAAGCAAAAATGTGATCATTACACACTGGTGATTTGTTCTTTGAGTGTTGTTTTCTTACTTTTTGCTTTATAATGCACTCTTTGCGTAAAACGATGTCCGGAGACGCTGCTTGGAACAGAAATGTAATATTATTGAGTCGAATGACTGCCGTTTACTTTCAGGCCACGTGATCTTTTTTTTCACACATTCTGATTTAATTCCACAAATAAGAGAATATATGTTATGACAATTTTTGGGTTCAAGAATATATTTCACAGATTCTGTCCGGAAAGCCTTGAACATTAAATGCATTTTAAAATTTTGAGGTAATGGAACTTTATACAGTATTTCATAGTGTTTAATAGCGCACTGTGATATGGCATTTTGCATTAAATTTAGTTTGAAAATGGTTGGTGCTTGTGTGAAAATAATTAAATGCAGAAAAGAAAGTACTTTAAAACAATGAAAAAAAATCAAAGATTTACATGAATTAAAATGCAATGGAATTATTTTCTAAATTAATTTTGCAGACTTGTTTTATTTTATTTATTTTTTTGCAAATTAAGAAAATGACAACTCATTTTTTTCTCAAAGTGACGGTCAAGTTCAATCGAATACTGAATTTTTAAACGTTCAAAACAAAAATTTAAATACCGTCAATTGTTTTTCATTAAAGTATTATAAAGCAAACACTAGGTTTACTAAAGCAAAATATTTTATTTTAATCTTACTCATGCAATTTTTATATTTAACAAAATGCCGCGTCAACGTGTTTTGTGGCTGTTTTTGTCGTTTGTGGAGCGGTTTAAAAGATAATCCCATGGGGTTTTTAAGTTAAACTTTACCACTTGCTTGTGCAGCTCCTGCGGCTGCTTCTTCTCTCCCTTGAAGGGAGCTTTAAAAGGGATTGCACAAGGCCATAACAACCTGCCTTCTTCGAATCAAAGAGAGAAAATGGGAAGAAAAGCCCTTTGTTTGGGGCTATTGCCCTGTCTGGCCTGGACCAATGGATTCCAGGAGGCTAATTCCATTATCGAGGAGACGGTGTACTAGACAGTGACCTTGACTGTCTCTATGCTCGATACTTGCGGGCTTTTTTTTTTTAAAGCTTGCTTAGCTTTTTTCCCTTCCTTTTAATGAGAGCAAAAGGCAAATGGATCTCAGTGGAAGCCAGCCATGACATCATCCGGAGCGCGCAGGAGATGCCCCGAGCAGAGCCGCACTAGTTTTGAAAGTCAAATGCGGACGCTTGGGAGCAAGAGTACCGGAGGACACCCAACACATGGCCCCTCTTTTCTGCAAGGTAAAGAAGCGACTTCAGCCTTCGTATCTCTCTAACGCCCATCTGGCTGTCTGATCATACATGGCCGTTTTGTAGTAAACGTTTCTTAGGCTTGTGCTATTTATTATTAGGAGGGTTTGAAGCGCTACCAAGATGCATTAACGCTTCTCATTACACCCGAGCATTAGCTGTGATTAAAGATTACACGCAGCATGGCTTGGTGCACAAACTAGAAGCAACAGCGTGTAGCAAATATTGAATGCACGAGAAATAAACAAATGTACTTTTTTAAAGTCTTTTCAGTGCCATGTGGTTTTATTTTTCCACGCGAATTGCGATGAGATAAAACATCAGTTTATACTCTGAAATCTCGCCTGGCCTGCAAAAAATTTCCCGAAATATGTTTTTTTTTTTTTTTTTTTTTTTTTTTTAGTTCTCACATGCGCAGCATTTGGAGCACGTAACGATCACTTTTTTAAAGCACGCAAACGCAGCATTCCTCACATATACTTGTTAATGACACAGTTGGCACTTGTAATAACATCAGTTTTCACTCTCTTATTATGATTCCTTGTATTTTTGCACTCAATCAACACAAATACACAGACACACACATACAAAAAAAGCACACAACCTTAACATATATTCTGTTCAATTTTGCCACACAAGTAAGGCAGATGTGAAGTGTTCGTTACCAACTTTGACTTGAACAAAATAGTCTATTTTGAGTTCAAAACCAAGTTCAAACAACCGCGTGAACTTGGCTTGTTCATATGTGCGCCGCTTGTAACGATTACAATTCAGTTTATTTTAAGTGATATATTTTTTCGCTAAACACTCTTCAGCCAATCAAACTGTTCTGATTGTTTGATTACCACAATGTTAATTAATGCAGCAGTTTTCAAATTTGTCCTTTTAGACTTTTTATGATTATTTTAATTATTTGCAGTTATGTGAATTGAGTATTTTTGGTGCTGGTACAATTGACGCTGTTTTTATACTGAAGGCTGTGGATTTTTATTTGTGTGTGTGCGTTTGTGTGTGTGTGCGTGCGTGTTGGTGTGCTTGTGTTCATAGTAGAGTTTTGCGGCCTGGCTGTAAAAGTTCCGTGTGAAAGTTTGTGCGTGTTGTGTAGTTTAATGATCAATAGTTGCGTGGACACAGTGTGTTTTGTTGAAGTGAAGCCGTGACTTGCCCCTTCCATTTCAACTTTTTTATTTTATTTATTTATTTATTTGTTTGTTTGTTTATTTATTTAATTCCAGATGCCTCCACAAATTGTTGTGGAGATCTAGAAGAGCCTCCACAAATCAACTAATTAGCACAGACGGAAACTCTTTGCTGGCTGATTCAATAAAGTGTCCCCTGTTATCTTGTAAAAATCATATAAAAGAATTGTGAGAGGGATAACAATCCCACCAGAGTTAGTCAGTGGGGCTTTATTGGAAGTTTCTGTTAAAGTTGTTCATGTGAGGTGTACTATAGAATATTATGTGAAATATACCCTCTTAAAGTAACATTGTAGAATGCCATCCCTCCCCCTTTTTTTATACAGCCACTGGCTTCAACCCGCTGACCCCGTCTTACTGTAAATACGGCAATGAGCATCAGTCCTTTCTTTAAAACAAGCTTGTTAACTTGGGGCATCACTTCTTTATGTGACAAGGAATTCAACCATTATTTGGTACAAGATGCCACATGCAGATCTTCGTTGAAGAAGAAGAAGTAGCAAAAGAATAAATAGACGTTTATTATGCGAGAGCATTTAACAAAAAATAAAAACTTTTGCCAGCTTGTAAACGTATTAAACGAGGCCACGGCCAGCTCCTTCAGTGTGGTGGGCTTGGGGAAAACAGAGGGGGAAAGCAGTAATGGCTTCTGTTGGTCTCATGGCTCAAAAAAGAAACAAGATTGTCGAATTTTATAAAATGGTTTATGGTATTTTTAAAAAGCATATAAAGCTCAGATATAGAGAAGTTAATGTTTTGTTTTGTCTGAGCCGAAGCGAGTGGGTGGTACCCCGAACAGAAGAAGTTGGCCTAGACACGTGGTCTGAGGGTGACCAATCAGGCGGCCCCCCAGGTTTAACTATGTTAAATGTCAGATTGCAATAAACTAGAAGCTGTTGGTCGGGCCCGCGGAAATGGGCGAGCATAATCTCCTTAATCCGGGGTTTGTGGGACCTTTGGTAAACATCCACACTGGAGACACCTTTTATTTCCCCAATTTTCGAGCCTCGGGGGGACAACTGGCGGGGCTACCGTCTCTCTCCTACCCGAGGAGGGACAACGTTTGCTCCCTCCCGTGGAATCCTTCGGAGCCGTGCAATGGATACTCCCAGTCCTATTTCAGCAGCCCCGTTTCCATTAACCCCTCGTTCAACCGCTCGTGTGAGATCAGCAGAGCCGAGGAGGCCAAGTGTTACTACAGCAACGGCGCCCGGGACGCGTGCAGTGGCGGCGGCGGCGGCGGCAGCGGCGGAAGCTCGGGCTCGGGCTCAGGTGGCCTCAAGCGGGAGGATAGGGCGAGGGACACATCCTCCTCATCCCTAACATCCGAGCACGGGATGCACGCCGGCATCGGGACCGCGGCCGCCTCCGGCGCCGCCGCAGTAGCGGCGGCAGCCGCCTTCGCCAAATACGAGTACGGCAACGAGCAGATGACGCAGGACCCTCCGTCCTGTCAGTCCATGGAGTCCGACTCCAGCTCGTCCCTGCTCAACGAGAGCAGCAAGCCCCCATCCAGCGACACGCAGAGCCTCGTGTCCCCGGGAAGCCATGCGAACAACATAGCCGCAGGCGGAGGTGGGTCCTTTTCATTTCGCGCGAGAAGTGTCTTGTACTTACGTTCTTTCTTTTTTGTTTATTAAGCGCACATAGCTAGGCTACACATGCACGAGTGTAGAAAAACGCTAATTAGTGCCGGTTACTGTCAATGTTGTGGAGACTGCAGGAAGACTTGCTTGGTGCGCACATGCCACTAGGGGTTGCCCTAAAAATACTCCAAGCGCCATGTGCTTTTTTTTGTGTCCATTCCACCGTGGAACACCCTGTTTTTTTTTTCTTTCAAGAGACATCATCTTTGTTACCGTGCTCCCACGCATGCATGCAGGCACCTCACCTATGACGTTTATCTTTTGGTGGTCGCTTAAAAGTGGCGTGCTCACGTCCTCCAACCTCTTTAATTAAAAAAAAAAAAAAAAAAACATCCGCCAGAGATCCGCCCCGCTTGACTACCTCCAGACGAGTTTTCTCTCTTGTTTTTAATGACTTGTAAACGCGGTTAATATCTGTTGCATGTGTACTCAACGCTAATTTAACGTACTCGGAAACTGGCAAATAAAGCAAGCACGGGTTAATTATCACGTTAATGCCACTTTAACTGCAACAATAAAACTTTCTGTTGTGACACAAAGCTCTCTGCCATGATGGAGGAATATGATAAATGAACCCGATGAATATGCTTTTTAGGCGTTCTTCCAATTGCTGTCACTCTAAATATGGTATCTGGAGGAAGAAATAAAATAAATTCCATTAGGCTTGGGCAGCGAGTGACTGGTACCAGAGGCTTCCTTTCTCTTATTATTGATTTAAAGCAGAGTTCTTACTAGGACAGTATCCCTCATGTCTGTTAGTATTAGACGAATGTTCGCTATAGATGAAGTTTCCAGAGTGAGCCGCCAGTAAGCTGATGCCCCTTCCAGACTCCTCATAACCTTGGAGGTGACCGTGATTTTGCGTTGTGCACCCCCCACCCCCCTCCTCAACATCTTCCCTCTGTGGCTTCTCTAGGTGCCCCGTGGTATCCGATGCACACGCGGACCAGGAAGAAGCGCAAACCTTATTCCAAACTTCAATTGGCCGAGCTGGAGGGTGAATTCATGCTGAACGAGTTCATCACAAGACAACGGAGGAGGGAGCTCTCCGACCGGCTCAACCTCAGCGACCAGCAGGTGAAGATTTGGTTCCAGAACCGCAGGATGAAGAAGAAGAGACTCATGCTGAGGGAACAAGCTCTGGCCTACTTTTAGTGGTGATGCGGCTGCAGAAGGTGAATAAATATGGCACTTTAAAACAACAACAGCAAAAAAGAGCAAACAAAAAGTAGCCAAACCTTCTGTGCTCACGTGGTCTTCAAGTGCATGCACGGCCTCTTCTTCATCTTTTCAATTCAGCTCTTTTATCCCGGCCTTTCCTTCCCTTTTCCGCTCTACACAACTTGGCGTAAATGAAATTCAATCATTGTTGACATCGCACAAATTTGGGGAGCTTCATACAAGTTGACTCTCCAATTTGAAGGAAAAGGTTTTCGAGCAAAGAGCGAAAATTGCAGGTCTAACACCCCAAATGATGCTTTTGTGTGTGCGTGCTTGCTGCGAGGTCTGAGTGTGAATGAGAAACGAATCATCTTTTTTTCAAACTCCGAAATAAAACGGTCAATTCAAAAGAAACGCCAGCACTCCGAGGGGTTGCATCCACACAATCATTTCTCTAATGTGATCAAACAGCAAAAGGGAATATGCCTCTCCATATGCACACACACACACACACACACACACACACACACAACACGCCAACGCACACGCGCGCACACACACGCACACAAGAAAAGACACTGGTGTAGGACATCGCATAGTTTGGGCGAGGCATTTTGGGCACGTTCACGGTCACAGGCAGGAAGTCGGCAAGTCTGCAAGAGGACGACCATGCAGGACTAAAACTCAAACAAATGTAGCCAGATTCACCATCTTGACAATATGTGCATTACAATGACTGCAATGACTGTGTTCATCTGCTTTGATTGTACTGTTTCATTTCTATTACCTCTTAAGAATTGCTGCATGGAATAAAACATATTATATAAATATATTTTAGTTGACATATAATCGCTAAATGAAAATTTCCATGTCCAAATTTTCAAGTATTTAGGCCTGTTGGTGCCCGGTGAGCAGGCAATTTTTTTCCAGGCCTAAAACATGATTTCATCATTTTTTGGGTGCACATAATAAGTAGATATCTCAATTAATATAAATACTAATACAAATAATAATAATGATGATGATTATAATGGAAGTATACGTGTGTGCTCCCTTATAGCGGAGCAAATGCAGTGCGCCATCTGTCAAGTCTAACGAGTAAACTGTAGCAGTGAGCAGTGAGTGTATTTGCAGCATGATATTAATGTGAAATTACTCTAAGTCATTATTTGCGGGCCACTTTTTTCGGTGACATTTCTCTTCTCAATTTTCGCCCTTTCATCTTTGTCTTCCGTTCCCTGTTTCCTTTTTTTTATTTTTTGATATTTTCGCCCTACAATTTCAAACGCGAAAACGCGTTCTCGTCACCAACAATGAATGTATTGATTTAGGTTCTAGGGGGAACGGGTGAGGCGAGGCGAGGCCTTCCTCGACGTCCTCCCCGTTGTCCCCTTACTTTAGTACTCGTGTATAACTTTGTAAAATGTAATTACACATGTTACTCGATTGTCTGGATCCCCGTCCCACGCAGGGTCCGTTATTGCTATGTAATGGTGCTTTATGTTATTGATCGTCTTGAACAATAATGTCGCATTCCATATAGCCTATATATTTGTGGTCGTGTAGGAGTTGGAACTGTAGGCCTATTATAATGATATACTGCCAAAAGTTTGATATGGACACCAAAACTATCAAAAATGTTCAGTGTAGTAGTTGTTTGTTCTGATGCTTCCTTTGATTTCGTCCCTCATTTGCATTCCTTTCTTTGCGCTTGTAAGGATTGCTCCATTGTCTTGTATAGTAATAATGATATGAATGTATATGCGTACGGTCTTCAATAAACAGAATATTGCAACGTTGGTGGCTGTTCCCTCAGTCTTGTCATTGGCCGACGGGATTCTGTTACTGCATGGACCCCAACTTCTTATTCTCCCAAAATATACGCCACGGCGGCGGCAGACAAGTGAGGCTCTGAGCGGTATAACGGCACATTTGAAAGTATTTTAGGGGCTGTGTTGTTGGCACATAATTGCACATGCTGAGATCGCGAAGCCATGTGAGCCCACACAGGTTGGCCTTCTTTTATTAGTGCCACCTGAATGCAATGGCTGCAGGAATGAGGTGAGCGATATAGAAGGACCATGCAGCAACTTTCAGTTTAAATCTTGACACTTTCTCCCAATTTTCCCGGTACATCTAAAGCTTTCAGATTTTTTTTTGACTTGACGTCATCTACATTTGAACTTAATATTGATCAACAAACCTATAACGCTGCAGCTAAACATGTAATGTCAGGGTACACGTCGGTGCTCCGTTATAATCGGGCCAAATGTACCCCCCCCCTCCTTTTTTTTTTTAAGCGGACCCCCATCATCTCTAGGTTTTCACGCGAGGTGGTCAGGTTCTATATTAAGCAATTTATAAAGTATAGGCCTTGAACGGTTTACGTAAATAAATATACAGCCACAAAGCTCTCCCTACTGGTAAGGAAGAGTAGAGCAACGCAGGAGTGTGTCTTGTGCTCGGTGGCCAGCATGTGTTAGTCTTCAGCAGTGTGACCGTTTGTTGTCTTTTCAGCCAACTCTCTCTCGTCGTGTGCTGCCAGTGTTTTCGTACAACTCAATTTTAATCACTAGGCCGGTGCTCGTGGACATGTCAGGACAGCGATCAAATTGTGGCCACGGCGTGTCGTTTTATTTACACCCACGAATTTGTTCGCGTGAGTTTTTATTTGTTTCCCGTTCAAACGAATTACCAAACAGACGCGGTAGGTCAATTAATGCAGGAGTTCGCGCAAAATATTTTGGTTTATGTATTGAATAATACCACGATTGTTTTGTTTTATTGTAAGTATTAGACAACGGTGGGGGAAACTTTCCGTCTAAATTTTGAAACTTCTATTTGAATACTTGCTGAAGCACTTTGTGTGCCGCAGATGATGACAAACAGCTGGAGATCTGGTTTGTCTTCAGGAATCCTCCACGTCAAATTCCTCCGATGTGTTTCACGGTCAAAACTTAAATGCACGTCACGCGCCTTGCCCCCAGGAGAGTTCCACGTCGGAAAAAGAAACGTCCTCGCTCGCTTATGTTGAAACCATGTATGTGATTTCAGGATAACTCTTATTTTTACTTAAACTTTTAATCCGAGGTCGTTTTAAGTCAAAATGCGCTGTTCTCTGTACCGAAGGCGACGGAAGAGCAAAAAGCTGGCTTCGAGTCATTTGAGTGCATCATTCATAGCAGTAATGTTTTTAGCTGTCAAATGCGCAGTTGGCCATGAAAGGAGATAAACTGGTGCCTTCATATTTGTTTGTTGCTGCCTTGTTAAATGGCCCACAGGAGCGTAATGGATGCAAAATGCTTCATCTCGCGACTGACTTGGCCTGCACATGCAGCTTTGTCGGGCACAATTCCAAACATCCAAGGTCAATCGTGGCCCTTAAAGCAAAAGGGCTGCACAAACAAGAATCATTTAATTCAAAGCGCCAATAACACCACGCGTCCCGTGCACTTTAATAGCATTTAGGCTTGTTAAAATGTACAATATTCCCTTTAAAACGTCTTACAACCACGCGCCGACCTTATGTTTTATTTTAAAGATTTTTCTTTTTTCGTTTTACGACATTTCGTGTTTGCGTTTGCCAAAACTCTTGGACATCTTCCGCATGATGTCCCAACATGCTGCTTTAACTTGAACTTGCCACTAAACTTTGATGTGCATGCGTCTACTTTGGCTCCCTCTTTTTGATTCCCCACTCTTGCATGTTTTCTTCCACTTTTTTTGCGCTTGTTCTTCTGAGTATCAGGCCAAATCTTAAAGATGAGCTTTGGATTCGCAATGTTGCCTCAGGCGAAAGTGTGTGCATTTGTTCTAATTGGCAGTATTTCACCTTACACCAATAAAGGAAAAGCCCTGAAAAGAAAACAGTGGTCAGTGCGGAGGAACTTTGAGGCATCCGGATTGTAAAACGTCGCTGGGGCTTTGCAGGACTTGGAACAATAGCATGCTCAGGACTAAGTTTGACTTTGAGACTGACCAAATGTGTTTATGGCGGCCTGTCTCCAAGTCTCAAAGGTCACTGAGCTTCACGGTGCCCTTCGCAGAGAACTTGTGTCACATGGGCTGCGTGGGTTCCCAATCCCCCCGCCGCTGGAGCTGATCCGCATGCCCTTTATGGCGCGGAACTGGCGAGAAAAACAACAAGAAAAATGCACAAATGCACGCCACTGTTGTTCTTGCCCAGTTGTGTAAGAGTGTGTGTGTGTGGGGGGGGAGGGGGGGGGGGGGGCATATGTCTGTGTATGTGCGCGGGCGTGTGTGTTCGTCTGCGTGTGTGTGCGCGCGAGCCACCGTGCAAATGTGCGTACTGGTCGAAATGTTCTGAAAGGAGAAAGTGGTTCGTCTCACTTGTTTTTTTTCCAAACTGTCATCTATTGATTTTAACATGATGTTAGATGAGTTGTCTGTGTATATTTCTGAGGTGTGCCATCTTTTCAACAAGCTTTTTAATGCCCCTTTCATTGCGGCCTGACTGCAAGACGCATGTGTCTAATCGACAAAAAAGAAGAAAAAGACTTGAGAGATTGATCCAACTGGTGATTTTACAATGATTGACCAATCGATATTATATCTTTGCCTTATTTGGAAGGCTTTTCGGGTTCTAAAACCAGCGCTACGCCGACTTGAGCTGTGGTATTTGCTTTATTTATAATTTATATACTACTACAGGCCCGCGTGTGGTTTTCTTCTATCACGTGCAAATATTTGGAAAATAATTAATTTGCCGTCTTGCTGCTGCATTAAGTTTAGATTGTTTTTATTTTTTTGTCGGTGCTTCTATGTCCCCTCCAAAAAAAAAAAAATCAATGATGTTGAATATGTTGCATGGAGGTGCAAAACTCAAATTTGTCAGATTAATTTACCAGACTAGGGAAACAGGTTTTCATCAATGCAATATTACCATTATTGTCAATGCCCCACATTCATTTGCCCGAATTCAAGATTAAGATTTAGTTTTTTGAGCAGTTTTTGGGTGTGTGTGTGTGTTTGGGTGTAAAAACTTTGTCTAGCCATTTGTATATATCGGTTGATCTTATTTTGTATATTGAACGAACAGCAGTGTTGTAAAGACATCGAAAATCGACTAAAATTATTGACACTGTTTAATTGCTACCGAACTAATACAATTAAAATATAACAAAATTTACTCCAAATATTCATAAAAAAATATTTTACAGTGTATTTAAAATATTTAGCGGCAAAACTGGAATGATTATTTTTTTCTATTGTCTGACTTTTTTCATAAAATTATGATCGGTTTTATAGTGAATGTTAAAATTCTACGGTAATAATGCAATTACTCTTCCTTCACAGTCACAATATTAAATTGTTCGATCATTGGTTGACTTTAAATAAATAATTTTGTAATTTTCACACCTAAACAAAGACACGTGTTGCCCGCTTGAGAAATGTTGAGTTAAATATTTAATTTATATTTTATTTGAAGGTAGAAAACTGATGATATTCAATATTGGTAATACCCTCATCTATCATAATCAGTAATTTGCGCAATGACTTCAAAAGTTCTGTAGGTCAAAACACAGCCCCAAAATATATTTTAATTCAAATAAGACGTGTAACTCATTGACGGATTAAAACAAAATAGGAAATCTTTGCTGGACAATTTTCAAAACAGTTGTTGCTCGCTCAAAAAAAAATATTATAAAAGAACTTGCCTTTTTAGAATGTCCCTTGAGGTGACTGCCATAATGATGATGATCGAAATAATCAAAAATGTCAAAGTTTACACGTGGTTTTGTTGCGCTTTATGTTCTCGCGGTTATCTTGTGCACGACTTATGTTGCCTGCACCACGGAGGCTTCACGCGTGGTGCATTCACGGCGGGGCCATTAAAAAAATACAAAAACAAAACAAGGCCCTTTAGTGTGGCTTGAAAGTGTTCGCAACCTCATGCAGCCAAGTTTAACAGGCCGGCTTACATCCAATTAAACTTATCTAGGCCATGAGGGGACAGTAACATGATTACACGGGCTTTCCCCATGCAGCGTGAGCCTGGCCCCCAGTCGAAGAGAATGCGGCCATTCGACTTGAATGCGTGCATGAGATGCTTGCCCAGTGTTTTGGGGAAAGTTTGGCGCGGGCACAGGACAATTTTGGTCTGGGTGACGTCCAAAACAGTCTTTATTTTGGAGATGTTCTTAACAAGAGGGTGACAGCTTCGATAAGCATTGTAATTATGCGAGGAAGCAGCAATACATAGCTTAAATTCCACCTTGCGTCGGTCATAAAGGCAGTGCCACGTCTATGTTGAGAACACCTTCGCCGAGCAGCTCGCAAACAAACGCCTGACAAGTATTGCATAATCGCTTGCATTTTACAGCAAAAAGCTTTCGGGGTCTACGTACTATTGATTCTGCTCCAAAGTCTGCCTTTTTGTGCAAACAGGCTGCACATTTGGTGCAAGCAAAGCATCAGGCTTTCCAGGGTCCTACTGCGAGCGGTTTATCAGCTGCTGGGAGTCAGCCATCCAAGGAAATAAACACATGATAAACCTCATTCTTTGGTAATCTGCGCGCACCACTGCGGCGATAGGCAGCCTTAAAACCCCCACTAGACAAATATTTCCAGTTGATGGACGTTTGCTGCTCACATTTTGACACATTATGACAAACGCCCCGATGTAAATGCTGCTAAAGGCCCATTGGCCGTGGGTTTAAACCCTTTAATTCGTGCTGGGAAGTCGTCTGAGCCTTTCCACACATCCGAACTTATGTATATGCAGTTTGAATCCTCAAATTTGCTTTTGCAGGACTGCTTCACATGTTTGTCGCACGTATAATCACGAGGATGGGGTTTTATAACGGTATAATATATTTTATGTAGTGTTGAAAATTGTATTTTTGGAAGCGTTTAACCAACGCTGTGAAGATTCTGTGACGCGCTTCTTTGTGGGCTGTTGTCCAGTATGGCCGTTCGCAAATATTCCCTTTGACCGCTCTATTCGTTTACCTTTAAAAACTCAGCTTCGGGTTAACATTATTAGCTGTAATTAAATGTACACGCAGAGAGTCTCGCTGTGGAAACGCTTCTTTGCTTACCATCACTGGACTATTTGTTGTGAAGTGTTCAGAAGATCTTGTTAGTGTCATCCAAATTCCGCTCATTCTCAGCTTTGTGTTGTTTTTTTTTGGACGACAAAAGGATTTAGTGTTACTACAGCCATTGCGAGTTTTATGGTGGACGTATAGAGGCGATTTTTAGTGGTCAAATTCAAGTGCTGTGTCTGGGCAGCTGTCTGCTTTCTTTGTACTTGGATGCATCATGTGAGACCACCTTTTGTCACAAAGGGCAGTAAAGAAGCTAATGCCATTGCCACGTTTTGCAAAGATGCTTCACTGCAATGCTCCCTCATGCTATGTGTTATCTGCAAGGGATTCCATTTGGTTTTCCTGCAGCGAATCCTAATTCTCATATAAACGCCATGCTTGCGCATGTGCAAGTTTGGTGATATCAAAAATACTGGACAATAATTCAAAAGTCTACTCTAGGGTTTAGGAAGTGTCCAATAATCATAAACAATAGGCCATTATATTAATTCCACGGTGTGATTGTATCTGTTAGTCTATAAAGAGTGGAAGACTGCCCTCAACAGTACAATTAAAAGTTTACAACGAGTCAGGAAAGAACAAACAAACGCATCTTTTCAAACCACTCGTTATTTTATTTAAAAAAAAAAAAAACAACAACCAAAAAAACAAAGAAAACAATCACACCCCCGCTGGTTAATGGCCACATTCTGCTGCGAAAAATAAAAATAAATAAAACAAAACAAGATCACAGATGCATCCGATGGGACTTATTTACTTTTAGAACCAAATGCCCAAACACTGGTTTGTCCATGCAGGTATAGTGCATGAAGAGAGCTCATTGTCTTTGCTCACCAAACACATATTTAGATGACTAAGTAATGTTGTATTTTTTTATTTGCAACATGCCTTTTCATATTTTCAATCTTTCTCGCTTTACCACCACCATGTGAACATTGATATGATACTACTACTACTACTACTACTACTACTACTACTACTAATAATAATAATAATGATGATAATAATAATAATAATAATAATAATAATAATAATAATAATAATAATAATAATAATAATAATAATAAAAACAACGCTTCTAGTCAACAAAAACTCACAGCAGCTGGAAGTGTTTACACGAGGACTGCAAGGACAACGTGTGCTTCACGGGTTGTACTTTCTGCAACGATTTCCATGTTTCCCCTCCTGAATCAAAGGAAAACCACATCCAAGTCCAGAGCGTACAGTTACCAAACACATTTTGTGTATTCTGCATGGGAAAAAAAGAAAATGTTACTTTAACAACATAGTTATTACAGACGATGAAGTGCAAGAAGCGTGCGAGTGTTTTCATTTGAGTAGAACCCCCGTAAAATAGCATTTATAAGGAATTAATATGTTGCGTAAAACCCGCTGACACCTGTGTTTGATATTCATTTTGTGCAACAGGCAAGTGTGGCCACCAATAAAGAAACAAAATGGGAATCAAACCGCATCATGAATGCGCTGACAGATCAGCGTGAATGTGTCCTAGAAGGTCCTGCGAGCTGCACAAGCTGGCTATGATGGCCCCACCAGCACGAAAAAATACATAGTATATTAAAAATAAAACATAAATAAATACATACAAACAAAAACCTATTTATTATGGTATGGAATTGTTCTTTGACTGCTTGGCCATCCTGGCACGCTTGCAGCACTTTCCAAAGGCATATTTTATGTTACCGTGTGTAAATGTCAGTGTCAATAATGCTGAGGATAAAATGTAATGCGGAGGAAGTGTTAAAGGAGATGACCATGGCCCTTCAGTGCAATGATAAAAAATAATAATAATAACAACAAAAATCATAAAAGTATTATTAGTGGCGCCTTACCTGCAAAACAGCATAGAACTCTGCGAACTGGAACGAGAGCGCCTTTCTTTCCACACACGTAAACATAAGCAAAAAGTCTGTGTTTCTAATGTCAAATTAAATCATACATGGCGGTCCTAGTTTTGGTAGTTGTGTATGAAAATGAATCGTTTGAACCCCCCACCTCATCCCACCCCACCAACGCACGCACACACACACGCATACACACACTCTCACACACCCCAACCCCCTGGATGTAACAACCCCAACCACTCCTACACATGCAACTCTTCCAAATTGATATATGACAATATCTACTTTCGATCACGTGTCCGCCAGGCGACTTAGACGGATTGCGCGTCATCTCGCCTTCCTAAAATTTTCTCTAGTGCTGCAGCTCGTATCCAAAACATCTTTATCGACGGAGCGCGAAAGATGTTTAACTCTGTGAACCTGGGCAACTTCTGCTCCCAGACGCGCAAGGACCGGACATCCGAATTTGGGGACAGGACGGGCTGCGCGTCCAATCTCTACCTCCCCAGCTGCACGTATTACGTGCCCGAGTTCTCCGCCGTGTCGTCGTTCCTGCCGCAGGCCCCGTCCCGCCAGATCAGCTACCCGTACTCCACCAACCTCTCGCAAGTGCAGCCGGTTCGGGAAGTGTCCTACGGTTTGGACCCGGCCAGCAAATGGCACCATCGGAGCAACTACGCGTCGTGCTACTCGGCGGGAGACGAGTTGGTGCATAGGGACTGCCTTCCGCCTTCCACCATGACAGAAATGCTCATGAAGAACGAGAGCGCGTACAGCCACCACCACGCACATCACCACCACCACCACCCGGGCTCCAATCACCCCTCGGCGGGCTTCTACTCCGGCGTGGCCAAGAATAACGTCCTCCCGCAGGGCTTCGATCGCTTCTTCGAGACGGCATACTGCAACAGCACGGACAATCAGACGGACACTTGTTTACAAAAGGTCGAGGGGGGGAAGCTGCAAGGCGGCGGTGGCGGCGGCGCTGCTGCTGCTGCTGCTGCTGCGAGCGTCCCACAGCAGCAGCAGCAGGAATCCGCCTCAGCCGAGTCGCTTCCAGCAGCTCCCGTACAGGACAAAGACCCGGACGACGAGGACGCCGACGAGGAACGCACCAACTCGGGTTCCTGCACGTCGTCCTCGGCGGCCACCAAGGAAGCGACCGGCAGCAAAAGCAGCCACTCCAGTAGGTATCGGCAGTAAAATGGGGGAAGAGGTTAAGGGGACCAGCCCGCTGTTTTGTCGCTCCCATTTTATGTGGAGTTTTATAAGCATTCAAAAGGATTTTATTATAACCCCACAAAAGCTCTTTCTTGCAATGAGAAGAATTTTTACGATGAGTGCCGCTTCAAAAATGACCATGTTATACATACACGCCGTGCTGAGCGAGTCTATGATTTTTTTTATATCAACAGACAGCGCTATTGTGACAAATGGTAACTTTGATCGTGAACTTGCAATGGGCGTTTTATTAAGGGATTTTCTTTCTTCTTGTTGTCCCCACCACATATGTGTAAAAGCCAATTGGGCAGAACATTGCTGTTGGCGTCTTGTGGAATGTCTTTTTAAAAACACTGCATGGCTTTTGGCCGACCATGCACGTCTATGCTCTTCACCGTGCTAGTATGCATGTTGGATCCAATAGAAGCAGGTCAATGACAGTTTTATCAGGGGAAACCGGGATTAGAAGCGCTGATAAAATGTTAAGTTTACTTCTTGCCTTGCGAATTCACCCCAGTGAAAAAAAAAAACCCTTTAGCTTTTGTAGTATTAAAACAATTCCTTCCTTCCCAAACACAGTGGCCATGTTGCTTTCTGCCTTATTTGGAATTTTTTTACTCAACAAAAATTAAAATTAAAATTAAATTTAAAATACATATATAAATACATACATATGTATATATATATATATATATATATATATATATATATATATATATATATATATATATATATATATATATATATATATAATTTTTTTTCCACAATAACCTACTTGGTAAGAAGTTATAGGTCCTCCATGGTCTACAAAGTCCATTGCAAATGTGGCCAAATGCATTTCAACATGAGCGCCAAGAGTGTGTAAATTGTGAGTTCGGTTCCAGAGGAATCCGGAGGCATATAATGCTGCGAAATGCTTTTTGTCGTCGTCAATTTATATCAGATAAACACGTTCTTAGATGCTGTCACTTGGTGTTATTTACTCCGAACGGTAGTGATATTTTACGCTCCAAGCTTCATCTCCGGCGCACTTAAGGAGTATTATTACTTTTTGCATGTCTTGCTGTAGCGAAAGATGACATATGACTGTCACTTTTTTCAGGTACCCCCCGCACAAGGAAGAAGAGGTGTCCCTACTCCAAGTTCCAAATCCGGGAACTGGAGCGAGAATTTTTCTTTAACGTTTACATCAACAAGGAGAAACGTCTGCAGCTCTCCCGCATGCTAAACCTCACCGACCGCCAGGTTAAAATTTGGTTTCAGAATAGACGAATGAAGGAGAAGAAGCTGAGCAGGGATCGCCTGCAGTATTTCTCCGGGAATCCCTTATTGTGAGCGGGCTGCAGCGGGCATTGTCACTGTCTAGGTCAGTGGCACCGAGGCCTATAGTTATATCTTATCCACTCACGTCAAACAATTGTAAACGTTGGCTTCAAAAGAATCCTACGAGGGGGAGCCTACGATATATCACCAACAGTGCAATGTGGACTTTTTAAGGCCTGCATGAGGTAAAAATAATAAGAATAAGAATAACAATGAAATTAAATAAAAAGTTGCCATTTTCTTATTGCGCACGGGTGGCGGTGTATTTCTAGCTGGTTCTCAGAAAAAGGCCTACATAATTAAAAACAAATCAACTATGCTGTATTTGAAGATGTCTCATTTATGTTTATTCCAAATGTCATCGTAGACTTATTTGTTTTTCAAAATGTAATAGTTTTAATTGTTCTTGCGCGGGCAAAAGTGGGTTCTCTTCCCTGGTCCATGTATATAGCATATTATAAGTATTTCTTGGCCAGAGAATATCTATTATTTCTAAAATGCGATTAAAAATGTGACGCTCAATCTGTGAAATGATACACACCAACGCACAAACACACACTCTCACAAACATACACACACACACACACACACACACACACACACACACACAAAGGGGGCAATGCAAATGCACTTGTAAATAAGGTTGAAAGTCTCACCATCTCTCTGCTGCTATTATTCCCCACACACTGCCCATTCTCTTTTAAGCTTTAATACCAATACTCGTTAAATTATTTGGTGCTTTTGATTTTATAGAAGGGGACACTGTCGACCCCGTGTATCAACGATATAGTACCTATGAAATAAACTCAAAGCATATAGGCAAAACGAGACGACTTTTTGTGCTTCTTGTGCTATTGCATGCATTTATAGATCGAGCCTGAAATAGCATCTGAATGTTTATTGCACCCAAATGACTGACGTTCGTAACACATTTCTCTCGTAACGCGTTTCCCTGCTCGTGTTTCCTATATACATCGTTGTGTGTTCGTGCAACAAAATGAACACGTTTTGGTTCTGATTTATTTTTAGGCTATTTTCAGTCGTGCTTTCAAAGGAGCAATGCTTTGCTTTCAAGAAAAACTGGAGAGACAGAGAGTGCAATGATAACCTCTTTTAGTGCCCACTAAATGGAATCCCCACTCTTGTTGTCCAGTCTAGACACCGCCATAAAGACAGAGGCACTAAATGGCTATTTTTTTCTCTTAATTGCACCTTCTGTTCTGGCCGAAAAGGCGTTCTCTTCCGCAGTAAATAGTCAACATGCAAGGCTGCATGTCCGAGGGGGGTACATTTGCCAAGAGGTTTCGACATGAACTCGGACTGTGCAAGTCTGCCCACCCGCAACCCCCCTCTACACACCTCAGTTTCTCAAAAAAGTGGAAACCATTCCTTCCGCAATTTAGTAAATTATAATATACACCAGCCCTTTCATTTATTTAATGTTCAATTTAGCCTTTATTAGGACATACCGGTGAGATGTGAGGACTGGAAAAGATATCCAGTAGAGTGGAAAGTGATGTGTCATGCTTGATTCAATTTTTTTTTTATCTTATATTGTATTCACATGATTTCCTATGAGTACTGGAGCACAGTTTAATAATGAAATCTAGTCTTTGAACTTCAATAATGTCAAGGCCTTCACCTTTAACCCGCTGCAATAAAGCGGAATCAAGGACCCCCTCAATACACGCACAAAACCACACACACACGCACACACACATCAACACACACACACACCCTCCTTCAGCCCGGATGTGTGCGTTTGTGTGAGGGTGTGTTCATTGGTGTGTGTGTGTGTTTGTGTGCGCGTGCGTGCGTGTCGGAAAGGACCAATGAGAATGAGTGGGAACAGAACCAGGAATGTGTGCAGGCTTCAACTTTGACCCTCTCGCCTTAAAAACTACAGCAGGTAACTTAGCCTGCCTTCTGACGCGATGCAATATATAGTCTTGATTGTGGAAGTGACGTGAAGTGACTTTCTCTTCACTCAGTTTGTGTTGACATGACTTAAAACACACGTCAATGCATGATCGTGTGTGTGTGTGTGTGTGTGTGTGTGTGTGTGTGTGTGTGTGTGTTTGATCGCTGCTGTAACAATCTGTTATATTATCTGTATCTTACATGCACGGTTAAGTGTTTAATTCTGCATGAATACGATTCACTTTTGGTTAACAGTGGTCAAGCTTTTTATTAAGCAGAGGCAGGGCTTGTTGTGGCCACGTCATCAATCCACTTCCTGCTTCTAAACTGACATTTTTGCTTTTTTGCCTATCATCGAAAGCACCAAAGATTTGCATGAAACACTCAGAATGGAAGCAGGCTTGGTGGAGTGAATTGGAGTGGGGGTTGGGGGGTTAGTGTGACAAAAGCACTCACCAACAGAGATCAAGGCTGTAGGGGACCCCCTCCCCAAACGGCCACTCCCACCAACCTTGGCCCTGGATCATTTGTTGATCCTGCTAGTGTTTCCTCTCTTTGCCACACGGGGGCAGCGCCCCCCCCCCCCCCCCCCCCCCCCTTCCTCCACGGGATGTTGGTCATGTTTCCTGATATGGACGGTGACATCAGAGTACAACAAAATTACTCCTCACTTGGACTTTCCGTCCTGTGGAATGCCGGAATGTGTCTGACTGACAGTCTGTGAACTTGCGTGTTGTGGTAGCAGGCAAATGACAGTGTGCTTTCATGAAAAAGATTAAACCTTCAAAGTTTAAAGTGAAATGAAAATCTACTACATAAAACTAAGACGCAGCAAGGACCAATCTGTTTTACAATTGGAACCCATACTGCACTTAAAAAAAGGAGAGACTTTGTTTAAGTTTGGTCAATATTTATGATTTCTCAAACAATACCTTAAGATGCTGTGCGGGCACTGTTCTGATTGTTTTTAAAGAAAAAAATATCAAAAGTAATCCTACATGAACTTCATCCCAAAACCTCAAAAACGACAAGCATATTTTGTACGATTTATTACCGTCTGCAGTCACCTTCATTTCCAAAGATTGCATGCCAACTAAGCCTTACGACGTAAAGCATTCAACACTTTTCAAATTAAACTCAAAAAACATATTCAAACCGTATTTAATTCGTTTTCTGTAACGTTTCAAAATATTTCTTATTGCTGCTGTGTTTTTGTGGACGTGTTCCATAAGCTTTTCAACGCATTTTCGTTCCGTCATGGCGCTGGAATGTTCGGCGTACATACACGCCTGGCAAATTTGTACCCTTTATAATTCTAGACGATCGAGTAATATGAAATGAATTTAATAAAGAAAATTACAAATTTCCCTTTTTTTCACGCTCCACATATTTTGGCATGAAAAAATTAAAAAAAACCTCATTATAATTGCTGTGTTGCCTCTGCACGAAACTTAAAAAAATTCAATATTTTGTCTCCCTCAACAAATAGTCATCAAAATCTTATAGACTATGGAAAACATTTAAATTGGGGTGTGGTCATCACATCCCAGCACCTATCCTGTTCTATGGGGCAATAAAAAAGTTCCCTACTATAAAACAAGCTCCATATTATTGCTGCACAAATAACCCTCAAAATACATTCATTTGCATTTTGTGAAATCGTCGAGTTGCCCTTGCTACTAATTCAAATGTGTTCCCTCGGTTTTCTTACTGACGTCATCTCGTGCTGCAGAGGTGTGTTTCGGCATCTTTGTAACATTTAATAATGTATTGTTGCTCTCCTTAGACGGCGGTTGCCACTCTGGTTTTTAATTAAGAACGTACATGATTCTGGCGCCGTAAATTTGCACTTACGCACGCAGTGGACGACAACATGAAAGAGGAAAGCAGCACACGCTTCCTCGCATCCAATTGGGAAAGATATTTAAGAGAGGCTGCCAGGAGCGAATTAGTGGTGTCGCCTGGGTACTTCCTAATGTATGCAACAAACACACCCGCACGCATAAGAAAACACACTATCAGACAATTCGCCGCCACCTCGTCTCACGACTCTCAAAAGCCATACATATTCATTAAGTGTAGTAACGGCCTCCAACAACGAATGTGAAAGGTTGTTCCATAGTGTCATGACATGTTGGGATGAATAGTATTCTGACAACCAATATATATATATATATATATATATATATATATATATATATATATATATATATATATATATATATATATATATATATATATATATATATATATATATATATATATATATATATATATATATATATATATATATATATATATATATATTGGTGTGGGTTTATGGATCTGTGATCTGTGAATGCAGTCAATGATATAGAATGTCCAAACTCGGTGCCAAAGGGCCTATATCCTGTGGGTTTTTGATATATCTGTTTTCCAAGTCACCCGATACAAGTGATCAGGGTTGTTATGAGGCTTTTGTTAAAGTAGTTGATGAGATAATCATGCGGGCGTGTTGGAGGACGGAAACCCGTTGTTATAATTGTTGTCTTCAAAGGAATTTCACTTAAGTCAAATACTGTATGTGGGATGATTCAGGACAAACACACATACGCATACACTTGCGCACACGCGCGCGCACACACACACTTGAGTTTGGGCAGTCTCTCATGTTGAGCTCAAGTGCGAAGAATCACACAACTTGGCTGTCATGTGCTACATTCCAGAATGTTCCTTTACTTAACCACATCGTTCAGCCCTAGATTTTGCCCACCCCATTCCTTTTAACTTGCAGACAAGGAGTGGATTTGCCATACTGTGTGCAAGTTTACTCTGCGTGGGTGTCTGTGTGTGTTTTGTATGCGATTACTTATTTCTGTCTCTGGTCAAAATTAGATGTGTAAATATCTGGCTTTATGATTCGTTTCGCATTCACACGCACACAAAGACACACACACACGCGCGCGTGAACAAACACAGGTAAACATACAGAAACAACCATAGAAAAAAGTCAATATTTATTTTCTCTTCAAGCGTTTATTTTACAATGATCATGTTAAACCGTTGAGATGCATGTAAAAATTAATGTAAGTAAAACAAATACGAAAAAATTAGTCTTCATCTGCGTGGCGCCCGCATATGTTTATGTTAAACTAGTGCAGCCCGTTCTTTCGGTCTGCCACTGTAATTGTATTAGCAGACAAGTAACTTTTAATAATCGTAGATTTAGATCAAACTGACAAATTACACGGCGCTTACATATTCCGAGTAGCTGCAGAGTCTGTCCAAGACGGGAGGCGTTGTTTTCCTATGCATGGCATTATGTGCTAACCACATTGTTTAACATGCTGGACTAATCTCGGCAGATTAAACGAAGAGCAGCGGGGTGTTCACTTGAAGCCACCACACATGCACCACACTGCGTCGACAAATCGCTAACCCGTTTCTCTTCCAAAATTATTATGCCATCTTGAGTAAATGAAACCAAAGAATGTGATTCAATGCGAACAAAACACGAAAAAGCAGTGCAAATATTTTGTAGAATTATTTTCGATTCCTATACGGCTCCAAATAAAAGGATTATTGAAAAGGAGACGATCACCGCCAGATTGAAATTACTTTTTTCAATCACAGCAAAAAAATAATGCAAAACAAATAAACAATAGATCTCAATAATATGAGATGTTTTGTGAAATATCTCCGTGGTTGTAAAACGAGGTCAACAGCAAACAACATAATATCAATAGCATTTGCGGTAAATTATTACGCAAGAGAATTAAAAAAAATATTTATGCACCGTTTGTATTTGTTTATTAAACAACATAGCCGAACGTTAAATAAATGGTTACATTGACATTGTAAAAAAATGACCGTAGAAATATGACTGATATTAATTGGTGATGAACAATGCAACTTGACTATAGAGCAAAAAACAAAACAAAAAACAAAACCGAATAAATGATAAGCATTCGGACAATTAGTGAATTACATGATGTGTACTTAGCACTCACATTTAAACATAGAAGTAAGCCGAAATCTCCTTGTTCTACTTTTTCTGTATTAATATTTTAGGTAGCCTGCAGAAAGGTTACGTGTTCACTCTCTAAATCGAATCCTTACCTCATCCTTTCGGTGACCAAATACATAACAAACACACGAAAAAACAATAAAACAAACAAGCAATTTGGCAACATAGTTCAGTCGTTTTCATCAAGTTTCGGTAGCCTAGTCCTTTGGAAGCACGGCCCTTACGGGGAATCTTTCTGAAAATCAAACGTTTTGAACTTGAATGCAAAGAAATGGAAGCAAAAGCCACGTAGTTAGAGTGGAAACTGCTGTCAGTCTGAGCAAACCGCCTTTGTTTGCCAACCCCCGGCCTCGCAGCGCTGGCCCACAAGTGGCCACTGGATGTCGCTCTTGCTCCACCAATGATGCCTCACCTTTCCCAACTTGACCGCGCTGACGTCACAGCAGTCTGGAGAATCAAGGCCACTTTCACGCCGCGATTGGTCTTGAAAATCACATGACCACGTCTCCCAGCATCCATAATTATGTTCCTGATATATTTTTTTGCACCCCCTCCTCCCCAAAAGATGTCAGCATCCTACTGTCCTTATTCTGTCGGAAGAATCCACCAGTGGGGTTGAAAAAAAAATGTCATGTCCCAACAACATAGCGGCTGGAAACTTCCTGATGGATTCCTTGATGGGAGGACCATCATCGTACCGGGGTGACGCTTACTCCGGCGGGCCCGGGATGTTCATCCAGACCGCCGCGGACTACAGCTACACCGGAGGGAGAAGCGTGCAGGACAAGGTGGCCCCGTCTTCCCTCTCCAAGGCGGAGGCTGCAGCTGCTGCTGACCGACTACCGGCGGAAGGGCTCCCGCTTGGCAGCTTCCACGAGAGGCCCTACCTGCCCGCGCAGCTTGCCGCATGGAGCCCAGGCTCCAAGTCCGTGGGGGACTCGCAACCTGTTGCCTCGTGTTTACAACCGTGCAATGTCAAAGAGGAGGCGTTTTGTGGCCGCTATCCGGGTGACAGCAATAAGAGCAAAGACACAACAGAGCCGGCCGTCTATATCCGGCTGGGGGACAATAGCTGTGGGCCCCAGGCGAGCGGCTCCTTCCAGGTGTACGAAGCCGAGGGGCGGCATCGGTCCGATGATCAGCCGCCTTCCTCCCGATTGTCGTTCGCTCACTTGACCACGGCGGCCGAACAGAGCTCGGGCCGGCAGAGCGCGAGGGAGGCGAGCCTTGTGGTTGACGACGGAGAGGGCTGGAAGCAGAAGGCCAAGAGTGACAGCTGCTCAGATGACTCGGATGTCGAATTCAAAGGTACACCAGTATTTGACTGGATTTCACCCCCCCTCACACCGGTCCCGAGATTGGTGTACGAGATCCCCTAACAACACAGACTTCGTGCTTCTCTCACAGCCCGGGGCATTAACGCGTTTACAATAATGTGGCAATGAGAGAAGAGCACTTATCATGATATAAACACCAAACGCTATCTCATTCGTCCACCTAGGAATACTTTAAACTGTCATCGTTTACACTTCTAAATTGTGCCGTCAACATAAAAAGTGACAACTTTATTATTATCAATTACAAAATCACGGCGCTTTGGTTTATTTAAAACGAAAGAAAAAAAAAAACCTCACGGCCAACGTTTGAGACTGTTGCGCTGCAGCCACAACACACTATTTCATTCCAGCTCTACAACTTAATTATTTCAGGTGAACCTTCGCTACCGCACGGCCTCTTTACAATTGTCGTTTTTTGAACAAAAAGAACTGCAGGACATTTATAATATATTACTAATTAAATTTGCATATTCTCTCAGTAGTCAATCGTTTTACAGCTGTATGTTGCATTCTTTGAACGTGTGTTTTGTGTGTGTGTGCGTGTGTGTGTATTATTTTTAAACTCTGGTGTGGGTCTGTGTGCAAAAGTATATTCTTGTGAGTGTGTGTGACTGTGTTGTGTGTGCACGCGCGTGCATATCTGGTAATGAAATGTGTGTCGTTTTCCCCTTCGACGCCCCTCCCTTTCTTTTACATGTCTTGTTTTGCGAGACCTTCAGTTGTTATATTTTGGTTTTTAGAAGAGATAATCTTTGCAAAATATAGTTGGCTCTAAGTAACCAAAGTCATTAACCTTTACGAGAGTCTGAGGTCCAACATCGATAGTCAAACAACCTCATTGAAGGCGCCTTTGCGTGCTTAATTATAATTTGAACTAATTACACTGAAAACTGAGGTAATTGTTGCAGAAAGTATGTTCATCTGTCTAAAAGGGAGCTTATCTATATGCGTAACTATTTAATTGTCAATAATGTTGTAGTTTGATTGTTGTCAGTGCTGGAACGTAATAATGATAATAGCAGCCAGTACGGGCAATATCCTTAACCTACTGTGGTCAGTTGGGATAGGCACCAGCAAGCCTGCGACCCTGAGGATAAGCGGCTATAGAGAATGCATGGAAGGATGGATTAATGATAATAATAATAATAATAATAATAATAATAATAATAATAATAATAATAATAATAATAATAATAATTATATAATAATAATAATATTGTTGACTTGCAGTAGATGTATGTGCGTGTACATACCCGATAGCTCAAGCAGGTTAGAACTACATGTGTTTGATGTATAAAACATTCTTCTGATTTTTCTGCAAAGCCCCTCTTCACTCTCCCTCTCTCCCTCTATCGCTCTCTCTCTCCCTCTCTCCCCCTCTCTCTCTTTTCTAGAGAACACTGCAGAGGAGTCAATGAACATGTTTCTATACCGCTTTGTTGACACAGATATAGATATACAGTACTTCATTTAAACGCCTAAATAACCACACGATGCTCAAACAGACAAATGGCATGTCACACCAGTGGCTCGCAAACTTTTTTTTTCTAATGTTCCCCCCTGTGAAATATTTTTCCCTCTCAATACACCCTGAACAGAAAAGTAGTTTTGGATAGTGAGAAAAAGTTAGAAAAAGTTGCCTTGAAATGGTGAAAAAAAAAAAAAAAAAAAACATCTATGGGTCGAGGTCGATAAAGCTCCAGCCCAATATTTGACTCAAATTGACCCACGTCTGTGAATTGTTTTGAACTAAACAAAAAAACGAAAAATAGAAAGAAACAAATAATGATTTTTTTTTGTAACGTCAATTTGGCCAAATGTTTCCGTGGTCATCGTTTATTTTTTAAAATTTTTTTTGGATTTTTTTTTTTACCCACATTTTGTTTATTATTTTTCATCCAAACGTTTCCAAGACTGCGCTGTATCATCCGTATGTGAACATTTGGAGCTGAATTTGGTTAATTATCTGTTGCATGAGCGCTAGGCACATTACATTCAACAACTCCTGAAGATACTGTAAAACAAATTAATGGCACACCTGGTTCTGCAAGGGAGAGGCTATTCCACATTTTAGCAGCAAATTTCTTTATGTTTCAATTCATTATCTCTTAATTTGAAAACACCCTTTGCAAGGTATTACAATGCATTACTTTATATTGGTTGAGACCTGTAAAAGCCTTGGTAAAATTTAACACACCTCTGTTCGAGGATCACTGCATTAGTTTGACAGATAGATGATATAAATACCAGTTAAAACAGGCGTTTTGATCTTTTACGCATATTACTATATATGATATTTTCGTTATTCTGCTTTTACAATACATGTGTGGCATTCACTGATCTGTTTGGATGTTTATTATCGTTCACAAAAGCATTTAGCATGACTGATAGCAAGAAAAACCACGCACATTTTCTGATGATTGCATCGGCCAACGAAGGGACAGACCGACATACAGTATATCCATTCGATGTGTGTGCATGTGTATTGGGCTTGGGGGGGAAGGTCTTTTTTTCTCATTTCGTCAATATTATATTTAAACGAAATGCTTCTTAAAGAAAAGAATGCAGTCCACAGCGAACACCCAGTGCACTCATATACATAAAAGCGGGGGTGCGCACACACACTTACATCTTGATACGCGTGTACACGATTTATAGAAAGATAGCTATATAGATAGCCAGACAGATGTTACAGACAAACAGGCAGGCAGACACACAGACAGACACTCAGGACAGACAAATACCCAAGACAGGCAGACAGACTGATTGATTGCCTGCCTTTGTTTCTGCATGGGCAGATTTTTCGGCGGAGAAGGCAACCGGAAGCTGGTTGAAGGCCAAAAGCGGCCGCAAGAAGCGCTGTCCTTACACCAAGCACCAGACGCTGGAGCTGGAGAAAGAGTTCTTGTTCAACATGTATCTGTCCCGCGAGCGCCGCCTGGAGATCAGCCGGAGTATCAACCTGACCGACAGACAGGTCAAGATCTGGTTCCAGAACAGACGCATGAAGCTCAAGAAGCTCAGCAGGGAGAACCGCCATAGGGAGCATGGCGCCGTCTACCATTACGTCTGAAACAGCCACATGCATGCACCCACACACTCACATATACACAAAAGCACACATATCCATACACACCACGTAGAACCATTCAATCATTCATCAACTTCATCTGGACACACACGTACACGCACACACACGTACACGCAAACACACAGTCACACACGCCTGCAAACACACACACACACACACACACACAAACACATACACACACCCACACACACACACACACACACGTACACACACACCTACACACACACGGAGGCGTGCCCGAGGACAAATTCTTAAAAGCATCAAGTGAAACACTGTTGGAAATGAACAAACCCGGAGAATGATATTGTGTGGGGATGACGCGCAAGCGTCCAGCTGTGCACGTGCACCAGGTGCCCACGCATGCAGCTACGTCACGTCACGGCAAGAACGTGTCAAAACAACACACGCATGCAGGGGAGCAACTTGTCCCTGCGAACAAAAAGTGAGCTGAAGAAAGGGAGGGAGAGAGAGAGAGACAAAGTGCTGCTGAGAGCATCGGGCCACTTTTAATAGAAGCGAGAGACCATAACCTTGATTTAAATATTATCCAGGTGACCACAGTAAGTCAAGGTCATAAAAATCTAATGTCAGCTTCGCCCTGGAAAGCGTTGGGGGTGGATTTTATGATCTGCAAATATAATGTGCCGCAGCAGTAAAGATGCGCTTAAAAAGGTGTGCGTGCGCGGAGGAGGGCGAATCCGCTCAGCGTTGGCTGCAAAGTGCACAATCCACTCTTGGCCGGGAGAAATAAAGATGGAGGAGAAAGAAAGATGGAGGATCAGCGGCACGGACAGCATAAAGGAAGTACGTCTAACCACCCATCAAGGAGAACACGTGGATTGGACCAAGTAAAGGTAGGATTCATTATTTTATCGTATTATTGTTATTCTTACAATTGTGTTTGCATTTTTTTTTTAAGCTTTAATTCAATGCTTTCATTTCCTGTTGGAGAAGCGTGGGATTTATCTCTCAGCGGGTGTTTGCTGGTTGACAGCTGTGGAGACACGCACGCCTGTGGGTTGATGCTTTATGATGATGGAAGTGTGTGTGCTGCCGAGTATTATATTTACTGTACATGCATGCAGGCTTTGGTTTGCTCGTTGACAACCAATGGCCGCTATTCTGTGTATGCTAGATGTTTTGGATTATTTGGTGCTGTTCGAAAGTGCTGGACTATTTGCCAAGAAAGCAGCCTTCCTGTGGGCTCTCGTGCAGCCGTTATTGTTGCCATTCTTGCCTTTGTCTTCGTGCCACTGGCCCCCCACCCACCCCTCGTGGATTTTGACCCCTTTTATCACGCAGCTGAAGCGTGGTTTAGGTAGTTTCATGTTGTTGGGGTTGGCTTCCTGACTCGGCAACAAGAAACTGCCTTGATTACGTCAGTTCGTTTTCATCAAGGGCAGAATTTCATCCGAATGCCCCCTTTAAGTCGCTTAGGTTTCCACAAAATGGATTTGAAAACAGAATATTTAGCTTTTGTGAGTGTGTGTTTGTGTGTGCGTGTGTTTGCGTGCGCGCGTGCGCGCTCATTTCTTCCCCTCCGTGCTGTTTGTTGCATGTAGTAAACACAGGACATAAACAAAAGGCATCTGCCATTAATAGACGAATAGATGTATGCATGGCTGCACGGATTGATGGACATTAGAAATCAATATGTCTAAGGCTTCCAGTTCAACCCGCTTCTTTTTATGTGCACACTTAACGTCGGTATCATGAGAGCTGACATTCATTGAAGAAATCACGGGTGAAAGAAACATTATATGGGCATGTTTCCTCAGGACATTTTTTAAGTAAACACACCGGTGCTGAACGAATGACAGTCGTTGTGCGTCCCTTCCAAATGCGCATTAAAAAGAGAGATATTTATCATTTACTATCCCAACAAAGTAAAATTAGCTATTTTAAATACAATATCCAGCCGAGATGCGAAGAATAATAAATACAAGAATATTTTGCATGCTTGCTGTAGACGAGCAAACATTTTCCGATTAAATACACACAAACATTTTATACAATTATTGTTTTACAGAATAATTCCGTATTGTTGTTGTTATCGGGCACAGCTGAAGGGGAAATTGTTCTTTTGAAAGAATAATATTTACGTTGCACTTGCATCCAATTTCTAATATATCATATTTTACATTAAATTACCTATGTCGAGTGTACCAACGTACTATATGTGCAATTTGTCATTAGTGCCATATCCTACTACAACACAAGTGTCATAGAAGAACGATAACATTAATAACGCAGCCCACATATATATATATATATATATATATATATATATATATATATATATATATATATATATATATATATATATATATATATATATATATATATATATATATATATATATATATATATATATATATATAATAGACAAATGATCCTTTGGTTATGACATAATCCCGTGGAGACAGACGTGGGCATGGCATACTTCTTGTGTCCCTCTGCTTCACTGGGATGGTCCTGTGAGTGAGTATACATGGCGTGAAAATAGATATCAGGAAAAAGAAGCGCGCATGGAGTCCACGCAGCAATTAATCAAAACCACGCAGTTGGCTTGTTGTGTTTTGGCCATCACGGGGGCTGCAGGCCGGCGTGTTTACTGCTCTCTTTCATCTGCTCTTGTTGTATAATGATATAAAAAAATCCCTGGCGGCAGTGCATACTGCAAGCAGGGGGACAGTCTGGAATCCAAAGTCACTTACATTCAGTCCGCTCAATGGCCGTCTTCTCCTGGAATGTATCAGTGACAAAGACTTTTACAGCGCCGCAAACACTTACCCCTAAAACCATATAAACATAAAGTCATTTCTTTTCACTTTGTAGTGGAGCACAGGAGATGAAGCCCTCCGACGGTCACTTCCTCCTCGTAGGGGTGTGACGGGGAGACCATTCAAACGGACGCACAAAATGGACATCACGCCACATCCAAATGCAGAAACAAACACACACGCACATACTCACACACCCACCACACACAAAACACGCGCACACTGTTTGAAGGTTAAACAATCATGTGAGTTCTATTGTGCAGCTCATATATATATATATATATATATATATATATATATATATATATATATATATATATATATATATATATATATATATATATATATATATATATATATATATATATATATATATATATAGATAGATAGATAGATAGATAGATAGATAGATAGATACATGTATAGATATATATGTAGTTAGAATCATATATTTATAGTGTGTTATATGTTTATTTTTTATTAATTTATTTACATACATACACACACACACACACACACACACACACACACACAATGGGTTTAGAGAAAACCAGTTAACAACTTAACCCAAATAAATAATAATTGTGTGTGTTGCTAACTGTACTGTAGGTCAACATTCGTCGTACAATGTGACGGGATTGTTTTTTAATTATTTTTTTAATATTTTCAAACGATTTTGGGCTACAAAAGCTGTATAATAATAATAATAATAATAATAATAATAATAATAATAATAATAATAATAATAATAATAATAATAATAATAATAATAATAATAATAATAATTTCTTTTGGTATACAATACAAGGCCATTCCGCGAGGTCAACATATTTGTGTTTGGTCACTTCTTTGAGTCTGTAGGGACAAGGATGTCTAATACAGTATAATCACTATCAAGTGCATCTTATTCTTTATTTTACAAACTCTTTGAATTCCGTGCCCTTTTATGCTCCTAAAAATATTGATTCAAAATAAAGGGCTACCTACGCAATTTGGGGACATTTGTTTATATCCAACGATGATACTCATTCCTCGCTGCACGTCGAATCCTTGTCTATTATCTTACACTTACGTATACATGTGTTGTATTTACTCCGGCTGTGCAACTGTACTGTTTCGAATATGGCTTAATCCCGTGTCACAAAGAATTCCACAAATTGTTGTAAACAGTTCGATTGATTACGAGAGCAACCCAAATCAGGCAAATCTTTCGCTTTCTTTTATTTGGGCGAAATCCCTTTTGGCCATAAAATGCTGCATGGTAGTACTTTGTACGAGTATAAATATGAACTTGCTTTACCGCTCACTGCAATTGACTGTGCACAAGATGGCAAACATAGCAAAATGTTTGAAAGACAAGCGTTTTGAGCATGTGCATAGATTACCAATGCGTGCAAGCAGACGCAGCGCAGAATCAGTAAGAAATTTGAATGTGAAATATCTTGAATATGTCACACTAGAAGACATGAACGACAAATGGTGAAGTAATCAATTTATTTGCAGAAATAGAAAAAAATCGGTTGAAGGTGATACAAAACTACACAAAGGTTACACATGTTAAACAATGGATTAAAACTAAACACATATACAAAAAAGAGAAAAGAGTACTCAAATGTGCAGGTATTGCATGACCACTCTCCAGAGGTTTAATGACAGCAGCAGAATAAACAGACGTGGGCCTTCAACGCCCCCCCCCCCCCCCCCCCCCAAAAAAAAAAAAAAAAACTAACTAAAACTTTGAAACGATCTTACTGAAGGAAAGCGAATTTATAGCGCATACATCTGGTGAAACATTTGACTTCGCCTGTACTCCGAGCAACGCTGTCTGGCCTTTTACATTTCGTGCTTGAATCTGAACTCCATAATACATGAAACCCCAACTGCAAACATACAGACGATTATTGGCTGTCGTAAAATGACTCCATAATTTTTCATTAGTGCTCTTATTTTCTTCAGCACGTCATGAATAGTTTGTAATTAGCTGATATTTCGATATTTTATGTTGCATCATTCCAAATGCAGTAATTGATTAGGCCACAAATACATTTCGTTTTTGGAGGATGTAATACGCGTACCTGAATTCAACTCAGATTTGTGCGTATTTATTCAGCTTG
Organism: Hippichthys cyanospilos; assembly: GCF_059441005.1. Lineage (NCBI taxonomy): Eukaryota > Metazoa > Chordata > Actinopteri > Syngnathiformes > Syngnathidae > Hippichthys > Hippichthys cyanospilos. Next base: position 25,852,263 of record NC_142370.1, on the reverse strand, counting down.
TGTGGATTTTTAAGCAAAGACATGACCCGTATGTAAAGCACCCCCCCCTCCACCCCCCCAAAAAATAGTAGCCCTATATGTCTTAATACACAATTGAGTCCAAAACCCATGAGCTGTCCCTACATGCATAAGCCGATCGCTGATCGCCTGAAAGCAGATCTATTAACGTTTGAGATCAAAAGTTAAAATTAAACTTAATGACACGGTAATTCCAATTGCAGCCCGCATTGCTGCGTATTCGTTTACCAGCAATGCTGTTGCATGTCCTGCTAAGTGTCAGTATATTGCAGGATTAAGCAGGCAAATTAACAACTGCGAAATTGTTTTATAGCTTTTTTTAAATCTAACACGCCTTTTGCCTTCTTTTTGAGCTGCACTATCTGCGGCCTGTGCAAATGTGCGTGTGTGTGTTTGTCTGTGTGCGCGTTCTTCACATGCGCACAAGTAGTTGCGTCGGTTTTTATGTCAAGAGAGGGACTGGGATGCTGACTTACTAACGACACGTTTATGAACAATCAAATGGTCGTCGTTAAAATTTATTGACAGACATTAAAACATGAACGGCCACTATGTGGAATATAGCCGCACTTGTGGGCTGCCTGTCAACAATGTCGAGACCCTCTTCTCCACTGCTATCTCCCGGATCCCCATTTTAGGAAATGTCGTTGCGCCCCGTTGAAACCAGCGCAATTTTTATTGTGCGCATCCTTCGTCTACTTTGACGAATCCTCTCTTGTCTGTTGAGCTGTCAACACCGCCCTCCTTGTTAAAAAACAAACAAAACAAAAACAACACAGCATATCATAATTGCCCATAAAAAGTTGCTAAAGATGGGCGTTTTTGCAAGGAAAACACCTAAGGCTTTTCTTTAATTTATAATAATATTCACTGCAATATCAAGCTGGAGGATTTCCCACGCGGACAGAGATTGATGACACCGTTAAATAGTGCCGGGCTCAGTTCCATACGCAGTGTGCGCATGTATCTGCACTGCGACTGCACAAAGATCCTCCATTAGCGCTCCCACGGCATAGTTTATCCCTCGCAAAAATGAACAAGGCACAACAGTTACCATTGTACCTTTACGATGACGCCCACAACCAAGAATTTAAGTTGTTTTATACGATTAAAGTGCGGCTATCTCGCGGTAAGTGGCGCATTGATTCGCCTTACAATTTTTGTCGGGTAAATACAGTCACGTGACGCGGACGCAGCCAATGGGAGGCAGCGGAGCTTGGCGAAATAATTACCTGCCTTGATTGTTCTATGGCCAGATAAAAAAAAGTACACATACACGCCATATAATAATCGGATGCATGTAAACGAGCGAAGGAGGCTTCGACATGTCGACCACGGGGCACATAAGTAATTATTATGTGGACTCCCTGATCAGCCATGACACCGACGAGGTCCTGGCAGCAGCAGCGGCAGCAGCCGCCGCGACTCGCTTCTCGGCTCCCTCCTCGCACCCTTCCGGCCCACGTCCCACGTCTCTGGTCCCGGACTGCGGCGACTATCCGTCGTGCAGCTTCGCCGCCAAGCCGGCGGTGTTCCCCACCTCCTGGGCCCCGTCGCAGTCGTCGGTGGTCTACCATCCGTACAGCCACCAGGCTCACTTGGGCACAGACTCCCGCTACGTACGCTCATGGCTGGAGCCCATCTCGGGTGCGATGCCTTTCCACGGCTACACGGGCAACGGCAGGCACTACGGCTTGAAACCCGACGCCTTCCCGGAGCATAGAGCCGGCGATTGCTTGGGAAGCGGTGGCCGGACCTACACGGATTATCTCTACTGTTCGTCGTCGGACATGCGGGACAAGACGTTGCAGAGCCTTCCGTCGCCCGAACCCGAGCTGCTGCTGGCTGCTGGCAAACATAAAGAGGAGAAGCCTGAACTCGACCCTAGTAAGTTCAATCTTCCTTCATAGCCCGCTGGGCTTCTTTTTTTCCTGGTAACGACATCGTCCGTAAAGTGAAATCATACACTTGCTCCCCTTTCCACTGCAGCTTTAGGAACTATAAAAGACAAACGCTACTGGCTAATAATACTGGGGCTATAAAAACCTTACGGGGTTGTAAACGTGCTTCATGTTAGAACCATGCAGCAAGATGTTGAATTTTAATGCAAGAAATTCGCACATTGGACTGCTTGTTTTTTGTTTTTTGTATTTCAATAAAAAAGAAAGACAAGAAATGATTCCAGGATTTTCACTGCTTGGTGTACAAATCATGCGGTTAGATAGCCGTATTACTTTCAACCATTTTAGGCCTAGCATAATGGAGGGGTAGCCCAATGTTTTTGAATTAATTCCAGCAACTAACACTAATTAGTGGATGATCACGCGTTAAAATAACTCACAAAAGTCATTCACGCATCTTGAAGAATGTCATTGGGTGAGTTTCGCCGAGGACCTGTAAAGGCTTGAACTATGGGCTACTTTATGGGCCAATAAAGCGAATAAGCACATTGAGTATTTTACGATGGTGTTACTCACAATTTAAGGACACTTTGAAGCAAATATACTTTGGGGAGCGCACGGAAGGACTTTGGAATCAAAATAAAAAAAGCCATTATAAGACAACTTGCTAAAAGCAGATTTGCTAATTCAGTGTGTTTTTATTGCAGATAACCCAGTAGCAAATTGGATCCACGCCCGCTCCACCAGGAAGAAGCGCTGCCCTTACACAAAGTACCAGACTCTGGAACTGGAGAAGGAATTCTTGTTCAATATGTACCTCACCAGGGACCGCCGATATGAGGTGGCCCGGGTCCTCAACCTGACCGAGAGGCAGGTAAAAATCTGGTTCCAGAACCGGCGAATGAAGATGAAGAAAATGAACAAAGAGAAAAGCGACAGCAAGGAGCAATAATGTCAAGGAAACCCCGATTAACATGATTTTCAACCACTATGGACAACACTAATACAGCCAGACTCCTTCCTCTTTATATTTATTATTTACTCATTTTAAATCCCATTTTCAAGACTGTTAGATGCTTGTTATTTTTGTACGCAATTGTGTGTCCTTGTATTTTTTTTAAGAAACCTAATCCAACATTGACACTTAATTACACATAAATGTGTGTGCGTGTGTGTGTGTGTGTGTGTGTGTGTATATATATATATATATATATATATATATATATATATATATATATATATATGTATATATATATATATATATATATATATATATATATATATATATATATATATATATATATATATATATATATATATATATATATATGTGTGTGTGTGTGCGTGTGTTTGTGTGTATTTTGTAAGGTAATTTACAAAAGTACAATTTGGAAGCGTATACCGCTTCAAAGTGAGAAAATACTTGAAGTCCTTCGTGTTTCACGCGTCCATAATTTAAGATGCAGGTGGAATATTTTGTACAGGCTCAAAACATCTGCGAATGTCTGTCTTGTTTGTATATTTTTTGTGATAGATGTTGTGTACCTTTTTTGACTGTAATATTCTATACAAGTGAAATGTAGAGTGTAGATAGAGATCTACAAATATAAACATTATCACCCAACTTGCATTCTGTGTTGATTATAAATTTGACTACTATTGTCTGCATATATATGCAACATACAAACATGCATGTATATTTACCTGTATGTGTGTGTTTGAGTGTGTGTGTGAAAAAGATTCTTTGAAAGCTTGATTAATATTTTTATTTTTATCATATTTTTTACGATATTTTCAGCTACCAATGGGAAATAAAAGGGCCACGGTTACTATTGGTACTGTAGTGATACTTTAATCACCACAAAGTTCTTGAATATCTACCTTTAATAATGTTGACTACACTTCGATATTTTTCAAGTTGGACAAGTCAATTAAAGTATATATATATATATATATATATATATATATATATATATATATATATATATATATATATATATATATATATATATATATATATATATATATATATATATATATATATATATATATATATATATATATATATATATATATATATATATATATATATATACATACATACATACACACAATTGATGTTAAAAACGGCTTTCACGTTTGATAACGAAAACATACGAGTTTAATTCTCCCTTGCATTTTACCTCACTTAAAGACATAATTATTATTTTGGAGCATATGCAGCTTCCTTGCTTTTTTTTCCTTTTTTTCCTATCACTTTTTTCATAAATGTCCATAATTCACAATTTAAAGTTTTGTCAACGAAATGTACTAATTGAACCAAAAACATATTTTCATGGTTTTTTTCATACAAGTCATCTAAGTTTTCCTTGAGATGTTGTTTATGGCGAAAGAAACGTAATGCAGTAGCCGAACAAGCAACCCCAAATGTCGGGATGCAATTTATAAATTGACCCAATTTTTCACTGCACATTTAGGAAGATTTCGGCATTTAAAGGCTGTAGAAAATTTGTAAAATAGGATTTGATATTATGGTACACAGAATGTGAGAGTGATCGTCGCATTTTCTTCCCGTCTTCTAGGGCTAAAATAACTTTTTTGTGGTGAACAATAAAGACAGGATGCTCCACTTTCCAAAGCCCAATACTGTGTATTTCCGCCCGGACACACACAAAAAAGGCCGTTTTTACAACCCCACGCTGGATGTTTGTCTCAAATGCAGACCAACAAAGCAAACTCGAGTGACTGGCTAGACGTCTGGCCTAAATGACTTTATGGTTTTAATGGTCGGAGCTGGAAGACTCGTTCAAAGGAGTCGTGCGCACCTTTAGTGGAGCCTAGACCCCGCCAACCCTCTTTTCTCACCCACCCTAGCCCGTATCACAGACCAGCTGCAATGCCCCACCCCCACCCTGCACTTCATCATATGAGTGCCCTATTAAGCAACCGTTAGATGGGCAAAGAGTCAATACTGTAGTTGTTGTGCATCAATGAATATACGTAACAAGGTCTAAATGTGTCAGAAAAGCACTCATGATAAAATGTGGGTCGTATTTTGTAAATTGACGTTGCTTCTATTCAAACAAAATGGCGACGTTCTGACGTGATTTGAACAAATGGGGACATTTTGTTGTCCCCGCCATATAGTGTTTTCTGATTGGTGGACTCAAGCCAGGTTAGCAGGTATAGGCAAAGGAGTGGGCGCTAGATGACGCTGTTGCTCCGCGTTTTGAACACCAGAGCCTCTGCTGAATGACTATTTGGGGCTTGTCTTGTAAAAATGAAGGGACTACATAAGGACGCCCATTAGCGGCGGTCGCATTTCATTAAGGATGCCAAAATGCCCACTACGGAATGTATTAAAACATTTCTCTTCGAGCATGATTTTAATGCGTATTGATACATTTAAAAGGACACTTAAAATCACATTATATACCAGTGTACATGAATTACACTGTGTGCTTTGTTACAAATTGACTTCTTAACCCAAATAAACGTAATGTATAGAAAACATTAATGATCGCCTTATCTCTGTATTGGGATTTTCTTTGATGATCTTACATTGTACAAACAATCTTTCAGATTGTTTAAATGACTACTTTAAAACAAAAAATGAAGAAACATTAATATTTTCTAATACAACGTAAAAATAAATTAGTTAGCTGCAAAAATGCCTTTTGATATAACTCAAATATAAGTACAACAACAACAACAACAACCACAACAACAACAACAACAATAATAATAATGATAATAATAATAATAATAATAACAACAAATATTATTATTATTATTATTATTATTATTATTATTATTATTATTATTATTATTATTATTATTATTATTATTATTATTATTATTATTATGTACGTGTGTGCGCGAGCGCAGCGTTAGCAGTAGTGATTGGCAATCTGCATATTTATTGAGTGTGAAATGTCTATAAATTCGCCCTGTGCGCCTTTCATATTTTACGACGGTGTGTATAAAACGTTAGTGGCCCGACAAAAAGCACACTGGCATATTTGGAGAGCGTGAGGGAGAGAGCCCATGCGAGCGTTGAACTGGGACTCGCGAGTGCTGATTGCAGCTAAACATCCAGTGTAAAATTTTATGAACTCTTCCACGCGAGAGAAGATTTATCCTCTGTGGCTTTTACGGGGTCATTGAGTGGCACCTACTATTCATAGGTCGTGTTTATATTTGCGTGTGTCGGTGTTTTACAGCGCCGGGTGCAAGTGTGCGCTGCCCTGCATACCCCCTTCACTCGATTACACATGGACTGTGCGTGCTTTGCTGTGTACTCCCTCTAAGTCATTTACGTGCTCTTATTTTGTGTTTTCATGTGCGTAAGCGTCTTCCTATTAATAGCTTCGGTTATTGTTGTGTTCCAGCACTTGGTGCGCATTGTTATGGCTTTATGTTCTGTGGCTTGTTTTGGTATGGACTGTGTATTCTCAACGCCGTTTATTCGTGCTTGAATGGCTTGTGTTGTAGTTTTCTGTGCATCGTCTACTCGTGGCGCTTTTCGTTTGGTATTTATGGGCAATCTTTGTTATTATTGTGTTTATCGTTCATTCCAACAACCCACCGGAGGTCAAGTATAACGCCAAAAATGGCATTATATCGTACGCGGGCTATGATGAGTGGGTGCATCCCCGAGCGTTTATTTAGAGGGATATTCCCTTCGTGGGTCAGGAACAGGTACCCCATTTTGGACTGTTGTAAAATGTCGTCTACTGATGAGGTGATAACGTAGTAATGATTGCAGGCAGCTCCTCTCAAGGTGTGCGTATACAGTATCCGTATAGGGCCCCGTGTCTGACCGCTATGGAAAAGATGAAGGGGATGGGGAAGGGAGGGGGAGGACGGGGAGGAGGGGGCGCCTGAGGTGGGGGTGGGAAGCTAAAAAAAGGAGGAAAAAAAGAGAGCACGCAGCGTCTGTGACTGTGCCGGTGGAGCACGCCAAGCTTTAAGTTTAGATAAGACCCGCACATGCCATAACCCGGACTTGAGCTTGCTAAAAGCCGGGGGAGAAAAACAACAGCACGCGGCAACGGGAGCGGCAGCGGCAGCAGCAGCAGCAGCAGCAGCGGCGGCGGCGGCAGCCCAAGCAGGCAGGGAGCTATCCGATGAGAGAGTGAGTTGCGTGGATCGTCCAAAGGGGCAGCGTTCCTCCAGTTCCGGTTCTGTCTGCCTGTTTGTGTGTTACACGCCGTGTGCGAATTGGGACCCCCAAACAAAAGGCTGCCACTTTCCCTAGAGGAGATCTTCCACGGCCGTGTGAGGGAGAGAGAGAGGGGAAAAGAGAGAAAGACGCACCGCTGGATGCAAAAACAAACATGAGCTCCTATTTTGTCAACCCTCTTTTCTCCAAGTACAAAGGCGGCGAGTCTTTGGAGCCAACTTACTACGACTGCAGGTTCCCACAGAGCGTCGCCCGCAGCCATACGCTGGTCTACGGTCCCGGGGCGGCCGCGCCGGGCTTCCAGCACCCGTCCCACCATGTGCAGGACTTTTTCCATCATGGCACCACCGGCATCTCCAACCCGGGGTACCAGCAGAACCCGTGTGCCCTGGCGTGCCACGGCGACGCGGGCAAATTTTACGGTTACGAAGCCCTGCCGAGGCAAACGCTTTACGGCAGCCAGCAGGAGACGAGCCTGGCGCAGTACCCAGACTGTAAATCGTCGGGAGCCTCAAACCCTGGAGAAGGACAAGGCCACTTGAATCAAAGCTCCTCTCCCAGCCTTATGTTTCCATGGATGCGACCCCACGGTTAGAACCTGCATTATTATTTATTATAGCGTATGTAATGTTCCATAGATATGTGTGTGCGCGTGTATGTGTGTGTGCGTGTGTGTGTACTGTGTAAGCAAATCATACCGAGAACATGTAGAGGCGGCACTGCAGTGCAGCACATGTCCATGCAGCTCACATTGACTGAGAGAAGCATCTATTCCGATATTTCACAACGCAGTGCAAAGTCATACTTGAAATACACGACACTTTCTTGCTTTAGAAAGGATTAACATACGGGAGGTGATCACCTGACCCAGCTAACACATTGGGGATCCTTTTATTCAAAGTAGAACTATGGCGGCCTGTAGGCGTAGAATGGTGATCCCCACACTTACTGTATATAGGGGCATGATTGTGCCTGTATTTTTATTTTCACTCCTGACAGCTAACCTTTTATTCCTGGCTTTGCTCCCCCAAAAGCCCCAGGACGACGCAACGGTAGGCAAACCTACAGCCGCTACCAGACTCTGGAATTGGAGAAAGAGTTTCTCTTCAACCCTTACCTCACCCGCAAGAGGAGGATCGAGGTGTCCCACGCTCTGAGCCTGACCGAGCGACAGGTGAAGATCTGGTTCCAGAACCGGCGGATGAAGTGGAAAAAAGAGAATAACAAGGACAAGTTTCCGGGTCAGAGGGGAGAGGCCGAGGCCGAGGAGGAGGGCAACGAGGACGGTGAAGGAGATGAGGGGGAAGAGAAGGAAGCGGAAGAGCGAGAGGAGACCAAGGAGTGATTTTATGGTCCTTTTTATGGTTATATGGCTGAAAAAGCGAAGGAAAAAAAGAAGAGCGAGGTCTCATAAACAGAGCAGGAGTCGAAAGCGCGTCATCTTTATGACCACAATTTCGTTTTGTCAAGTGGGAACAGGAATCTCAACAATATTCCTGTCATTAATAGGCACATTTAGCCCATGTCATCCCGCGGGATTGCCCATTTTCATAAAAAAAACAACAACAAAAAATTAATTATAGATAAAAAAAAAATAGGCGCTACCTTTTGTTTATTTCAACAACCGCCCTTGCAAAACAAAGCCAAAAGGGAATCAAAACGCATGTTGGATCATTTGAAAAAAACAAAAAAAAAACAACGGCCTATACGTTTGGGACAACTGCATCAAAATCATTGTAGACGACCAGGATGCAAACTGTATATAAAAATTTAAAAAAAAGCATTTCAGAGGAGACCTTGTAAACTCAACGGAGGGTTATTATGGAGTGTGCAGTCATCATCGAAGCAGTTTGTACAAACCACCCACTTTTATTATAATTATTATGATTACTATTATTGTCATTTTTTTTACCGTTCTTGTCGTTTTCTTTCCACATGGATGGCCCATAGAGCCATGAGCTCCTCACAAGCTTTTTGGGGAGGATGACCAGGGATTTGCAATCGTTCGATCTCCTTTGATGCTACCTAAACCTGGGGATAATTGCAATAGAGATTTCTAAATATAGAGATTTCATACGGTTGATAATTTGAAAGTGTTATTATATATATTTACATGCATACACACGCGCATCACGCAACAATCTATATTGTTAAGTTATGTATATGTAGCATTTACCAATTCTTTGTTGAAGACAATTAGTTGAGTCTTGGGAAGACAATTAGCTCCAAGCCAAGTAAAGCAATTAAGAGATTGTTACCAGGCACTACCTACACTTCCGAGCCTTCCTGATGTCTTTTCAGAGTTCACTCTTCGACACACTCGAGACAGTGGCACGGCTCTGGATGAATTGATAAACTATTTCCCCAACAACTAAAACTGCCTAAAGAACGCACATTGACTGCGCGGATACCTGCAAGAATTACAGCGAGTTTATTTTTTATTTGAACGTGCTGGTGAATTAGAGTAGTTCTTGTTTTGTTTGGTTTTGTTTTTGCACTGAATATAACCTTTCTGTACGTCTTATTAGATATTGATGTTAGCAATTATGCTCGTTTCCTGGTGTTTCTCCTGTGAAAGACGGCATTGTGTCCCGCCATTGTTGATGTAAAGTCACAAATAAAGATGACTCACAATCAAATCGCCCTGCTATTTTTTATTTTTATTTTATTACAGCCTCCACTTGACTTCCTCAATTCTCTCTCCCTCTCTCAAACACACATACACGCACACGAGCGCACTCGTAAACACTAAAATGTATGCATGAATAACGCCTTAGGCTTCCCATTTCACAACACAGCCCGTTAATTCATTTATATTTTAAATTGACTGAAACAATCAACACACAAAGATGGTCTCGTGGTGCTTGAAAACTGCACTAAATTTGGTCACGGTGGCAAAGGATTTTTTGCCATTTAACAATAAAAATGTATTTAATATATGTTCCTCGCGGTAAAAAAAAAAAACAAACAAAAAAAACAAAAAACAAATAAAACAAAAAAACGGTTTTTGGCTCTCGAATGACAGCCTTTTGCGTCCCATTCAGAAAGTGTAAACGGCCCAACCTCTTCCACTTTTTGATTAATCCCTTTAATAAAAGAAAACTTTAGGCTGCATTTTAAATTAAGCTTGTGATTAATAGTATTGGCGTTGAACAAACATCCTCTGCGTTGATAGAAATGCTCGGGTTTTAGAAATAGTAAGCAAGAAAGCAATCAAGCAAGGTGTGGTATGTAGCTAAACAAGGTTCACACACGTTAGACCGAAAGCAGGAAACAAAAAAGGCCTCATGTTTCAAACAAAAACTTTGCAGCTTGCATGAAATTGCTTTTGAATGATTAAATGAATCCATCAATCAATGACGTTTTGCGTAACCACACAAAGTGTGGGGTAGAGGTTTTCACCTTTTGTATACACCAACATTGACATTTCACATTGTGTTTTGCGTGCGTTTCGTTCAATTCATTTCGTGTTTTGTTTTGTCTCCAGTGAAAAGGTACTAGTACTAATTTATATATTTTTTTTGTTTTTCTTGATTTTAAGTTCAAAAATTAAGTATAAAGTTGTTCATATCATCATCATCATATTATTGCTTTATATATATATATATATATATATATATATATATATATATATATATATATATATATATATATATATATATATATATATATATATATATATATATATATATATATATATATATATATATATATATGTATATGCATATATATGTGTTTGTATGTGTGTGTATGTGTGGGTGTGTGGGTGTATTTCTTTGGTATTTCTTTGTGTTCTGTGTGTATGTATGTGTGCGTATTATCTTAACTACCCCAAATGATTACATTGTTTATCACTTAAAGAATGACCTAATTGGACGGTGCAAATACTGAAAAACTGTAATGCGTTGTTTTTTATTATCCAATTGCAATGTAATCTATTCTTTATTTATTTAGACTGCACTAAGTCTAAAAGTTGATTAGGGTTCATTGCGGAACTAATAAAAACGTAAACATAAATATTTCTCCTATGAGTGTTCCTCTATTTTTTCCCTTGCAAGCGTGTGTATGTTTATTGTGTGTGTATCTGTGTGAAAAACCAAATGGATGTTGGATCGACGGCGCATATACTTTTAAAATTTCATGTAAAAAATATCCTCCACACAATTAATATGCATTCACCATCATTTTATTATGTCCAAAAATACGAATAAAACCAGTTAAATATACGGGCTTTCCCTTTTGATTATCATGATTATTTTGGTTCGTATTAAACTAGCGGCTTATTTTACTTGTGTATACAACATCCAAATGTGTCCTATAGGTAACGTTACGTCTACATCTAAGCATTGTGAGTGTTTTCACCAGAGGGCTGACTTCAGTACTAAAGTTTAGTGTACCTGTTGTAAACTTTATTGGTGGTGTAAAGACGAGGCTGGACCGTTTTTTTTTCGTCTTTTGTGACTGGCTCCTGGCTGTTCGTTGTGTGCACGCGAAGGCCTGTACTGACCGAACTCGGATCTCATCCTAGGTGGTGCAAAATCTTTTCATCGTCAAGTTAAGTCGGGTCTTTTTGTCATGGAGCATGCAGTTATAGTTTTGAATACTGCATGTGGAAAAATATTTGCTGAATTTAACGTGTCGAATTGTGGTCTTTAATCCATTGGATTTTGGTGCTCTCCGGATCAACACATTTTACAAGTAGGCTGTTTTTACCTGAGAAATGTGTTGTGCGTTTGTGTGTGAGTGTGCGTATGCGTGTCTGTATGTGTTTGTTATTTGGACCGCTAGAGGAATGGGTCCATATTAATTTCACCGTGGCAAGTGTTGTGCGTCACGCCACTCTGTCCGGTCTTCATTGAAAAGGACAACATGTAAAGTTGGCTTCATTTGATCGGTTGATGAGGCAGTGCGTGCTCTTGATTGGACGCGTCATGTGAATGAAAGCGCGAGGGGCCTTGAATTGGATTCGTACTTGCTCCTATTCGAGTCAACCGCTTCTTATGACACGGTGCGTGTGTTTATTTGCCCTGCCTGCCATGTGCTATTTTAATTCTATCCTCACACTACATTGCAACGTGCTCTCCTATGGACCTGCCATTTTTCTTTACGCGTTATATAGTTTGACGAATCTCAGCATCTGCACTCCGTCTTTTGCGGCTGCATTGCTTTTGAAAATGTCCATATTTGCTGCATTCGAAAAAAGGGAATGGCAAAGATGGGTGCAAACATTCCTGGTTGTTAAAGGAAGAAATTTACAGCTGAGTAATAAAAGTTTACGACTCACGGCTGACCGTGATTGGCTGCAGCGAGCCACGTGGCTCACGCTCTATGAACATGAACTTTATGCTGTTGTCTATTCCCTGCTCCTTCCTTTGAATCAGCAGCAGAGCAGGCTGCAGTCGTGTAAAAGCTTGCTTTTTTCTCCACTAAAACATGGACCCGAACATGTTGTGACGCTAATTCCCTGACGCAGGGTTCTCGGGGACTGCCTCGGCGTCCCGCAGCCAGCCTACAGCAACTCTCCGTCCGGAAGACGGAAGGAAAAGGAGCTGCACAAAATGGACTTTGCCATGCTGCATCCTCATAGGCTGCGTCCGTGCGCACGAGCGAGCGTGGGCAACCAAGATGGAGCACCAATGGAGCCCCCGCAGAGTCGCCCCTCAGGTAGGACGGAGCCTTTCTCTCCTCTCTCTTCGTGCTGGGATGCCGCGCGCGTGGCCTCGTGGAAGATGCGGATGCGTGTGAGATTTTGGCAAGGTGCGCGCATGGGGCCGCGTGTGTGTTCACCTGACGTGTGCAAAGGACCCCCCAAGCCAGAGCCTGCTGGCGGGCAGCCGCACCTGAATAGACACTTCCTTGGATTAGCATTTGAACGCATGTATATGTGCGCTATGCCGTATTGTTGTAAATAGACTTTTTTTTTTTTTTTTTTGCTCAGACCCATCCTGCCATTATTACTGTATGGGCTGAGTGATCTATTGTAATTAAGTTGTTGTTGTTACACTGGAGCGTCTCCAAACAGGCTGCTGTGAATCCCACCCGTGTAGACACTCAGACAGTCAGACAGTTACATATTTGCTCTGACGTTGTGGTCGTTTCTCACAGTGCCCCCTAGCGACCAGTCGCGTTGCAATGTGGAAGTGGGCGGGGCAGCTGTTGTTTTGAGCTGCTTGGTGCTTTACTGCGGATGTCAGCTGACCCACATGAGTGTGTGTCTCCTGGTGGGCGTGCTGGTCGGCGCGGTCTGGTTTCCCAATGCTGACTTGGTGTATCGTGTTGCTTTGTGCATGTGTGAGAGAAACACTTACACACCTTGATAAGAGGTTGCATGATATCGTTTATTATCCGTCATATTTGCTGACATTAGGAATTATAATCACAGCTGTGTCAAATGGAAAGTGTGAGTGTGGTAGTAATTTGTGTATAGTGCCGAGGAGCAACTCACTAGCAAGATATACATCACCATTCTCATCAAACGCATTCCAGCTTTTGCTCTGACCGAAGTAGGCGAAAAGAGTCCGAACATATACGCGAGTGGATAACAGCTGAACTGTGTGTCTCTGACTTTCTGCGTATTTGGGCCTCGATTTTTGATTTTGAGTCAAGTCATATTAATGACCATTACACAGATTTGTATTCCTATTAGATATTTTATTAATTCCAATTCACATGTCTTTTTCCGTTTGTGTCTGTGTGTGTGTGTGTGTGCGTGCGCGTGTGTGTGTGTGTGTGTGTGTGTGTGTGTGTGTGTGTCTTTTTGAGTGTGTATTTATTCCAGAGCTTTTTGCAACTCTGCACGGATAATTGGAGGACAATCTGGTCTTTTAAAAAATCACCAATCTGAGTGTGTGTGTGGGTGTGTGTGTGCGTGTGTGTGTGCATGTTTCCCTTGTGCCAAAAATCTACAATTGCCTACTGGAAATGTAGTTATTGTTAAATGTTGCTACTTGAAGCTTCTTTAATCCATATGAGCCAAGTACTTTGTTGTCCCCTTGTGAGGCTGTGCTGCTGTGCTGGTCCCATTCTGCGCCTGCAGTGAAAAGCACAAAGTCCATTTTCATTCATTTTCATTTACAGTGCCGTTCAGTTTGGACAAAATTTAAAAAAAAAAAAAAAACAATGCTTCGTGTTTTTGCTTTTAAATAAAGGTCAATTGAAGTCATACATCTGTCCAAATCACCACATTTAGAACTCCCGACAGGGCAAAAACTTTTTCCCACTAATGGTCATAATTTATGACGTGTGGATCAACATGCAGCTCGCTGGGCACTGACTTCCAGAGTGCATAACGAGCATCAAGTCGAACACTTTCGGACGTAATTGGGACAGCTTGCGACGTTAAAATGCCTGTAGAACTGCTTTACATTGTTGGAACGAGAATTAGTCCTTATTAGTTAGGGGAGGAAAAGGATAAAACATCAGGGAAAACTGCCTAAAGCCCCCTGACTGTGTTTTCATCACGACGAAGAATGTAGAAATTGTACCATTAGAGAATACTGTCATATTGAGTAACAGCAAATGAATGAGTGAATGAATGAATGAGTGAATGAATGAATAACATAGATAATTAAATGAAATGAAATTAAATATTAAAAACTGCGGAACTTTAAATGGGCCGTTGTTTGTTTTTACGACAGGCTGAAATAATAATAATAATAATAATAATAATAATAATAATAATAATAATAATAATAATAATAATAATAATAATAATAAAAGACAATGCAAACATACGTTAAATAAATGCGATTCTGTTAAGTAATACAGGCGCCTTCCTTTTCTTTTTCTTACGTTTTATTTTTGGTTCTAAAATTACATCCGGCTAAAGTTGGTGTCAAAGTGGACCAAAAGGTAGCTTTGGAGCCGCTCAAGCCGCCCATGTGATGCGCCTGATGGGCCGCAATAAAACACTAAAACACGAGGGAAAGAATGACCTTTCAAATTGTGCACAGTGGCACAGCCTCTGCTGCATTCCAACCTCGCTCCACACATTAGGTTCACTGTTCAGCTTTTATTTACAGCCCAAACCTTTATGGCTTGTGCTGTTTGTTGTTCGACACAATTTTGGTGGTTTTAAGCGATATTAAAAAAAAACACAATTTAAATTCATTTGTTGAGCTATGACGGGTGACGTATACAGTTACAATTTATAATGGTTTTAAAAAGTAAAAAAAAAAAAAATCGCACAATGAACAGGAACATTTTTCACGACCGTAATCGACATTTGATCATCCATTCCAACGTACACGGCATGCTGCCTGCAAACATTTGCTGCAGACACGGATGGACACAGAGTATGCCAAGGTGAAAGGAAGAAACGTTTTATTGCAAGCCACTTCCTTGTCTTTGTTGGGGTTTTTTTTGGGCTATTGAGACTCCCAAACAACAGGGAAAACAACGTCGCGCAACGTAGTGCACTATACACACAGCCTGTATTTGCATATTTTAATAACTGTGGGATAAATACGACTCTCATATTAATATGGCTTGTTGAAAATTTTGAATTCCATTGGTTATTTGCAAAAAAAAAAAAAAAACACGCATTACTTATTTTTGGTTAATTTCCGTGGGTTATAACTACACGAAAAAATCACTTTAAATTGCCACTCAAACAATTTATCATGTCAGAACAAAAATGTACAGCGATTACAATATCCTTGTGGAGTTGAACAAATCACAAAGAGTGCAGACAATCGCTCAGGTTTTTCATGTTGGTGGTGGGCCTCAAAAGCAATTTCCAAAGTCATTATTTGTCGCTCAGATAATCATCAGTTTGCCTGCACCGCGCGGTCGCAGGAATGCACATGCACGGATGACGGTATCCATGCACTCAGCATTACACAAACTGCGAAAAGTGTGCTACAGAGGTCGCTTTGTCAGGGTTTATACCTGCGGTTGCATGTGTGAAGAAATTCTACCTAGGGACAGGATTTTTTATAATATAATATTATGAATATGATTGTTGTTGAAAGCCTTTGTTAAACGGTTGTGCTTTTAATAGAGGCTATCTGGCTTTACAGCAGAGATACTTTTTGGTGAGCTGGGAAACATCACTATATAGTTTTATTGCCCCCACACAACAGGCAATAAATGCCCCCCCCCCCCCCCCACACACACACACACACACACACAACCACCACCACTTTCATTGCGGCAGAAAAAAAAAACGTTTCGAAATTGCTCACACGTCCTACAATTCATCGAGCCGTGGAAAGATTGACACCATGCGAGAAAGTCATCAATGTGGCTTAGATAAATATGAACGACAACTTTAATTTGCAATATTTTTATTGGAGAAAGCCTTTGTGCGTGTTAAACTTATTTGCGGGAGAACCATTCATTGTTTTGGTCCCAGTAAAAGACCTCGAATAAAATTGTACCAACTATACAAAATGTCCTTAATGTGTCTTCAGGCATGATTTTGTTGGGGATTTAAACGCGAACGTGCTCCACTGGTAATCAACAGTCTGACGCCTTTATAAAAGTAAACACCTTGTTCTTGGTGGATGCGCTCACAACAAGAGCACGCACTGCGTGTGTCACTTCCACTGTTTATCGGCATTTTGCACTAATGCTCCATGCAGCTCTGGGCTACAAGCTACAGTTTCTGCTGCGCTCCTGCCTCGCCATTGGTGGAGCCGGGTCAGCTGACTGTCATATTGTCTCGAAGCGAGCCAAGCGACGGCTATAACACTCGGCTTTGTGCGTCTTAACCGGAGATTGCAAATTAATAATATTGAATCGTCAAAGTAGCAGGGAGGCAGACAAGTGGAGGTACTGTCGGGGGGGGGGGCACAGAAAAAAAAGAGAAGAGCTCGCGGAAAGGTGTGGTTGGCTGACACGCGGGAAGGAGATTTACTGGGAAGGAAGATTGAAAAGAGAGCGATAAAGAAGTGGGGAGAGTTGGAGAAGAGGGTTACGAGGCAAGGTATGAATTCTTATTTCGCAAACCCGTCGCTCTCCTGCCATTTATCCGGCGGCCAAGAGGTTTTGCCCAACGTGCCCATCAACTCCAGCACCTATGACACAGTCAGACATTTCTCGTCGTACGGCGCCGCTGTGAGCCAGAATCATCGGATATACGCTGCACCTTTCTACTCGCCCCAAGACAACGTGGTGTTCGGCTCCGGTCGGGCTCAGTACGACTATGGCTCCAACGTCTTCCTGCAGGACAAGGACGTACTGCCCAGCTGCAGGCAAACAAACATGCATGGACTCAGCAGCGCGCAGAACCATATCGGCCAAGACTACGCTTTGGAGCAGGGCAGGGCGGCCCAGGAGCAGAAGAGCAACATCCCGATCTATCCGTGGATGCAGCGCATGAACTCACACAGCGGTGAGTTTTACTAGCAGCAAATAAATTAAGGAAATGGGTCCGTTTTACGATTTGTCTCACCAAGAGAGTAAGCTACTTTTTATGGCCCCATAAAACATGACTGTATCCCCTTGACTTGTAGATGCGGGGCCTTTTGCATGTGCAAACAAACAGCTTTAAGATCGGGAAACTCTCTTACGTACTTTTGTGTATTCATTCAACTAAGGTGTAAAACTTTGAATGCCCCCCTCCCCCCTTCCACACGCGCATTACAACAAAACAACAACAAAATCCATAATGAACGGGCAACTTTGTACTCCAGCAGGAGTTGGCTACGGCACAGACAGGCGCAGGGGACGTCAGATCTACTCCCGCTACCAAACCCTCGAGTTGGAAAAGGAGTTTCACTTCAACCGCTACCTGACCCGGCGCAGACGCATCGAGATTGCCAATGCGCTCTGCCTGACCGAGCGGCAGATCAAGATATGGTTCCAGAACCGACGCATGAAATGGAAGAAGGAGAGCAACCTGTCCTCCACGGTGGCCGGAGCGGAGTCCACGCCAGCCACGCAAGACGAGGAACACACTGCTGCGGGCGCTATCAAAGAAGACAAGGAGGACGACGACAAGAAAACTAAGGAATAGTTCCAGCAGATACAAAACGGAACCCCAACATTACTACCTAAATATGGAGCTGAAAAGGGACGACACTGCATGATGGCTCCCCCCTCCTCGTGTTCCTCATATCAAAGGGTGATCAGCCTTAAAAAAAAAAAAAAAGAAAAAAAGAAGAACAAAAATCACAATAATTAAGGACAAATTCTGAACCCTGTGACTCTGGATCACTCTTATGTGTTATTTTTTATTTTTATTTTTGATGTTTTGAGTGTCACACTTGTATTGTGAAAATAATTAAAAATAGAAGTATTAATTCCGACATTATTCTTATGTCACTATACTATATGTTTTCCCCACGCAGCCCATGCATCACTGTGAAGTATCTGCTCACCAAATACAGTATTAAGATAGAGTCTCGACATTCCACGGAAGGAAAGAATCGGACCATTATTTTTGGTCAGCGTGTGTGTGTGTGTGTGTGTGTGTGTATATATATATATATATATATATATATATATATATATATATATATATATATATATATATATATATATATATATATATATATATACATATATATATATATATATATAGTACACATGGGTCTTGCAGAAACTTGAGCATTGCACAAGTGCACACATACGCACACACTTACAAAAATGCACACGCACGCACAAACACACACACCTACACACACACACACACACACACACTCAGAAATATGTGCCTGTAAGTAGGCGAATCAGACTAATCTGATATTATGCAAATCCTTAAAGGATGAATGTGCATTTAGTTGCTTATAGATAGACAACGCATACCACCAAATTGTGCTCCCCAAGCATTTTTTTTATTTGTCCCTTTGCCACTATTCTTTGTGAGATTTGTACACGTCCTCATTTTTTTATTTCGAAAGTCATGTTTTGTCGTGTATCATTGAATAAAATATTTGTAAAACTTGCATTTTGTTATGTGTGTTTTGTATGCGGGTCATCATTACGTGATTTGTGCGGAGTTTCGTTTTTTAATTAATTAAGTCATGCAGGAACGTTAGTTTCGTCACTGTTACAGAAAGACATTATGGACTTTGAATATATGTTCAAATCATTTAAAGAAAACGTTTTTGCCATAGATTGTAGTCAGAAAACATTTTCTTATTCAAAATGAGTTCAATATTTTCAACTCATGGGCTTTATTGAAATGTCAAGATCTTGAATTCATATCATAATTACATTCGTTTTGTGCTTTTTACATTTCGTGCGGTTTTATTTCTTTTTTTTTTCACGGGAAAAGAGAGAGTGCATGGCAGGGGCTGGTTCATCGCGTCCGGCAGCGGCCGGTCTTGGCCAAATCCAAACAGCAGATGACGCTCTTGTCCTACGGTGTTCCAATTTTTCGCGAAAGGCTGCTTGCCTTTTCCCTAGCAGCACCTCAAAGTTTACTGGACACGTTTTTGCTATTCATCAATATCCCCATTGAGCATCAACGCCAATTTATGACTGGCCAACATGCACACGTGATCCCATACAAATAGGCCATATTTGGGCAGAGCGCATCGGATCAAGGATTAAAAAAAAAGATACCAAAGACTTCTCCACCTATAAATTCAGGATTTTTTTTTTTTACGGAGAGCCTGATTTTTTTTTTTCTCTTTCAATCGGGGCTACCAAGAAAAGCAATGATAACCACAAATGAGAGAATAAGAGCAAGGTCCATCCAGCAAGCATTTCGGTGCTAAAAGTGTAAACATATATTTAAAATGAACGCTTATGTTGACAGCTGCAATGCGAGGCAAGCGGGAGAGACAAGTTCTCCAATGTTTGGCTACGGTGTGGCGGGGCGCGGGTCCAGCGTGTGTCACGGAAGCGTCAATGGGAGCGCCGTATTTACTCGGCCCGTCCCCACCGGCTCGGTTCGACGGGACGAGATGCAAACCAGCCTGGGAGGCAGCCCGGTGCCTCCTGTCCCCCCGGGACGCCACACGCACTCTGGCCCAGCCGCGCGCGACTCCGGCGAGCTCCTGCGCTGCGGTGGCGGCGGCGGCATGGACAGAGCCCCGGAGAGGAGCGCCAAGTCCGGCGGCAACCGGAGCCAGGAAGGCTCCAGAAGTGCCGAAACCACGCAAACGGGGTCTCGGAACGCAAACGGCAGCCAACAGCAGCCACGCAGTGAGGGCGGACCGCAGATTTATCCGTGGATGACCAAACTGCACATGAGCCACGGTAAACTTTCTATCTTCTCATTCCCTTGCTCTTTGAGTCTGCTCCAGTTCTTTTCGAGCGGTCCACTTTTCCCTCTTGAGTTTTATAGGCCAAACGCAGGAAATAATAAAAACTCGCGGTCATAAATTTTATGACAAAGGCATCCATTGCTCGTAAACCTGCTCTATTACGGCGAAGAGGTGATGTGAAGGCTGATTTATGATGCAGTAATTGGACCACAAGATCGAACTGTGAAAAAAAATATCAAATGATATTACGTATCCATCCCTAAGTATTATTTTCTTTATTGCTTGCTTTACATTCCTTCCTTTACAGCATACACGGTTTTACATGATTAGCCTGTGTGTGCGCGCGTAACTGTGTGTTTGAAGCTCTAGCCTTAAATTGAACTCTGGGAAACACCAATGACCTGACCCAAGCCTGAACTTTTCACCTCAAAAAGATTTGAATAGGCATGCATTTTTGCACGCACTGGAGCCACAAGTTAGCTGCAGGCTGCAGATGCACAGTGGACACTTATACTGAAAATCATGTTTTGTCTTACTTCATATGCAAACATCCCTGCAGCAGGCAGCCAGACAGACAGGCAACACGCCGCAGGGTGGGTTAATAATAATTGACTGGGCCCGTTCCGTGTGTGCAGGTTTGCAATAGCACAAAACAGTTGATGAAATATTCCTAGTTTGAATTTGATTCTATTACTACATTGTTACAGTCTAACAGGCCCACACGATGGCCGCAATTCATTAGGTTCGAATGTGTTATATTGTAAAATGACACATAACAAATACTCTTAGTATAGAATAAAAATAAGAATAAAATAAAATACATTTTTTATTTTATAGAATAACAATATTCTTATTAATCTTTGTGCCGGTCTTTTACGTTTCTATACTGCATGCATCACCAGCCCACAAATTCATAAGAGATATTTTGTGATATCTATTCACGCAAGAGATATCTTGCGTTGCGGTATATAACCAATATCCAAGTGTTGAAATGTGAAATGTTCATTTTCTCAATTGTGCCACGTTTAAAGACATGACACGAGAGGCCAAATATTTGACAAATCTCAATATGATGTAACGTACATCAATACAACGTGAGGAAACATTTACAGTGGTTCACGTTTGCTCACGGTAAATCAATTTAATAGCTTGTTTATTTATTTATTTATTTTAGGGCTGTACAGATCATTTATTTGATCTGCACAGAGTAGTCACACTATAGGTGGAACATTTAAGGAACTTTTGAACTTAACCCTAATACATTTTGAGTGTTTAGTTTGTCCTTTTAATCGCATGCCGCACTTTGTTTTCGTCATTGTCTCGCTCCTTTTAATGCCCCATTCCTACCCAAGGTGTATCATTTGACTATAGCTGAAAGAAATGTTTTGGTTTTGGATTTATAGGTTATGGACAATGCCTCGATTTTAGATGTTAAATTAAACTCGGATGAGCTCGTGTTTTTTTCTGTCATTAATGTTTGTAGCATTTCAAGTGTAATAGGGGAGCCTCATCACATTCTTGGCAATTGAAGAAACGCCTTCCGAGTGCTAACTTTAATTTGTGATTTTCTTTCAACAGAATCAGAGGGCAAGCGCTCGAGGACCAGCTACACTCGCTACCAAACGCTGGAGCTGGAGAAGGAGTTCCACTTCAATCGCTACCTGAGCCGCCGCAGGCGCATCGAGATCGCACACACGTTGTGCCTGAACGAGAGGCAGATCAAGATCTGGTTCCAGAACAGAAGGATGAAGTGGAAGAAGGATTCAAAGGTAAAAGTCAAGGAATAAATGGAAGTGGACCGGTGTGACACCCAGTGCGCAAAGTGCTGCCTGACCTCCCGGTGAACTGCGGGGAGCAATGACATCATGACACCGCGCCGTGGCTCTTCATCACCAATTATGCGTCACTAGTCTCAGTTTGGGATCCAGTTTATTGACTATTACTCACTTTGACCAATTGGTTTACGTTACTAAATGAATTGGTGCGCGATGCGACGATAAGACCACTTTGGAGCGAGAAGCAGAAGGGCGCTGCAAGGCCAGTCATCCACGTTCCTAAATGGGATTAGAACTTGAATGAAGCCACGTCAGTTTTACCCCCAACTTCATGTGGTTTAAAAAAAAAAAGTTTTTCTGTCTGTTCTCCATGTAACATTCTGTATGTGATGCGTTCAGTGGGGTGTCTTAGAAAATGACTGAAATCATGTATCCCAAGACAACTGTATGTGATAATACTGTGATGTGCAGCAAAAAAAGAAAAAATCGTCTTTGTAGACTTTCGATGCCTCGGAAATAAAAAAGCATCATTACTTCATTGTTGACTGTAACCAATAAACTGATTACATGCACTGTCTGTGTTGTATACACTCATTACGTTGTTGATTCTGTGACATTTGACAGTGGTTATGCCTAATTGCGGTGTAATCAAATGGTTTAAAAATGAGGTAAGGTTCAAAGCGTCGCCATTTTTATTCCGCTTCGGAAGCCACCATGCAATCTCTTTAACCGAGTGACAAACGCGCAATGAAGTTTTAGGCCCCCATAAAACTTTATTGCCCTCGTTTCCAGACAGACGGTTTCCTGTTTTGCCAGGAGAAGGAAGGGAAGCCCTAGCTCGCCTGTGATAATACACCCCCTTCCCAAGCAAACAACAACTTGGATGCAAAAATGTGCTTTCCTTTTGACAGGACACCATATGCTGGTACCGTCCAGAACATACTTTTTCAAACGCACGGTTGCCTAGTTGGCTTTAATGCAAATCTCCTCCGTGATCAAAAAAATAAAATAGCACGAATAATAGGGACTTACCTCATGATTCCTCAAACCACGTTGTCAAAAAGAAGAGATTCCGCGTCCACTTCCTCTGCATGGGTTCTTCTGGGCCCAACGTGGCCTATAAGTTGACAGTCTGAATGGAATCCCCCTTCTTTTTCCCACTGTCCCCTTTTCGGCTACTTTAAAGTTTACAAGGTTACATATGCCAATTGGCCGGATCAGGCCCTGTGAATGGTGCTTGGGAAGCACGTGGTGTCATTTAAGTGGCTTTTATGGCCTAGAAGAGCTGACAAACCTTCGATATATACACACCATATATAATCTTAACTATCCGGCCATCGCAGCTGCTGGCTGGTTGCATTCATGCGCCATATCCAGGGCCACAGAGAGCTCACTGCTAGCGGAGATGAGGAAACTCGGATAATGCATGCTTCTGGATGGACCCAAGCAGTAAGTTGCCTCTCAAGCCTATACGTTTGGTTCCCTTGCTTTAAAATATTTTGATGGTTTTTTTTTTTTTTACACGTTACATTTTATTGAAGGGTGCTGGGTCTAATTTTTAGTTGTTGTTTCAGTCACCGCATGTCACTGTTCTTTTTTCTTTAATATTATACTCACTTTGAAAGTAAAAAAAAAAAAGATCTCAAATTGATGCGCACGTTGTCGTTTTCGACGTGTGTGATGAGAGAGCGCAGCGTCATTTTGCCTTGGTGCAGACCCATGTCAAAACTATTTGCAAAGATTCCACTTTGCATGTGCAAAAGCAAACATTTTCAAAAATATATAATTGTTGACATGTTGTCAGCATTGTCTGAATTAAATACTGTAGACGTGTGAGCTGTTGTGGGGTAGTGTGATTTGTCTTGTGTGTTCTGTGCTCGTGTGTGTGAGTGCGTCTGTGTGTGTGTGTGTGTGTATGTGTCAGGGCCACAAGCTGCTCGGCACGTTTTCAGCCACTCATTTCCTCATAACATTTATAAGATCTTCATTTTTACTTCAATTGTCTGTTTGTGACAGACTCATTTTATTGCAACAACAACATTGGCCCCGTTCAACAATGTGTTATTTGTTAGATTTACACATTTTCTGTCGCGCAGGCCTAAGCGAATACACTTCCGTTAGGGGGCACTGTGCAACACACTCCTTTTGAGTGTGCTCGTGTCTGTTTACTTTTGTGCGTGCGCGCGTGTGTGTTTATGGGAATGCTTTTAGGCCAAACCCTAACGCTTGTTGAGCTGTATTCAGTCGAATAATTATTAAACGTTGTAACTACAAAGTTTTGACGAAGAAATTGTCAAAAGTTAAAACAGACCCATAAATGTCCTTTTATATGAGCATAACTTTTTGGACAATTTGTGGAGACCATGTGTTGCAAAACTGCACATTTTGATGATATACTTAATGAATAGCTACATATTTTTTGCGCTATAAAGCCCTGGGATTGAAAGTGAAACAATGCAAACATTCGCTTTCACTGACACCATGTCACCAAGTGCATTAACTGTTTTTTTGTTTCTTTCTCTGACCTAGCTAACACGGTCATTATTCAACAGGCACAGGTCACTTCCGGGTTAATTTTGCTTTGTCTCTACCCATATTGGAAGCATCACGTCCAAGCACTGCATCGTGCCACCTGAATTTAGTTACAATGTCAAAATAAAGTCGTATTATTTCTGACCTGACTAGAATATGAAAAATATGTTTTTTTTCTATTCGTAGACAAAAGCCTGAGGAGGGTTTATTTTTAGCTTTGTGGTGAAAACCACTGGTCTTGGATGCCTCTTCTCGGTCATTCTACAGTGAGGACTTTTCTAGGTCATATCTGCTCGTTCTGAAATAAATCACTGAAGGGGAAATTTGATCAAAACGATCAAACAGCGGATAAAAATAGAAACGGTAAAGAACACATGTTTCTTATACAAATTAATACATCCCAAGTATTTAAATCGGAATTCCTTTGAAAACAGGCAAACAAAACATATATTCATTTTTTTAAAAACCGACGCAACAAAGATTGCAATGTCTACATGATTTATTTGGTGCATAATAAATATGTGATATTATGGAAAAGTGTTTCCTTCATGCAGAGCAATGAGCAGGCCGAACATGAAGAGCAAGCTTCTTTCAACCCAAATCTTTGTAAATTGCAACATTCCGTAACTGGTTGATTCGTTTCTTTTTTTTTTAAAGCCAGATACAGCAAAGCTGCTTTACAGGTTATTTGCAGGAAGGTATTTAGAAAAAAATGAGCCAAAGAAAAGGAAGCTACAAATTACAATTACGTATATTTTCTGGAAAATAAAAACAATAACACGAAGTTGATAATAAGGAATACAATTTCAATATTTCATTAAATATGCAGTTGAATAACCCCAATAACCACCCCCCCCAAAAAAAATCAAACAAACAAACATTTCATGTTTTTGCATATTTGTACATTTATTTGCGACGCTTCCTCTCGCTCGACTGCAAAAGATTCCTTCAGGCGCCACGTTTGATCTGGTGTCTCCTTTGTGTGTTGCAGATCATTCCACGGCTGAGGGAGAAGTAGTGCGTGGACGTGTCGCCTGTCCACCTGTCTTGTGGCGGAGATCTGACACTTCTTGCAGCTTTTTATGTGCTTGAAGGCCTGCAGCTGCCTGCCTGCTTGTCGCAGAAAGAAAGGTTGGACCTGTACTTGGCTCGTTAGACCTCAGCGTGCACTGAAATTGTTGCGAAAGCTATACTTGAAGTTGCACAGTGAACTGATTTAACATGGAGCTGAAATGTAGGGCAAAACAAGCACTCGGATTCCTGCCCGGACATATTCCATATTCATATTCCACCTCTCACGACTGTCTGCATTTCATTCAAAGGTTTTTATTGTTCTTATTTGAAGTGGACGATATAGCTTATCCTTACTGCGCCTGTGGGGGGAGGGGCGCGTCCGTGCACTCTCTTCTTTTAAGGGCTTGATTAAAAGCGCGTTAAGGCCATTTAATCAGGGATATTGCAGCGCCTAGGTCAGGTGCCACTGGGCCGCCAATTTACTCACGGAACCACCACATAGTCTGCGTTTCGAAGATACACGTGTACAGCTTTTAATTAGCAAAGGGGCTGTTTAATTAGCCCTCCGATGAATAAATGAAACAGCCAAATAATCCGCCCGAGGGCCTCATCTTTTTCACTTGTACATTATAACAAGTTATTGAACTCGGTACGCGATCTGAAAGCCATTTGTGCCGAGAAGGAATTCATTGGTGTCCCTCCATCAATAATCCTTGGCAGTGAACTATTGGAGGCAGTCGAACGAGCGGGGTGAAGCGCAGGTCAGCCTGTCTAACTGATATTAAAATGCATCCTCGCGGAGCAACAATCTAGTCCGCTGCTTCCACCTAAAATAACACATTTCATTTTTACCGGCTTTTTGTTGTTTTAACAAGGTGAAATCGTATCATTGTTTGAACCTATCGCGCACTTCCACTAGAATCAATACCATCGATTCACAATCTGGGCTCCGTTTGCCGTTTTTAATAACCCACAAACAGGGCCACATGTCCGATATGACATTTTTCATCCCAGCCTTTTCTCATTAGCTTCCAGAGTGGCAGGAAGAAAGGTTAGCGAACGGTCAGTATGGTAATGGCAAGCAGAGAAGAAATGCTTGGGAACAATGGAAATGTATTTTTCATCTGCGCTGTCAAGCCAACCCTTTGTATAGGCTGTGCATTTCGAACTGAATATTCATATAGGCGCTATCTCAAAGGAGGACATGCTCTATTCATTGTGTTTGCGCTCGTATTGGTCATGTTTAAAACAACACGATACAGTTTTTGATTTGATGTGACGTTGAGGCTTCATCACAAGAAGGCGGAGATCCGTATTAGTTGTCTATATGTACCCTGTAGAACCGAATTTGCGTAGAGTTAAAAACAATCGCAAATACGTCTCTACGGGAATACATGGGCAGCTGAAAGTCACCACCAGCCTCGGCCTACATTTCGTGACACTCCTATTGGGTGTCCCGCTAAATGCATAGTTGGGAGACACCATGCAGCCACATCCGGGGAGTGCGAGCTACCGTGCCCGACCTCGTGAAACACGTTGCGAACCAGCGGTCGTTTAAAGCTGACTGATTTACAGCTTTTATTGCGCTATAAAAGGCTTCCAACATCTTTGCAAGCGCTAATAGAAATGTCATGTGCCTTTTCCACAGAGAAGGGGCCGCAGTCGCAGCATGCATTATGGTCATGGATTATTATCATTATTATTATTATTATTATTATTATTATTATTATTATTATTATTATTATTATTATTATTATTATTATTATTATTATTATTATTATTATTATTATTATTATTACTACGATGCGCTCAGGTTGAACAAAAATACGTTCAATGAGTCAGCCTGTGAGGGTTAGTTAAGACAAGAGAGTATGCAACGTTCAAAAGTTCCATCAAGAATAGCAGAGCTGATGTGGTCACTTCTTGAGACAGGATCAGCATTTGTAGCTGGATGCATTTCCAAATGGCAGCGACACCAAAATCTGTTTCACTTGAGATGAAATGAGCAAAACAAACGTATACAAATACAAATCACAAATCACCTGCGTCTTTATGAATATCTTTTACTCTCAGATGGAAAAGTATCGTCCACTCATTTGCATTATGGCTTTGTGGTTTGAACTTGGCTGTATAGTGCTTCTCTGAGGAAAACCATGTTTTTTTTTGTTTTGTTATGTTTTTTTTTTTTTTTTTCAAACTTCAGGTGTTGGGATAGCAATATCCAATATACGCTATTGCATACCTTGCCACCAATACTAATAAGTTCACAGGTCAATGTATAGAACTCAGTAGGACTAAACTTGTTTTCAGCTGTACTCACAATCATTGACAGAACATGCCAAAGATAGACAATTTAGGGCAGACAATATGGCTAACTGGGGTTTCTCATTTTCTTTATTTTTGTGTTCTGCATAAGGATTGTACTTTTCTGAAATTTTGGATCCAAATTCCCTCCGAAATAAACTTTATTGCCTCATCAGTCATATTTTCTTTAGCACAACTCATGCAAGGATATGTTTCTGAGCACAGAAAAAACATGAGATTATATTTTTTTGTTTGGGAACATTGAATATCATGACATTTTTGTTTAAATTCAACAACTAAGCAATTCAGTCAGGTGGCTGTCTAACTGAAATGCTTAGTTGTTGGTTTTAAACAAAATTGACATTTGACTAACCGGTTTCGATTTGACAAGTTGTCGAATTCAACTGCTTCTTTCCTGGTTCCTCAGTTTGCTGGTTCTGGTTTTTATTTTGTGTGTGGTTTATGGGTAAAGTTCCCATTCAAACATAAATCAATCTTACCTATTTTGACACACCATAATATGCTGCCTGGCTGCTATGTGGCATGTGGCCATATAATCACACTTTAAAATTTTGGTCAGTGATATTGACGCTCTCAAATCATTGCAATTAAAAACGAATAACCTTTTTTTTTTTAGCTGTGCCTGTGTATTTTTACATTGTAATCTTTCTGTTAATCCATCCATCCATCCATTTTCTTTGGCCGCTTATCTTCATCATGGTCGCTGGCGCCTATCCCAGCTGGCTTCAGACATTAGGCTGGGGTCACCTTGAAGTGGTTGCCAGCCAATTGCTGTGCACACTAAGGACAAATTAGAGTGTCCAATATACCTGCAATGCATGTTTTTGGAATGTAGGAGGAAGCAGGGAGTGCCCGGAGAGAAGTCACATTGGCACGGGGAGAACATGCAAACACCACACAGGAAGGCCAGAGTCAATTGCAATTGCAATCTCCGGTGTCTTAACCGTGAGGCAGACGTGTTAACCACTGTTCCACCACTACCCCCTTTCTGCAAATCCCATTTACTAAATTGACTTAATGCAGTAAATACAGTTTTAACTGAAAACAACAAAAATATGCCCTGATTCAGTTAAGCTGTGGCCCATGCAGGTAGGCCTAAAATTCAGCCACATCCCCTGAGATTCACAGACCAAATTGCTGCCTGACATTTTCATGCTCGAAAAAAACAATTGTTTGTCGTAGTAACACTGGTGTTGAATTGGGAAAGTATGACTTGGGATTAGCTGTGGCACACTCGATTATAACGTGGCTGGTCATCTATCTCTGTATACCAGGAGGTCACCAACCTGTTTGAAACTGAGAGCTTTGGGCACACATAAATTCCGAGGGCTACAGTTCAACGCAAACCTCTGAGAATTCTACTCTAAATATTTTTGCGGTAAATCGTGGTCATTCCACATCCTACTATATACTATTATAGTTTGACATATATAGATGATGTCAATGCAGAGTGATTTGTAATTAGGATTGACACACAAAAGGCTGGATGAAGTTTACTGATAATGCTCACAGATGTATAGGGTACTTATATGGTTCTTTGACACTGCATACCCCATGTGACATCATGATGGTAACCCTTGACCTAACCAAAACCAAAAACATACATTTTGTTGAAGATAACACCTAAAAAGACATTCAGCTCACCAATTACTACCATCGTGACCAAACTTCAACAACATGTTGAATTCCAAGTGAAACAAAACCAACATACTGTACGTTTTATTCCTGTGGATTACATTTCTCATTTTAATCTCTGTAATACTATGCAGGTTTTAAAAATAAGCACTATACGCCAGTCCCATTGTTTTTACAGTAAATAGTGGCTATTTATTTTGTTTAAATTGTTGTTAAATTTGAAAAAAAAGGTACCCTAATAAGACTTTTAAAACAAGCAATTCTTAAAGATAATGTATAAATGTATTATGGTAAAGATAACTAAACTGCTCTCGGACAGGGTTGTTTTTTTTCATATGGTTTAATGGAGCCCACGCTGAGAATCGTTGCTCGATACTGGATAGTGTAGTCCAGCTTTGGGATAGACGCAAACTCCTGTGACTCTCAAAGGGAGAAGCAATGTATGAAAATTGATTAATGATCAAATAATTGTATCACGGGTTTTTATTCGTTCATTTTATGTTTTAATTGGTTCATTTAATTTATGAAGTATTGTTTTAAGAAAGCGTCTTGCATACCCAGTTTTCATTATATTTATAATTACCTCAGCAATCAGTTGACCCATTCCAAATCAAATCTGGCCCTGGAGCACAAAATTTTGCTCGTCAAGGACTCATTTTTTTAAGACTAAACAAACGCCGTTCCACTTGTGTCCACGTTTTGTAATCAGTTAAATTATCGTTGGCTTCGTTAATCAGCTTCATGTAGGGTATAGTACGTGTTTAGCTATTGTTGTTGTTATCCTTGGTGGATCAGCTATATTGTCCGCTTGAATAATTGAGAAGGTTGCGTTTATTTTTTTCCCTCGGTCAGCAAGTAACCTACTAGTTTTGTCCCCAAGATCAATGGCTTTTGGTAAGACAGGCGGAGAGAGAGAGTGTGAGAAAGAAGGTAAAGCGAGAGAGCGAGGGAGTTTGGGAGCACACGGCATGGCGACTGGAGGTATGCTAAACACCGCTGGTTCCTCATCCGGGTACCTCTCGGTCCACGGCGATTGGCCGGCCGGGTCACGTGGTAAAAGTAACTTTACAGGGCTGCTCGCAAGTAGGAGGGCTTTATGGAGCAGAAAAACGACAAAGCTAGAAAAATTATTTTCCACTCCAGAAATTAATGATCATGAGCTCGTATTTGATGGAGTCTAACTACATTGATCCGAAATTTCCTCCATGCGAGGAATATTCGCAAAACAACTACATCCCCGAGCACAGTCCCGAATATTACAGCCGCGCCAGGGACCCGGGCTACCAACAGCAGCAGCAGCAGCAGCAGCATCACCACCAGGACCTGTATGCTGCACCGCGGGCCAGCTACCAAGAGCGCCAGTACAACTGTGCAAGCATCCCCGAGCCCGACACGCCGAGGGGACACGCGGGAATAGCCCACTCGGCGCACCTGCTGGCGGGCAAGGGCCAGCCCGCTTCGTGCGAGACCCCCCAGTTGTCCATGTCCCCTGCCACGCCGCCGGCCGCAGCCTCCGCCTGCAATCAAGCCATCCCGGAGCATCCGAACAGCGCCGCCTCGTCCAAGCAGCCCGTGGTCTACCCGTGGATGAAGAAGATTCACGTCAGCACTGGTAGGCAAGAGCTGCGTGTTTATGTCCGCCCTCTCCCCCTTTATCAGCCCCCTACTCCCATCTCTTTGCCAGCCCCTGCTCCGATAGCAGGGAAGCCTTTTGAAATGGCACAATTGAGGCGGATTTACGACTCGGCATTGGTAATTACACCCACCATAAATTTTATAGCCGAGGTATACTCAGGGCAGCCGTATCACCATGTGGCTTCTGCTGTTATGTATTGCGCCACGGAAAGGAAGAGAGAGAGAGCGCGCGAGGGGACATATGAAAAAGAAGGGCTAAAAAGAAAAAAAAATCCCGCTTTGTAATCTTGCATTAATAATTTAGCTTAGTTGGCTTCGAGTGTCCCCAATAAGGCACCACAACTTGTAAAGTTGCCTGTTATATATCCCAAACATCCCCATAAATCTTTCAGGTCACATCCATGTTTACCCCTCCTTTATTTCGTCTTCTCCTTCTTCTCGTCCTATTCCTCTTCTTTTCCTCTCCCCCACCCTCGCCCAGTGAACTCGGGCTACAATGGGACGGAGCCCAAGCGGTCTCGGACAGCTTACACCCGCCAGCAAGTCTTGGAATTGGAGAAGGAGTTCCACTATAACCGCTATTTGACTCGGAGGAGGCGCATCGAGATCGCCCACACGCTGGTTCTGTCCGAGCGCCAGATCAAAATCTGGTTTCAGAACCGCAGGATGAAATGGAAAAAGGACCACCGGCTGCCCAACACCAAAGTGCGCTCGTCGTCGTCGTCCTCCGGCTCCAACGCCAGCTCCGCAGCCGAAGCGGCGGCCCCTTCCTCCGCCATCAACAACACAGCGGCCTCCGATGAACTGAGCGGAGCGCAGCATGCAGGCGACGATATTACCAGGTTATAAAAACCAAACGTGGACGACGCAGGCGAGAAAAACAAAAAACAAAAACGAAACAAAAACAGAACAGAACTTCTTATTTATAGAATGATGATATATTTTGTTGTTTTTTTTGGTAGCCATTGTGTGCGGTTTCCTCGAAGTCCAACGTTATATAAAATGCATGTTATATAGCATGGGTTACTGCGAATACCGATGCATTCTTTTATACGTGATACAGGGTTTAATTTATTTGAAACTCGTTTGAAATTGTGTTTTTTATTTTGTTGTGAATGAAGGAAAATGCAGATGATTATACATTTAATCCAAATATTATTGCGGGCCATTCTTCTGCCCCGCTGCCCAGGTGAAATGCACAACCTATTTATTTCAAACAACACTGGAAGGATATCAATATAATTATTTTTGGTATTATAGGAGGATAAAAAAAATCGCTGAAACACACCGTTGATCTTGAACTTGTATGTTTAGGATAAAATGTGACAATTACCTCGTGTATTTCAGAAACAGGATTATTTTATTTACAGTTTGGTTTCGTCGTGTTGGTATTGTGTTTAGGCCGTTTAAAAAACAAATTCTTGTGAAATGCAATAAACGGAGTTTAGTGTATTTGTGCTAATCATATTGGTCAATAAAACAATAAGTGTCTTCTAGTTTTCTATACGTTTGGTGACTCGTTGATTAAATGTAGGCTAAATCTGGTTCACAATTGTATGGATATTTGAATGTGAAGCACACGCGAATCACTGTGTTTTTTTAAGTGTCTTTATGAACCCTGGAGCTATGGCTGCGCATTTCAATGAGTGCGCGCGTGTGTGTGCGTGTGTGTGAGTGAGTGTGTGCGTGACCTGAACACAAAGCTGCATGCGAATCAATTTAGAGAACATTTACAATGTGTTTCGAGGGTCGGCATTGTTTTGGAAAATGGTCGTATTGCTTTTGTACACTCAGTAGTTACCCTGCTTTTTTCTAGTCCACGGACAACCACGTTGGCTTTCCACATGTGCGAAATAAAGTGAATAAAATAATTATTTGCCAATATGCATCATGTAGAGAATATCAGCACCACGTGATCCGGATGGCCTTAAGCTGCAGATGTCGTGGATTTGACACCCTTTTTCTCTGTATGTTTGTGGCGTGGGGTGGGGGCGTGGGGGATACTCAGGAGCAATAAAAACTGCCCATGAAAAAAAAATATTAGCAGGGGAAGCTACTTTTATTATTTTTAAAGGTCCAAAGCCTCTTGCGCTAAAATGGTTCCAAACATCACTTGATAAAAAAAAAAAAAAACGCACTAAATTGATAAATTAGCAAAATGGTGACATGAATGGGGTGGTATAAATTGCCTATCCTCTTTTTTTTGTTGGGGGGGGCACGGTGGACGCACAAAGGGAAGAGGCATTCTCCACCATCAATCTCTTCCTGCAGCGTTGTGGTGCATGTGCCAAAACAGTTCTGATTATAGACAGAGTGACACACAGAATGTAATCTTACAAAAATAGCTGGGGTGGGGGTTTTATAGTGGACTGTCTCATATTGGAGCAAAAGCGTTAACTAGTGCTTATGGAGGTTGCTTCTTCACAGAATAGCGATGAGTCACGGCTGAAAAATGAGCGGAGGAGCCTTTATGTTGGCGGACAAGTTGGAGAAATGGATGTGCTGGCCACAGTCAGCATGCAACATCCCTCCACTCCCCTTTTTCTCGCCCATGTGTCGCCTCCGTGTCGCCACTCTGAAAAGGTACTTGATTGAAATTTGGGGGACGGGATGTTGGTGGTGGTGCTTATGGGGCGATGTGCATGGGAGAAGGTCGAGTTCACACCGAGGACACATTTTCTCTACCATCAGACTCATTTCAAGCTGGATGGTCAACTCCCCTCCCGCCCAATGACCCGCTCGGGCTCTTGTCCCCTTGGCCTCCGTTTCCTCATGGGCACTTTGTGCCCGCGGAGAAGCCTGCTGGCGGGTCACGCGACTCAGAAATGCGTCGCTGAACGCGTGTATCCTGCTGTGGAGGCCTTCTGTGCAAGTGCATTTACTTGCAGGTCCATTCACATATTAGTGCCGTGGACTTATTCATATAACGCTTTACCGTTTATTCAAATAGTCCTTCTTGTTGAGGGAACTTGGTCGATAAAAAGGCTGGTAACAGTACATCCGCAGAGTAGTTTCATTTTACTCTAAAAAGACCATTTTGGTGAAATTTAATGGACTTACTCTGAAATGTTTACTTCAAAGTATACATTTTACTCATTGTTTTTACTCTCTTTAGACTCGGGCAAAATGTATTTTTTACGCAATGCTTAGCATGCTTTGTCATAAAACTGGGTAGAGGATGGGGGAGGGGCGTGGGGTGGCAACAATGGTATATGTCACGTGGCCCCTGCATGTTACTTGAGAATTTCAAAAGTGAGCCCATCCACCCAGTTTTGGTTTGTGGTTTGGAAATAACATGCGGAAGTCCATGCGATGCAAGCCTGTGAGTTGTGTTTTTCAAACATAAACATAGATCAATGATGATTATTTGGCTAGATAGCTGATTTCAACCATTAGTGGGAAAAATCATGCACAGACAATAATGTGTTGGAAGGTTTGATATTAAAAAGTGGCGGAAATCGCGAAATGCTTTAAACAATCGTGTGTAATCAGGCTTTTTTTAAACGTTCATCTATAAAACTGTTTCAATATAAGATGCTGCACAAACGTTTCAGAAAGCATATCACAATCTATAATAGATAATTTAACGGCAGTCATTAGTCATATTTCAAAAACCGAAATTCGAATACTGCAATACTGCTCAATATTATATAATAAATATTATCTTCTGCTATGGAGTCACGACGAAGATAATACTCGGGTAAAATAAGGAAAAAAACAACAATTGTAATGTTTCTTTCTTATAATCTTGGAATAGATTACAACTTTTTTTTTTAATCTGTCATGTATTTATTAGTATCTTGAACGCTACCACTTTGGCCATTAGTTCCGGATGGTTTTGTTAATATTTATGTTCAGTTCCAATTGAATACACCATTTTGTATCTTACCTGCAGAAGATCCTGTTTAATGCGATTTCCGTTTCTAATCTCGTCTTCCCTTAAATCCTTGACGTGTATATTTTTTCTTGGAGTGAATGAAGCAGCTCTGTGCTGCAGGTAAGACAGCAGACAATCGCAATGGAGGTGTGTTCAGCTTCACTGTTTTAAATTCCTAAACACTTACTCAGCTCCATTCTTTTTTTTATGCGCGTGTGTCTTCTGACTGCTGAATCACTCGAGATTTTCAACTCCAATCGGCCCATTGATTGATGTTCGCCAAGGGCCTCGGGACTCTATCTTGGAAAAGAAGATGCAGGAAAATATTTTACACGAACAGTTATCGAAATGTTTAAATTGGAGCAAGGAAGGAAAAAAAAACTCCCTAGTTGAATAGCTGACGTTTTTATTCGCACACAAAACAAAAGTGGTGCTTTCAGGTGAGTGCCTTGCCAGTTTGGTGATGAAAGGTGTATCGCTGTTATTGTGTGCAGTCGCGGCAGCTGCATAAAGGCTGCGGGTTGAAACAAGGGTCACGCTGCTGACTTGTGTGTGCATTGACCACCAAGACTGGGTGTGTCAAAAATGCGCAAATCTTCTTTTGTGGGAAGCAGATGCACCGCGTCCACTTCGTGCCTTCGTTTACATAAAACACACATTTGAAAACGGCAGCAGCCAATCGATTTGGAAGAAGCTTGGCGCGACTCTCAGATATTCCAAATGTGCTTGAACGCCGTATCAGGCAAACATCTACACGCGCACACGCAAATACAAACACACTAAGGAAACGATTACCTAAGTAAACTTTAATGACAGTAAAGTCATTGTGGGTTGTAGGCATCGATATATATTCGATTGACTTCTTTATGGAGCTGCTCAATTTAATGAGTCCCATAAAAATAACACGGATATTATTAACAATAATAACATTAACTTCGAAGAGTTAAGACAGTGATTTGTTCATTCTACTGAAAGTTATATTTCGACTAGCTAAAGTGAATAATCACATTATTCAAAACAATCTCACTCTGATTCCGCGAACTGCAACAAAAAGGTTTAACAGTTTATTTAATTCAAGCCACCCATCCATCTTTATAGCAGATTTTAGAATTCTTGAATGTCATTCATCGTATTGCGCATCGGCATCACATTGAGGGTCTATTCATTCACCTTTTGAGGTCACATGCACGGTTCTTTGTTGTTTCTTTCAAAAATTGTTTTTGCTTGTAATGCACGTCACAGGTACATTCAATGCAGTATTAAAACAATAGGACGTTAGCAAAAACCTCTAATTTGACTGGCTCAAATTATGAATATTATTGTTTTGTTGTTGTTGTTGTTTGCAATGTGCAATAGTATGAATAACGGGTACAATATGTCATGTACAAACTTTGGTTTCACGTATCAAAAACATCGCCAACAACTCTCTATGCAAACAGTTTAAAGTTTTTTTAGTTTCATTAAATATTCCTCTATGACCGGATTTAATTCCTCAATTACCCCACCCATTCAGTACACACAATGTAGTCTTTACCTTTCATCCATTTTTCAAGTCAAATAACAAAGCGGCATTTTCCCCCCATATCCAAATGATTGCTTTTTCGTGTTCTCTCAGACGCCTGATCTGACTAATGTCAGGCAGCAGATTATGCAGCAGACAGTGCAAGCATATAGGCAGGACAGCGCCAAATTAAAACCGCGTGCTTGTTCTCATGCTTGCATGCTAAAGTCAAGACTGGTTGGGGGAATTGACAGTGAGCGTCTTACTCTGTGCGTATTTGTATTG
The DNA here is from genome assembly GCF_059441005.1 of Hippichthys cyanospilos. Taxonomy (NCBI): domain Eukaryota; kingdom Metazoa; phylum Chordata; class Actinopteri; order Syngnathiformes; family Syngnathidae; genus Hippichthys; species Hippichthys cyanospilos. The sequence goes on along the minus strand of NC_142370.1, from coordinate 25,815,420 downwards.
TCTGTTTGGGGCTTACTTATGAAGTGCAGTGTGCAAACTCCAGTCCTTTCATTTGGCCCAGCATTGTTTACAGCAGTATAGGGCACCGGAAACATAAATCTTCTCTGTGTGCCAGGACAGCGCCATTTATATGCAGCGTTTTCACCGGCAGCACCCTCGCTGCCCATTAACGCCTCCTTTCCGGGTCGCTTCTTATCTGGCCAGCCTGTGGGCCTGCGCATGCCCCCCCCCCCCCCCCCCCCCCCCCCCACGCGCGCAAAGATTTATTTTTATATTTTTTTTTCTTTACATATAGAATTATCTAAAGTGCAACATTTGGATTCTCGTGCAAGAGTCCAGCCCCATGAAGCGTTTTAACCCCAGAGTGAAAATGTTTTTGTCCAAAGTATTTTGAAAGAGAAAAAGGGGGGTAAAGACAAGCTTTAAAGAGGGTGACACGCAGTACGACCGCCGCGCTTTTGTGAGTGGGTGTTTGGTTGTGTGCGTGCGCGTGCGTGCACTAGGGAGAAAAATGATTTATTGCTACTCAGGCGGTTCAAACAGAGTTCACGGAGAAACGTGGTTCAGGCACAGGTTCTAAATTATGGTCTTGCTGTGCTTGTAGATCACACTTTCTACCTCCGATGCAGAGCGTGTGTTCCAGGGTGCACCCCTCAAGATAGTAGGGAAACAAGAGCAATTTAATTACTTTTCGTTCAGTCCTTGCTTTCCATCTCCATCTGATATCAAAACAAAAGGAACGATTAAAACGGCAATAACCGGGAATATTTTCCTCGCATTAAGTTTAGTTTTTGTTCCAAATGTAAAGAACAAATAACATTTTTCGGTGTTTTTTTAATTACATATGAGCCATCGTAATGTCTCAAAATACAAAAAATGTAAGGTTGTTTTAACAACAAAAAAAATAGCATTACGTTGGTCTGGTTTAATGAATCCAAATCATGTATTTGTTCATTATATATATATATATATATATATATATATATATATATATATATATATATATATATATATATATATATATATATATATATATATATATATATATATATATATATATATATATAATTATTATTATTATTATTTCAAATCAAAGATAAATGGTGAATTTCCGCTTAACTTCACTGCAATTTAACCTTTCCAAAGCTTAAAGAAGGTCAGGGAAGCCAGGATGTTCAGGTGAAACTGAGGTGAAGATGAAGGGGGAGGGAGAAGGCTCTGCTACAATATGCAACCCTATGAGTGCATGATCCATCATTTGTAAGAGACGTGTAAAGATGGCTCTCTCCACGCGATTCTAGTGAAACACACAAGGTAACTACACCGTAAACCATAATACCGTAATGAGCAATTTGTGTCTTCTTTTTTGCGAGATAAAAAAAATGTTATTCTACTTACAATGACTGTGATATTGGAATATTAGTAATCGTTTTATGTGGCCACTAAAATGAATGATAAACAGTCCAGCAACCTGACTAGTTAACATCAACCACATAGGAACGCATGCAGGGACATTTGCCATCACTGTTGACTGGACTGTACATTGATTTAGTCGATGGGAACACACGAGCTCATTTTGTCCTTTGTCTGTGTACACTAACAGTCAAGCCTTTGTCTGGCCGCTCCCGGGGAAGCCTATTAAACCAAAAAATTGCAGTTTGAATCATCCGTGCTCTTTAACAAAACAAACATAAACACAACCAGCTAAAATGGTCTTAAAATACAGTATAACGCAAATGATTTAAAGATTATACACGACTGCTTTATTTAAAATAAATGTCAACGCATATAATTATTTTATTTAAAGAAGTCAAAACATTTAGAACATAACAATTTTAATCATACTAAAATGTTTAGTAAATATTTTTGTGCCACTGTTCAGTAAATAGCCCGGCGTTTAAATTCTGACCACGCACCAAATTACGAAAATAAAGTACCACCATAACGAACGTTGAGGCTGCACAGCTTCATGTGAAATTTAATTTTAATATATACAAAATCCAGTAAATAAATAACGACGAATAAGTTCAAAACGTTATTTCCTATCTGCCATTTTGCACCACCGTCACTAAGTTCCAGTAATTCTCCAGTAATTGTAAAACTTAACTGACGTGTTTTACCCCTTTTTAAAATATCTTAACAGGCGAACAAAGACTGCCAACTGCCCTTAGATGACGACGTTGTCTGGAAAAAATAGCGCAGAAGCTTCAAGTCGACAGCAAAAGTCTTTGGTCTTCTACTGCTCAGCTACTGGACAGTTCACAATCACGTGACTGGTGCTGCCTTTTGGTAAATATTGTTTGTATTCTCCACATCATTATTAAACACATAGCTCTTAATACTTTTTGTATTGTATTTTGTATTTTGTAATTGGTCACGCAGATGTCACCATCTTCCATTTGTAGCGCTTTAATTCATTTATTTGTTGACGGGGAGTTCCATGGACACCCCTCCCCCCCTCCCAACACACACACATACACAGGCACGCACGCACACACACACGCACGCACGCACACACGCACGCGCACACACACACCCATGCTTACACGCACACACACGTAGTGCACCCCCTGCAGCTTCAGAGCATTACTTCTGGGATGCCGTCAAAGGTGGACCCGGTATACTATGAGGGGATTATGACCTCTTATTTCATCACTTCTAGCTCTAACCTCGATGAGGCAGTGACGCTTGCTGGACTCTCTGAAGGCTGGGATGAAGCTCAAGACCAAAAAATTCGCTTTTCTTCCCTCTTGCCATTCAGCAGGAGCAACATTTGCATACACAAATCCACAGATGATTGCTTCAGAAAAAATGGGTAAGTATTTCTTTTACTCTTATAGCCAACATAACATCCATTCATGAATAATATTGAGCATTGTTATTGATAAGCTCATGCAGTTACACGCATGGAAACACAGACTTCAAAAAGTATACCACAAACTTTAACAATTAAAAAAAAAAATCAGATTTTAATAAACACTATGAATAAATGAGTATTTTTTGCTTCAAAAACAGAGGGAAAAGTTTGTTTTCAGACATTCTAGAGTTTACAAGAAGTGAGTCAAAGTTAATTGAACATGTTTGTTGAAAAAACAAAACAAAACTTAAGGGCAGGGTCTGCTTTTTTCCTTCTGTAAACATAACATTAAAAAATGACTCCCCCCATCAGCTCAATGAACCTCTCCCCCCATTTCCAAAACATTTGTTTTGCTTCACCCATTGCCTATACTATATGGGCTAGCACTTTTTAATGTCTGCTGCTAAACCATACCTGCAAGCTGGAGGACTGGCTGATTCCAATCCTAAACAATCGATTTTATCCCTTGTCACTCTAAAAGTTGTTCACATTGCCTCAATTTACTTTGTTGGTACTGGCATCTAAACACACCATATTCACTACACAACTATGGTGGTCTCCTCAGTTTTTCCCATCCAGGGATACTCATACACCTCATTGTAAGTAAGGACAATGCAGGGGCACATGGAAACATTAAGTGATGTATCATCCAAAACAACAAACTGTGGCACACAAATGTGTGTTCTTCATGTTTCTGAATAAAAACAAATGAGCAATGTCACGGAACGTTCACACAATGTGTGCGTGTTACAGGTTTTACAAGAATACAAATATTTTCAGGGTTTACTACATTGGCGCAACACAAGAAACATCAGGCAGGCAACGCACTTGCTTTTGTTAGCTGTGTAACTACACAGATGTTGCTTCAAGTACAGAAGAGAATACTCTCAGAGACCAACATATTTTTTTAACGGTATACCTATATTCGAGTGAAACTTGTAATGTATTGTGGCAAATGCTAAATACTCTCTTCAAGCTGACAGTCCAACAGCTGTAAACAACCACTATCCAATCTTTGCTCCTCATTCACGGTAGCTATTGGAAGCTGGCAGTGTCACTTTGCTAGCACGGGTTTCATATTGTAACTGTTAAGGCTCAAATTGTTTTGGTAATAGGCTAGAAGGAGTACCTTTCCCATGATTTTTAAACACAGAAACAGGAAGTAGTTGTAGTTCTGGTTGAACAAACACGGTTTGCCAATATGTCATAGCATGTGAAATAAGGGACAGGATCAGACTCGTTACCAATAAAAAAAAAGATTACATTTTGATCCAGCTGTTTTGGACTGCATGGGGCTGAGGTTGATATCGATACCATGGATTATATCTTACCATCTCTAATATAAAAAAAGTTTTACCCTCGTTGTAGATTTCGGAGTCACTCGGGTCAGTGTCACTCAGTAGCCTAGCATGTCGCTAAATGAGCAGGCTAACTTTATGAGCCCCATTTTTGTGATCAGGTGCAGGTCTGGAGATTAGAGAGGCGCAGACATGGTCGGAATGGGGCCAGACCGAGATTTGGCAATTTGGTAGATAGACGCAGCTTTGCGCAGGCATACGAAGGTGGTGCGCTCCATGTGCGCCTCAAAACAGACGGCTCCCATTGTGCCATTAGAGCGGCTCCTCCCTATTCCTTTAAATGTAATTCACCTGACTCGCACGAAAAATCTCGATATGGCAACAAATGGGAAGACACCTAAATACACCTGAAAAGAGTCTGCAAATAGACCTCGTGAGGTGGATGACATCAAGTTGGCCTGGGAGAAGGTGACAGATGAATGAGTCCTGCCATGGCACACTGAGAACAACATGCCCAGTGTAAGCAGTTAAGGACTCCGCCCAGTGCATGTTATAGAGGGCCAAGGACAAACTAGCAGAGCTAACCCCCATTAAAAGCAGAGTGAAAACATTGTCTCCCAAGAACAACATTTTATTCATAGTTTAAAGTTATGGCGCAAATAAGGTGGTGCAATAAGGTTTTGTAAAAAGAATGCAATATAATTTCTTATCACGTGTGAAGTCATGTTAATAAAATAAATAATTTGCTTAATTTGCTTTGTTAGATTCACATTTTGTCTATTTCTTTTCTACAATAACATAACTTAATATATATATATATATATATATATATATATATATATATATATATATATATATATGTGTGTGTGTGTGTGTAAATAATATGATTGAATACAGACCGAACGCACATGCCTCCATCTACCAAACGAAAGCCCTATTTGTTTGGCATTCACTTGTCCAACAACAGGCCCACCATTCTTACGGCCATGTCTCTTCCTTAAGGACTCGATAGTGGGTGTAACCCAAGACGATATTCAATCTAGCTGGTTTTAAAGCGTGCGTTATTTGCTGCATGTTTAACAGATAAATATTTCCTCTTTTTTGCACTGTTCGTCATGGTCAGTGAAAAACTAAGCCAGTTGCTCTTCTCATGTTGATGTTGTAGCAATGACAGTTACTCCTTAAAAACCGCGATCCCCAGCAGCAGAAAGCATGCACACATTGACAGAAAGTAACCTGGCATTACTTGCTTCTTTTCATGTAAAGACATGGAGAACACACTTTTGTTTTTATTCTCAGTTTTATAAGCAAGGATTTGCAAAAAGAATGAAATCAAGTCCAGTGCTGACTCTTGGCAGTTGACTGACACCGCATTCATTGAAAGCTCACACTTTAGGACTTCTCACACATCCTTAGACATACTCATTCAGTGCACCAAATAGCAATGGCTACTGCGTGAGCAGGTTGCAGTGATTACTGTGAATTATTTTATCATTTGTTTGACGCCCCATAATCAGAACAGCCACATGTCAACTGATCTTGCAGAGGCAGAGGATACTCATTCTTCTGGCGTGTACTTAGACTCACCTGCCCACCACTGTGTTGTTGGCCGGGGTGAAAACATTCACTCTCCGCCCAGAAGTGTCTGATCAAACCAAAACGCATTAAAAGCCCAAAATACAGGTGGGGGGTAGGCATAGTTGAGTTGTGTTGAGACTAATTTAATCTATATACATCCATTGTCTATTTCTAAGGGAAAAGCAGCAGACCCTACCTACCTGTAAGAGTCGAGGGACAAACTTAGAACCATAGGTTAGGACACGGCCGGTCTACCTTTGCCAGTATATTACCGGTGTATGAAAGACAAGTCTTCCGAAGGACACCAGCAATATACAACTTACACAAAACAGGGGTGGCAAAGCTAAGGTGGTAGAGGGGCTGCCTCCCATACTCAAGTTTGTTCCTGAACCTTTAAGTATTTTTGAAATGAGTGAAATTTACTCAAAAACTGTCCTTGTCAAATGTACTTAGAATTTCTCAGTAAAAAAGTAAATAAAATAAATACAACTAGACACAGTTATTTTACTTTAAAGGAAAAATTAATGAATTAGGCAAGAGCTGGTCTTGTTTGATAATCGTGCTACAGCCAGGACAAGATCTTCTACAACGTGCACTTCAGAGAAAAACGTCACTCAACAAGTCACTCAGGCCTTATTAAGTACCTATTAAACCCTGTTTGCAATATCACTATCAACATACATTTCCTGTGAAATCTGTAATGGTGGTTCTTTTCAGTGGATGTCCCAAGGTAGCATTTAAGTGACTGAGATGGGGCTGTGGCAGGTCTGCCCATGCGTGTCGCCGAGATTAATGTGGCCTGTCAGGCAGCCGTAGTGGCGTCAGATGTTTCCCCCAGACTGTTGCTTCAGGAGGCAACCTACCCTGAGCACGCGACACAGTCGACAGGCTGACTCGCTCTGTGTCTCAAGTGTGACTGAAGACCTGGAAAGAGATGAGGGCCCTGCACTTGTCTTTGGGGATCAACATGGGCTGGGGGCGTTCTTTTGTGATTGACTTGTTACATGTTTGTCTTCTGTGTGTTTTCAAGACAGGGATGGGATCAGATATACTGGAGAATGACCTTCACAAGCCGGAGAAGGAATTTGTCGCTTTCTCACCCAGAGTTCACATATCACGAAGTAAAAATCTGTTTCCAGAACCACGGGATGGAACACAAGTCGAGCCGAATGCAGTTGTCTTTATGTATCTCCTCCCTTTTTCCCAGTGGCTCATTCGGGCAGTTTATGCTCTTCTTATCATCATCACTTGGTTTTCGCTGTGATCTGTAGGTCTCTGAATTTTTTAGCGCGGTTCATTCAGATACATGTTTGATTCCATCCGTTACCACACCCTGAGCATACTTTACTTGTGTCTCCAATCATCATTCCCCACTGAAATGAATGAAATACCATTAATTAGTTTCAGCAGCAGCGCAAAAAAAAAGTTTTTCTAAATAGAAAAATACCACTGCTATACATTACTGTGTACTACGCATTGGATGTTTTTTTCATTTCCATAGACATGACATACATATTTTAAATGTACATCTGTACAGTGGATCTCTAAGTGTATCTTTGCTCCTTGCAGAGGATAAAGAGGATATGACAGAGCAGGGTAGCATAGAATGTCAAACCGAGTTAAATGAGATTATTTTACCCACTAGATATCAATCCTTTCTGTGCAAAACACATTGTACATCTAAACCAAAAGTACCTGTCATAGCTTTTTGAGTGGTTCTTCTTTTTTCATCATTCAAAAATGTTTTGAATTATAAACTCATACTTAGATCATCAAAATTCTGAGTTAATATTGATGGAAGTGTTTGGTTAAAACCAGTTAAGCCAGTTAAACTCTCCTCCTCCTCGAGGGTCGCTTTCTTGCATGTTTCCCAGGTTTGATCGGGATTTTTAACAGGCTTCTGCTGAATATGCTGATGAGCAGATCATTTGAATCAGGTTGTGTGGGGGAAAGAACCCTGGAAAACGTGCAGGATGACAGCCCTTGAGGACTGGGTTTGGATACCCTTGAGCTCTTCAAAACTGAATCCATCCATCCATCCATCCATCCATCCATCCATCCATCAATCCATCTGGGTCACAGGCCTGCTGGTGCCTATCCCAGCTGACTACGGGCAGTCGGCAGGGGACAACATCCTGAATTGGTTGCCAGCCAATTGCAGGGCACGACGAGACGAACAACCATTCACGCACTCATTCACACTGAAGGTCAATTTAGTGTGTTCAATCCACCTGCCGTGCATGTATATGAAGTGCCCGGAGAAAACCCACACAGGCTTGGGGAGAACATGCAAACTCCACTTAGGAGGCCCAGAGAAAGGTGGTTTTGAATTATGGTCCCTGAATTTTGAGGCGGACATGCTAACCACTGTCACCAAGCCTCAAAAAACAAAAAAAACCCTCAAAGTTCGGGTCACCCGAATCTGAAGGCACCACTGTTCGTCCATCTTTTGCCATGGCCCTCCCATACAGGCCCAGATCATCATCATCATCATCATCATCATTATCATCATCACATTCCAAAGTGGCCCTGGGGCCCATTAGTGGCCATCTCAATCTCAATGATACATTTACCACCACTCATTAGTATCTTTCATCTTAAATCCCACAGCACAGAACTGTGACATGTTTTAATGAAACTACTGTACATGAACTTGTCCTGTTTAACAGTGATTTACTGTAAAACTGAAGGCCATGAATACAGCATGTAAAAAATGCTCTGCTGTGTTTTGCAGATGTTAAGTGATGTTGCATGTTTTAGTCCTTTTCCCTTGATTAATGTGGTGTAGCTAGTAAAACAATTTGAATGTGGAATGAACTTGTTAGTCCTGATATTTATTAATGTAAATTATTTTTTCAAACAAAACCATCGTTGATTCAGGTCTCCAATGATTGTCCCATACAGGCTGTTCTTAATAAATACTATTGCTGCTTCAAACTGCTTGTGCTTCAACCGTTATTTCAAAATGAACAATTCCTAGGCTGCATTGTAGAAAGTAAGTCAGCCTGAAGCCCTCTTTGGCAAAACAATTGTGCATTCAAGTTGCACACTCTTTCCACTGAGAGTGTCTCTCTGGCTGCCCCCTCCGAGTTCCCCTCCATTAATCATGGAGCCTTTGGAACGCTCCAACCACGAGTTCTAAACCCACTGGGCACTATGACAGGATGCCTCGCCTCCTCCTTCCCCAGCCTCGCCTTTACAAAAGCCAAATTGAGGTGCTACAAGTCAGGGCTGGCCTCCCTCTCTCGAGGGGGGCATGTTAGCTTTGTAGCTCCGACTCCACAACAAACCAGAGAGGGTCAGTCACTAATGACACCTTGTTTTCCTACTGTAATATTGGGGATTTTATTGCTGGCAACACTTTCTCTCAATATTGAAGAAGTTTAACCCTCAAGGGGCTAAGTCCTGCATATGGAGTATGATACGTACTTATTTATTTGACCGAAGTGCTTGACGGTTCTTTCGTCTCAACATGCTTCAGTTTGAAAAGCTTTCCAACGGAAGGAGGAATTTTACTTGGAGTACACAAAGACGACAAATGAGGTCAAATGAAATTCCATTGAGAGGCACAGAGGTAAGATGCTGCAGGTTGTCTGTCCTAGACAGAAACTGATAACTGGTTGTAGGAACCAGACTTCAGTATGATTACCCACAACAATGACAGCATCCATACGGGAAGTGCCAAACTGTAACATTTAATCAGATATCACCATAAGTGCCAGATCTGTCTTGCAGCAAAGGCAGCCTAAGACATGACATGCAAGTTACAATCAAGATTCAAGAGTTTTATTGTCATATGCATAGTAATACCACACAATGAAATTCTTATTCTGTTCATTTCGCCGAGCAGACTACATCCCATAGTAGTAGTATGGCAATTCAAAAAACAAACAAAAAAATACACCGCACTACAGTGCATTAACTGTATGAGTGTTACAGTCCAAAGGCAGCAGGGTGTTACAAAGACTTCCTCTTCCTTATTTCCGGGAAGACTTCCAACAACATTTCTTGGTAAGTTGGTTGGAATTTTCGTTCACTCACTCGGAATTTGTGAGAACCTGACTCACAATTTATGATCTAAGTTGGGGGTGTCCAAACAATGATGCGGGGAACATTTGTACATTGGCTACTACCACTAATGCTGCTAATCAAAAATATGAATGAATAAACGAATATTGATTTATCTTGCTATAAATAGATAAAGAAAGAAAGAAAGAAAGAAAGAAAGAAAGAAAGAAAGAAAGAAAGAAAGAAAGAAAGAAAGAAAGAAAGAAAGAAAGAAAGAATCAGCTCATGTTTGTACTGTATTAAGGATACGTTGATACCGGTGTCGCCTATTTGGAAACAAACAGACAAACAAACAAATGCTCTCATACTACCTGTTTCCATCCTGTTATGTATTGTACATATTGAGCTAACCAGTCCCCTGTGAGCATGCAGTTGGCAGGCTGCAAAATGCACAGCAGAGAGTTGTTATGTGCTTGCTTCGTATTGTTTAATGACAACCCAGATGAAGTGTCCCGTAAAAGTAAACGCGAAGAGAATTACACACATATATTCAACCAAACACATATTCTGTCTTGCAAACGCATCGCGTCGTGACCACGAGACCATCTTAATGCTCTTTGTATGTCTTTTTTCGTTTTGGTTTTACCCCACACAACAATCAGTGCCTGAACGCACCTTGAGACATGCCAGAGCTTATGACACATGATCTAAAGTACCCATTTCTCTGCACTACATACTGTATGGTGCCTTGGCTTCACTCTCTTCAGTTGGGTTGGAGACAAAACAAGCATTCTAGGAATGCCGGAAATCAGGTTTATCCCTGTTCCACTTCCAGCCTCGAAGTGTTCGAGGTAAACGTAATCAATAAAGATGGCTAATTTTGATCTGATGCTTATGGTTCTAGTTCCGGGGTCAGCAACCAAAAATTTACAAAGAGCCATAGTGAACCAAAAAAGTGTCTATATTAACTATGTTAGCCAACTATCAAATGTTTATTTTCCCTCAAGCAAATCCTGGAGTGAATGACGCATCACGTGGTTTTGGTCTGTTTTCTTCCAGTGATTAAAAAGGAATCAGTATTTTGTTGTTTTTTTTTATGTTTTGAGGATTTCCAAAAACAACAAAGAAATAGAACGGCGACCTGAATAACAGTACACAGTAATATGTGGCCTGCGTTATTCCAAATGTATACAGACGAAAATCTGAATTTCCTTTATAAAAACAGCCAATTTGTTATGACTAAATATTTGCCTCTGACAGGATTGTGTTCTCTCTAAATCCGACTTCTCTTTTTGAACATCATTGGACAGTTTCTTTTTATTGGGCATGTAGGACTTTTTTTGTTATTTGGCAACAACTCATTACAATGCAAACATGTAAGTAATCCCAAAGCATATGTTTTTGTCCTCCTCTGCTATGTTTGTCTTTTTTATTTGGGATCCATGACCCCCATCAAACACCCACCATTTTATTTTTTTGGCAACAGCCACCTGTCTTAACGTCAAGTTGAAAGGAATGTGCGTCGCAGTCAATGAAGCAAGTCTCCCTCTAAAATAAATGCTGAAATTGAATATTTATGCTACATATTTTACACCATTGGAAATGTTGATAGTGTTTGTGACATGTTTGTAAACCACATTAAAACATTAACTATATTCTCTCCATATTTTTCCACTTTCATTCATTATGAAAAAAATCCAGGGAGCCACTAGGATAGCGCTAAAAAGCCACATGCAGCTCTGAAGCTGTGGGTTGCTAATCCCTGTTATAGTTCATCAAAACACATTTTGACCTCATATATATATATATATATATATATATATATATATATATATATATATATATATAATTATATATAGTCGATTGCCATAACTTCAAATCATTTCATACATTTCACTGAATAGGTTAACACAGGAACATGGCAGCATTTCTTAACGCACTTAATACAAATCATGAGTAACTTGTATGTATCTTAAATTATTAAAATAATGTAATGTTAAATAAGGTCGGATGAATATATGTTTATAATCCTATAAACCTATGTTTAAAAATACTATTGTGTGCGTCCAATATTTTTTTTTTTCATTTTCCCCACCCAAAACTTAAAAATCGTTTCCTATGCGGTCCATAATAAATAAAGGACAGAGTGCTTCTAACCAGAATATGGAAATGTAGGAAATAACTACTACTAGCAATTTCCAGGCAAAATACGGAAAATAAAAAAAATAGAGTAAAGAAAAATATTCAAGTGTTCCTAATAAATAAATAATCGTAATAAATGATGTCAAAGAGCATGTTGTGTTAATACAGCAACCCACATAGCAAAATTCATCCGGCTCTTATATGGGCCACAAGCTTGCATTTCTTCTGGCCCAGCTTTGGCCCACACACTACATACACATATTAATGTAAAACCCTCCTTCTGCTCAACCCAGCTCTGGCCCACACGCTACACACCGATATCACATCTAAGATGTGTTGCTGGGCCAAATGCGGCCCATAAAAGGCTGTGTTGATATCATGGAGATCTTGTATGTTTTCATCAGTGGTATCAATATCTCAGTGAAAATCATCCGCAAACACTACAATTGTAGATTGGCTATTTAACTAAAGTATCAGTCAAGAACAAACTAACAACCGGATTGGTCAAATTTAATAAATTTTGGGGGGTGAATAAATATGTTCATTTCATCATGTAATGTTTCTTTTTGAGTGAGTTGATTCTTTGAACTTTGATTTTAGAGTTTATTAAATTTTGCTTTTTTATAATTCTAACTGTCTTGTTTTGGCAATGATTTTCCAATGATTTACCAAGACACCCGGGTTTCATATCATTCACAAAGGCAATATGTCGTAATTAAAATGTGAGGAGTACCCCCCCCCCCCTCCCAAAAAAAAAAAAAAACAGTCCCACTTGCATGGCAATATGTGATGAAGCCATTCACTGGTGAACAATTCCAGAGTGATCAATATTGGTCAGCGTGTGACATTTCGCAGTATTATTGTCGTTATTGTAACTTCATTTATTAAACTACTTCCTCAGAGGGAAAAAAATGAAAAGAAAAGAAGCTTGGCGGTGTGCGTGCTGAAACAGTTTCATAACCAACTTTCCTTTGACTGTCACTGATCAGCCCTAACAGGCAACCGTTTAAAATGCCATTGATCTTGATCACACTGCACCATAATATGACAGTAACCGCTGCGTAAGATGGAGGAAGTCAAATTTCCCAGATTGATGAATCACATCAGTTGAGTTATCATCCATCTAACTGAGCCATACCCTCAGCTTTGTTCCACATGATGAAGCTGACAAATAAATAAAAGCCACAAAGGTGACAATGGGAAGTGATATGTAAGGAGTAGCTGCTGACGGGTGTGTTGGGCTAAATACCTGTGCCTTTTGGGCAAGGAAGGTCATAAGGTCTAAAAAGGACAAATCAGTCTTTTTGTTTTCACCTCATTGTGTAAGTTTTTACTTCTTTTTGCTCTTGTTGACGATGTAAAATTGCCCAGAAAGATGGAATTCACCATTAGTATTTTTCTTTGTATGCTCTGTCCTTCAGTGCTCTTTTGAAAAAATGTGCATGTATGTGTGTATGTAAACACACTTGCTTGCTTTTTCCATGACATCCATTAGAAGTGAGTATTTATGCATCTGTAGAATGTGGAAGCATAATAGGGAATGAGTGCTTGACTGGCATCGCTCCAGCCCAGTAAACTTCAGTCTTATGTAACAAACAATGTCTTTTTATATGCACTATTAATGGAGTGTACGTTGCTATCTCCACCACACCCACAGGTGATTCTACTGGTTGCGCTCTGGTGGCGGTTTCACAGTCCAAATAGATCACGACTATCGCTTCAATGGTAAACTGAGGGTTGTTGTAAAATGGATTTTGTAAAATATTAAACAAGCAGCAAGATGAAGAGCAAGTGTTACATATGAGGGGAAAGCTTGAGAGGCTTGAATGATGGTAAATGAAGTTGAATGTTTGCTAGAAGGATTGGTCCTGACTTGTTTGTGCCTACGCACTGTACAGCAGTTCAGAGTACCCACCCTTTTTGGTGTCCTTGGAGCGTGCACTGGGAGACTTCAATGCTCATGTATGTAATGAGAGTCTGACCTGGAAGGATGTGATTTGGAGGAATGGACCCCTTGGCTCTGAACCAGAGCAGTTATACCTGTCGTGGCGGCACACACTTGTGGACACCGAAGGTGAGGGATGCCGTCAAACTGAACAAGGAATTCTATGGGGCCTTCTTGGACTGTGGGACTACAAAGACAGTATACGGGTATTAGTTGTTCAAACAAGATGTGGCTTCACGGGTTGCCCAGGCAAAAACTCGGTGTGGGTGCAGTTTGGCCAGGCCATGGGAAATCACCTATGGACAGCTATGAGAAAAAATCGGATCCAAGATTTGACGACTTATGATGGTAAACAGTACCCCATTAACAGTGTGTATAGTGAAGATGGGGGCTACGGACCTCAACTCAGGACATCTAATGGGCAAAATACTTCAAATACCTCCTCAATTGCACCAACATTTCTTCTGCTGAGGAAGCAGAGTTTGAAAACCCCGAGGTGGGCTCTTCTATCTCTGAGATTGAAGTCACCTGGGATTGAGGTGGTTAAAGGTTCCTTGGTAGCAAGGCTCACGGGGTGGATGAGATCCACCCCTGGTTTCGAAAGACTCTTTTACAAGGTGTTTAAGATAATGGAACACTGGCAAGCCGTACAGGGTGACCCCCACCGACCGCCCAAAGACAGCTAGTGTAGACACCAGCAGGCTAGCAACCCTAGTGAGGCTGTGCTGGTATAGAAAATGGATGGATGGATGGAATCTTTTCTTTGAGCCCTTTTTTGTGGAGGTCTGCCTTCTTGCAAACACTTGTGTTTGGACACCATGGACTGTTTGTGTATTGCGGGAGAATGTGATGAGGAATCGAAGGTAAACCTCGAGCAGCAGCGGCATCGTAAATCACCAGACACATACAAGAATCTGAGGAATCCAACGCTGTCTTCCTCTTCCGTGCACTAGTCCTACCCCCATTTTTCTGTCTCTTTACCGAGCAGACGTATTGTAAGGGGAAACGTCTCCTTAATCTTTTTCAGCTCCCTCTTTTGCTTTCATGCATTTCCTCTTAAATAATCCAGCTATTACCACCTTGGTGAACATTCACGCAGTGATGACCCAGCCTCATGTTATGCACAATTTCCATGGCTCTATAGGTCCCCTGACACCCTCAAAGACTTGCTGCTGTTGGTATCAAATATCTGTGCAATGAAAGCTGATCCAACCATTGATCAGGTAATGAATTAGGAGAGGGAAGTCATTCCAGCCAGGACCGCTGGGGGATCGCTTTCCTCATTACTGCTCTCGTTTCATTGCTGTCAGTATTCCTCCATGGCAGCTCATTCACCATAAGGCCACACACATGAAAATGTCAGCTGCTTAAAAAAAGTCTAGTTTTGTTTATCATATTGATACGAGTGCAAGCCTAGTCTCAAGCAGACATTTCTGGCTTTTCAATCCTAACTACCTACTACGGACCTACATTTTTTTTACACCGAATCCTAAAGTGCAAAAACCTTATAATACTGAATTTGGACAGTTTCAATGCAAAACAGGACAAAACTGCATAACTTTGGTGCAGCATCCTGAATTATCAACTTATGGTTATTTTGGTGACAATTACTTTTCACTATATATATATATATATATATATATATATATATATATATATATATATATATATATATATATATATATATATATATATATATATATATATATATAGATTAATAATTCTGAGACTAATATATTGCTTTTGGGTGTCTGCTAGCTAGTTATTAAATTAATTTGGTGGTGCAGCAAAAACATGATCTCATATTTTAATTGCAATTTCATAGCAAAGATGCCAAATAAATTAAAAGGAACTTCAAGGGAAATTATTATAAAATTGCATGCATTTCCATGGGAACAATTCATGCAGCCTTTGGTGTCAGAACAAATACAAAAATGAAAGATTTGAAAGGATGGAATATAAAAAGATATTAAAAACATGAAATAAATATGTTTTTTATCAGCACAAATAATCAAAGAATGATGCTTCGTAAACTCATATTTGAAGTTTAAGACTGCAGCTAATTAATAGTCTCATTATGCAGCAGCATATTAACTCTGCATACCCAATGGACCACTGATGTGCACAGTGAGCATGCACAAAAACAAACAAAGCCTCTCCTTCTCTTTCCCTGCGGTGAAAAACAACACATGCTGCAATGATGAACATTTCCTCCCGTTTCATGTTTAACCCTGCTCATTTCCCACAGTCAGAACCCCGGAAACAAGCAGCAGCTCGGGGGGAAGATGACTGATGGTCGCTTGTCATCATGTTTGGGACCGCGCCGACTCAGAGCCTCTTGGCTCGCCAAGGCCGTGGAGCACGGCGGGATATTCAGCAAAAATGGCGGAGTTTGCCAGGCACCGCTTCCTTAGCACACGGCCGAGCCTGCGCATACACTAACCTGCTGTTAGCGGCCGTATGCACAGCACTTGGCTGGATTGATGGTTACGTCTTATAAAATGTGACACACTCCCTTCTGCAGTGAGCAAAAAGGCCATTTATGGGGGGCCTGATGGGTGCAGACCCGGGCCACCAAATTCTCCCCTTGCAGGCCTGACTCCAGAGGGTGGCCTCAGTCACTCGTGTCCGGGCAAGGGAAAATGGAATCTAATATTTGCATTCATTGTAGAGGTCTTTTAAACCATGCTTTGTCTGGTCTTCCACCTAGAATCTTTGCGCTATGGATGAATATAACAGAGCATAATACCTCAAGTAACGTAGCTCTAGGATTACAAACCCTCCACCAGGTGGTGGCTCATGGTGGGTCGGGGTGGGAGATTACATTCATGTCAAATTAATTGTTGCACAGTTTTTCACTATCTTACTTTTCCTATTACCTCAACGCTACACACACACTTGGGTGTACATCACTTGCTGTCCCTCCCTTAGTAAATGACAAATACAATATAATTTATTACAAAAACACAGTGGTTATTCAGCAAAATTCTGAGTGCCTTTATATGGTTATTGTTATTATTACCAGACCAATTTCTACCAATGCAGTGTGCCGATAGCTTGCTAGCTATGTCTTCATTCCAAAAAGGCAGAAAATCGCAGCATGTCGGCAGGCCCAGCAGAGAGGAGCACTGTAAGTCTCCTGGCTTGCGAGCTAGCTTGTGGCAGTGGAAATCCCCCCAGTAACACGATGTGTTTTGTTCTAGCCAACAGAGGTGGTTTCAGGCATATTTTTCTGGTTAAAATGTGGTGGGTTGTGTAATCACAAGAAAAACGCTTGCAACCCCAGCCACACCTGAGTCATATGATCAGCTCATCAGATAGCTCTGAAGAAGCCTGACAATGGACTTGATCATTTGTATCAGGTGCATCAGAGCAGGGTTACACCAAAAACACCCTGGACAGCAGTTGGTGACCCTTGCGCTGGATGATATAGTATCCATATTTCAGGAAATTGGGGCGGCTCGGTGGCGCAGTGAATAGGACGTCCGCCTCACAGTTCAAAGGTCCCGGTTCAAATCGGCCTTCCTGTGTGGAGTTTGCATGTTCGCCCCGAACCCGCGCGGGTTCTCTCTGGGCGCTCCGACCCCACACTTAATACATGCATGGCAGGTGAATGGTGCATACTAAATTGTCCTTAGGAGTGATTGGGTGCATGGTTAGGTGTTCGTCTCTGTGTGCCCAGCGATTGGCTGGCAACCAGTTCAGGGTGTCCCCTACCTACTGCCAGTAGCCGTCTGGGATAGGCGCCAGCAAGCCTGTGATCCTTGTGAGGATGAGCAGCTCTAGAAATTGGATGGACGGGTTTCAGGAAATTGTGGTTTCAGTGAATTGTGCTGACACAACCTTAGCATTTGAGAGCAGACACAACGGGTTTGACATTTCACCATGTTGAAAATGTATTTAATCCATCCATCCATCTTTGCCTCCGTCCATCCATCAGTGCGTCCATCCTATCATTCATGCGCACAAACACACCTAAGGACAATTTGGCATATCAAATATACCTACCGTACATGCTTTTGGAAAACAAAGAGTCAAGAGTGAGATCCCACGGATGCACGGAGAAAGAACAATCAAACTCTGCACAAGAAGGCCGGAGCCAGAAGCAGACCCATGACCTCTGTATGTGTGGCAGACATTCTAACCAAGTCTGCCACCGTGCCTCCTTCCTTATTTTGTATAATTCTCAAATATTGTATTCATTCAAGAGTGGCCGATTTATTCACAACATTTTTCTCTGTTGTCTGTCAAACATAAACATTTTTCTTGCCTTGAGGTACATAAGTTGAACTCAACAGCTTTACTGTGCATATCAGTACAATGTCACATAAAAGCTTACACGTCAATGCACATTTCTATAGAACTATGGTCTAGTGATAATTGTATCTGAATTCAAATGCTTTTAGTTTGTGCAACCACTTTGCAAAATAAAATGTATCAAATAACTTTTTTACTTTTTCCCCTTTTTAGTCTTTTTTTACTTTAGTTAACTTTGCATGAGAAAACATCCTTCTGTAGCTCTTTTCCGAGTATATTGGCCTATCTATGCATTTATCAACCCCTGTAATCACTCTGCATCTATCAGTATGTAATAGAACATCAGCAGCTGTGTCATGTTTGCATGAGGATTGACATTATGAACCCATAGATTTGTTTGGATGGTACCAACCAACATCGAGAACCATTCGAGAACCATAGACGGATTGCATATCCGTCTATTTACCAACCAACTAAACAAGCAATCTAGAGCCCTGGAGAGAATTAAGTGACAAAAAAAGAAAAAAAGAAAAAATACTGGCTCTCATCTCTTTTACTGATCAGTTCAAATGTTCTAAAAACAAAGGTTCTACATGACAGTAATTGTATTGGGCAATTACTTTGTCAACATTCTACAAAATAAAACATACATGTTTTTATGCTGACAAATGTGGGCTCATTTTTTTTCCTCATCCATATTTAGCTAGGCAGCATATTCGACAGCACAGCGCAGTTCTGAATTTGGGCGTACCAATCCAAGCTCTGACCTTCCAGTGTGGACTTTGCAGGCTCTTCCAGTTCAGCTCCCTCGTACATTCCAAAAACTTGCACGAGACTAAATTGTCGTTTGAAGCTAATTGTCGATTATCTCTGAGACCTCCGATCGACCGACAACCAGTCCAGTGTGTATCTCGCTTGTCCTCCATTGTCTGACGATATATACTAGCACACCCGCTAGTTTATATGACAATAATCAAAACAGAAAATGCATGGATGGAGTCTATACCAACCCATCTACTAATCAGTCGACACGCTCTTTATATAGTCGATCTAAAATGTACTTAGGTTGGAATCCAAATGATTGTAATTTGCCCATTCTAGTATTGTTTTTGCTTTAAGGTAGTTTTTGTGTGTGATTGTGTGTGGGCTCACTGCACCTTCCCTCTGACATCACTATTACTCACAAATGTCAATATTTGAAAAATTGTGACACGCTCCATCAATCACACGCGGTCAGCCCTCGACCGGTCAATGGCACACTTGACTATCCGGTAGCGTCTCGGCGCCGCTCCTACCGTTTCTCTCAATTTGCTCTTGTTTGAGCCATGCCCATCTTTGTGACATGTTACCGCTTTCTGGTGATGTCTGGCTGATGGGGTTTTTAACTGTGCATAGATAGCTGTCATATTCGTGCTGTCGGAAGTGCATTAACAGCGATTGACCTCTCTGGCTTCTGGTGATGGTCATCTGTCAAAACAGATTGATTCTGAGTCTTTTGAGGGTCAAGAGCCGACACATAATGAGGTCTGACTGCGTGTACCCCTGCGAAGGTTCACTTCAATCCAGGGCTGTAATCCGAGCACAGCCTCGGACCTGGAACGCCTATTGACACACATCGGAGCGTAAAGGCTAAATAAATTAGGCTTAGTCAATACTGCTTCCTCCTCCTGGCACCTGAAGCGGCCACCCAAGTGTAGCCACGATTAAATCTGCTCTGGTCTAAACAGTGGATAGATAATATAGCACGGGCAGTATTAAATCTAGCCATCCATCTTCTATTGTGTTTATTCTGATTAAAATTTGTAGGTGGCCAGAAGCCTCTCTGAGCTGACTGGCAAGGGGCGGGGTAAACCCTGGACTGGATGGAAACTAATTGCACGGCACATACACACGGACAGAGCGGCTCGGTAGAGTAGTAGTTAGCACGTCCGTCTCGCGGTTTCGGGACCCGGGTTCAAATCCGCCTTGTTCTGGCCTTCAAGTGAGGAGTGTGCATGTTCTCCCTGAGCTCGCATGGGTTCTTTCTGGACACATGGGCACACCTTTCAAAAACATGCACAGCAGGTTTATCGGACATACTAAATTGTCCTTAGGTCTGATTGGGTGCGTGAATGGTTGTTCGCCTCCGTGTGCCCGACAATTGGCTGGTGACCAGCTCAGGGTGTCCCCTGCTAGTTGGAATATGCACCAGCAAGCCTATGACCCTTGTGAATAAGTGGCTCTAAAAATGGATGGATGTACACTGACAAGCAGTCACATTCACAATGGGTGATTTAAGCTAGGTTCATAGTGTCAATGACACATATCCCGATTTTTTCGAATGCGACCCAGGCCACTTGGGTATGTGGTACTAAATCCGATACCTATCCGATGTTTCTACACGCGACCAGTCTGAAGAGCCAGCTTGCATTCAACCGACTCGCACGAGACAAATTTTACAATTCTACTCTCACAAAGGCAGAAACGGTTTGGAAAAAAGCAGATCAACAATTGCGGGGTAGCATGGCGCGGTGGTAGAGTGATCGTCTCCCAGCTGAGAGGCTGTGGGTTCGATCTCCCGACCATCAAGACTATGTCGAAGTGTCCTCGAGCAAGACTCTGAACCCCTGGTTGCTCCTGATGCTGCGTCATCAGTAGGTAAATGACTAGTTTGTGTAAAGCGCTATGAGTACCCAAAGTAGAAAAGCGCTATATAAGTGAGAGTAAAATTGCAGATAAGGTGAAGAAGTGAATAACATTTTCTGAGGGAAGGCGAACAAAGTGTATTTTCTAAATGCGAGTGTGTGTGTGTCTCCACTCGCTCAGTGGAGACTGTTGTCACTGCACAAAATGGCATGGACAAATACTTCCCCTTTCCGCTTCCTTTTCATCTTTAATGTAACAGATTGAAAACATCGTGGCTTCGGTATGACAGCCGTCGGGCCATCCATTGTGGTACTTTCGTATATACGAACGTCGAGCGTAATCTGAACGACCGGGATTCGAATCCACAACCTCAGAAACATATTGTGTTGACAATTATCCCATCGTGTACTGTATTTCACATCAGTTGTTGCCATTTCTCAGCTGAATGTGTGTTTTGGGAGCAGGCAAGCTGTCCTGTGTAAAGATTCTCAGTTGAATCTTTTTTTTTTTTTTTTCAGTTTAATTGTGACATTATGGCTTGTGTTTGAAAAGGTGCACTCCAAATATGCTAATCAAACATATGGTCCTTCAGAGCAAACAGGGATTGCTGTTGTTGTCCTACGAGATAAAAAGGTGACTTCCTTTTAAATGTCATTTAAATGCATCCTTACCCCTCGGCGTCTGAGGTTGTTGCATTTTATTTTAGCAAATGTTTGCATATGAGGGAACAGAGATTGCTTACACCTGTTTTTCTTCCTTTTTGCGGCCCATCCTTGCATAGCCCCGCACCCTCCTCCTCTCTCCATCCTCTGCTGAAAGCCATTACAGAAATACAATTTCTAATACCTCCGCACAGGCCTTCGATCGACTGCAAACAAATTTATATTCAGGCGGTAAACAGGGCGCTGCAGAGATTTATTTATCGAGTGTGCAAGAGAGAAACAACAAGCGCGTGAACCCTGAGTAACCTCGGAGCTGACGTGAAGATGGATCAGCGGCCCATGCAAATGCATCTATTGCACTCAGTCATTCAGCACATCTCTGCCTGTAGAATCCCATTAAGTCCCACAGCTGAGGCCATATTTCTAGGCTCCGAGAATACACTTTAGAAGGTGTTCATTACCAATGGAAGTATTTTGTAATTGCTTCGGACCTAAAGGGCATATAAGAAATGTTATTGAAAGCAAACATTTCAGTGAATAGAAACATGTCTATTTTATTTATGTTTCATGATGGACTATTTGGCATTAATAACATGAACAAAAAACTACTAGGAACGTTACTGGTTATTGTAATTGTTACTGGTAATAGTAACACAATGAAAATATATAGCATGTCTGGCCTTATGAAAATGTGTACTTGAATTAGGCCTGGGCAATAAATCGAATTATTTTGATAAATATGGCGTTTTATAAATTGATTATTTGAAGATGTGCTAAATCATGAAATCGAGGTTCAAGGGACAAGTTGCAGAACGTTTGATAAGTGGTTTACAAGAAGTGTTTGCATTAGTTAATAACTATTCAATTGTGGCGCTTAGGAAAATTATACACAAGATATGACTAGCATTTTTTTGTTTGTTTTGCACAAGCTATAAATGTTAATTTTAAAAGTGATTTAAAATAAGTATGCATTCTTGTTTTGGAAAAAAAATTCCACAGGATTTCTTTTGAAGACGTAAATAATCCCTTCTCTGGATTAAAAAAAATGTATTTCTTTGATTTGAATGAATTAAAATTTTTATGGACATAAAAAAATTCAGTCAGTCAAATTCAAATTTTTATGGACATAAAAACTTTAATTTGACTAACTGAATGAATGAATGACTGGAGAAAAAAATCATGATTTTATTTTTGACAATATGACTAATTAAAATTTTTGAGGAGCAAAAGAAAAAAAAATGTAT
Source organism: Hippichthys cyanospilos (assembly GCF_059441005.1). Taxonomy (NCBI): domain Eukaryota; kingdom Metazoa; phylum Chordata; class Actinopteri; order Syngnathiformes; family Syngnathidae; genus Hippichthys; species Hippichthys cyanospilos. Next base: position 25,792,804 of record NC_142370.1, on the reverse strand, counting down.
TCAGACACAATGTATATCAGCTTTTAAATTAAATGTTAACATTCCTTGTTATGTTCACCACATTACTAATGATTTCTTCAAATATAAATGCAGAAACTGGAGTTCTAAATTCACATTTTACTGTTATACTGCTTAAATGTTAAATGTGCTCTCCTGATGCTGTTATCAGTAGCATAAATTGAAGTTAATCAAATTCATATCCCTAAAATAGTGAAATATTTAAAAAAAAAAAAAAATCCCTGCCTATACTTCGCCACAATTGATTCCTCGCAAAACCAGTCCGATTCATTATCCAGATTTCTCTTCCTCAAATGAGGTTCATTGAGAAGAATTGATTGAACTTTTTTTCTGTTCACAAGAGATACCTGACGTCTCTAGATTGCAATGCTAATCCCAAGACCCGCCTCTTCTCAAATACAAGCCAATCACATTTATTTGTGCTTTGTCACCAACAACTGGGCTGAAGTGTTACCAGAAGTTTGTCCAAAAAAAAAAAAAAGTATTGGCACATGCTTAAAGAGATATATTTACTCACAGCAGCCTGGAGCCCTGATTTAAAGATCTTCCTTTGCTGTTTTTTGGGGGGTTTTTTGCACAGCATTTTAACGGAACATATCTTTTGTTGGTCAGTTACAGCAGATCAATTTACACACCACTGTGAGTAATTGGAAATAAAATCAATTCGCATAAAAACAAAGTAAATGAGAGAAATGAGACATGGAAAATAAAGTTTGATGCAAAATTACAATAAATTGAATTTGTTTGGTTTTTGATAAAATTCTTGGACAGCAACTCATGAACAATTTACTCCAGTGCTCACATGATTGTGTAGCGTACGCCTCAAACAGTATGTGTGTGTGCGTGCGTGCGTTTGTGTGTGTGATGTATAGCCTCAACCCCATTTTTATTACATGAATATTTTGATCCCACTCCTGCTTTTCTGGTTTGTGCTCTAAATAAAATCCCAAGAAGTCAAACATTCACTTGCAACTTCTTGAGCTCTGTTTGTCTATTTTGTTCTGGACTAATTACAAATCTGCTACAGCTGAACCTCTAACTGCTTCTAAATACCAGCTGTCATGACCTCTGAACCCATTAAGTGTGCCTTTCACATGACCCAAGCTGAGGAGTCTCCAATGATTTACATAAACCATTAGTTGCATCAATGTGGGCCTGTATGATGCAAATGAATGTTGGCATTGTTGCAGTGAAAAATAATCTTGCTATTTCCAACTATATAAATGGATGCTAGGGGGCCCCCACGAAGGCCCCTACGAGTAGGGCTCAGCCTTCATCCCCGGTCGTTTGACCCTGCTCGTTTTCTCAGTTTCCCGCAGCTTGCTGACTGCGGATGACACACATGTCCAGCTATTGGTGGAGACTGGGGAGCGTGGGTGTGGGGGGCACGCCATCTTCATCTATATGCTGGAAGAAAATGTCCCCTTTCTCGGCCACGCGTGACTGCGTGCGGGAGAGGCCGGCCACAAGGTGAAGCCGTGTCCAATGATTATGCAGGGCAGATAATGACTTCCTATCTGGTGAGAACGGCCGGAGGGGACACTGGGCCAGTGTGGACCGACTGCAGCCGAGTCAGAGAGGTCATAGAGCGGGTCTACGGCGGAGAGATCCCGCCCAGAAATCTGTCACCTATACGATCGCCGCGGACGGACGCGTTCAGGATTCTCCTCGGTCCTTCAACTCTGCTTTCACGGCTTGGCCCGCCGCACCGTCTCTCGCTGGCAGTGCATTGCTCTCTTGGGGGGAGGGGGCAGGGAAGGGTGTGTGTGTGTGTGTGTGGGGGGGGGGGGGGGGGGGGGTCCTCCACTCGCGCCTAGCCCCCACTCGTGTCATGTCCCCTGGTCATGGTTGGTGCAGGGCCTGGGGGACGCGCGTCAACCCGCTCCGAGACTCCACAGCGATATTGTGATTGTACGCACCTTAAAACGCAACTTTTGAGTCTGACCAGGCGGTGGGAAGTTCACGCGCGCTTAACCGACGCGGAGGACCTGCATGGAAAGAGAACAACTTTGGAGCGGATGAAAGTGTGGGTAAGTTGTCGCTATGATGACGAGCGTGAGTGTCCAAATGAAATAATGAAAAATTCGGCTGAAACTTTTACTGAACGGGAATTAGCTGAAGTGTAAAGTGACGTGTCAATTACCGGCCACTTGATTAGGTGCACATGCAATTGGAGATAACCTAAATGTTACAGTAATTTTCAAACTTGCTTAATCTAATAAAACGCCCAATAGAACACGTGTACCAGCTAATTGCTGAATTAAACAACAGGCTGAAAAGTTGTTCACCAACTAAAAGGTTCATGTAGGCCTCCCCCCATAATAGCAACTTTTGTAAGCTTGTTGCACAAGAAAAAAAACAACATAGCTTAACGTATAAAGGACTTTATTACCTGTATATTTAGCATGAAATAAGATTATTTTTTGATTGTATTTTATTTTATGTGGACATTTGTAACTTCCTTTACCTTACATCTTTTTACATGTTAATGTCAGTTTTAGTGAACTAAAAGTACAATTCATGAAAGCAGCTATATCAAGCTTATCAGTTTATTATTCAGCTATGCCTGAAAGATGATCAAAAATTAGCAGCTGCACCATACTCAGTAATATCTAGTTAATTAAGATGCCGTCATTAAAATATCAATAGCTTTTGAAATTTATTTCACACAAATTGCGTGATAAAGGGCACTTCCCAGTACCCAAAACTTAAGCGCTGTGAATGAAGTTTCCCACTTTTCAACACCCGCCTGTACATATGAAAGTTTGCATTGTACTCATGCGTGACCCTTTGGGTGCTATATGCAATATGTTTACTACAAATGTTGTCTCACAAAAGACGAGTGTAGAACAGTAAGAGGCCATCTTAACTTCAGTGTATATTCACCCCAGAGCATGATCAATTATTTCCCTTTGCTCTCATTAGCCTTTGAATAATGCATCACACTAGTGACTGCCACGGCCACAGAAAGTTGAGTAAAAGTTAAGCCGGAGTGCTCACCGGAGTATTGATTGCGTGTCTGTTTGTAATGAAAGCCTTTGTGTATTGATTTCAGTTCGCACCACCCTTACACATGTCCACCTTTTTAACATAATTGCTGTCACAGATCATCATTCTCCTGAACGATGAATCCTGGGCAGAGAGCCAGAGGAAGGGTACATATTTGTATAGTTAAAAAACGAAACAAAAAAACAACAGGCCCCTAAAGTTTGAAAAAAAAAAAAACCAATCCCATTCTATTTGACTTTCCATGCCTCATACCGATTCGTCATTTGGTCAATAATTTCAGGTGACAAACTGGATGCTATGTTCTCATTACTATTACAAGGGCAAATGCCTTTCACAATGGCGGTCAGGTCTCAGAACATCTTTAGTCAGAACAAGTGGTGTGCCGGAAGCTCCAGTTTTAGGCTCAGTGTTGCAAACATCAGTGTGGATCAAACTAGATGCTATGTTTTGTTTTTGCTGATTTTTGAAATGGCTAAACCAAAACTAAACTAGTGTGTGAATGATAATCAGTAAAGTAAGGAGCATCCCTGAAAACCAGAACTTTCATCTTACATGTACGCATTAATTTGATGTAAACAACTGTGAAGTATAAGACTCTTGTTGAAAGGTGTGGAAAATTAACCCAATGTAAAACCTAGAATATTAGAGTTAAGCATGTCACTGGCATTAAACTGAAATATCGTCACTTTTCAGATGTCCCCAAAACTGTCATGTTTGTTAATGTCGCATCATCAAAGAGAGAAAGCCATTTTCGATCATTTAGTTTGGCCAATAGTGTGTAAAAATATTACCCACTTGTGTGGACTAACCGATAATAAGGATTCTAAAAAATACATATGAAATTTACCAAAATGTGATTTTTGAGGTTATGTGATAATACATCCAGATTGTTTATTTACGTTTCCTCTTTTCACATTAAATGTGATGTTAAATGTAAATGTCACACTAAAATGTTATCTTTACTACTTTTCTTTGCCAATTGGCTTGCACAAATGCTGCAATCAATGTGTGGCCCTCAAATAGGGTGAGCAAATGGGTCTTTGCTGTAAAAAATGGGACCAAAAGTGAAACTGACTCTCACTAACAAACTAAGGAAGTAATGGAAACAGTGCCTCCCTGGTGTAGATAATAATGCATAACAGTCAAAAGCACTGTTCCAATTGGTTTGTTAGAGCGTCATCGCTGAGATTTTGCCTCAAACTGTGCATTCATAACATTTCGCCATTTCTGCTGATGCTGCATTCGAGAGACATCTCGAGTGATGCGTAAGGTGACAAACTGTATGAAACAGCAAGCAGCTCACTGAGGAAGGGGACCAAAAATCATTAGCTGGCCCCCCATTAGCTGACCCAACTCCTCGGGCTGCTCCTAACCTCCTTGTGACCACAAGGAGGAGTGGCTCATTAGGGCTATCTTGTAAAAGGGTCATCTGTGCATTTTCCTCAGGAGTTTCTGCCGGTTTTGGCGTTTTCTGCCTCCGCGGACGTGCCCTAACCCGATCTCCTTGTTCAGTGTATATACTGCCTGTGCGTCATTCTTCAATTATGCTCTGACAGCACCAGAATTACTGTGGGCTGGATGCCCAGATGACTGAGGCAATGCTTATCGATCTGTCCTTTTTCCTTCTCGCCTCTTCTGTGACTGGCTGAAGCCTCGGTGTCCCCTCCGCTCGCCTGGCTATTTTTAAGTAAGCGAGTCATTGCTCAAACATTTAGCTTGATTCTTTTTTGCCTTCTGGCCTGCATCACTTCTATTATCTTTGCAGCCATTAATCAGCAGGGGCGCCTGATTTGCACTCCTGGAAGCTGAAGTTCTTAATTAGGCGCACCTCCTTCTCTGTATTGGTTCTTGATAGTCGCTGCCCTCTAATTCTCCAGCTCACTTACCTTGACATTCATTTTCTTAAAACACAGGCGTCGACATTTATCCTAAAAGTGACCTTTCCGTCTGCTCTGCTTTTCCAAGTGGCTAGAGGCCTGTTAACCTTCCCGGCAATGAATTGAGGCCTGAGACATTGCACTATATCTGGCACGCTGACTAGGTTAAGCAGTGACGGCGGCAGCGGCAAAATTTTCTCACCGGCGAAGGCGGCGACCGCAAAACGTAAGATGGAGCTCCGCTTTAAGTCATTTGTTTCAATAAGTAACATGTGATGAGACCTTAATGCCAAACCCAGAACCCTCAGTGGGAAAAGAATGGAGACATTAGTCATCAGTGTATATTTGGCGAGGAAGTGTAAACTGTTAACGTGTCATTGACACAGAAAGGCCTTCAAACAGATTCTGAAAACCTCTGACGAAAACATCTGTAAAAAGCTGCAAAGTTTGTTTAAATGACCAAATCCTAGTTGCGCATACCATTCTCCATATCTACAACACGCAGCTGCACATTCTTCAACTCAGCAAAGCCATGCGGGACCCATTTTGTGGCTGCAGCACCTGCGGAACTATTCGCCGGCCGGGCCGGGCCGCCGCTACCATAAACGTGATGTCTTCGAAGCCCTCGCGCTCGGAGGCTTCCGTGAACATCTGCTACCTCTTGTGACAATCATTTGCTGTGTTTGTGTGACAAATAAAGCAGCGTGGAGATGTTGCTGTAAACACAATTGTCCATCCGCCCGCTTACACCACCTAAAGATTTGCCACTTGCCTGCAGGCCTCCGTTAAACTTGCCAGGATTCATCTCTATTACGCAGACAGGAAAATGGCTCCTGGATGAACACTATAACCTATTGTCTCGGGCAACATTTGATAAAACCATTTTCTTGGAGGTGATGAGGATGTTATTTAATTTCCTTGTTGTATAAAACAAGCCTGTGAATATTCATTAGTCTTCCTCGTTATCACAACAGGCAGTCAATGCTCATTTTTCTTGTACAAATTTGCTGGTTTAAGTCGAGTATTTTTTTTCAACGTTTAAAATGTTGTAAAGAACCTCTGATTTGAATTGTGTTTAGTCGTTAATCTCAATGTAATGCATGGCCACAACCTTGACCTCATTTTGTTTCGTCCTAGATAAGGTTTTACAAACCTCAGCCAAGGCAGCCATTTTAGATTATAAAAATCTCAAAGAAAATAGAAACAAAAAAAGGGAAAACTCAAAATTTCAATGCAACAAACCTATATAACTATAAACTATAAACTATAAACCTATAAACCTATATAACTGGGTATATATAACCTATATATATTTGAAGTTGGTCAATGTAACACAATAATTTAAGTTTTGCTAATGGGAAAATTGATTTTCCTCATGTGTTGGTGTCATGAGGGGTTTGGTTTTGTTGTGTTGCTGTACGTGTCTCCACTTGGGTTCTATGCAAGTTTTCATCCCTTTTTTTCGGAGTCTTGTGTTCAGTCTTGTCATAGGTTATGCGATTTTTTGTTGTTATTTTCAATGTAATGTTTTTATCCTGTTTTATTGTTGCCCTAAATAAGTTATAATTTTTAGCACACCCAATCTCTCTTTCTCCCTGCATTTTTGGTATGAAGCCTCTCCTACCACGCCTCGCCATGACAGTCCACACATTTTTTTAACAAAATAAAGGTTGACAGTGCTAATTCTCCTTTGTATTCTTATACAGCTTAAATATATAAGTACAAATTATTAAAACAGATGTTTTCAACAACTAACTTGCTCTGCTGTGCTAGCAATATATTTAGCCATGAATGTGGCTAGTTTATATTTGAAAGTGGTTCTAACTTCAACTACTGTTTGAGCCTCAATCAAAAACACAGCCTGTTTTCAAAAGCACCCCTGCCCCCCTTCAAACAAATGTCACTAAAGGTACAGAATTAAAAATGTTCCAATTCCAATTTACCCATTAACTTGGGTCTGTTTAATTGTACACAAAGTTGATAAATAACCACGACTTACTCTTTTGAATATAACAGCTTGCAAAAAACGTATTTTACACTCTACCTTCATAGGATGATATTTTAAATATTACATGTGTTCTGCCTGTCACTATAATTCATTGCATATATGAAGAAAAATTATAATCAGCATTGATAATAATAATAATAATAATAATAACGTCAGAATTTAATACATTCAATTGAATTCTTTACCCTTGCTGGCCTCTTCTTGTATATTTCCTTTAATGTAAGAATGGTTGTTGTTTTTATGCGAGAAATCAGCAGATTGATGTAATTTTTATCTCGTCTTTCTGCAATCAGGATTCACAGGACCATAGCCACTTCCAGGGGTCAGGACAAGAACACTGAGCTGCATGGAGAAGGTCGACATCAACAAGTCATTGTGTCAAACAGAAATACAGTACATCAAAGTTGGTTCCCGATCACAAGGCAGGAGGATTTCAAACCAAATGGACTCGTGTGCACGACTCTACACTCACTGCACGCACCCGTGGAGACCAAGATCTGGAGGACGTCCGCTGGGCTGCAGTACTGTCAAGATTTTGTAAAATTGCTTATCGACAAGAGGGCAACATTATTATTGATTTTGTCACCGTACACAACTTCCCACGTTTGAAAATTAATCTGTGGTCAACATGTTTAGGACTATACACAGTTAGGTTCACAGAAACCACAAGTGGTGATTATTTGTTTCATTTATCAATAATCTAAGAATCTGATTTCTGTTTGCTGATTTTAAAATAAGGTATAGCCAATATTAAAAAATAATCCACTTTGAGTATAATTGAATTTGCATGGCGTGCATGGAAATACAATTGCTCTTTCTGTCGCACTAAAAAAAGTGATTGCGGGGTTTTAATTCATTATAAATAAAACGCCGACACGTGACGATGAATTAATTTAAGAAAATGTCCCGATCCATCTTATTGAGGTCCTAATAATTAATAAAGCGCATTTACGTGCATGTCTAAATGCATGTTAATGTGTCGAAACGTGTTGCGGGGGACTTTGTGCGTGTCTTTATTGCGCCTCCTATCGTGGCACAAAATGAGACTTGGAAGAGCGGAGCAGACAATAACAGGCTGTCTGGGCTGCTTTGCTAATCCACCAATAAAGTGCAAGTATATTTCTGCCAGATTTACATCTCATGGAAGGCAAATGATCGTAAACCCGCGCCCCTTAAACGCCGTTACATCCGAGCCAAATGCAATGGGCTTCTATCATGTTCATGTCTATTTTAATATCACGAAATGGCCCATCAGCCCCTTTCACTTAATGTAGTGGAGTGTTTTGTTTCGACAAGACGCGGATGGTTTTCTAAACAGCGATGACAAAACAGGCCGAACGTCGCCTTGAATCAAAATATTCTCGCAGCGGCCGGTCTGCACATGAGGACAAGTGCATGCGCGCCAGGCCAGACCAAGCCACTAATCTATGCAGCTAAACCAGAGTTCACCTTTAACCTCCTGACCCGCGTCCAGCCGCGGGACAATGACGACCCGGTCACCGCGGAATTTATTCTTGTAGGGTGACTTTACCGCCTGAGCTGATTCTGTTTCTCCTTGCTTTTGTTGTGCCACGGTGGCTCTGCATGCGTCCACGCGCTAATATTTCACCCTGCAGCCGAATTAAGAAGGAGACCCCTCCAGTCATATGATGAGGGGCGAGATCATTTCCTAGCACGACGGACCACTCGCATTCTAACCTCTTTCAGGATCCATCTATTATTTTCATAATCCGGAAAATAAGGCGGCTCACTCTGTTACCATGGAGGAACGTGCCTGTTTGGGAAGGATAGACCCACTTATAGCAACGCTGACAAAATAACTTGTGTACGAATGTTTCATAATATGATTCAGCATAAGAACCAATAGTAAACATAACCTTTAGAAGATCCATTACTTTTATGTTAGCTGTTTATACACTCCCTGGGCACTTCATTAGAAGAGAGCTGAATATTAATTATTTTGATGGGGCATAAAGTAATGTGGCGGTTGTGGTGCATCAAATCTTCCAATACTTTGTGTATTATCGCTACTGCATAAGAGGCAAAATATTTTAGATAGCTCGCAAAGAGATAATTAATAAGAAACCCGTGATATTGTGCGGTGCAGGTGTATATGTTACGGATTGTGTAATATTGAAAGAAATTCAACAAAATGATCTTTTAAAGTAATCGCTCTCCTCTTGATTTCAGAGTAAGCATACACGGATTTACACGTTTGTCAATAAATAATACACAGAATGCATTCCAGACAAAAAATTAACTCAGTTCATATTCAACGTGTTACGAGACAAAATAAATAGATACATAAACACGCACACATCTAATTCACAGAATAGATTTTTAAACATAATGCTATTTTTTTACAGTTACTTATGGAGTCGCGTGACCATTTGTATTTTTGCTGAAAAGCATTGAATGTATAATTGATCTTATTTGCATTTTAGATTTATTATTATCTAGTTTTCAATAAACATCGCTGACCAAAGTGTGTTTATATTTTGTGCATGAGTGATAAGAGTGTGATGAAAGTGAAAAGAGGAGTTTGGGTGAACTATCACTTTCATTTCCTTGTGTGGCAGCTTCAGCACTTAAATTGATGAAGCGCATTGTTTGCTCAGACCTGACATTTAGTTCCAACGCATTTGAGTGTGACGTCGCTCTGATGAATTTTTGCACTTGTGTAATTTGTGTGTGTGAAGATTGATGCCTAGCGCGTGAGACTGACAGCCATGTGCTCTCACACAAACACGAGAAAGGTGCACGGATGAAACGGAAAGTCAAATTCCACCAGCATATTAAATAATTTGCAACACTTATTGTTCGGTTGTCATATTAAAATCTCCAGGTAAACTATTTTACCCGAATGTATAAATTGTAAACATATTCATCCATGTATCCCATTATTCAGACAGGATTTGTTAACGTCAAGGTGCAGATTACGACGTACCCCTGCTGAGATGTACGTCGCCTATAATTTGTGTCTGAATCTCTCGACTGCTGTGTTTTGCCCTTGACTGGAAGTCAGGGTAGGAGTGGACAAAGAGATTACGCACAAACATTCTGCTAAACTTTGCCTCAATTTAAATGTTTAAAATCTATCTTGTATTGCCTGTAAAGAATATAGTTGTCAAAGTCAAAAGATCAATTTGCATAATATACACGCAATATTCTCAACGGTTAACAATTAATGAAAGTAATCTTGTGTAATAATGCAAGTGTGCAGAAAAATTTCACATTTGCCTCACCTGATTTCACTGCAAGTCACGATATTTTAATTTCTCCCATTTGACTGACAAACAAATTGCAGCTCAAAGTTTAAATGAAATAGGCACCTGTGTGGATATGCACGCCTGTGAAACTGTGTGTGTTTCCTCCGATACAAAGCACCTAATTTGACTAATCGTTCGCTCGTATCGCGTTCAAATGCTTAGATAACAAATTGTGGCTGCAGAGCGCCACCGAACAAGACAGCGATCTCGTAGTGGCTCGCCTCTCTCTTCTGCGGCTCCACTCCGGGGAGCAGATGCTTGGGGACAGCTTACAGCCTCAGCACATTTCCGTGTGCAAAGCAAACAGCAGCACTCAGCACTTCTGGCTGTAAGAGAAATCTGCTCCTGAAAGAGCGCGCGCATGCTTTGTGGGGGAGGCAGGGAGGCCTCCGAGTTAATGCGAGCTATCACGAAGAGAGCGGTGAAAGGGTGCATGCAGAGGTGAAAGTGTGTCAAGGTCGCCCGTCTGTTGCGCGAGAACGTTATCAATTCCCTCACACGTCTGGCGGCGGGAGCGTGCATGGGCAGGGCGGGGCAACATACTGGCGCTCTCTGTGCGATCATGAGCATCACCTGTGTGTCGTTTGGCATGCCCTTGTCAGAAAGTTGCAGACACATCCAATGCGAATTGCAGATTCAGTCACTCAATTGGAGGAATGCGCCTTGAATAGTTTTATTGCTTTTGGTTTCTTGCCCATTGCTGTTCGGCTTTTGCTCAACGCAAGCTCATGTCCAAACGCGTATGTGATTTGACCTGCAACAGCATGTTATCTCTAAACAAACCATCATAAATGAGCCCTGCGATGCTTATTTGTCTGAGGGGAAACCAACACAATCCTCCACACTCCTCCCCCCTCCTTCTCTCTCTCGCCGACTTCCTCTTCTGCCCCCGAAGCGAGGTTGCCATGGCGACAGATTCATAGACATTAGGAAGGAGAGGAGAAAAGGAGAGTGGGGTAAGGGGTGCAGGTGGAGGGGGGATGCAGGAGGAAGAATGGGTGAGATGCGCCTGAGTCGGAGGATGCGCTGATGTGTCTTTCTTGTCTCATCTGTCAGCAAGCAGCATTGTGTCAGCCCACGCCGGCCGGGGGAACAGTTCATGAACTTTTCTCAATCAGATTCCTGTCAGCCGCCATCTTGGCTGTATGTCATGGAGGACACAATTGATCGGCATGCTGATTTTTACTGCTGTACAGTGTGTCACGGGATGCACAGTTCTTCTTGCTTACTGTTAAGTTCAAATGTTGCATTTTGTTGTTTGATTGAATATTATGAAATAAGTTTTAAAAAATTAGAATAGTTAATATCTAACCCGCATTGAAACACACATGTATTGCTTGTCAGAAAGAGACGCATATAGGAAAATGTAAAACACATTTTAATCTTACTTTCCCTATTACCAATAAAATACAAATAAGATAAATGGTCTATCAATAGGAACAAACCGAAAAAATACTATGATACAGACATAACCCATTTTTTTAATTGATCTAACAAGGTTCCAATCATATCAATCAATCAGAGCACATTTTTTCAGTGAAGTTGGCGAAGTGACAAGTTGCAGAATTTTTTCCTTCAGCCCACTCAAATTGTTCAATTCAAACCAAATTGCAGCAATGCCTTCCCTGTCGACATGTCATGTGTTTATTCAGAACACATGACCTCTTTTCATCTGTGAAGCCCTTTGAGACTTCGGTGATTCAGGCCTATACAAATAAAATTTGATTGATTGATTGATTGAATTCTTTCTGGCCTTCCCACTGCCTGCTCTTCAACTCATATGAGCGAATGGCAACCCAGTCCAGCAGGGGCCAAGTAATAAAAGGTCAATGGCAGGTCATAACCGCTGACGGTCTGACCTCTAAAAGGACATTTGGAAGAAGGGGCCGATCTGACCTTGCTTCTTCCCCTAATAAGGCAGAACCCCAACACACGCACTCAACCTCTGGAGCTCATCCGCAGCCTCCATCACATGACCAGGGCGAGGCGTCGGAGGGAGGATGATAAATGACGCTTTTAGTACCTGTTTAGAATGAAGCTGTCCACGCCGCACTGTAATTACCCACTCCCAGGCGGCAGCTGCCCAACATAATTGCTTTTTGTTTGTTGACCTGGTTTATTGTGCAGAAAGATGCCTTTGGTTGGTTAAAATGAGGCGTACAGCAGCGGGTACCGAAGAGCAAATGTTCAAAATCCAGGCAGCTCACATGTGATGCCGGTCACGTTCCTTGTTTTAGAACAGGAGGTCGAAAGAGCCACAGAACTTCAGCACCCGCTTGCTACATACCGCAGAGATGGGCGGACTTACAATTCGACTAACGCAGGGTGTTTCTTCTGGGTACCAGAAGGTCCCAAATTCACACAAATTCTCTTAAAGGAATACTAAAACTATATAGCTATTTTCAGCTGTAAAAAGTTTCTATTTTGTCCCTAGTTTAATTCATAACTATGTTTTTTTATCTCCAATGAATAATTGCAAAAACACATTTTGCTACTTGCGACCAATCATGGATCATTTTGTGAACAGCGTATGACCAATCCCCCCGAATGAGAAACCTGAGATTTAGTGTAAATGTAAATAACAATGTTTTGATCACTTCTTGATGCAGTCATTTCATTTTCATTGAAATTATACTTATGTAAAAAAATAAGTGTTGGATGACCAAAGCATGTTCAATTTCTTTTTGTAGCCAAATGCATCGGAGAACCATCGATCCATCCATTATTATCTGTTTAATCTGGGGTCGCGTCGCGAGGGCAGCGGTTTTATCAGGGAAGCTCAGACTTCCCTTTTCCCAGCCACTTTGTCGAGATCAGTTCACCAGGTGTCCAGGAGGAGTTGTGGGAGTAATGCATTACAAAAGTAATGTAATTGCTGTAATGCATTACATTTTGCTGTAATGTGGTAGTGTGATTTTTTTACTCGCTTGGAATACTAATACACTTATTACAAATGAGAGTATTAAATAACATTTTTAGCCTGCGAATGGTGTTGTTTCCCCAAATTTGCCAAAATCACAGAGAGGTCGGAGGAGAAAAGTCCGGGCCAAAATGTTTACTTGCTGTTGTTAGTATCTACTTTAGCAGAGATGATTGCGACAGCAGCAGACCACAGGTTGAATATGGATAATGCGTACACAAGATGGTCATATGCCCATTACGTTCAGTTTGTCAGACATAATGACAAGAAGAATATATTAGTTAGGTGCACTTTGTGTGCAACACCTGAAGAGACCACTACTCATAACAACAGTTGTAGGTGAATTATGTACTGTACTACAATGATGCCGTTTACTTGGCCGAACTCCTCTTTCCAACCCTGGAATGAAACAAATTAAAAAACGTGAACGTCTCCTCAGAAAAGGTGGGTGTGTATTTACTCTTGCACTGGAGGTACAGGGGCAAAAGAAGGGCCTTATACCGTCATAGTGCTTCTCCCAATTTGTCTGCTCGGATAGGCCCTGTGCTTAAAGTGCAGAATAAGCAGGAAATTCTTTGAAATGCATCAATGAAGGAAACAAAAAAAAACACTTAAGGGGCGTTTAGCATGAAAGATTAACATTATAAAATGGTTAGAAGCTTCAAAAGGTTGGGTTTCCATGATACTGGTCCTTTAAATCAGATTTCCCTTGGGGGTAATATGACCTCAATACAAAAAAATAAACACACACACACACACACACATATAAAGCAGCAAATATTAAAAAAGCAAACTTTGGCTTGATGATGTTGCTTCGGGTTCTTCAAGGTTGTTTGGAGCAGTGGTGTGGCATGGAGGGCACTCTCCCAGGTTACAGACATTTTGCATTTTGCAGCAAAATGCCATGAATTTGAACCGACACGTTTTGTTTTCATTTTTAACTTGCAATGGCAGGAGGGGGAGAACAGGTGCTTCTGGGTGCAGATATTCTTGGCACACCATTTTCATGATGGACCATCCAAGAAAAACTGGATATTGTGAGTAAAGATCGGCCGAACCCTGTGCTAACTAGTTTCTCCCAGCAGGGAATCGGTTTTGTCCGTCATTTTCATACAGGCAACGTTGATCGGCATCCATGACTATATAGCCTGTTGAACGCTCATTGTTGGCATCGAAGAGTCTTAAAACTTATTCCAGAAACACGTGCAGGCAAACGCGGCTTTTCAGCATTCAGCATTAGCCTCCATGTCCATAGAAGACTTGCTGGTGGACCTTAAAAGTACAGATAGAGTGCTCAGCAAAGCCATTGAGGTCTTCTTGTGGAAAGAATAAGGGGTGGATTTTTTTTTTTTTTTTTTTTTTAATAACGAGGCACTGTGTTGATCCACATTGGTGATTGCACAGATCCACATTGGTGCTTACCTAAAAAAAATGGTTTTAAATGCTTTGCAAATGACAAATTACTTGATTAGCCCATATTAAGGGTACTGTAATGTATATGTGTGGATTTTCTAGCCTTGGTGTCATATTGATGTTACTATGAGCTGTATTAGGTAGGAATAAATATGTGGTTACTGAAGGCCAGGGCTAAAATGCACTGCCAGCCCCTGGTTTTGAGGTTGAGGGCAAATCACCATTTTAATCCAATTCATCCATCTGTTGAGAGGTCAAACCTTCTCAATTTTTTCGATGTCCTTTAATGGAATTGACTTTCCAGGTGTCTTTTACCACTGCCTGAAATTTTGAGGTTAATATCTTTTTTCGAAGGTACTGCTTGTTATGGATCTTTGGAAATATTTGAGACATACATATACATTAATCGGAATTAGAAGTAGAATTAGAAAATGTCAACTTTCATTATTTGACACATCAGGACCCTTTTTGTCATAGTCATATCACTTATTAGAGTAAACGGAATTAGGACGGCTAGCTTTATAGCTAGAGATGAACACAGCGCCACCTGTTGCAGATGGATGGATGGCGTTCATATGCTTCACCGGAATGGAGACAATTGACCTGTGAGCATGTATTGACATAGCCAATGTTTCTGGAATACCTTCCCTTGGAATTCCCACCCCACATTCTCACACCACATTTTTGGCTCCACTCCCAAGAGAAGTATGAAACTGTCAGCACCTGTGGCTCAGTATCACGAGGACAGTGATTATGATGCCTAGGTAAACAGCCCCCTGTTTTGACCTATGGAAAGCATAAATTTGACGTCCATAAATCCTCGCACGTTTCAGCTACGTTTGGATTTGCGGTGCTTCTGTTCTCACAGGCAGCTCGAAGCAAGTGTCAGGTATCGGAGCTGCCGTATGAGCAGCTTTCATCCTGGTCCAAGTTCTCACATAACTCAGGCGCGCAGCCTTTATCACCGCCTCATAAATAACTTGGCTATGGTCTGATAATGTCTGCTTAATGCCTAGTCAATAAAGCTCTCAGTAAGAGAGGCCTTTTTTAGCCTCTCTGCTGTACATAAATATAAACAACACCGTGGATTGATGTGATGGGCAACGCGGCGGATGTTGGCGCAAAAAGGAGGCAGCGTGCAGGCCTGGGGAGCTGAAGGTGGGCCGTGGGGCTGCAGGTGTTTTGAGGAGATAGTGGGATGTAATGAGGGGGCCGCAGGAAAAGGGCTGAGTGGATAGCCTTGACTGATCACCTGTGAAAGGCATGGACACACACAAATGCTAGCACGGAGACACTGACTCACAATCGTTCACCCCAGCACGTACACACACACACACACACACACACACACGCTGGCATACACACAGTCATTAGATAAAGCTAGGGTGTCTCTGCTCGACACAGAAAGCGCATCCTCCCAATTTGAAGGTCATTAGTATATTAGCATAACTCCACTCCCAAATGAACTTTGATTGTTTGTCGTTAGAGTCCTTTGCTGAAGCAAGTGGTAAGTGAATATGTTTTGGTTTCGAGGCGAGGTGAGGGTGGTTTCTTTTTCAGTCTCCTCCTACAGTGTGGAAGTGCAATTTTAGCCTTTTAAGTGATTTGTGTGATGTTTATTTTTCACAGAGCAAGCTGCAATATTTTTTGTCGGCTTTATGCCCCAAAATTTCTCAAAGAATACAAAAAATCTCCATTCATATCAGTTGGAGTATTAGAGGTCATGAATAAAAGTAATGAAAGAGAATCAATGGGTGATTTACCGTAGGCATGGGGATTTTGAGTTGATAGTGCAGTTTATCAGTTTATTTCGCAAATCTCAATGGGTGAGTAATGAAAATTAAAAATGATAAATACATAGTACTGTGTAATATGGAAAAAAAAAACTCTTATGTTTCTACAATGTTCTAGTTCCAATATGGTGTTTTTCCTCAAATGTTAATGGCATTAAAAGCATATTTCAAACAAATTTGAGTAGTGCAACAACAACTTTTTCAAGGACTGTGCACTTTACGGTAAAATTTCATGTAATAGGCAATGTTGCACCCATCCATGCTCCTCCAGCAGTGCCAAGAGCAGGTAATGTAACAATTTGTCATTTTTCATACAATGTAACGGCACAAAACTCTCTTTTAGCTCAAACACTCCAAATTCCGGTCACAAAACTCAGCTCACAAGCGACCAGCAAAACAAAACAGTCACATCTCGTTTCAGCAAGCCATTCCCGCACCTGCCCTTCAGGCCAGATTAATAATCAACCCACTTATAATCCAATTTTTACATTTGTGAAACAGTTTAATTAAACATAAATTGATCACTCATGCCAGAAGAGTGAGGCACAAGAATGATGTAATGCAAAAATGTTGTGTTGAATGCTACACGGGTATTGCCCGTGCACTATATATATCAATGTAATGCTATAAATGATTGAGGGTTATACACAATACTACGATACATATTGTAATATGGAACAGCCCCATTTCCGCTCACTGACTCACTTCTGTTCTACATATTGGAAATGTTTCTTCCCTTTGACAAAATAACAGCTTTACAAAATTAGCACCAGTGTCATCCTTTCTTGAGAACTAAGGCCAGATGTTAATTTTTGGCTTTGCCTCAACACAATGATGGAAAATTTATAACTGAATCAAAATGCACTTAATGCCTGCAAAGTCACCTCTCATTTATGATTGAAGAGCAAGGAATCGCTGTATATTGGTTCTTTAAATCCTTCCACTATTAGCCATATTTGTGTGATGCATTTATCATGGATTAAAATTAGGCACGAATGAAAGTCATCTACTAGAATGTTGTCAAGGATGTGGGGTTTCATTGTCTAGTGTACATTGAAAAGGGACACTTATCGAGCGTGCGCACCAGTCATGTGACCATCCAATTGTAGCGCGGCGCCAGGGGCTGCTGTAGTCAATGTGACGGCTGGAATGGAATCAAACTGAGCCCTGGGGAGACAAAAGAACACTGACAGGGATGTGCTGGGCTGAGTGAGGATGTTTGATTGTGATCCATGAGTTCGCCAGTGCAGCAGAAGCTAAGCTTGGAGAAAAGCAGCTGGGAGAGACTGTGACGCCAAGCAGGTTAAGAATGGGAGCGATGACCTGATCTGCTCAAACTGACATGCTTGCGGGCTCTAACTGACAGAATGGTTGTGATGTCTACAAAATTACTGAGAACATTCTTTGGGAAGGTCTAAAAGCTCAAAATTAACATTCAGCACCCATAAAAAGATTTAATATACTACATACAGTATAATATGTGTTTTAGCTTCAGGCTCCTCTACATGAATGACTCACAATTACGCATGAGATCAGAGCTAAACCTGTAAATCACTGATTCTTCTTGCACCTGTAAATCACTGATTCTAAGCAACACTTCTGATAATTATTGATCTCACTGAAGGAGGTTGAGGAGCTAAGCACACACCACACAGAGAAGAGGACAGAGAAAGGATGCTAATCGTGAAACTGAGTTTGCAAAAGACTCAAACAAAAGCTGTTTAGCAAAAACTTGCCTGGAACCACGTTACTGTAAAGAATAGTCAACTTGGAACAGCAAATTAGTTGTGTCTGAAATGGGAAACAGCTACACAGTCAGCATAAACGACAGGCCTGTGAAAGCACAGACATTTTAGCTGTGCTAGCTGTCCAGTAGATCCCAGTCCGTTTGCTGAGTGTTCAACACGGACGCGTTGTTACGGAAGCAAAAGAACGGTATCGCTGTTTCTACAAGCTCTGGTAAGAAGTGCTTGAAAACATTTTTACACTGATGCAGATTTAATGACGTCGTGTACAAGCACCCATGCAAGTCCACTGAATATAGAGTACTATAGAGTACCCATTGATATCACAAACCCCTATTTTTGATAACATAATTATTAGTAATTAATTGTTTCTTTATTTACAGACACTGATCATGTCAATCGTTTCTCACAACAATAAACAACAATGATTTAACACGGCAAGAAACAAACCCTTTTCAAAGATTACTTTTCGTACGTTATAATTTTATGAAAAAATATACAGACATTCACTATGTATGAGATAAACAATATTATAATTTTGTGTTTATCAATAAGCACCGTCCTACTAATGTCCTGGCTTTTAGCTATCTAATAATAAAAAGGAGACGTCCCCAAAACAGGCAAAGGTCATGAAAATCATTTGAGATGTATTGAACAATCCAACATTATTCAAAAGTAGTGACGTCAGCGATCCCGACATTGTGTTTGCTTGGTACTGGATGACTGACAAAATATGCACACCACCACCACCATGTTTTTGTTTTCCTTCAGCCAAAGGAGTTCAAATGAAAATCAAATTTACCATAAGTGAAGAAATTTTACCGTTTATGAATACACGCTGCAAAATACTCCCGCAAAGCTAAAGCAGGTGCATTCACGGTTGTGCATTCAAGCTAACTGAAAAACAGCATGAGCATAGAATCCTTGAGGAGAATAATGAATTCATAATTTATGCATGACACGTACTGTGGTGTAATACAAATTAATGATTTGCCAACCAACCTTGAAGTTGCTGGAAGGACTATTTCCCTTCTAAACAGATTCTCGATGCTTTTAATATGCCAGAGAGTTTGTGGCATTGCAGCAGCTATTTTTCACCAGAATGCAAAGAGATGGAATTATTAAAAGATGAGTTTGTCCCTCTTAGGGTAATACAATAAACCTCTTTGATAAAACGTTGGGTGTACTTAAACATGTTGCACTGCGTGTCCCGACAAGAGCATTGTTGTCATCTATCACATATTTTGAATGTAATTTATCAACATTTTGTTCCAAGCGCCCAAACTGCAAGGCGGTCTGTCAGTTATTAAGACAAAGCAAATTAAACTACACTTTCATGACTGAATATCACTTTGAGGGCAAATTGTGCATAAACATGCACGATTGTAGTCTTTGTGGGAGAAGGTTTATGTCAAAATTTGATCCCAAATCGGGCGAGGCGCAATATTCAGGGAGAGTTTCGAACGTAGGGGCTACATTCCAAATAGTGTGGGTCTGCTGGGTAATGGAGACAGAACTATTGCAGAATTAGTGGCGACATTAAAGGGGGTATCAATAAATAAACCTCTAATTAGGAAAAAAGAAGCAGTGCAGAGCAGCAGCACAGAGGGAGAATATCAATGACACACACATGCACAGGCACGAGCACATCTGCATGCAGGCACATTTCTCTGGCGAGGGGGCGGTCCTCACGTGGGCTTTGCCAGCGGAATCGGCTCGCCCATCCGTTGCCGACCCACCCTGGCGGCGAGCGCGAGCGTGCCCACTCTTGACTGTGCAGTGAACCCAAGGTAGCCTCCCATCTCGGAGCCACTTCTATTCTCCTCTTCTAACCAGCTTATCTGTACGCTGGCCTGAGTGTGCCGCTCTGTGACTTCGCCATGATTGATAGTAGCGGGGGTCTTCCACTCCCATGGTGAGAGGGAAAATGGAGGAAGGAAAATAGGGGAGAAGTTGCGAGGGGAATGCAGAGGAGCCTGGCGAGCCTAAGCTCGGCATAATAACGATGAAAAAAGGCTTATGTTTGCTCATTACATGTCTGACATCACGCATTCGCGATTGATCGCTATGCAAAAAGCTAAATTATGCATGTTTGTGGGAACATCAAATTGCTTGCAGTGTAAAATATTGCGTGTGGACATAAAGTGTGGGTGTGCTGGCTTGCTCGCTACCCGGGTGCCAAGGCTGAGGGGTTGTATGGTGCTGACCGTTCCCCGTTTCTCCCCTCTGTTCCCTGGAGGGTAATAAAGACTGATGACACTGATGCTGTGCCATCCGGCTCCACGGTCTCCACTGCGCAACCATTTGCACCATCATTTATCCCGCTCCCCCCTCCCCGCTCTAATTCTGCTTTAATAACCGGCAGATCCATTTATCAGCGTATTGACGGGCATGACAGGCGCTGCGGCGCACACTAACTCCCTGCCCTTTACTCGATTCACTGCCGGGGTCACCGCGAGGTCACGCAGTCAATAATCACAACACACCTCTGTCACCTTGGAGCGACAATATGCTCTGCATATCAATGCACGCGCGTAAAAAAGTTCCTGGGGGGATTTTCATGTCCCACTCTTCATATGTGTTCGAGCAACATCACGTCAAATGTGGTGTCGCTCAGTAATATGAAAAGCGGGGGTTCCTCTTTCATAAACAACTATCAACTATTTCAGGCCCGCAACATCAAAATGTATTTTTCCACAACTCCAAGGTTTACGGTCTGTCTTCACTTCACCACATTTATTTGCCGTTGCAACCGCTTTCAAGGGGAAGCACACTTCTCCTAGGGCACTCACCTCATCTTATGCAAAACATGTCCTGCTGTCCTCAGACTCCGGAGCACTTTGCTGCCGTGACACATTCTTTCCTCATTTCAGCTTGACAGTGACATTTATGTTCATTTACTCGGCAATTGTGAGGCATCTGGAGGGGCCGCCCTCCCCCACTTTCCCTCCCTCACCTTTCCCCCCTCCTTTTTTCTCCTGGCAATAATTATTAACGTAAATTTGCAAGCCACTGTGGCTGAACCCCTGATAAAGTGTCTGAACGAGAACTGGGGAAACCAGAGAAGAAAACATAAAAAATGAAAAGAGGAATGAGGGTTGCAAGGGAATGCACATGTATTTTACTTTACTTTACCATTACTTTACTATTTGGGGAGAGGTAGTGCAGAGCAAGGACCATGCACCACACAGTACTGTAGATGGTCATGATGTTGAGGACCTGGACCAGGTGACACCCAAGTTTATAGCAGCCATTCATCGGGAGAGGAGCCATGTTTGGTGGCTTAAGCAGGCGATCAACTCTGATGACTACGCACCTCAAGATAGTCAAACCGTCAAAGCATGTGATTTCACAGAATCTCCCAGTGAGGCGAAGACATCCATTTGTTTTCTACGCTGCTGATCTTGTTCAACTTGGCAGGGATCTTGAGCATTTCCCAGCTGAATTGTGGTGTAAATAGGACTGGGGCAGGTCACCAGTCAATCATAGGGCACATTGAGGCCATATCTAATTTCTCTAAAATGCAAGCTTCCTAGTTTATTGAGTGTCGACGGGGAACTGGAAGTTGTGCATCAGTCATGTATAAGATGGGGCATCGAAGAGGATAGCAAAAATCAAGGGGCCTTTTGCTTTACAGATGTCCTTTAGCTCCTCGACTGTGGCGCCTACCGGAAGGATTCGCCATAAAACTGGGTGTGTTTGTTGTCAAATCTGTCACGGTAGAACGCTGCATTTTGTTCTACAGTATTTACCTGTAAAAGGGGATGCCTCATGGATGCAAAAAATAAATCACAGCACTTTAACTATTTAATGTGAACAAAGTTGCATAATGGAAGATGCTAGTTGAGGCGGCAATTTCTTTTAGGCCGCCATTTTTTTCATCTGTGACCTGCTTGAAATTTGTCACTTGGGTAAATCACATTTTTATATGTAACATCGTGTATCTGTGGTCGGGTGGAAACATATGTCAATAAACATACTAATATGTAAGATTTACAGAAGCTAGCAAGAAGTTGTACTTGCTAACTGACTTATTCATGTCGCTGATTTAGAATACTGTCTCACTGAACTGTAAATGTGAGCGATCTTGTTTCATGATAGCCAATTTGTGTAACTATAAAGCGAATTAAACCCTAGGGAGGATTTGCTCCCCTTTTGCCATACAACCCCCCGTGTGTGAAGGTTGGCAAATGGGAAGAGACACTTGTCATCCAGTCGCTAGAGCATCCCCGCAGTACCTCGTTTAAATCGGATACATATTAGTGGATTAGCCATTTCAAAGAGGAGTGGGAATATAGGGTCATGTTATTGAGATCATGCTATTTAAATGGCTACACATAAAACGTTCCTCACTTGTTCAAATTAAAATGTAAAAAAATACCTAAACACGTAAATTGAAAGTTTTCTTTTTTTTTTTTTTTTTGCTGTTAATTGTCATCTTTTTGAAGGTTGCAACCACTGTGACAAGCTTATCCTCACTGGGGTCGCTGGCTTGCTGATGTCTATCTAGTTGTCTACAAGCAGTAGGCGAGGGACACCCTGGACTGTTTGCCAGCCAATTGCAGGGCACACAGACACAAACATTCATGCTCACAATCACACCTAAGGGTTTTCAATACACCTAGCATGCATGTTTCTTGGAATGTGAGGAGTGCTCGAAGAAGACCTACACCGGTTTGGGAAGAGCATGCTAACTCCACATAAAGCAAGCTGGACTTGAGCTCAGGTCTCTGAACTGTGAGGTGGATTTACTAACTAACCACGTGCCGCCCAAGATACGGATATGTATTGTAAAAATACAATTGGGGTCGTAAGGCAAATTCGCCGTATGACGGGCAATCCAAACCCATGTTAAATAGCTAATGTGTAAAGAACCACAGGTGAAAACATCAAAATTGTACATACATATGAAAAATTAGTACCAAAATAGTATAGTAAGTGCTATGTATATATAATATACATGTATACAATCAGAGAACATCATAATTAAAACATATAGAAAGAATTTATTTACCTTTGAGTGCCGCTTGTTATGCCCATATTCCCTAATAAGAGTTATCTCCAGCATCGTTTCCGTATAAGTCATCTTCTGACTTCCCTCTTTAACATCACTAGCAATCTTGGGACCCATGGCTCACCCTTTCAACTTTGAATTAAGCAGTAAAATGCACTATAAATACGGCTTGTAACCACTCACAATCGAACAAAGCTTTATCGTTAGGCCCTTTTGAAACAAGCGAGGCTGACCATTAGCAGACCACCATCTCCGTGAGGAGACCAGAAGTGTAGTGACGCGATGCAGGGACGGCAACTCAAAATAAGTGTAATTACCTAAAAACGCCTGCAGACGGAAACGAAACAACACAAACACAGCCGAGCCCCTAAGGTCATGACAGTTGTTTTTGTCAAAAAATCTATAAAAATGTCATAAAGAGGGGATGAAAAAAGTCAGTATTCCAGGTCGCAACATGAAAATAACGTAAATCAGAGACGTTGTAACATGGGGGTCCACTATTCAGTAATTTACGGGCTATATTTTGAAGGATTATATTATGTTAAAATAATATGTCAAATTATTGACGATAAAGGTGTTTTCGTGCCATTGAAATTTCTGTAGAGTTGAAGACAAACGCCACTAAAGTCAGCAATCTGGCAATAATTTGAATATGAGATAGAAAAAGAGAGTGTTTAAAAAATCAATAGCAGCACAAGTAATACCATGAACATGATTACAATCCAATGTGCACGTCATCCAATTTCAATGACGGTGGATCTACCATGGACTTCTCACCGAGGTTCAACTGGAAAACGTGTTCAAACAAACTTATGAGAAGAAATTGAAGAAAGATATGCAGGAAGGGCAGGACGGTAGAAGGGTGGCACAGTGATGAGCGGTTAGCGCGTCAGTCTCAGAGTTCAGAAGACTCGCTTCCAGGCTCGGGCCTTCCCGTGTGGAGTTTACATGTTCTCCCCTTGCCTACATAGGTTTTCAATGGGTACGCTGCGTTTTCCTCCCACACCCCTATCCCCCTCCCAAAAAGCATGCATGGTATATATGTTGGACACTTCAAATTGCCCTTAGATGTGAGTGTGAATGGTTGTTTGTGTCTGTGTGCCCTGCAATTGGCTAATAACCAGTTTAAGAATGTAGTAGAGCATTTGACATCAGAACATACAGTATACAGGGTAAAAGATGGGTTAAAGCTACCCATTACTTTACACAATGGCCTACATTTGCATTTTCATATTTTTCGTGGGTTTTTTTATAAGTATGAAGCACAAAGCATGAGCGGCCGCTTCCTCTATCAGTCTCTCTTCATCTGACACTTATTTATGGCACAAAAAGAACGAAGAAGAAGAACGCACAAATGAACTTAAATGCATATAGAACGCAATATTTTCTGTTTAGTTTCTGCTGAAATAACTGGAAATGATTATGCCATCTAATTAACATATCACAACGCACACAACGCACAACTGGGATTGTTTATTGGCATATTGATTACCTATATACAACGTAGCCATAACATTAGGTAGACTATTGACTTACCTTCATATCTGCAGATGGAAGAAGATGCATGAATCTTAAAGACCTTCTCTAATTTGCTGCTCGGGGCATTGGAGGAAGACTTACAAAGACACTGTACGTTTGCGATAGTTAGCACGTGGAATAACGACATTTTTCCATAGCTGAAAAGACCAAGCTGTATTTTTGCAACATAGGAAATTTTGTGCAAAAACCCAACTCATGATTCTCCCCACATTTTAAGGATAAACTTTTTTTCAGTTGCAACAGCCATCATGAATGGTGCCGCAGTGTTGTCAGCACACCACGGGACACCTCAGCATATGAGTATAGTCTGAGTACAGTATACCTTCCAACATCCACCCACGCTGCGCACTCCCGC
The DNA here is from genome assembly GCF_059441005.1 of Hippichthys cyanospilos. Taxonomy (NCBI): domain Eukaryota; kingdom Metazoa; phylum Chordata; class Actinopteri; order Syngnathiformes; family Syngnathidae; genus Hippichthys; species Hippichthys cyanospilos. The sequence continues at coordinate 25,767,844 of NC_142370.1, read as the reverse complement.
CTTCCCTTCTAGCCAAGCAGCGGCAACCAGGGTTTGCGGCTGTTTGAGGGCGCTAATCTGTGGTGCAGGTCCCATCGGCAAGGATCATTGAGCTAATTAATAACGTGGCACAGAGAAGGATGGCAGTCATTAAAAAGCCACGGCTGCATGTGCAGAGACGCTGTGGTCTTCTACATGGAACTTTCAAAGAATGTGTGTGTTTGTGTGTGTGTGTGTGTGTCTGTGTGTGTGTGTGTGTGTGTGTGTGCGTGCGTGCAAATTTGTGCATGTGTGTGCATGTGTATGTGTGAAGCTGATGGGGAGGGGGCACGGCAGGCACAAGGACTCATCCAGGCGTAAAACCCTTCGATTTGTACCTCAAAAAAGGAAACACGCACGCAAAAACATATGCCTTTATGAAGCTAGATGAAAACAAATGCATACAAGAGCACACTTTACGGATTTTACTCATAAAAACAGCAACTTGGGTGTGTGTGGAGGTCCACCAGAGTACAACATCAATTAACACAATGCAGTCCATTGATGTGTAGGTAACAGCTATATACTGTATGTATGTGTGTGTGTATGTGTATATATATATATATATATATATATATATATATATATATATATATATATATATATATATATATATATATATATATATATATATATATATATTTTTTTTTTTTTTTTTTAAATATATACAGTATGTATATGATTTTTTTTGGGGGGGGTGTACGGGTTCCCCTGGGGGTACTTGAAGAAACTCCAGTAGGTACTCGAGATTTTGAATAAAACAAACAAACATGCAAAAATCCCTTAAAATTAAATTTTGAATGTGTTAAATGTTTCAGCAAAATGAAGTTCATAAAACAAATTTTACGGTCAGTTGGTTATTCAATTCAATAATTTTTAAAAAGTCAGATTCTCCGCCATACTAGAATGGTTTGACCGCACTTGTCACATGCCACCTCTGATTACCTGTCAAGTTAATGGTTATTTTTTGTGAACACATCTCTACTATGATCCCAAATGAAGACACTTATGTATTTTTCTGTGGACAAATATTTATTGATAATTATTTTTTTTGAGAGCAGGTCTGACACTTTATTTTGAATGTTTTTTTTTTTTTGGCGAAATATCTATAAATGATTACGATCATGTTTTTTTTAATTGAGCCCTACTGTAAACCCAAAAGTAATCCCAAAAGAGGACCATTTATGTTTAAAATTTTCCTGTGGACAAATATTTATTGATAATTATTTCTTTTTGAGAGCAGGTCTAACACTTTTTGTTTATTATTTTTTTGGGGACAAATATTTCATTAAGTGAATGGTTCATTTTTGTGAATAGATCTCAAAAAATCCAAAAAGAGGACGCTTCATATTGAATATTTTTCCGTGGACAAATAACCATTTATAATTTCTCTTTGAGAACAGGTTCAACATTTATGTTGATTATTTTTTCGGTCAAATATTTATCAATAATTAGGTTATTTCTTTTTGATAAACAGATCTCTTCCATGATCCAAAAAAGAAAACTTTATGGTGATTTTTTATTTTCTTTTGGACGAATACAAATGAACATTGATGGCATGTTTTAAGTTTTTTTTTTAAAACCACAAAAATGCTTTGCACTAGTTAAGGGGTACTTGGCTGATAACAAATTTCACAGGGAGTAGATTGAAAAAAGGTTGAGAATCATTGTCCGATGGGATCTTGCGAGATTAGCATGCCATGAGATTTTTTTGTGCTTGCAAAGTGCTCCTTACAGACATGCAAGAACAGTCAGATTACTTCAAAATCATCAAAGGCAATTTAATTGAGGTAACCGACTATGCACGCCATAAATATTTACATCCCGATGCAATTGACATTCCTATTGATCAACTTTTAAGATACCAGGCTGACTGAATGAGTCTTATATGATTCTGATGTCACCCCGTCCCATTGACCAAAATGTATAGGGTTAAAATCTCACAGGTTATATTTAACTAAAACAGTTGATTATAAAAAAAAAAATAATAATTGAAGAGTATAACAAGTATAACAGTTCGTCACTCATAATTGAGCGGCAATGAGTTCTTTGGTCTTCTGTGTTTACATTTGCTTTTCACCAAGCAAAAAACAAAAACAAAAAACAAAAACATAATTTATTTAATACCAAAAGACTCAATACCTAAGGTGATATTTTGGATTCCCAGTGAAATAAAGGAAAGGTAAGGAAAGCAAAGGTTGGATGTAGCTTTATTTCACAACCATCGCACCCTCTGGAGTCTCTGACCAAAGTCACAACCCTCACTTGTGCCTGGGCACCATTGTCAAAAATGCTCATTCGTGATGCTGTGCCATTATGAAATAAAAGACTGTTTTATTTGTCTTTCACAAATCATTTTTTCCACAGTCAGGTCATACTTACTGTGCTAACAAATATTACAATAAGGGTTTTTTTTTTTTTTTTAATTAAAGGGTATTTAAAGGGTGAATAGGAAAAAAAAAGCTTATCAGTATCTTCTCTTAATGAACAAATACAGTCCAAAAAGAAGGAGGCAAAATACTGGATGGGGCTTCCATTATTGTTCTTTGGCATCCTTTTTTCTGGATAAGTTAGTTAGGTAGTGCTTATTTGCTGCATTAGCATGCTGTGTTTTTCAGTTAATACCATTTAAGTTAATACCAATACCATTAACCTTTTGAAATCAGACAGAGCCAAGATGAATCGGTGGAAACATTTTTTTGTCGGAAAAGGTTAGCGGTCTAGGTAAAAATGTCCAGTTTGCAGCAATATGTTTGGCGGTCTTGCACATATCGACAATATTTACCCTAGGCTGGCTAAGAGCACTTAGTTGTGTGAGGCAGCTCAATAGCTCAGTCTGCACTAATGAAAGGAAGCAACAGGAGCAATTAGCAGTGTAAACAAACAGCTCACTGAGGCGCCTGTTTCCTGCCTCCCAACCCTCAACCGGCAGCCTGAACTAGGAGGTAATTGGGGGCGCAGGGAGCCGAGACAAAATCAATGGTAACGCATACACAAACGCAGTACTATTACTCATAACCTGGTGACACGCCCCGGAGACACGAACACAACAGGGCAATGTAGCGGGATTGACCCCGTGGAGCTTGAACATCTCACGACAAGCTTGTTCTGCTCCTGGGGCTAACATTTAACTTCTAAGTACGGATAGAAGGACTGAGAGCCATCCTCATAGTCCACGTCACTCACGTGCCAACAGCCGACAGTTCACTTTGACCACCCGGCAGCCATTCAGGGGCCCCACAACTTCCCTCTCTGAGTCTAATTGATCTCATCTCCATGCCATTTATGTGTCTGCCTGCACACTAATGTCTCCTTCTCAGTCACTAATTGGCACGTATCCGCCTCTATACGGCAACCATGCGGCCGTGGCCTGCAGACAGTTTCGAACAAGCCACGGCCAAGTATGTCTCCGACCTCTCCCCGAGTGGAGCCACGCGGCAAAGTAGGTATACTAATGCAGGAAGCTGGCTGGGACTTCCACTCTTAAAATTCTGTTGTGGGCACCGGGCTCCTGATGTCTGAGAGCTGGCCCAACTATCATCATAACAGAGTTATTAAACAAAAAGTATACCTGAAGTAGGACTTGTCGGCTCCAGCCTTTGCAAATGGAATTGCGTAATTAGTAAACCCTCTAATGAGAGAATGCAAATGGATGGAAAATAGAAATGCTTACGAATTCCATGAATAGCTTTCACTGACAAAGGCCAATCAGAACTGACTATACTTCAAGTACGAATGTGCATAGTCATCAATTCATTTTTCATTACTAATGCAGTGGATTGGTAGAATTGATTTTTTTTAAATCAATAATATATTTAAAAAATGAAAGCAAAATGTTATGCACTAATTAACTAGTTTGTCGTTTGACGTAGACTCGACATCAGCCATGAAACTTGAGCTAAGGCCGTGAATCCTCCAGAATACAATTACTCCTGAGGGCTGTCTCCTCACTTTGGCAGCAAACCATGAGTTCAGAAACTTGGGGTAGCAAATCTTCACGATTGTGTTATGACGGTTTGCCAGCATGCCAGAGACCAGTTGACTCTATTGCACATGCCACGGGCATGCGTCAGGATGCGTGATTGGCTCCTGGCACGACATCGAGCAATGATGCGTGAGTTGTAATCCGATCCTGCCCTCATTGGTCGATGACTTGTGAAAGACTAATATGATTAGGCTTTGTAAATTGCACTATAATTTGTACTTTTCACTTTCTTTTAGTGTCATACCGAGGACTAATTTAGAGCAAAACATGAAAAGATAGATACAGTATCTATGTGTAAATTGTGTAATGAATGCAAGAAATGAAAGATGTTTCTTCCGCGTTCGAGAAAGCACAACTGAGGATTCGGGAAAGCGCAACTGTTCATCATCCGAACAATAGTTCATCAAACAAGGCAAGATACCTTCAAAAATCTTGTACCGATTTGTTCACGCACAAGGGCATTCGTAATTGTGAACAAAGGGCTGACTCTTTGGTAAGAGTTTAAAATATTTCAAATCATCTTTCTCAAAATACTTCATTTGAGATACATCGACGCGGGCAGGACAGGGACATCTAGATCTACGTAGATGTTTTCTTCCTCCAACAAACCTGACTCACATCAGATCATTAGTCTCCTACAAAGCTCACTGGAGCTGATCATTTGAATCTGATGTGTTGATGGACGGAAAAATCTAAAAGAGGATAGTGGCCCCCGAAGTGAGTAACGACCTTGAAAATTGAGGCACTCGAAGGTACGCCACATTTGGACTCGGCAGGGTTTACTTTGGAATTTAAGTAGACGTGAAACGGGTTTGTCAGTAATTCAAGTACCTCGATTCCAAAAATGTTGCAGCAAAACAAAAAAATGAGTACATATTTTCAAAGAGCCATTCCAAGTTTTACATCCAGTAATTAGAAACATCTTTTTCAAATAAATCTCTTGCCATTGTCGCACCCAAATGATTCAGCAAGAAATCTAAATGATAACCTGCAAATTGGTGAATTAAATAATCATAAGGGGCACCCCTGAAGGACATGTGAGTGAATGCATTGATTGAAGCAGAGTAAATGAGTTCAAGGTTTGTGCCATTAAACATCAATGATTCGGAAGTGTCCTTGAGTTGGCACATTGGCACTGTGAAAGGTCAATCCTTGTTTCCATCTCCTATAAAGTTTCATGTTTCTCTTATTTCCATCACTACTGCATGATAGGGGTCCGATTGGCTAATCTTTGTCTTTGCACTCGCAAGTTACACGTTGCTCTTAAGAGTGTCAATAAAATGCCCACATTTAGATATTTTTGGCTCAAAATCTACCTTAAATTGAGACATATTTCACCATTTGTTATAGAGAAAAGCAGCAGGCAGTTTTATTCATCACCGATTGAAGCTCCATCGCTGATTTAATAATGAGATTGATGGATATGGCGTCTCTTAGTGCGCATTACTACAGTCAACTATCCAATACAGCCGGGCCGACTCGTCCAGAATTATGGACCTTTATGACCGCACTGGAGACAGAAGGACCCAGCCCACCTGATGCAGCACAAGCAAAGTGGAGAGCCAGGAAAGAGGAACCAGGGCAGGCTCCGGATAATGTTAATGCAGGAGACACTGCTCTGATTAGGGCACCATTCGGTTAGACTATTGTGTGCTTAACAGCGTCCTTGATAACAACATCACTCAGCTCTGGGAGCCAAATGTCTGCATTCCGCAATACACGCACACTCACGCACGCGTACACAAATAAACGTGTTGGGTCCCTGGGACTCGAAATACTTAATGACCATGGGTCCCCACAGAAATGTATGGGGTCCCAAAAATTGCGCAGTAAAAAGGACAAAATTAGGAGCAGGAATCTTTGTCTCACGATTCGAATTCCATTTTGGGGTCTCTGATTCAATTCAGAATCAATTATTGACTCAAAATTATTCAATTCAAGCAAAAATGATTTCTGCCTCAATCTATTGACGTGCAAAAAACTACACAACTTCAGTCTGCTTTGCAAGACAGAATAAAAAAGGAAGTTTTGATTTGTTATTTCCCCCAAAATAGCATGTGGACAACCGCTACTCTTTCAAGTTAGCTGCAAATTTTATAACTCTTACATTATAAAATAAGATTGAACAAATATTTAAAACATGTTGCCCAAATATATATATATATATATATATATATATATATATATATATATATATATATATATATGGCTTCTTAAAAAATAAATAGTCGAGTAAGACAACGCCCCACCCCCCCAACAACAACAAAAAAAAGGGTATTGCTTTCTTTTTTTCCAAACAATTACGTATTACAAATGCATGTTTTCAAACTAATGGTTAAAAAAAAAAACACACACAACCATGTATGGTAAGTTGCTATTTTGGTGGGGAAAATAAAGAGAAGTCTCCTTGGGAACAACAAAATTTCCAAACATGTGTATTAAGGTTTTACTGTCAACTGAGCACAATACAATATTAAAAACTGAGAGCATGTGCTCTTTTTCTTTGGAAAAAACCATGTAATTCAGTGATTTATTTCATTATTTAAATATTTCAGGAATTGTAGATTAATTCTACTTATTAGATCAACGTTAGGAAATATTCAACAGGTTATTTGGTAAATACTTTTTATTTAAATCGAAACTAGTTTGTGTAATTTAGATTATTCAATGTTTGGAACATTTTGCCAAGGTAACAGCTTTGTACATCATGATAATTTGTCAGTCAGCTCAATGAACTGAATGAGGTTTTATGACCTGAAACGACTGTCATTTCTCAGGTGTGCATTTTCAAGAGTTAATAGCGTGTATTTGTTTACCCCTTACTGTGGCTGATACAGTAGCATAACATCATGGTGATAGGCCGTAGTGCAAGTTGTTTTTGTGCCCCCAGATGCCTGCTCTGTACACAATCACATACACACAGCCATTCCAGAATTGCTACTTGTCACCAAGGATTTTGCAGGGCCTGTAATTTTAATATTGTGATTAAAAATGCCATAAAGAAATCCAATATATGGAGTCTTCCGGCGGACGTGGATAATGTTAGACGTGTGTAATGGGAGCTCCCGGGAATTGTGGTCATCATTTTTATTGATATTTGAGAGCCGGTATCACAGTGTTCCTTTTTTAAGTGTTTGTACAGTGACTTGTTTCTACATAACAGCTGGATTGAACTTTCAACAATGTCAAGTCTCAAAACGAAATCTAGCCGTGGTAGTCTGCATCAGTGGACTGAGTCATAGTTTGTGGGTAACGTGGGGATGGGGTTCGGGAGGTCATTGTTGCGTTTTACTGGGATCCAAGATGGCACAAGGCGAGAGGATCCAAAAGCTTGCTTTTGTCTCTCCTGTCTCTCTCCTGTGCCCGTGTGCGCTCAGCTCAGCACACACGTTGCCAACGTGCAAGTAAGCACATCGATTGACAGCTTGGTCTCTGGGAGCCGATCACGTGACTCGTAGGCGTGCCGAGAGGAAAAGCACAGGTATGTGTGCCTACCGAGAGCAACGGAGAAATGCACAGCTTTGGAAATCTTACTTTTACCTAAATTTATTTTGTAATAAATTGAAATTTCAAGTGTATTGTTATGATATAAGAGGTTTCACTTTAATTCGATGTCCAGGCATACCCATGTATAAAAATCTTCTTGCTCAGAAAAAGAAAGAGCTCAACAACTACTCATAACAATGGGCGGGTTCAGAACGAAGAGGCATAGCTGGTACTGTGAAATACGCGAGTGACAATGTTTCCAATTTGGTATTACTATATTAAAATGATTGTTTTAAACAAATTTGGAGCTTTAAAACAGGTTTTAATTTTAGGTTTTGTTCAAAATTTTAGTATTGCATTGTAAAATAATAAAAAAAATAAACCTGGCTACTTCACGGATTTCACTTTGCGCGTGTTATTTTTAGAACCCCCGCAATAAACGAGGGATTACTGTATATATCCTTCCCTTACCCCCTGCTTTTTCTTTCTTTGTGCTTTGCTGTCTGCTGTGTCAACAATCACTGTAGTCTCCAATATTTGTTTTAAAAAAATTCTAATCAAGGAATTTGTTAGCTGGGCTCTCAACTCTATCCACAAATATTATCAATAGTATTGTTTCTTTAAACCAAGGGAAACATTTTGGAAACAGATGGTGCCACACTTATGAGGCATGTTCACAGATTTTTTTGATTTTGGTGCACTCCCCCAAACTTTAAATCAGGCTTCAATCTCATTGCTTTTGACAAGGGGAAAGACCCTAAATTATAGAACTCATTTCGTCCTACTGGGTTTGCTGAACGTTGATTGTAAATTGATCATTTCCTCAGATCAAACTGGGTTCATCTGCATTAGGTACTCTTTTTATAATCTTAGGAATTCTAAATCAAATTGCCAAATTTAGAATTCCTCCCCATCTGCTTTACGCAAAGCCTTAATATCCTTACATGCAGAGAAAGCATCCGACAGAGTTAAGTGGGATTATTTAGTTTTGACTTTGGGGAAATTTGGATTCGGGGAAAAATATGTGTCACGGCTGAGGCTGTTATATGCGTCTTCCACATGCTGCAGTTAGGAAAATTGGCATTGCATGTGATTATTTTTGTCTCGGTGGTTCCACGAGGCAGGGTTGTCCGTTGAGCCCTGTTTTGTTTGCCATTGTAATGAAGACTTTGTCTGTTGCTGAACCTGGCATCCATGGCATTAATATGTACGGTGTACTGCAGCGCTTGAGGCGCCCTTATATGGTGACGATCATTTGCTACTTGTGTCGGATCTTTCAAATCCTATTCCTGC